>NC_138066.1:20763188-21363188 GCF_964194185.1 Rhinolophus hipposideros | reverse complement strand
CTGGAGCAGAGAGAGTGTGGAGTGGCATTTACTGTCAGGAAGTGATTTCCCACGGTGACTAAATGCTCACACTCTGTGTGTGTGTGTGTGTGTGTGTGTGCGCGCGCGCACACCTTGGGGAATGTGTTTTATCACTGTCCCCCTCCCAGGGTCTAATCTAGCCTGTGTCACACCAGAGTCCTAAACAGAGCACCATCCCTCCCGATGTGGGAGAGGAGGAGGTGGTGTCGATTGATGTTTTTGATTAAAAAAATAAAAAAGAATCAGAGCCTCAGTGAGGTTTCCTGAGAAATGGCAGGAGCAGCGGGTGGAGGGGAGCTGATTATGTAGATGTATTTACACTCTCAGCTGGGGATGGATGGCTTCCATAAACCCAGTGGGGGCTGAAGCCCCCTGCTGCGTTCGCTGGCTCCGACGTAACTGGAAACTGCTTCTCAAGATCATGGAGGAAGGGGACGAGCAGGTAGGTGCTCAGGATGAGGGGCTAGCTGTCTGGTGGGAGGAGCTTGTGGGGTGAGGAAGAATTGGGTGAGAGGCCCTTTCTCTTCTGGAGCTTACACTTCATCCCCACTCCACCCCCCATAAGGGTCTGCCTGTGGGTGACACTTCACTGGACAAATTGTAACCTGGCCTGTGCTGTGTAGCCCTGAGCCAGCCCTCTTGTCTTTCTGCACTTGAGTTTTCAGTCTGTAAAATCAGGTGAAGCTCTGGAGATGAATGGTAGTGATGGTTCTGCAACAATGCTAATGGATAATACTTATTGCCACCGAATAGTACACTTCAAAATGGTAAATTTTGTTATGTATATTTTACCACAATTAAAAAAAGAAGTCTAAAAGAAAAAACAGGTGAATCTGAAGTTTTCTTCCAGCCTGAATGCTCTGTGGGGACTGATGATCCTGGATTCAAAGAAATGCCAGGGGACTTATTGTTCCAGGAACAGGCTGTGTGACCTCTGCTAAGTCTGTTTCCCTCTCTGATTGTACCTCCTTTGGTGGTAGCAGAGAGGCTTCTCCAGACCTGGTCAGTTGCTTCTCATCACTCTTTCCTGTAAGTTCCCTATTGTGCCCCCAAAGTTTCTCCCCTCTCCAGAGGCTGGTCCCTCCGCCCCTCTGGTGCCTCCACCATTACTTGTCTTGGCCTCTGGTGGCTTCTCTTAAGGACTGAGGAGGGACCTCTGCTTGGCTGTTCACTGAGCCAGTGAATATTTCATGGATAATTCAGGAACACAAATCAAACAGGAGCCTGGAAGCTCTGGACTTAGGAAGAAAAATGAGTCAGACTTGGCAATTTATGAGCAGCTGAGAATAGCAGTATGGTGGGGGTAGGGGAAGGCTGGGGGACTGGTCTGAAGGGTTGGGGGCACTGCTGGGGAGGCAAAGGTGGGAGTGGGGCTGGAGGAAGCGTAGGGGGCCTGGGTCTTAGCAACCAGGCCACTGTGCCCTGGACTAATTGGGCAAGTGGAGTCCAGTGATGAGCAGGGACCTAAGGCATCAGAGGGAGGGGCCGGTCTACAGATGCTAATTTGGTGTCCCTGTCGTCTGGGCCTTGGCTGGATACCAAGGCGAAGGGAGTGAGGGCAGAGGAGGTGGGGCACGTTCTCCAGCCTTGTGGGGCACTACGCCAGAACTGAGAGGCTCGGCTGGCCTTCCAGAGAGGGACCCCTACTTGTCCAAGAGGCTTCTTTTTGAGCCTTTTCCAGTCTCCCTGGTGGGACCCTCAGTCTTAGGGTGGTGAGATACTCCACAGAAAGCCAACCCCAGGAGCCCAGAGGGACATCCCAAAGGCCATCCTGAAGGTCAAGCCCCCAGAAATGTATGGTCCCAGGAGAGATGGGGTGGGAATCTGATTGGCTTTGCTCCCACGGCTAACTGGTGGTGGCTTGTCCCTGCCACCTCCTCAGCATGCTCACTCATGGATAGTCCCACCTTCTGTCCCGTTTCCTCTGCTTGGGATGGACTCCAGGAAGTGCTTTCACAGGTATGTGGTCTAGTAGAGGTGGCTATTTCTGAGGGTCAGGGATGGAGAGACCAGGGATGAGCCCCAAGTAGACACTGCTCGTCTGAGTGCCATGGAACAAGTCACATCACCTCTTAGGGTTCAGTTTCCTCATCGGAAAAATGAGAATAGCATTCCCTTCCATCAGCCCCTCTCACATGTACTGATATCCTCTAAAATGTTGTGTCAAGGGGGTAAATTGTTCCATTAACCTTCCGCTGGAATTTACCCCAGTCAGCTCTCCTTCCTGGGCTTTAGATTTCTTGTGTCCGAAATGAAGAGATTTGACCAAATCAGCGCAGTCCCTGTCCATCCTGAACAATGTCTGACGCTGTCACTCTCTTGGTATCTCAGGTTCTGATCAGTAAGTTCCGAGTTGAGGATGAGGCTTTCAGAGTCTGGAGCTTGGAGGAGGCAGGCCTTTGTTCAAATAACTGCTTAATAAAATGACTTCTGGGGAAGGGGCCTTGCTGCTTTTTCTTAATCTCATTTAGGGCCCTACTGACGATGTGGCTGGATGTGTTCCTTCTAATGACTTACATGGGTGGGCTGTCCCTTAGGATGTATCAGAAAGATTTCCCCAGAACTTGGGTCATGCAATGCAGAACATTCCTGTTTTAGGAACTGAAGGCAATGGAATGTCAAGGGGCTTAAAGACTCCCGAGGTAGGAGTGGAGACACCCTGTTGACTTGGGAATCAGGATTTAGAGCCAACAAATAGTTACTGAGCTTGTAGATGCCACATAGCAAATGTAGTTCAAGTTCATATTCATTATTTCCTTTGGTTCCACAATAACCATGGGAGGAAGGCAGAGTTATTCCCTTTTGGCAGATGAGAAAACTGAGGCCCAGAGAAGTAAAAGGAACTATTCAAGATGACACACTGGGAGTCGTGCATTGGGGACACAAGCCCAGACCTATCTGACCTCAGAGTCAGAGCGTCCCCTGAAAAGTGATTTCTGATTCCAGGCCCACTTTTGTGTCCGTTAAAGCCACAGTGTCATCTCACCATTGGTCTCCATTGATTTCGCTTTGAGTGTGATCACATTTTCCTGTTTCTTCGTATGTCTAGTGGTAATTCTGGGTTGTATCCCGGACCGTGTCAGGATTTTGAAGAGATTCTGGATTCTATCACATTACTCTAAAGAGTATTGATGTTTTGCTTTTAATTTGGCTGAAATAAAACTTCAAACTCTGTTTCCCCTTTGGTGGGCAGCAGCTGAAATCTCAGTTCAGTTCTTTTGATCTTAGCTGGGCTTTGGGGAGTCTTCCCTGTGCATTTATGTTGAAGGATCAGCCAGAGATTTGGGCAGAGTTAATACATAGAAGTTGGGGCTTCATCGCCGTGACTCTCTCCTTTCTGGGAGTTCTGCCATCACTTTCCAGCTGCTCTGTTCATCTCCATTTTCTCTGATTCTTCAAGCCACTAACACTGTGGGTTTCCTATAAATTTACCTATCCTGTGGAACACTGACTGTGGTCTACCCTCGGAAGAAAGTCTTGAAAAACGTGAAACACACCCGTTGTCGTTTTGCCAAGTGTTGATTTCCCTTCGATTTCTGCCTGATTTTTGTTTTACCAGTACCTTTAGGTAGGTTTAAAATATTTTATCCCGAGTTTATAGTTGCTATCTGAAGTGGACAGGTCTGGTTGGAGCTACCTGACCATCATGGAAAGTCTTGTTCGTTTTTGAGCGTGTGTTCCTCGTATGGCTCTTACTAGGCAGGGTCCTTTCTTAAAGCGATACCAGACCTAGCAGCATCTCTAGGAATCAGGCGTTCAACTCGTAGTAGTAGGCATTTATAGCGAGACAATGATGTGTTGTAACCGGCTGTTGGAAATGTCCAACCGTGTCCATGACAACCTTCTGGGTGCTTTGCTTCATGTACGCGTTCCGTTCAATATCACCTTCCTGTAGCCTGAAAAGGGCATCCTCTCAATGCCATCACGCAGGGAGGAGGAGGGGCAGCCTGTGTCCTTCCGTCAAGCATACTTTTGGTAAAGTCTCCACTGGAAGGAGAAGAGGGGTCAGGAGGGAGAAGGAGGCAGATTCCTCAACTTGCCAGGGTCATCCAGTACATATCTCTTCAAAGTCTGCCTCAGGGAGTTTGTCAGGTGGCCTGCACCTGTTCAGGTTCCTCTAGATACCTTCCGGAGCTGCAGCTGTGTACCTAGGGCTGGTGAAACTGGCTCTTCCCCGGAGTGCCTTTTCTCTTTTGTTGGCGACATCAGAAAGGCCAAAGCATGGTGGCAAAAGTTGTGTGCTTTAAAAAAAAAAAATGTTCCTGCTTTGTGGAGAGGTGGTTTTTCTCCCCCGTTTCTTCTTTTTTTTTTAAAAAAAAAAAAATCTCTTGTGTGTCAGAGAGATGAAGCCAGAAGAGAAGTGTCTTGTTGATGGCTGAGAATGATTGTTTTAAAGGCTTTATTTAAGCCTCTCTTAACAAAACTCAAACATCTGGCTTGTGGGCGCCTGTGTGCCAACTTGAACGGAATGCATGAAGATGGCAGGCTCCCAGGCTGGAGGGAAGGATGGCGGAAGCCTGCCGCGTGTGGCCTACTTGCTGTTTGGCTGCCATGGCCACTGTCGGTGCCGTGCCTCCTCCAGGGGTCAGGGGCAGAGGAAGAAAACCACTTTCTTGAGCATGGTTTTACAGTAGAGATGTTCCGCTGAGGTGAGTGTATCCATGCCCATCTCCCAGGGCTTAAAATCTTCTGGAGAACCATGACCTGAGCCTAAGAGAAGCCAGGCTGTAGAGGGAAAGGAAGGAGGGTCTCATTAATCCAACACACATTCTGTGCTAGGGAGTTTCTTGCCTGTTGTCAGATTCAGGTCTCGTAATAACTCCGTGAGGTAGATGTTAACGTCCTTTTATTCCAGATAAGAACACTGAGGTTATAACTTGTTGAATGACCCCATCGGCACGTGGCAGAGTCCGGAGTCAGTCTCAAGGCTCGTGCCTCTAGAATCTGGGTCTCTTCCATGATCTCTGGCTGCTTCTCACATGAGCCCTGAAAACCTTGGTTTCTCAGAGCAACATGTTATCTTCCTCTTCTAACATGGATGGGGCTATTGTGTGGCTGGCAGGGGAGGGTGGAAGGACTTGTCTCTGCAAGTGACTTTCCTGATAATGCAAAGACAGCATACACAGTTCCAGGCTGGGATTCTGCCCTTTCCCACCAAGATCTGTGTGAGGCTGAGCAAGTTACTTAACTTCTCTGAGCCTCCGACTTTTTAGGTGAAGATCAGACTGAAGATAAGGTTATCCCAAACTAGAAATGCCTGTAAAAGCCCACGGCTCTGTGCCTGGTACAGAAATGGTGCGCAGCAAGTGTCGGTCTCGCTTCTCCTTCTTTCGAGCTGTGAGAGGTCCAGGACGCAGCCCCTGAGTCAGGAGCTGAGATACAGGGAACCCCGAGAAAGCAGGGGAGGCTGGTCTGGGAGGCAGACACCTTGAAGGGCTTCAGCCTTTTTAACTGTCAGCCAGAGGAAGCCAGCATCTAACCTGGCACGGGTGCCTGAGTGAGAGAGAGTGGGAGGCTCAGGTGGGGCCATCCGTTGTGCCTCTGACCTGGAGGTCTCCTTGCTGGAAAGGTCCCTCAGAAACTGTCACGTCCGGCTTTCACATTTCACGGGCAGGGAAACCGAGGCCAGAGAAGGAAAGGGCTTTGGCCAATGCTCCATAGCAGACAGGAGGCAGAGCTGTTGCCAGGGCCAAGTTCTTCAGCTCTGAAGCCAGGACTGGGTGGGGGAGGACAAAATGTGGAGTGGCACAGCCTGAGGGCACCAGGGCTACAGCCCCCCAGAAACTGGTGGCCATAGGGGCCCAAGACCCTTGCCTGATGCCCGGGGTGGGGGTGTGAAGAATGCTAGAGGGGCTCCCACTCCTGCTGGTGTGCCTCTGATCTCTCGGTCTGGAAGTGTCTGTTTGCCTGCTCCCTGATCAGTGTGTGGGAGGAATCAGCCCATTAGTATTTCACACCCAGGGTCTCAGCACAGCCAGGCAATTAGGATGTCCAAGACCTGAATCTCTTGTGGCTGCCTCTCAATGTACTTGGGAAATGTTTCTTCTCTTTTCTTGAGCCTCATTATTTCCAGATGTAAGATGGAGGCAAGGGACCCACCTTGCAAGATTAGAGCGATGGAGAAAATCCCTAAAAGGTGCTTGGGAGCCCCTAGAAGTTAAATCAGACAAATATAGGGCATCCCTGTTGTGAGTTGGCCATTCGATCTTTTTCTCCCCACTCTCCTTTTCCTTCCCTCCTTTCTGCCTCTGGCTCTCCTTGCATGACATTTGTTGAACACCTGAGAGGCCTGGTTTAGTGGAAAAAGCCAGCACTGGGTGGAAGCACTGGGCAATGGAATTATGCAGGAAAGGGTGAGTACATGTGGAGAATTTCTTGAGACTCCTAGGAATGGGTGGGGGGGCATAGGAAAGAAAGAAAAGAAGCTACAGAAAAGAGATAGGTAGCCATCAGGTGAGAGCCAAGCCCCAGGAGAGGCTGGAGGAAGGACGTTTAGGGGGATATTGGGTCTTCACTGTGCTGAGAAGAGGGCTGAGCCTGCAGAGACCCCAGCCAGGGAAAGGAAATTCTGTGTCCTTTTCCATCACAACAAGATACCTCAGAGTCCTTTTGTCCAGGTTTACCCCAATGAACACAGATAGCGGTGGCTATGCTATCCTGCCAGCTGGAATCCTCTGCGGAGGTGGCAGGGTCTGTGCCCGAGTCGGGGGGAAGGGACCCGTCCTGCTGACGTTTGGGCAGAAGCATTTTTGTGCTCTAGATCCCAAGGCCGCCTGTCCCAGTGGGGCTGCCCATGGGTGCCTCTGGCACCCGGTCCATTCTTCCTTTGACACTGTTCCCACCAGTGGGTTTGTTGGGAACTGGCTCTCCCTGAGGATGTGATGTCTCCGAGACAGGACTCTGTCATGTTCAGCCGGTATCCCTAGCCCCCGTCAAGGCCGAGGCAAGGGTGGAAGAACAGGAAGAATAAGGATACTCCAGTCGATCGAATGTGAGTCAGAACTCAAGTTCCGCCACTTCAAGCTGTAGGACTGTCATTGGCCAGGCTCCCCTAGAAACAGACTCCATGACCTAAATGTGTGAGTGGGAGGCTTATGGGGCTGTGTGCTCAGGAACACATACCCATAAGGCAGTGGGAGAAGCAGGATGGGGGCAGAGGGAGAAGTTGAATCGTGGTGCAGCTGTAACAGAAGCTCAACTGATTCCATGGGGAGTCCTGGCGCTAGAATGGCCCTTGAGAGTTGTCCCAGACTGAGCAAAGGAGCTGACCCTCTGTGTCCTCACTGGCCAGTAGTTGGAGGTGGGCTTCCCAAGGAAGCGGCGTAAGCTTTGGCAAAGCAGCTTTTGGCTGAGGGCAATGCCTGAAGCGGGACTCAGCTGTGAGCCTCAGTAGTGGACAGTCCTGGCAGCTGGGGGAGCGAGCCCCTCAGCCCTGAGGGGGGACGGGGCAGCAACCACAGCACCCACTGCAGTGACCTCAAGTAAACTGCTGACTTAACTGACGCTCGTTTCCATCATTGTGAAATGGAGGGAATTGATTTATTCATTCAGCACCTCTTTCACGTGCTGGGAAATACGGCCGCAGACAAGGCAGATGGAGTTCCTGCCTTCAGGAAGCTTATGTTCTAGTCTGAAAGGAAAATGGCTAGAGTCAGAGGGTGATAAGTTCTATGGAGAAACCTGAGGCAGTAAGGAGATAGGGACTGCTGAGCTGGGCAGTTCTCTTTTTTCTATGAGGAGGGCAGAGCAGAAACCTGAAGGAAGTGAGGGCATAGGCCATGAGACCATCAGGGTCAAGGTTTCTCATCCTTGGCACTGCTGACATTTCAGATGGAAGGATTCTTTGTGGTGGGGCCTGTCCTGGGCATCGCCAGATGTTTAGAAGCACCCCTGGCGTCTACCCACCAGATGCCAGGAGCCTCCTCTCTCTAGTTGTAACAACCAAAAATGGCTCCAGATAGCGTCAGATGTCCTTTGGGGAGTGAAACTATCCCCTGGTGGAGAACGACTGGCCTAGAGGAAGAGAATTTCAGGCAGAGGGAAGAGTAAGAGCAAAGGCTCCGAGGTGAGAACATGCTTGGTACATCGATGGAACGGAGGGGGGAGGGGTCGGCAGTGTGGCTGGAGTACAGTGAGCTGGGGCAGACAGGGAGCACAAGGGAGTGGAGCGATGGTAGGTCATGTAGGGTTTTGTGGGTCATTGGCAGGAGTTTGGCTTTGACTCTAAGTGGGAAGGAAGCCCTTGGAGGGTTTTGCACAGAGAAATGATACGATCTGACTTATGTTTAAAAGAAATCCCTCTGTGGTTTCTGACGTACAACACATGGGCCTGTCATCCTCAAGAACAGATGGAGTGTGCCCTTGGCTGCATTTGAGGTGATTGTGAAACTTGGGTACCATCCCATCCCAGGTATATATATATAGCTGCATTTTTGTGACTCAGGCCTAGATGAGGAGCCACGAATGTTAAGAGCTAGACGGGTCTTTCAGGAGAGTGGAGCCCAAACCACTTATGTGAGAGAGAAAAACAGCCCAGGGAGGTGAAGTGTCCTGTGCCAGTGGCAGTGCGTGGGTTAGTATCTGTGAACTACTCTTTGGGAAGGAAAGTCTTTGATGGTAACCAATTCGCACTGCGTTATGTGAGAGTTTTTCTGTTTTTTTAATTAAAAAGATAAAATTCAAAGGCAAGATGAATGTGCTCAAGGCTGGATGGGCTTTTGTACAAATAAAGAATTTGACTGGAAAATTAGGCATAAAAGAATAATAATCAAAAGATGGGTTTGGACTCTATCTTCATAGGCAGGAAGCCAGATTGCCCAGTCAGCACTTGACGGTAGGTCTTTTCGGAAGCTGTGGAACTACCACGTTGTCTCAGCAGAATGGGCGGAAGGAAAGTTGCTGTGAGCCCCAGCCGTGGCTGCCTTTGTGTTCTTGGGCTTAGGTAGTGTTTCTCTGATGGGTGAGTCCCATTCTTAAATGGGAAACTCAAGGATAACGCTGAGTTTGATCCCACTGACTGATGTTCGTTGTGGTGTCGTCAGGGCCTGGACATAGGGCCCAGGGTCTGGATCCATGAGGTCACCGCTGTCGGATTTTGTCAACTTGGTCAAGTCATGAAATGGTGCTCCATTTCCTCATCTCTAGATCGGAGACAGTGGTTTCTCCCCTTTCCAGGGTGATCTAAAGAGAGAAAACATTATATCTTCAAGTTTGTCAGCTGAATGCTTTTCATTGAATAGGTGCCTGATACATATTTGTTGAAGGAATAACTATTTATAGAGGAAAATGAGGTGAGGAATGGGAAGTATTTGAAAGTGGAGCATGAAGGACGTTGTAAGAATCTCTTAATACAATCGGGTGAGCTCCTGCTCTCTGGTGAGTTGATGGGTCCTAGATCGAGAGGTCCTAGATCTTTTTCACCCATCCACCTGCCACAGGGCACACTGTACAGAACTTTCCAGGAGGGAGAGTTTCTCTTCTGTGCCTTGGGGCCCTTTGAGGCAGCCTTGCTTGCAGTGGTTCAGGTATCTGTGTCCGGGACAGGGTAGCAGCATTTTATTTCCAGGGCCTGATGCTGTGGCCATTCCTGAGTCCCGTGGGCAGGGGTAGGAGTGAGCACTCTCTCACTCGTGGGAACCTGTACCCATTCAGGCGGACCACAGGGGATACAGCCCCCGCTCACAGTGACGTCCTCCATTTCTCAAAAGAGGCTTTGGAGTCTGGGGACCTGGGATTGAATCTTGGCTCTGTCAGTTACTCGTATGTGTTCTCGGGGAAACTTGCTAAAAATCTGCCTCATTTTTTTCATATGTAAAATGGGGTTATTACAAGCAACAAAAGAAAAAAATCAAATGGACTTCATCAAAATTAAAAAACCATGTTCTTCAAAGGCTGCTATCAAGAAAATGAAGCGACAACCTACGGAATGGGAGAAAATATTTTCTAATCATATTACTGAAAAAGGACTTGTATTTAGAATATATAAAGAACTCTTACAACTCAGTAATAAAAAGACAACTAACCCAATTAAAAATGGGCAAAGGATCTGAATAAACATTTCTCCAAGGAAGGTACACGAATGGCCAGTAAGCACACGGAAAGATGGTCAGCGTCGTTAATTATGAAGGAAATGCAGATCGAAACCACAGTGAGATACCACCTACAAAGTAGGATGAGTACGATTAAAAACAAGACAGATAACAAGTGTGCGTGAGGATGTGGAGAAGTTGAAATCCTCATACACTGATGGTCAGAACGTAAAATGGTGCAACCACTTTGGAAAACAGTTTGGTACTTCCTGAAAAGTTAAACCTGAGTTACCATGTTTAACTTTTCATTTCTCTTGGATATATACGAGTGGATTTTGCAAATCCACTCGTATATATCCAAGAGAAATGAAAACCCATGTCCACACAAAAACTTGTACACGAATGTTCATAGCAACATATTCATAATAACCAAAAAGTGGGAAGAAACCAAATGGCCATCAACTGATGAATGGATAAACAAAATGTGGTATACCCATGCAAAGAAATTAGTCAGCCATGAAAAGGAATGCATTCATGTTGCAACATGAATGAACCTTGAAGACATGACTCTAAGTTAAAGAACCAATCACAAAAGACCACATATTGTATGATTCCATTTATATGACGTGGTCAGAAGAGGCAAATCTATAATGATAGAAAGTAGATAAGTGGTTGTCTAGGGTTGGGGAGATGGAAGGGTTGGGGGAGTGATGACTAAAGGATATGGCTTTTGGGGGAAGGAGATGAAAATATTCTAAAATTGATTGTGGTGATGGTCGCACAACTCTGAGAATATACTAAAAAGCATTGAATTGTGTACTTTAATGGGTGAATCAAATAGCATGTGGATTATATCTTAAAGCTGTTTCCAAAGAAAAATATGAATAGGTCTACCTCTCAGTTTTGTTGTGAGGATCAGTGAGATAAAGCACAGCATCTGGTATCTAATGAGCTCCCAGTATGTGCTAATTATGTTATTATTAGCATTATCACTAGGCTGTTGGAGAACATAGGAGATAAGGGACAAAGTTAAGGAGCACAGGTCCTGACACATAATTGGTGACCGCAGAGTTAATGCCCATCTCTTTCCTTTACAGGCAAATCTGAGAGGTTCAGGGAGACTCCCACTGATTCCAGGACCCTGGAGGGGTCACTTGGAAGGGATCTTTACAGCTCCAGTTGGGAGACCTGCATGGGAAGCAGCCAGTAGAAAGTGTGGCTTGGGCCCTGGAATAGGGTTTATTATTAGAACTACAGACCTTTACGTTTCTCTGGAGGAACTCAAAGGGGCATTTGTGGTTCTAGCCCAGTCTGTCAATCTGTCCCCATTTCACTCACCTTTGTCCCCCTTCCTCACTCAGGTAGGGACTCAGCAATTTCTCTTTGTTCTTTAGGGAGATGTTCTTTGCTCAGTAGGGAGATGAGTTCATTGTATTTTTATTAATGGGGCCCCCTGAGCATTTTCAATTTGAATCCTTCCCTGTAGCCCTGTCTCTCCCACCACTTTTCTTTGAAATGCAGATTAGCTACTTCGAAGGATGTTTTGCATGATTTTGCTCCCAGGAAGGGTGGGGGAGACTGGGCTGAGCTGGGGGTTGTGGTGGGAGACTTTGGTGCATGATGCTAGTTTTAGTGGTTTTAGTTCTACCCCCACCTCTGATCCAGGACAGAGCCCTGTCATTCTCCCTCCTCCAGCCTCCTTTCCCTCTATGCCATCCTTCAGCTCCAGGTGGTAGGTGTGGGTGTGGCGAGAGGGCGTTATGGGACTCAGGGACAATAGTACTCTGGATTTATTACCCTGTAGTGAGGTCTAATAACAGAGAGGGAGTTTTAGGGTCCTGGTTTCACATAGGCATGTGTGCATGAGAGAGAGAGAGAGAGAGAGAGAGAGAGAGAGAGAGAGAGAGAGAGAGAGAGAGAGAGAGAGACAGAGAGAGAGACAGAGAGAGAGACAGAGAGAGAGACAGAGAGACAGAGACAGAGAGAGAGACAGAGACAGAGAGAGAGAGATTGAGTATAGTGGAAGCTATGATGTACAGCGCTGCCCAGATTCCCTTCAGGTCTGAGTTGTTTGTTCCCCTCGTGATGGCTCTCAGTTGAGTTGTTCAGCCACGAAAGAGCTACCTCACCCCAGGCCTTACCCCTTTCCTGACGTGGTCTTCATCTAATGACCTCTCAGTGTGGGGAGGGAGATTTAAAAGGGCTCAGCCCCTTCTTCAGAGCAGGACAACTTGCTTAAGGTAGACTGACTCGGGAGGGCCATTCCAACTCCAGAGCCGTCTCTGGGATCAGGTGAAACCTTTGCTGCAAACTCATTGCAATTCTCCTCCCTCTGCCTGTTTCTCCTTCCTTTATTCTCTCCTCAGGATTGATCCTGGGGAACTCCCAGAAATTTTCTACATATAAATTGCTGTTTCAAAGTTTGTCTCCCCAAGAATCTGACCTTAGACAATGAGAAAGAGAAGGGGAAGAAAGATGTGAAAAGCAGGAATACGGAGGGAAAAAGGTGGAACCTCCGAAGATATGGGTCCCTATCTGGAACTCCACCCAAGGCTAGATGTTTCAGCCCTCCATTTCAGTGCAGAAGGCTCTGTCGGGAGTGACAATGACCCACACGAAAGAGCAGCTATCCCTTCACAACTATAAGGAGGGCAGAGCTGTGGAACAAGAATAATGGGAAAACAAGATAGAATACTTGGAAATAAAAAATGTTGAAATAAAATTCAATATGAGGATTGGGAGGTAAAGTTCTGGAAAGTTCTCAGAAAGTAAAACAAAAAAGGAAAGGGAGAAGAAAAATGAGAGAAGAAAAGAGAAGAGACCAAGAGGTCTAACAGTTGTGGTAGGAATTCCAAAACAGAGAAAACAGAGGGTGAAGTTCATCAAGAAACAATGCAAGATAATTTCCTCAAGTTGGAAGACGTGAATCTACGTACTGAAAGGGCCTATCAATACTAGGCAATTAGATAGCTATATGAAAAAGGAGTGAACCTTAATCCTTACCATGTACTAGTCACCAAAATTAATTCAGGGTAGATTATAGATCTAAATGTGAAAAGTAAAACAATAACGTTTTGAGAAAAAACATCCCCAGAAGAGTAGCTTCATGTCTTTGGAATGGGCAAAGATTTCTTAAATAGAATACAAAATAAAATATTGCTAAATATACGCTCTATTAAAATTAAGAACTCCCTCTTCAATAGAGACAATATTGAGACAGTCAAGACAAGCCCAAGATTGGGGAAATATTTGTAATGCATTTACCCAACAAAAAGCATGCGTGTAGAGTGTATATAGAAATTCTCCAAATCCAAAAAGTCAGAAACTTGCTTTTAGGAGTGAGCAAAAGATTTCTAAGATAAGTCAATAAAAGAAGTCAGTAACAGAAGCACACACTTTTGACAAACATAGTCAAAAGTGCTCAGTATTTGTCATCAGGGAAATGCTAATTAAAACCACAATAAAATACCACTATATCCTTACTAGAATGGTAAAAATAAAATGCCTGAATGTACTGGTGAAACTGTGAAGCAACTTGAACTCTCAGACATTGCTGCTGGTAATTTAAATTTGTACAGCCACTTTGGAGAGCTGTTTGGCAGTATCTGCAGAAGCTAAATATATGCCTACCCAATGATTCTACCTCTACAGGTAGACTGAAGCAACATGAATACTTATTTCCACCAAAAGACATATACAAGAATGTTACAGAAGCATTGTTCATAGTAGTTCAAAACTGGGGCCTATTCCAAATGTCCATCACCATTTGTGTAAATTGTGGTATAGGCCTTTACGTGGAACAACGTGGGTGATTATCGGAGACATGATGGTAAGCATAGAAGCTAGACACAAGGGGAAAAATTCTGTAAAAGCCCACTTACATAAAATTCAAAAAAGGCAAAACTCGTCTATGGTGAGAGGAGAGAATAGTGGCTACTCTTGGAAAGCTATCAAGGAGGACGCATGAAGGAACTCCTTGGGTACTGGAAGTGTTTGTATCTTGATATGTATTTGTGTAGTTTATAATATGTAAGTTCCAAAACGGCATAGAAGTCTAAACTTAAACAAAATGAGAAAGGGCCCACTGAGTTTCCAACACAATAAATGAAAAGAGTCCACACCAATTTTGCACATCAGTGTGAGTCAAAAGAGCAGCATAAGAAAAGAGTATTCTGAATATTTCAGGAGGGAAATCAGATCACTTGCAAAGCAACAGACTGGCATGAGACTCTCATCAGCAACATCGGACAGCTTCAGAATTTCAAAAGAAATGATTTTCAGTCTAGGATTTCTATATCCAGCCAGCCTATCATTCAAGTTGCAAGGTCTCAGAAAATTGATCACCCATGAATTCTTTTTAAGGCAGCAACTTGAGGACGTGTTACAATATGTGAGGCAATAAACCAGGAAAGGGGACGACTGGCAAGGCAAGAAACTGTCGATAGGACACAGAAAAGCAGGGATGAGTTCCAGGGTAAGAGCCGTCCATGCACAGGCCTGGAGAGAACGAATCCAGACTGAAGCCAGAGGATTGAAGGCCCTGCCGGTGAGACCCATGGTGGTGGTCCCTGATAAAACGGAGGCTGGATAGAATACGCTTTATAAAGACTTTGAGAAAGAATTGGGAATGTGGTACAGACAACTAGAACAAAAGAGTAAAGTAAGGCAACTTGGAACTTATAAACACACACACACACACACACACACACACACACACACACACACTCACAAAACTACCTGAAAGAAAACTGTAATCACAGTACATCACTTGGGTCTGCCCTGAAGAGTCTTTACCTAGGCTTAATAACATAAATACCTTTCAGTGATTTTCATCTCTTAGAATCACTCCGAAAGACTTGATTATGGTTACAGAATAAATGCAAATATTGCCAACTTTACCAACATAAAACTAAAGTATGGATGACAAGTTAGGAGGTGAAAGAGGGAAAAGTGACGTAAAGGGAAAACTAGGAGTATTAATATCTATATGCAGATTCTGTTTTTGCAAAGTGCAACTCGAGAGGATGGACAATCACAGAGGTAACCTATAGAAGTACTGAAAATAGAGAGATGGCAGGAGGGGGTGCAGGTGGTGGGAGGCAGATAAATCCTCTTCTACTACAGTAGTAAGTCAATAGATTGTGTCTAAAACTGATGAATCAAGAAATATCAGCAGAGGCATATTATTTAGAAAAATGGAGGTAAATATAAGAAGAGACATTTAAAAAAGTTAGACATGGCTGCCTAGGGGGAACAGAATTGGAAGTAGGAAGTAGTTTAGCGGGATACTGTATTTAACTTTGTGCTTATATTACTTTGAATAAAAATAGTTTTATTTTGTTTTTAAAGAAGACACAGGTTAGATCAAGGAAGACAAGCATGGCATCAAAGAGCCCTGGGATAGCCCCGACTTGGCACAGGACTTGTGGTCATGCTTTGACATCTGGGGACTGCACTCATTCCGCCTGTATAGGAGCAGGGATTTGGGGACTTTTAAATGTCACAAATTTTCTTGCCAAGGCATCTGTGTCGTAAACTTCACCCTTCCCCTTCTTCCCCCTGAAAAATATAATTTTCAATAAATAGTAAGCTTATAAATAATATGGGCACCGTGGCTCTTAATGAAACAGTGACAAATGTTATATCTTCATGGGATCAGGAGAAATAATAAAGAGGAGCTTGGGGAGGGCCCTGGAGCCCCCAGAGCTCATGAGATTTTATTAAAAGTTCTTTGTTTCATGCAGCCCATTAAAGCGATTCTCCTGCAAAATAATTAAACATCATTCAGAGATGTTGCTGCTTTATTAGGAGCACGGAGAGTCTAAGCTTCTGTGGGTGAAGGGTGGGTTTCAAGTCTGCTCAAGAAAGGTGGAAAATGGGCTGGCCTGGGTCCTCACTCTGGCCACCCCGATGGATAGCTGTTCGGTCTGGAGGTCTGCTACCGCCTAGGTTTCAGTCTCTCGATTTGTAAAATGGGAGAGTTGGACTGGATATGTGATCCCAATCTGTTTGCGGTGGTGGATAGATTTCTCTCCTTCCTCAAAATGTGCAGCCATACATACAATTTTGTAAGAGGCCTCATGGCTTCCTGACGCTCATCTGTCATCACTTTTCACTTAGATACTCCAGGATTCTATACTTTTCCTTCTCTATGGCTTATAGCTTAGGCTCCAGTTTTAATCATATAGTCGTTTTCACAGGGCGAAGCAGAGCTCTTCAAGAAAGTCCTTGCCCTCCACCACACACTTCCTGGTGGCACATGCAGGCTCCCCTGACTTGCAAACACCCAATTTAGGACTGTCCTGCATGATTCAGCACTGGTTCCCTTCAGATCTCCTTGGAGGAGACCAGCTCCTTACGACTCCAAATCGCTGCCTCTGAGGAAGGAGGTCCTAGCCTTCCTCCTGAAGCCGTGATGTGATGGGGAGCTCACTTTCAGGGTTTCTGGGCCACATCTGTGGTTCCTGTTATTCTATGCCCTAAACTCTCCCTGTGACCCTGCCTCAGGCATCCAGCTAAGCAGAGAATTTCCTCTACTTCATAAGCATATCTTTTCTGCCCGCAGACTGGGAAGGCATGTGTACCTTGTCCCCTCTTTCTGCACTGCGTCCAGGTCCACCTGTGTCCTGTATGTGCCTGGCGACTCAGCAACCCAGCATGCCTCTCCCAGCCTCCTTGTCTGTCGGTAGCACTTAGAAGAATAATAGCCATCATTTCTTGAGCACCTTCTACATGCTCGATGCTGAGTCTAGTATTCCTATCCTTATGGTTACAGAGGAGGAAACTGACACTTAGAGAAATTAAAGAATGTGGCCAAGGGCACACAACTTGCCATGTCTGTGGTACGCAGCCTTATAAGATGGCCCCCAATGATCTCTATTCGCTGGTATTCTCATCCTCTCCCCTTCAGTGTCAGCTGGACCTAGTGACTTAATTCCAACCAACAGAATACGGCAAAGGTGATAGGTTGTCACTCTGATGATTATGTGACCAAAGCTGGTGGCTTCCTTCCTGCTAGCACACTCTCTTTATTGTGCTCTTGGCTCGCACACTCGGATGAAGCAAGCTGAGGTGTGGGAGAGAGCCGTGGAGCACCGTACTGAGGCCCTCACTGTAATAGCCTAGAAGAACCTGCATCCTGTCAGCAGCCACCTGAGTGATTCTTCCCCAATCAGACTGTCAGATGAGACTGCAGACCCGGGGCTGACACCTTGATTGTAGCCTTGTGAGAAACCATAGCTTGCAGAAGACTCAGGGTGCTGTACCCAAATTCCTGAACCACAGAAACTGTGAGATAATAAATATGTGTTGTTTTAAGCTTTGGGGTATTGTGCCGCAACAGATAACTGACGTAATAGCCCAGCTGGGGTGTGAAGCCAGGTCTGTCTGCTGCTAATCTCCTGGGTTGATTCCATTGTACCAGGCTGCCTCTTTCCACCTTTGCCCTTTAGCCCCGGTGTGGAGGAGATATTGGCAGTTGGCAGGCCCTGTAGCACCTGTAGCTTCCAGCTCCAGGGCTTACTTATGTAGTGGGGGTCCGGGGGACGATTACATAGCTCAGTCTGGAGGCTGGAGAGATGGTTAGTGGGAGAGCACTGGACCAGGAGCCAGGAGATTCAGATGTCATCCTAGCTTTGTCCTAAAGAGCCTTGTGACCTGAGACAGACCTTCCACTCTTTGGGTTTCCCATTTCTCTGTGTGCAATTGAGGTTGTTGGATGAGAACATTGGTAAGTTTCATTCCCATGGAAACGTCATTCAGAAGTTTCTAACTCCTTCTGAGTTAGAGATGGGTCCTCTGGCTTCAGGAGGCACTTTCAGGCAGCCCCAGCTCCGGGGTGAGTGTGACCTCAGTGGGAGGGACTTGAGGGCTGGACAGCTGCTGTGGGAAGCTGCTCTGTTTGCCTTTGGGGAGGGGCAGTTGTGACTTGACCTCCTGGGGGGGGGGTTCCATCTTCACCTCTGAAATTCCTACCTAACCACCATTTCCTAGGGTCTTTCATTCACTTTTAGATGGGGGGAAGTCCTCCAGAGTGAAAGCTTTGTTCCCAGAACAAAGGGCAGAGGTGGTAGGACTGTGTGTGTGTGTGTGTGTGTGTGTTGAAAGGGGTGCTAACTTACTGGACTTCAATAGGGGGCAGTTATTATGTTCAGGGGGATGTGATAAATGGGACCCCATCTTCTCTATTTCAGTTCCCTGGCCCTACAATGGTTTATGCAGGTGCATTTATGGTCCTGGGAGGCTAAAACAGAAGTTATTGAACTTCTTTCTTCCCCTTGTTTCCTTGCCATCTTCTATGTCTAGGCAGAGGCAGGGCTGAGAGGAGGTTTTTGTTTGTTTTTTGTTTTTGTACCATCTCCTATAAATTATAGCTGTGAATGTTCACACAGGCTTCTCTAGAGTCCCTGGGGTTCAGAGAGACCCCCCCCAATGCTCTCAGGAGGCAGAAATACAAAGGGTTTAAGAGTGCAGGTTTGGAGGCAGACCATTGGGTTTGAATCCTGCCTCCACCACTTACTAGCCATGTGACCTCAGGCAAGTTACTTAACCTCTGAGCCTCAGTTTCCTCACTCCATAAAATGAGGACTTTATTATGCTAAGTGAAATAAGTCAAACAGAGAAAATAAATACCATATGATCTCACTTACATGTGGAATCTAAAGAACAAAGTAAATGAAGAAAAAAAACCCCAGAAACAGACTCATAAATACAGAGAACAAATTGATGGTTGTCAGATGGGAGGGGGGTTGGGGAGATGGGTGAAAAAGGGGACGGGATTAAGAAGTACAAATTGGTAGTTACAAAATAGTCAAGGGGAAGTAAACTATAGCACAGGGAATATAGTCAATAATATTGTCGTAACTATGGATAGCGCCAGGTGGGTACTAGACTAATGGGGGAGGGGATCACTTTGTAAATTATGTAAATGTTTCACTACTATGCTGTACACCTGAAACTAATACAAAATAATATTGAATGCCAACTATAATTGGAAATAAATTTTAAAAAGGAAAAAAACAAAAAACAAAAGGAGGACCTTATCTCATAGAGTTGCTGTAAGTACTGAGCATAGTGCTAGCACATTGTACACAGTCACTCAACGCTGGTGACGATGACCATTCCCCGTCCGAGATCTGCTGACCTTGAACTCTGCTGCTTTGTGTTACCAGCTGCCAGTCCGTTGAGTTCTGTTGCTCCTCTGAAAGTGACCCTTTGGTTCTGATTCGACCTTGTTTTCTTACTGCTTCTTGAATGTGTCCTTCTGTCTCGTCTTGGAGGGAGCAGCGGTGGGAGGAGGAGGTAGGGGAGAGAAGAGGGTACATGCTGGAACCCAGAGGCAGCAAGCCTGGCTTCGAAAGCCCATCTTTTCATATCTATTTATAATTCACCAATAGTTTTCACTCTTGTCACCTTCCTTTCCCCCCCATCTGTAGAATGGGGTTATCAACATGTGTAAGGTTTTAGTCTCACTTGACAGAAGAGAAAAACTAAGATTCAGAGAGATAAAGTGGCTTGCCTAGGGTAACACAGCTAGAAAGAAGTAGAGCGGAACTCAAATCCTGATACTTGGGCTCCGCTCCAGGACCTTTATCGTTTTCCCAGGGCTTCAGGCTGCAGGTGACCCTGGGTGAGTACCCTTCTCTGGCCCTCAGCTCTCTCGCCTGGAAATGATGTGCTAGGCCCAGATCATCCCTGATGGCCCTTCCCGCCTGGGCTTTTTGTCCCAGGAGGAGCCCAGATCTATCTGGCCCTCACATCAAAGGAACAAACTTCCAAACTCTCTCTGGCTCAGTTGCTGATGGAAAGTTTCTGTCTCAGCTTTGCCTTTTGGAGTCTTAGGCCCTGGAAGCTGCGTGTCATACTTAATTATTCAAAAACCTCTATCTCCTCTGTAAGCAAGAAATCCATTTCGACAGGTAAGAAATACCACAAATTGTTTTACTGTTCTTTGCTTCAAATTTGGAGTGGGAAGCAGGAGTTGGGAAGTATCGCTGGCTCCTGGAGGCAGGTCGCTGTTCACTTTGGGGTGTAAATGCACCTATCTTCTGAGGCTGTGTTAGGGGCAGGGTGGCCCCTGGATCAAGGGCAGGGGAGGCAGTTCCATGACCTAGGTCCCCATTCTCCTGTAAACCTGCTGAGTTGCTTTTGGAGAGCTCTCCTCCCCTCGGAGCTTCAGCTTTCTCATCTGAAAAATGGGTTCACAGACACCCTTCCCGATAGGAATGTGAGGTTGTGAGGATCACTCAGGACCTGAAAGAATCCCTGAATTCATGGAGTTAAATAATGTTGGTGATGGCATTCATCTTTTCTGACCTGGGGGCCGGGCAGGGAGGAGAGTGGAGAGAGCAGGACGAGAATGGGCTGAGATTACTCGTCTCAGAAGTTTTCAGGGAAGCAGGATCCTCAGCCACCCCTCCCAGGACTTCCAAGATTTCTTCTTGCATGGGCTCTTAGGCAGATTCCCCACCATCTTTGGGTCAAAATGGTAGAAAGTTGCCTTCAACTCCTCAGGCCAGACGGAAAGTAAGGAGAAAAAGTGGTGCTTCCTACGGGTTACTCACTATTCTCTTTCTGCAACTTGGTGCAGCATGGAATATTTTGTCCATTTTACAGATAAAAACTGAGGCTTAGCAAAAATGTCACTTGCATGGGGTCACAGATTGGCAAGTAGCAGAGCAAGGGTTTGAACTGAGGTACGTGTCCCCCTGGTGCCCTTTCTCATCACATCATGGGGCATCATCAGGGAAACAACTTGAATGGCGTCCCAGAGCCCTGGCTCTCTGCATGGCTGCAGCTCAGTCAGCATTAGCTAATGGAACTCGGCCCGGCATCCTTGCCTTGCTCTCTTGTTTCTACCATTGGCCATGGGCCAGGTCATCGGTCTCAAAGTCAGAGAGCTAGGAGGAGGGAAGTGGTGTGGTGTGCATGCAACACACGGCCTCTCACCATCATGGAAACCGCTGCCATACCTCTTCCTTTTTAGGCCAGCGGACTTCTGGTCCCATGTGGCCACTGGGGCTGGTGGATATGTCAGAGGGGGCAAGACCAAGACAGGGAGACCCGTTATGTAACGACTGTACTTGTCCAGGCAAGTGATGACTGGGGTTCAGGGTGGGCCTGCACAGGGAGGCAGACGCTTTCTGTGCTCTGCCCACTTGGCTCTCATCATTTCTGCTCACGCAGACCCAATGGCTGCCAAATGCCAGCTTGCAGTCTGAGGCTCTTTGCCCCAAGGTGTTCTCTGGCTGCTGGAACCTGCTCAGCCATCTCAGCAGGATGAACAAATAGCCTCCACTAGTGACTGAGAGGAGCTGGTGGGTATGAACCCCAGCTTTCTCACTCATCGGGCAGGGTTCCCCTGAGGTGTGTTCTGTGCTGTCCCCAGAGGCCCTCGTTGCCCTCCGTGGGAGCCTCTTCCCCACTCGCCTACTGATGCTTTCTGGGGTCACCTTCTAGATAAACATCGCGCAGTCCAGTCCTGGTCTCAGGATCTGCTTCTGGGGGAGCTCCACCTAAAACACACAGCAGCGAAGACCGTGGGGGTTACAGACGGCCAGGTCTGGGCTGAGGTCTCACGCCGCTACGTCATCACAGTATGATCTTGGGAAGTCACTCAACTCTCTGGAGTGTCAGTGCCTTCCCTTGTGAGCTGGGGGTGGTGATAATACCGTCAGGTTTTCCAGAGTTAAGTGAACAAGTGCACCTGACCCATGGTAGGTGCATGGTAGAATAAATGGGAGCTATTACGTTATGATTATGATTATGTTATGATTACTGGTGAAAAATGAGAAAACAACCCAATGTCCGATTAGGAGCTCAGTGTCAGTGGGGGTGGGGGAAGGAGGTGGTGAGGGGTGAGAAGCTGTTTGAGACCAGTCAGGGAGAGCCAGATGTGAGAGTGGCGGAAGAGGACATCTGCCTGGACGTTTGCATTCAAGCCCCACTGGCTTTTGGGGACATTTGGCTCCAGGAGGGAGGGTCTCGATTTCCCAGAAATGGTGTTCAGGCTGGTGAGAGAGTCCAGGGGCTGTGCTGGCCGAGAATCCCAAAGGCGTTTCCTACTACATCGTGAGTATCCCTGGTCCCTGGCGCCTGGACCCCTGAGACAGGTTTGCCCAGCCCCCGCGTCCACCTGCCACGGATCCGAACACAACACGCCGGCTCCTCTGCTGGTTGCCCACCTCGGCCCCCGTCCGTGCCTCACTGGGAAGTATTTATTACACGTCAGTGTGATAAATGAAAAGTCATATTTTACTGTGAATTATCCCCAGCCCATGCGAGGCTAGATCTATAGCCTGGAGAGTTATTAAGTGCTTACCACGAAATGCTATAAAAACCTCATCATTTTCCCCAAGAGTCTCTCCCACCAGGGAATGGGGAGGGAAGGGAATGGGGGAGAGCAGGAGCAGCTGCCTCCTTTGTGGGAAGGGGACAGAGAAGGCTGGCGGCCAGTTGGAAGGCATCCTGGCGTGGGATCCTGGGGTTCCTGGCTTCCCGTGTTTGGCTGTGACCTTGGGTGGGGGTTGGTTTCCCTGTCTGTAGACAAGTGGGCGTGGACGGCTATGGTTTTGGAGGTTGTGAGCCACAGCCACATCGGATCCAGCCGATGACATAAAGTTTAGTACTGTAATGAAATAAAGCCTACGACAAAATGAGCCTGACTCACACTTCACGGAACTTCCGAATTACCTGTGCAATGTAGAGAGGCCATAGAGTTTAATTTTTGTCTGATTAGGAACACCCGTGTAGCAGCCAGGATCCCAGCAGGCAACAGATGACACACTCACATTAGGATCATTTCAGGTGGGTTGTAATGCAAGAACAATTCACCAAGGCTTGGGGGACCCACTAGGGCCAGTGCAGTACCTCAGGGCTGGTCATGGCGGTGCCCCGGCTGTGCCCCTCCTGGGACTGTGACGGGTGAGAGGAGGGAGCGGAAACCGGAAGCCAGAGGTAGCTGGGGCTATGGCCCGCAGGATGTTCCCAGGGGACCTGTGATCCTTTGTGCAGACATCCTGAGGCACAAGGTGGCCCTGCAGGGAGGGAGCCTGGGAAATAAGTGCCTGTCCTGTCTCCCGCGCCATGCCAGGGCTCCCATTGGCCAGACCCAACCAGCAGTCAGGGGAGCTGGGGCCTGTGATGGGCTCCATGCTGGCCATCCCCCAGGGGCGGGAGCAGGTGAGGAGGGAGAGTGGGTCTGAGAGGCAAAGGAAGGGACCCAGCCAGCCTTCTTTCATGGCACTGCCTCTGCTTGAATATTTCAGGATGGGGAGCTCATGCCCCCCCTCTCCCCCCAGCAACAGGTCAGCCTCAGTCAGTGGGGAATTCTTCCTTTGAGCAAGCCCAAGGCTGCTTCCCTGTAAATCCTCCCCACCTAACAACAAATGCAATCCTTATTAGGCCAAGTATCAAAGGTAAACGGCCAACAGCCAGTATGACTACTGTTAGTATCAGTTGTTCACTATGCATGACCTACCCATGTTGTTATGGCTTTTCATCTTTGTTTGTTCTCCTGTATCTACAAACAATGATGTTTTCACTGATTCCAGGCATCTCCTGGTCTCACCTGTGCTCTCTTTCCCAGGATAATGCAGGGCCTGGCTCCTAGTTAGCATACATCATTTGTTGCATAAATAAGTCCGAACCCAAATCCTGATTTGCAGACAAGGAAACTTGTCCAGAGAGGGGCCATGGCTTACCAGGGTCACACAGCAAGTTGGCGGTGGGGCCCAGCAGTCCATCTGGCCTTTCAGGCCCCTGCCTTCTCATCAAATCCTCCCTGTCTGGTTCGCCTCTGCACTGACAAATCCTCTCTCCTTCCAACTGTGGTTAGCTGTGTACAGAGCGCTTTAAAATACCTGTCTGAAGGATCTGGTGGGTGGAGAACTCCTTCCAAGAGCCTGACTCTGTGGTTCCAGGAGGCTAGGTGCCCCTCCCCGCCCCATCATCCCCCCATTCCCCAGATCCTTAAGCCTCTAGTCCTCCCCTCCCCCAGTCCTCTGGCAGGTATGGGAATGGGATGGAACCCTGCCCCTTCCCCCAACTCCAGTTCCCACCCCCCACCTCTGCACCTGTCTCCTGATGGCTGAAGACTGTCATTAGGGAATGTAATCAGACTGCACACTTCATTACACAGGGTGGCCATGAGTCAGGCAGCTGGGGGGCCGGGAGCCCAGGGGGGCTGTGGGCACAGTATGGCATGGCAGAGCTGGGGTAGCAGGGAGAGACTGAGCTGACTGGCCCGGAGGTTCCTGAGCTTCCTGGAGCAGGCGTGAGCTGTCCAACTTGCTGGCCTCCCAGGTGTCTGGCTCAGAGCTGAGGGGTCCGAGGTGTGAGAGCCTCCTGGGAGCAGGGCAGGTGGTGTGTGGTGGGAGAGGCGCAGAGCCCCATTTCAGCACACCTTAGGAGGTGACTACTCATCTAGTTCCTTAAAGGGGAGCTCTAGCCGGGCTGTTTCCTGGGCTCTCTGAGCCTGATACTAGAGTGTCCCATCAGTGAAATAATCCCATGGAAAGAACATGTGCTCTGGAATTTGGGTCTTGCCCTCTTTGGCCCTGCTATTGCCTTGCTGTGTGATCTTGGGCAGGTCTTCTAACCTCTCTGACCCTCAGTTTTCTCATCTGTAAAATGGGGATAAAATAGTACCGACTTTCCAGGGGTGTGGGGATTGAATGCGGTTGTTTGTGTGCCTAGCAAAACCTCAGCACACCTTAGTTTGCTCCCATGTCCTTTTCACTTTTTGGCACTTCCTTTCTCAGCAAAGGCCCAAAGGAAATCATTCCTGCCCGGTCCTCAGGCCCCTGTCTACAGCCGGCCCAGCAAGGTTTTCCTAGCCACACCCTCCCCTGAGCCAGACTGGCGTCCAAGAGTTTAACCCCTTTGCTCCTGCTCTCTGCCCGCACTGCCCCCAGAGCCAGGCTGCTGTCTTCTTGCTCAGTCTCCCACAGAGTTCAAGGTTCTTCCCTAAGGCAAATGCCGGCTCCCATCCTCAGGCCTTGGGAAGACCAGACTGATACCCTGAGGTGGAGAAAAAGCTCTGAGTGGGTGAGTTGTCCTAACCCAGGTCCTCTGTGTTGTAGACCCCCAACCAAGACACACAGATGTGATCAGTGCTTAGGTCACCAAGCCCCTCCCTTTTTGGATGGAGAGACTGGGGTTCAGAGAGGGCAGTGGCCTGCCCAGGGTCAGATCGCACAGACCTGGCTGAGCTGGAACCTGCACCAAGTTTTTCCAACTCCCCGTTTGGAGGTCCTGCTGCTTGTTCATCCAGCGTGCTGTGGGTTTCCTGTGGTCTCCAAACACTGGGAGGGTTGGGAAGGGGGCTGTCAGCCTTAATCTCTACCCCTGGGTAAAGGGGATTTGCTTTTCAAAGGCGGTAGAGGATTTCTTGGGTGCCCTGAAGTCCTGCCTTCACTGGGGCAGTTCAGGTGCTTTCCGGGTTCAGAGAGCTGGAGGTCAGGAAGGGGCAGGGTGGGTGTTTGGGGAGGACGATGCTGAGTGGTTCCCAAGTGCAATAGAGCCCAGTTGATATAGTGTCTCATCCTGTGTCTCATTCCAGTTCAGAACCATGACAAATGGCCCTACCTCCTTTGTGCCCGCCCGAGTTGGGGAAGCAGAGGTTTTCAGGCCATAGACTTAACCTAATTCCCCACCTGCCTTCCTGCTCCAGGGGCTGGAGGGGTGCGTCCTACTTCTCCATTTCCACCCTGGGGGCCACCAGCGTTAACCTTTCCTACATAGCAGGCCTAGTGTAGGGGTCACCCTCTAAGGAGACTTAGCATGCACTAAGGGCATCAAGACAAACACACAAACAAAGCAAAAAAAGAGTTGTTTAGCTCGGATAAACTTGTGCATCACGGAAACTTTGTGTGATAGAGTTCCGTGCTGTTTTTATTTTGAATCACATACGGTGGGTGTGGCTAAGGCCGTGCCACAATCATTTCAGAGCTTGGTGCTTTCAAACACCTCACTCTGGCTCTAAACAGATTTATCTGGAGATCACTTGAAAGCTATGGACCTCCTTTCCAGAAAATTGCAAGTCTGTGTAAACATTTTGAGTATACTTTCAGACTTCGTGATGTCTTCCCTTGCTCAGAACCCTTACTTTAGAGGGTATAGTCACATGGCCTCCCCTGCTTTCTAAAGCAGGGTGATTTGACCTGCTAAAGGGATAGAGTGGGCGGGGGTGGGTGTGGGTGGGGGGTGGGGGAGGCATGCTTTCTTGTCCTTAGCGCTGCCTGGATTGATGGACAAGACTTCTCTTGCCTGGGGGGAGCTCCTGGTCTGATAGGGCAGGGTATCAGCACTCTCTAGGAGTTCCTGGGCCCCTGTTCATGGAAAGAAGATAAATAAACAATTGCAGAATGATCTAAGCTCATTGGGGGCTGAGAAAGGGCCAGAGCTTGAGTTGAGGGCCTGGGAAATAGACGAGCATAATCTAGGAAGACTTCCTGAAGAAGGGGTTAGGCTGATTCAAAGCGAGGTAAGATGTAGGGAAGTCAAAGGAGGTGGTTGGGTGGGTACGTGTCATGTGCATGCCCAGGTGTTGGTGCCAAACCCAAATCCAGATGATTTGCCATAAAGGGACTGATGTACGAACACGCCTGCGCTGATTTACAGGTTCACCTTTAGGCACATCTGCTCATTTTCTCCCCTGACAAAGGAAAACAATTTCAAACATAAATCCTGGAATGGCTTGGGTGGATTTTTCCACTCCCCTCTCCCTGATTGCTGGGCCTGAGGGTGTAGGAATTGCGTTGTCTTGTGTTTATCAGAGCCAAGCCGAACTCAGGGTGGCAGGTCTGACAGCCTGGTCGTGTGGAGGTGATATACGGAGATTTGGGAGAGAGCTCCAGAAAGGAAACTTGACATTTGTCCTTCAAACACAAAATCACGCTATTTATTTATTTATTTATTTATTTATTTATTTATGGCACCGGGATAGCTGGCTTGCAAATTCTACTGTAGGGGCATGAAGCCCAGGCACTGGGAGAGCGGGAAGCTGTGAGTCTGCTCACCAGGGCATCCCCAAGGAGAAGCAGCCAGTGGCCCCGTGGTGGGTCAGGTCTGAAACAGACAGGTGACCTTGCTCTCCTCTGTTTTTTTTTCAGGACTGTTCCATAACTTTAAGATCCCTGTGACTCTGGAATTTTGCTTTGCTCTAGACTCATGATCCATGCTAGGGTTGTTGATTTAGGATTGGAGAGATCCGGAATTATTTCCTAACTCAAGGAATTTGCGGTTGTTTTTATTTTCAATGAATCACAAGTTCTATAGGATTCTTTCACCCTGTAGAGACGAGAAAGGATCGTGCCCACACCCAAGGTATTGGCGCAACACCTTTCTCACCTTCTGGAGTCCCCTGCAGGAGAAGGGAAAGCGAAACCTCCTGGGGTGAAATGTGCTGGGAAGGAGGAAAACCCTATTGTTCTTAATTCTTCTTTAACATCCTCTTGATAGAAGGGCCCCAGAGTAAAACTTACACCAAACACTTTCTTCTCAATTCTTAAATTCATTGCACAATTCTTCTATCATTAGACCCATTTTCTTCTTTGTGACTTACCAAGTGAGAACTCCCCTGTGGGTACCCAAGAATGTCTGTTCTCTCACTCTCTACCCTGGTCCCCACTGTTGGGACTGTGTATAAATTTCTATGGTTTTCAGCTCCCCACTTGAAGGGTCTGGGGAGCATGATGAGGGGACTTCAGGGGGATTACTCAATTCATTGTTAAGCTGTCTCATTGTTAGAAAGTCCACTCCCTTTTGCTCGTATACCTCTTTTCTTATTAGTACTATGAAGCAGTGACCTCCTAAATGCTTTATTTAAAAAAACACAGCCAACAACCATCATTTGAATACTTTGGGGAAAATAACAATTAATATATAAGGCAAAAGAGGCCAGATTATGCTGTAGTAACAATAGCCGGAAATCTTCATGGCAGAACACAACTAAGGTTCACCTCTTACCTCTGCAAAGTCTGCTAGGCGTGTCCTCCACGTGGCAAAGTGGCCGTCTGGGCTGCTTCCCTCTCAGCTCAGTTCAATGGTCTCACTCAAGGCCTTGGTCACGATGCAGGAAGAGACCACAGGGAGGTCACATCCTAGCTCTTCTGTGCTTTGCCCTGGAAGTCACACACATCACCTCTGCCCACAGCCCGTTGGCCAGAATTAGTCATATGCATGGAAATTGGGAAGTGTGGGGTTCCAGATGGAATGTCTGGTGAGCACCACTGTCTCTGCCAACGTTCCCCCCACTTCTGCCCCCTCAGGCAGCCTGAGATGCCTGCAGGGCACTGGGACAGAATGGCCGGGGCACTCAAGGAGAACCTACCATGGAATAATCAAAGTGCAATTAGGGTAGGCAGGAGCTGGAGGGACCCTAGAGAGATTCTAGACCTACCTCCTCCTTGCCTTCGTTTTATAGATGATTAAAGTGAAGACTGGAGATGGTCAGAGGTGAAGTCATGGTCACACAGCAAGATATAGGCAGGGCTGGCCCCAGCCTCGGTTCCCAGGGCCTCCTAGCTCAGCACTCTTATCCCTGCTCCCTTTCATGGCTTAGTCTACAGGGCAGCTTGGAAGGCAGGTAGGGACCTGGGAGCTGCCTGGAGCTGTGCAGCTCGGGGTCCTAGGGCGCTGTCCTGGCCAATCTTCCTCACCTGACTCCATTTGTCCTGGGCGTGATGGCCAATTAGTCAGTATGCACCATTATGCCTCCTTAACAACTACTTTAGATGCAGCCCACACTGCATCATATGGCAGCTGCGATGGACGGCAGCAGTTGTAATTAGCAGAGAACTCGGGGAAGGACAAATGTGAGGCTTTTATAGTCCAGCAAACCTCAGAATTGAAATAACTCTGCTAATTGTTCTTCGTGTGCTTATTAACATGACTTCAGTCAGTAAATAATGTCCCCTTTTGAGAGTTTCTCTCCCCATTGTCTTTGGGGGCCGACAATAAGAATGAACACAGCTAACCCTTTTATCGATCAGCGACGTTGTGCCAGGCACACTTCTCGCTGCTTTGTGTGGGTCAGCTCATTCGATTCTCACAGCGGTGAGGAAACGGAGACTCTGGGTGGCAGGATTTCTTGCCCAATGTCCTGCAGCAGTAATGGAGCGAGCAGTCTGGCGCGGCGGCTCTTAACCACTGTGCTTTAAGAACAAAGTCAGGTCGTCCTATAAAACTGGGGCTCCTCTCTGGGCATCCTGGAGATCTGAGGGGAATGTGGAGAGAGTTCTGGGTGGGGCAGGGTGGGGTGTCTGTGAACTTGAATGTGAAAAAGTTACATCTTTATTTTCACTAACTTTTAACTGCAATTGAGTATTTCCCCTATTACGAACGTGGGCAACAAATGAGAGTAGGAGTAGCCATACTTGGGATTTGTCAGGCATTTTCGTATCCTATTACCGTTGTTTTAGAATTTTCAAAACATTTTTTTTCTCAGCACTACTTCCTGCCAGTAGATTGTGTCAGAGCGATAAAGAGGCACGTATATTACTATAGCACACATTTATTTTAAAAAATCTTTTGATAATACAGGCAACCCCTGTATAACACGGTTGTTAGGTTCCTAAAATGCCATGTTATGCGAATCTGTGTCACACGAAACAAAGAACTAGTACAAAAAAGGGGGTTCGGTTCCAAAAATTAAAAAAACACACAGACTATTATATTTTTATAATTAAGAGAAATATCTTTATTAAAGCAATTTTCACCAAAAGTATAACATATTCATATGTATTAAATAATGTTTCCTTCGTCATCACTACGAAGCACCATTAACCGAGGGCGTTTTCTTTTTGACAAGATAGCTCCATCCTCTGAACTTTCTTCGGCATTATCTTGACTTCTATTCTGTACTTTTTGCAAAATATCTGTTATTTTAGATTTCTTGCTTTTAGCTGAGAGATCTTCATAAATTTCGTTATATGGAGCTAAGTACTTGTGAAGTTCTCGCTTAAACTTTGTGCTTCTTCCAGTGGAAGAATCTTCATTTAGGAAATTCTGCAGTCAAATCTGATACCACATCCGCGCTCAAATGAAAACTTTCAAATGAGATACCATGTTTCCCTGAAAATAAGATCTAGCCAGACAATCGGCTCTAACGCGTCTTTTGGAGCAAAAATTAATGTAAGTTATCTTTTGCTCTTAAAAGCTGTTATTACATTCCATGTTGTTCGGGGATTTCCCTATTTTCAAATGAGATATCTTTTGCTCTTAAGAGCTCTTATTACGCTCTCTGTTGTTCGGGGATTTCTCTAATTCTCGAACTGTGTTAGAGTGAAACCGTGCTATAGAAGTGCTGTGTTATAGGGGGGTTACCTGTGATTAGTTTGCCCTATCTCGTTTCCCTTGCAATTCTATACACTCTACGCTCCCTGGCTTACTCTGGAGTTACAGCCCGATAAATGCACTGGAAGGTGAAAATATCGTAAGTCAAAATGCGATTAGTACACCTAACCTACCAAGCATCACAGCATCGCCTAACCTACCTTAAACATGCTCTGGACACTTACACTGGCCTCCAGTTGGGCACAGTCATCTAACACACGAGGGCCCGGAGAGTATCAGTGGTTTCCCCTTGCGCTCACGCGGCTGACTGGGAGCTGCTGCTCATTGGCGCTGCCCAGCGTCACGAGAGAGCATCGTAACGTACTGCACATCCCTCGCCTGGCAAAAGAGCAAAATTCAAAGTTCCAAGTATGGTTTCTACTGAATACATATGCTTTCCCTCCACGGTGAAGTGAAAAAATTGTAGGTCGAACCATCATAAGTCAGGGACCGGCGGTACTTACTTTATGCTTTTGAAGGCGGGGTTCCACGGCTTCCCCAGACTGCCCAGGGCAGTCACACACAGCACTAGAAGGCCATGAACCCCTTTGAGAGGGTCTCTCTGAGCCTCCCTTGCCTCTGAACCCATTCTACCTGGCAGGAAGACCCTGGTTGATGATCTTCCCACTTTATATGGAGCTACTGGCAATTCCTGGAGTGTGCCAAAGTGCTGTCTTTCCCACACCTTTGTGCAAGCTGTTCCCCCTGCCTGCTCTGCTGCACCCCAACTCCACCACTTCACCTGGCTCCTTTGGTTTTCTCCAGACTGCTGAAACGCAGCGCCTCCTTCCTCTCGGGGGGCTCCCTGGTCCTCCTGGCTGGGTCTGTGGGCCTCCCTTGTGCTTCCCTAGGGGAAGTTGCAGGGTGGTAATTATACATTAGACTGGCTTTTTAAAAGTTAACTGATGGAGCCCGTTGGAGAGGCAGGCTTTTGGAACACTGAGGTGCTGGCCAGAGGCTTGGTTCTGGGGTACCTGGGCACCTACTCTGCTTTCTCCTTGGGGTGAGGATGCGGCCCTATTCATGCTGGGTTACTTTTTAAAAGAATCTAGAGTATTGGTGACTTCTCTGAACGGGAGCACAACGTCTGTCAGCGTCAAGTGTCTGGAAGGTGCCAGAGCCCCCAAGCAAGAAGGGGCAGTGTTGTCACTAGAGTGGGAGGACCCTGCCTTTGTGAAGAAGGTCTCTAGTCTCGGTGCTTCTAGCTGTGTGGGGAACCCAGGAGTCAGGGTTTTGCAGAGTACAGCTGCACCTGCTTCTGCCCTGGGTGGCAGTTCCTCGTAGTATGTGTTGATGACCCCTTCCTGCCAACCCACAGCCTAGTGAGATGCTGCACGTGCCCCCTGCTGTGGTGGTGGAAGCATTCTTCTGAGCACACTGCATGGAAGAATGCATGTGATCTGCATAAACCCAGCGCGTAGGCACTCTTGTCCTTGTTGTACATATGAGGAAACTGAGACACAGAGAGGCTCAGGACCTCATCCGAGATCACACAGTGGTAGAGCCGGGGGTGAAATCCCTGCACTCTGGCTCCGCAGCCGGAACTCTCACACCAGACCTGTCGCATGATGTGGGAGACGCACACTCTCGAGGGCCTTGCATAATTCAGGAACCTGCATAATTTAATACGCATCCTGACAAAGGTTGGTAGGTGTTTCTGTTTATCAGCTAAAGTGGCATTGCTGTGTGGTGAGCATGCAAAGTTTACAATTCACCGGGCCTGCCAGCTTCAACATTCTTCATGCTTAAAAAGAATGTCGGGGATGCACATTATTTCACATTTTGCATATAAAGTGAGACTTTATTAATATCTTTATATCACAGTGTCAGATTCACATAATGCAAAATCTCGTAAAACATGAGGCCCCTATACTGCCGAGTAACTCGGATTTTCGTCTGTGAGGAGGGCCGGACTGTGAGCGGCTCCAGGAAAGGCATGTCTTCATTCATGCATGTCCGTGGGCCTCGCGCAGTGCCTGGAACCCAGCAGGCACTCGGCCACGTGCTGTTAAGTGAACACAGGCGAATTCAAAGCAATATAGTTCGGCTGGTGATGATTTCCTTTTTGGAGGGGAGCTACCTTTAAGGTTATCCTTATCCATGGTTTTGTTCATCCTGGAAATACCACCTTCTTTTTTTCCTTCCTTGAAAAAAGAAAAAGAGAGAAGAGACTTCCATAACTGGTCATGAAAAGGGGCAGGACAGAAAAACCCCAGGATGGCTCACAGGGCAAACATGCCAGCTTACAAACTGGGGCTTATATGTTTCAGCGCGTGGGCATGGCTTGTGTACCAGTCAGGGTGTCTGTTTGCAACAGTGGTAACCAATTCTGGGTAACTTAATAAAAAGACATTCCACTTAAGGGGGCCACTTAAGGTTCATGGGCACCCCCGGATCCAAATGAGGCAGGGAGGCTAGTCTTGGGGGCAGTGGGAACCCAGGGGCTCCCATGCAGTGGGAAGAGGACACAGAGCTGGCCACTGCAGACTTGCCTGGTCAAGACATGCCACCAGAGGTGACCTTTCACCCTTGCCCCCAATACACACAGTTCGGGGTTCCCTGACAGGGAGATTGGGTGCCACACGGAAGGGAATGTAGGTGCTGGTCTGCCAAAGGGGACATGTGTCCACCACTTGCATTGCTGACTGATCAGGCCGTGGAGATTAGCTGATCCCTCGTTTTTGTGTCACAGAAGAGGGAGTTGAGGCTTTGGCTTTACTTCTAGTTTGTGATAGAAACAGACCAGAGTCTCCTCTCGTGGATGCTCTCCCAAAAAAGGGGCAGAAATGCTTGAACACTTTAGTGTCTTTAAAGCGCCATCAGCCTTTATCATGTTGGGTCAAAGGCCTTCCACCAATCTACTTTGATGGGGCCTCCTTCCCTCTCACCCCAATTCTCTCTTAACCCAGAGGATAGAGGGTCTGGGATAGCCCTAGGAAGTACAGGGACAGAATTCTGATCAACTCTAGGGGGTGGATGGCACTGTCACACCTGGGGGAAAGGTGTGGGGCTGGTGATATAGCCACAGTGGCCCCTAACAAGCCCACCCCTACCATGTTTCCAGGTGAGCGAGAATTGAGATGGGAGGAAGGCCCTGAAGAGCAAAAGAGGGGGGAGATAGTCCAGAAACATAAACCTTAGGTTGGTGTGGGAGGGGCATTTTTATGTCCCTTTGTGTGCTACCTACTATGGATACATGAATCCCAAATAATTCTTATTGCCAGGATACTGCCACTGCCTGCTCTTGCCAATTCATTGAGCTTTAGCCTAGATGGGAGTTGTGGAAGGGAAGGGAAACTAAGATTAATTGAACACCTACTATTACCTTTTATTTAGGTAATCTCATTTAATCCAATATTCGTGCCAGTCTCATGAGGCAGTTAGGATGAACCCATTTTATAGGTGAGGAAGCCAAAGTACTGGCAGGTGCAGTGACCTGTGCGAGCCCTGCAACCGAGGAAGGGTGGAGCTCAGGACAGGCACAGTGACCCCAACTTACCTGATTGTCAAGTAGGCATGTGTATAGGTCAGGGTTCTCCGGAGAACCACAACCAACAAGATGGAGATTATATATACATATATATATATAGTACAATAATAATTTAGCTATTTGTTTATTTATTATAAAGAGTTGGCTCATGTGATTACAGAGGCTGAGACCTGCAGTCAGCAAACTGGAGACCCTGGAGAGCCGCTGGTGTAGTTCCAGCCAGAGTCCAAAGGCCTGAGAGCCAGGAGAACTGATGGTGTAAGGGCCAGTCTGAGAGTCACCAGGCTCAAGACCCAAGAAGAGCCAATTCTTGATCTGAAGCCTGGGAAAGATCCACATCCCACCTCAGTCAGTCAGGTAGGAGAAATTCCCTCTCGCCCACTTTTCCTTTGTTCTGTTCAGTTCTTCAGTTGATTGGATGAGGCCTACCCACATGAAGGAGGGGCAGTCTGTTTTCCTTTTTTTACTGAGTCAAATGTTAACCCCATCCAGAAACACCCTCACAGAGACACTCAAATGAATGTTTGGCCAAATGTCTGGGTACCCCGTAGCCCAGTCAAGTTAATACACAAACACCCATCACAGTGTGGCTCCAGGGAAAGATGAGGGAGGGGGCCTTGGACCTCATTTCATTCCCTCTCTGCAGAGAAGATTTTTGGGGGCAGTGAGTCAGGGAGAAAGGTGGTGGCTCAATCCTTCTCTCTGCCCTTGAGGAGGAGGGCACAAACATTTCCAGCATCCAGATAGACCAACCACACAGCTGGAAGCTAGATAATCCTCCTTGGAGCTTGGTTGCCCGCTGAGCCCCCTACCTGGGGTCGAGTTCTTACAGTCACAAATATCAGTGGAGGCTCCTGGAGGGGAAGGAGTCAGCTGGGGACCCATCATTTCTTATCCTGGGCCTGCACCAAGTCTCCATCACCCTGCAGTGTTGTCACAGGCCCAGGGCCTGGACTGGGAGCTGTCTGACTGTTTCTGGGACAGAGACTACCGGCCTTCTATATGGATTTTCTCTTCCTCTGTAAGAACCCTGCACATACCCAGAATAAAAACTACATTTCCCAGCTTCCCTTGCAACTAGGTGTGGCTCTATGACCAAGTTACGGACAATAGAATAATGATAGTAGAAATGACAAGTCCAACTTCTGGGAAGTGGCCTTAAGGGGAAGGGGGCCTGCTCTTTCCCTGTGTTCTCCTTTCTTGCTGGCTGCAATGCAGAGGTAACGACTAGCACGGGAGTAGCCGCTAGGCCATGAGGTGGACTTAGGAGAGAGGCTTTGGAGCAACGCGGTACATGGAGCTTGAGGTCCTATGGCTGAATGCACCACGACAGCCCAGGACCCCCACCTGGAGGGCTGCAGCTAAACTGAACCCTGAGTTATATCGCCCCTTTCTTGTGGGGTCGCCTGCGGCAGTGGCTCATTCTCTTTGGACTTCGGTTCTCTGTGGACGGTGGTAGTTGCACGTGCGTGTGACCTCCCATGCAGGGGATTCAGGGTGTGTGGTCCACAGGGGGATTTCCCTTCCAAGGGACAGACATGGGATGCTGGGGCCTTGGTCCCTGAACCAAGGAGATTTCAGCATTAGCTGTTTGGTAAGACAAACAGTTTGAGGCAGGGTCAACTTTGCGTTTGACCTCACAGAATTCCAAGGTCACTGGAGAGCTGGTGACAGGAGCAGAGACCAGAACCCAGGCTTTGCTACTTGCAAGTCAAGGGACGCTGAACCTCAATGTCCTTTTCTGCAAAACAGGGACAATGATACCTACTTCACAGATGTGTGAGAATCAAAGACAATGTGTGTAAAAGGCCTGTGTGAGGAGGTGCTCTGTGAGTGGTAGCTATAATTTTTATCATTGGTTTGAGGGTCTAGAAACCTAGATTTCTGGCTGTGTCATTATGATGATGGGAAAGTCATTGAACTTTCTGACCTCTCTTCACTTGTAAAATGGGGGTCTTTTCCATCTCTGATATTCAATCAATCCTCCCTGCCCCCATTTCACAGATAATAAAACTGAGGCTTAATGTGGCAGAGGCAACTCGATGTGCTCCCCTTCCATCCCCTTCCATAGTGTGGAGTTACTGTGGGGAAACAGATGGCCCAACAGGACTGCATTTCCCAGTCTGTTTCTCACTGATGGAATGTGAGCTGAAGGGATGTGTTCTGGGCCCAGGCGTGTAAAGCATGGATATGTCTTTTCCACCTTCCCTTCCTCATTCGCCAGCCGAATATCCAGGGCAACCTTGGAAGCTGCATGTTGAAGATGGCAGAGCCTTCCTCAGCCTGGTCCATAAAATGACTTCGGGAACATGGTGTGCTGCCCCCTTCCATTCCCCATGCTGCTTTGGCCTTTATGTGAGCAAGATAAACCATTCGCTGAGATTTCAGGGTTTCCCTGTTGTAGCAGCTAGTGTTACCCAAGAGGTAGAGTGACAGTGCCTCCTCTCTGATTCTTGGCGGCATCCTGCATGACAGTCTAGTCTTCTCAGTCAGTTTGCCCGTTTCTTGAGAGCCAGAACAGCAGCTCACCCTCCTGCAGGCTCATGACACCTTGCACCCTTCGTCTCTCATCCACCCCATAATGATGACCTTTAGGGGCCAGACGGAGAGCTGACCCCACACCCCAACGAATATCCCTGGAGGCCCCAGGGTGTGGGAACACCAAGCAATAGGCAAGGGAGAAGCGAGGCTGATCACGAGGAATGGGGAAAGCTGAAGAGGGCAGGAGCCGCGTTGAGGTGGGTCTGGGGAGGGGTCTATGAAATGAGGTGATGCTACTTTGTGGAACTGAGGATAGAGATTGGGACAGGGCCATAGCTCTGATCTGAGTCTTGCTCTGGCCCCAACTTGCATGTGACTTCACAGAATTCCAAGGTCACTGGAGAGCGGATGACAGGAGCAGAGACCAGCACCCAGGCTCTTCCTCTCCAGTCATGGATGGGTTCTTTCCAGAAACCACCAAGCTTGCTCTGAAGTCTGAGCATTCCTGATTAGGATGCTAATGGAGGGAGGGAGGTGAGGAAGTGAGGGAGCTGCAGAGCAGGGAGGAATACCTGGGGAACGGGGAGCCAGTGGCTAATTAAAGGCTCCATGTCAAAGAGGAATGCCAAGTAGGTAATTTCCATGCCATTTGAATAATGGGGAAAACGTTTACCATTTCTCAAGTTTGCTTGTTGAAAAAGAGAAGTGAAAAGAAAGGAGGGGGAGTAGATTGTGGCTGGAGGGACCTCTTCATGCTACTGGGGAAGTTGGGGGTGGCCCTGTGGAGCAGAATTACTGCAGGAGAGGGAGGGGGACAGGAACGGGAAGGGGACCATGTTGTGCCTTCCTCCCAGAAGGTCTTGTGAGGTGCCCCGAAACCTGGGTGGGGGACAGAGCAGCCATGCAGAGTGGGGGTGATGTTGCGTCCTCACAGAGTGAAGGAAACCCCCCCGAAGGACAAACATCCTTTGTCCCACTGGATCACCATGACAGTCTGTGAACGAAGTAAGCAGGGAAGGAAATGATGATGATGACGATGGTGATTCCTATTTTAAAGTTGAATAACTGAGCTCCGGAGAGCAAGAGCGAATTGCTCAAGGCCACATTTGTTCATGTATTCATTCATTAATTCAACAAAACAGTTTATTAGGGAAAGACTGCATGCAAGGCCCAGTGCCCTGTGGTAAAGGCCTGTGGATGAAGGCATGGCCCCGCTCTCAGAGGACGCAGGCTGCAGGGAGAGAGGAGAGGTGAAACCATGCATCACTGACTTCTGCCGGTGCGGGGGTAGAGCCACTGAGCCTGCTTGCCTGAGGCAGCGGTGTGCTTCCCAGAGGGGCTGAGGTTTCACGCAGGAGTTTTCCATGTGACTAAAGGAAGGAGCATATTCCAGGCTGAGGGAACAGCGTATGCAAAGGTGTGAAGTCCCAGGAGGGCTTTTCTTGTCCAGGGAATAGTGAGAGGCCCAATGTGAGAGGGCAGTAGGCTCACGGGGAGAGGCCGGGGTGAGAGCTGTGGCTGGAGTGCTTGATGGAAGAGGGATGAGAGCACAGAGCCAGGGCCTGCCTGCCCCACGATGACATGGGGACCTGACATTCAGGCCCTAGGGCCCTAGGGAGTGGCTGAGGAGGTGCTGGAGCTTCCAGGAGGGACATAGATCATTCTGTGGCTACAACAACGGCTGCCTCTTTGCTGGAACCGAACCCTAAGGACCCAGCCTCCCACTCAGGCTCCTGAGCTCCTTGAAGTCTTGAGGGCCCATGAGTAGAAAGCTGAGCCCTGGGCGGGGCGGGGGGCGGGACGCTGCTGCTTTGACTTGTTCCTACTTGTATCAGTTACCTATTGATGCATAAAAGTTACCCCAAAACCCAGTGGCTCAGAACAACACCAAACATTTATCGTTTCTCCATTTAGACCTTTGGGAGCCTCTGGTTCCAGGTTTCTCATGCAGTTACAGTCAAGATGCTGGCCCAAGGCTGCGGTCCTCTGAGGCTGGAGGGGGGCTGGAGAGGCTGCCCCAGGCTTCCCCATTCCAAGATGTCTCCCTCACAGGCCTGGCATGCTGGTGTGGCCAGGGGGTGTCAGTTCCTCACCACGTGGACCTCCCCACAGAGCCGCTTGAGTGTCCTCACGACGTGGTGGCTGGCTGTCCCCAGAGCGAGTAAGAGAACAAGGTGGAAGTGGCAGTGTTGCCATATCCGCTTGGTTGCACAGTGCAGGAGGGGCCTATATGAGGGCGTGAGCCAGGCGATGGGGGTCACGGGGGGGCCACCTTGGAGGCTGCACACCACACCCTCCTCCAAGGAAGAGCCAGCAGCCGCTCCTGGGCTCTTAGGACTAAGAAAGCCAGGCTGGTAAGTGAAGGTGTCTCCCCCAGAGAACAGAGGTCAGGGATTTTGTAGGTCATTAGAACAAGGCAGGTCTCCATTGGCTCTGCCTCCAACTTGCTGTGTGAGTCTGAGCCTCGGTTTGCCATCCCTGTGATGTGGGAAGAACTCGTGCTGCTTTGCAGGGCTGGGACAGCACAGAGGATCCAGTTTCTGAGGAATGGATGAGAATTGCAGAACATGGAGTCTTCCCTCCTCATTCTCAGTCCCATTTCTTCACACAGTCAGATAATCATTTTTTCCAGAAGTCTTTGCAGCAATCAATTTGCATAACCACTCAAATAAGCACCATTCCTTCCTTTAAACTAACTCTCGGCTCTAAATCTCCAGCTGGTTTCTGTGCAATTAAACCAGTGTGGAGCTTCCCTTTCCTTCCCCCGTGGCCTCATAGCTCCCTGGATGGCAGGTCCCTGTGTCAGCTCTGTTCATTTTCCTCACTTTACCCCAGTATTGCGTGGCCAATGCCCAGGTCTCAGGACAGGCCAGCTTTCCTCTCTTCAGCTTCTCTTTGTGGTGAGGGGTGAGGGGCTCAGCATGTCAGAACCAGATATCTCAGACAACCACTACATTTTACAGATAAGACTCAGAGAAGGCCAGTGAGAGCCCAAGGTCACACAGCAAGTAGGCAGCAGCACCGGGCCAAGAACCGGGTCTCTTGATCCGCATGCAGCCTCCTTCTGTTCTCGCTGCTGGCCCTGCCCGGGAAGTACACTGATGGGGTCATTCTGGATGGGCCCTGGGCCACAATGGCTTGGGCACCCCCATCTCTCTGAGAGAGGCAGGTGCAAAGGAGCTATGGATCCAGAGTTCTATCAGTGTGGACCCCCTTAGTGGGGACCGTGGAGGGGAGCATATACAAGAGGAGAGTAAGAAGTGGAGGAAACCTTTGAAGAATTATGCTCAGTGGAGGAACAACAGAGCAGGAAATAATCAGAAAGCTGGTGCAGAAAGACCTAGCCTGAGAGAGCTGGCTGAAATTTGAGCAGCTCATATGAAGGGGAGGGGTGAGCTCCCAGCCTGTGGAAGGCAGAAAGGGACCAAGCCACGGAGAGGCAAGGAGGCATGGAGCTACTCGGTGGGCCGCCTGCCGCTCTCCCACCTTGCTGCGAATGTTCCTGTGCTCACAGCAGAATCAAGGGCCCTGCTTCTCTCTGGCCTGGGCCACCCACCAGCCCTGTGGCCTCTGGCCAGTGCTTCTTCGTTGGTCTCTGAGGTCACTGAGTCTTCTTCTTGTCCCTTTTACTGCCCCATGGGGTGAGTGACATGAGCCCACTAGTGGCCAGTTTGACTTTGTAATTTCCAAGCCTTCATTTTTGGTCATTCCTCCTCCCTAAATTGTCTTCCATTGTGAGCTCAGAAAGTCAAATTCATTTTGATCTTGGCTTGAGTACACCTTAAAAATCTGCTAGTGTTAAGAAAATATCATCCAAGGTGCCCAAGAATAAAATGGCTTCTGAATTATTCAATTCAGGTCAGGGCTGCGTCTGTGTCAGCAGATGGCAGGGAAGAGGGCAGGAAGTCACACGCGTCTGGGGCCTGTCTGTGTCAGGCACATCGTACCTTTGAGCATGGTTTACTGTTTCTGGTGTGGCAGAATTTCCGTCTCCATTTTATAGCCAAGGAGCCTGAAGACCAGAGAGGGGAAGCACTTGCCTAAAGTCACACAGCCAGTGTATGGCAGAGGTGGGTTTGGAAGCTGGGCTGGGGTGACGCCAAAGTGTAGGTGCAGGCAGGTGGGACCCCACCACTTACCTTCAAGCTCTGCAGTTGTAGCTTTCCCAAGATCCTCAAGGAGCTGGTGAGGAGTAGGGGGGCTCTCAAGGCAGCCAGATTTCCCACCCGTGGCAGGGGCTGGAAAGGAGAAGCAGTGACACTAATTGGGGAGCAAGGGCCTCGCATGGCATCTTTATTTCCTGTCTTGGCTGCTTAGCCCAACAAAGGGCTTTGTCTTGTTTGGCCCCATGACAGCAACTTGTCATGCTCTTCCTGCCTCCTTCAGCCTGGCTCCTTTTCACAGCTTTTAGTGTTTCCCCCTATTCCCTGTTGCCATTTCATAGATTCACAGGCAGGGGACCTGGGGGACTGCCCAGCCAGCTACTGATAAGCTGTGTGATCTTGAGCACGTTGCTTAATCTCCCTGGGTCTCAATTTCTCCACCTGAAAAATGGGGGTAGAGGTGAGATCAGAAGGCTGCTACGGTTCTGTGGTGGCTCCATTCCTGTCTTGATGACTGGCATTTGGGAGAGCAGTGGGAAGTTAAGGTCAGGGGAGAGGAGTCTTTATCCAATTGCATTATTGGCAGAGAGAGATACTATTTGCATGTAATTTGCACTTTCTTTGAATGTCAAAATGCTCTGACATACCCACCCCAATTTCTCCCTCCCTCTCCCCCTTCCTCTCACCACCTGCTTTCTGTCCCCTCCTCGTGCCCGTCAGCCCTGGCCTTGTCTTGCCTGGTTGCCTTGCTTCAGAAGGATGATTAGTTGGCCCTGAGGACCGTTCCTCAGCTGCAGCCCCTGCCTGGTGACCCAGCCTGGTAGCATCTATGGTATGCGCAGAAAAGTGCAGTGTGACCCTCGTATTCAGCTCCGAGAGGCTGAGCCAGTTGCCCCAAATCCCACAGTGAAGTGGCAGAGCCAGCATTCAGCCCTGTCGGCCCGACTCTGAGACCATGCTGTGCCCTCGCGGCTCCAGGCTGTTCACCTGCTTGGAGATGTGTGACCGGCGAAGCATCGGCCTGGCTGGAGACGACGACGATGGTGATGAAGACAACGTTACGCCTGCTTCTCACAGTGTGGTCCCTGGACCGGGAGTGTGTGCACACGGAGCGCTCCTTAGAGGTCAGGCTCTATTGCAGACCCGCTGAAGCAGAACTGGCGTTTGGTCAGGGTGCCCAGGAGAGACCGTGTGCCCACCCAAGGGAGAGAAGCATCGCCCTAGAGAAGTGTCGCCCTAGAACTCTGCCTGCCACATTGGCTCCGAGGATCCAGAGCCACTCCATGCTTTCTGGAGGCAGAAGCTCATGATGTCAGAGCTAGGGTTTCCAGGCGGGAATTCCCGCCTGTTCTCAGGAATTGTTTTCACTTTCCCGTTCCCGAATCCCGAGATATAAACTGTTTTCTGTTCTCCATGATGAATCGTTTCCACAAAGTGACGGCCGATACTACCAACCACCTGGGTTCAAGGAGCCGATTTTCCGACCAACTTTTCTCGGGATTCGGGAACGGGAAAGTGAAAAATAATTCCTGAGAACGGACGGGAATTCCCACCTGGAAACCCTAATCAGAGCCAGAAAGGCCCTCAGACATCTTTAAGCGTGGTGGTTTCATGAACCGTGCTTGTTGGAGCACTGGGGGCCCCAGAGGGGTCTTTGTGGCGTCTTTGGAGTAGGGTGGGCAACACCCAGCAGGCCTGACTCCAGAAAGCCCGTGCTTTCTTGAACACCTCTCCTTGGATTCGGTTTATAAACTTCTCACGGAGCACGATTTCATTGGGATGAGGTGGAATGGTTAGGGTCTATTGGTAAAAAAAATTTTTAAACGTGTTTTGTTCCATCGTTCTATTTTACAAGTGATGAAATTGATACTCAGGAACACAGAGATCTGCCTAAAGTCACACGGAATCCGGAACCTGGATCCAGACTGGTTTTGGCTGCAAGTAGCAGCAAAATTGACTAACAGAGACTCGCGCAAATAAAGAGTTTGTTTTAAGCAGTGAGCAAGCAGCTCAGGCATAGACTGCTGAGGACTGGTACCCTGTCCAGCTCTATGACGCATAGGTGGCCCAGGCTCTTCCTCTTTTCCATTTCGTTGTCCCCCTCCCTCTAAAAGCCTGGGGCTTTTGTCCTCATGGCAGAAGATGGCTGCTACTGTTCCAGACCTTACAACCATGTTCCAGGTGGGAAGGATGTGTGAAGAATGGGCAGAGGGCATTCTTCTAGTTAGTTTTGCTTTTTTATTCAGGGAAGAATGCCCTCCCTTGAGGCTTCTGCCTGTTTGTTTTAGTCCAGAACTGGGTTACATGGCCACCCCGAGCAAAAGATAGCCAGGAGAAGGGGAGTGGGGAAGAGCTTGGGCCAAACCATCGAACGGTGAATGCCTCCCTGTCTAGGGATCCTGTCCTGGTATCCTGAGATTCTTCAGGGCCCCAGAATTGCAGCCTTTGGGATGTGTTTGAATCAGAGAGGCACTGCTAAATCTTGGGGCTTGAATCTCCTTGGATTCAAGGAGATTAACTGTCCTTTATGGGACCTATTTGGTGTCAGGGCAGAAGCTTTGCGAAACAAAGACCTACCTACCCGGGGGCTTGGGGACAGAGATATACTGGATCAGCACTAAGACCACAAGGGCTGATCCTGAGTCTCTGATGATCTCCACTGCTCACAGCCCCTAATGAAAACATGTGTAAGAAACCCTCAGGGTTCACTTTGCCAAAAAAAAATTCCAATAAAGCTCCATTAGATTTTCATGTTAAATTAATGTCCTGGATGCTTAAAAGCCATGCTAATTAGGCTTTGTTATTAACAGGAATGTCAGGTGGATGGGGTCTGGCCTGGAGCTGATGTTTTTTTCGGGCTACCTTGGGGAGATGGATTTGCCAGTGGTCAGACGTACCACCCCATCTGGCCTCAGCTCCCCTGCTCCCATTCATGCCTTGCAATGTCTTCAGTCATTTAAGTTCATTTGGCTGGGACTGGAATATTCTCTTCACCAAGATGACAGACAGCAGACTCCATTTTCTACTGGTTTTCGTTTTTATGTTTGGATGTTTCCAAATTTTCCTTTCTGTGAGCCATCCTAACGTCTGTGCTAGGGCCATGGCTTGGATGGGTCACTCCTGGTTCAGAAACCTTTGATAGTTCCCCGCTGCCTATCAGATAAGTCCAGCACTCAAAGCCTTCGAGGAGTTGGTCCCAATTCAACTTTCTGGGCCCCCCTCTTCATGTGTGCGGAGAGGGTGTCTCCTTCCCAAACTGGGCCTTCCCAGTTCCCCTTGACTTTGGCTGTAGCCTGCAACCCAACACCTCAGCCTTACGACACTTTGTTATTCTTTCTGTTTTATCAACGTGGAAGCCGAGCCTTGGGCTGTCAGACCACTGATCACTCAGATGCCCTTACGTAAGGCACTTCACATGTCTTGGGTACTCAAACAATTCCTGTCTCCCACTTTTCTTCCTTCCTCTTAACCTCTCTGCTTGGCCAGGTAGGGCATCTTCAGGGGGGATACCTGCCTTGCACCAGGGCTTCGGGCTTGGGAATTCTAAATGCCGCGTGCACATAGGAAGAGGCTCTGTTTGTGACAGGAGAATGTATGAAACCAGGATGAACACGGGAAGGGAAGGCCTGGAGCCCTGCTCTTCCCGTTGTCCTAGGCTGTCTGGGCCCAGGCTATATGCTGGGCCCTGGAGGGGGTTTGCATGCCTGAGGGAGACACTGAGCCCCACCCTCAGGCTCAGTTACCTGTGGAGAGGGGACAAAACCTAGCTAGCGTGATTCCAGGCAGACTCTTGATGTGGTGCCAGCTGTGGGGAGGGGTTGGCTGTCCATCAGCTGCCTGGCACGGGAAGGGGGGGGGCTTGGGGCCCATGGGAGGTTGCCGGTCAGAGGTGGCCTGCTGGAAGCTGAGCCTGAGTGCAGCCACCCATGGGAAGGGGGTCCAGGGTCACTGTCCAACAGTTCTATTCCTGCACCACAGTCCATGCTTGTCCCTGGAGGTTGAAGGGTGTAAACCTCTTCTCCAGGGGCACTGGACTCTCCCAATCTGGACGAGGACGAGAGAGAGGTCGTTCAAACCTCTTCTTTAGTATCTGTCATATCTGTGTCCAGCCCACAGGGTTGGCCATTCCCCAACCCCTTCTTTTCGATTTTCCATTTCGGGTCACCACCTGCCAGGCCCCCAGGTTTGGGATAAATCCCATGGCATCTGACAGGAGGGCCGGGGAGTGGACTTTGTTGGGAGCGGTGAGTCTTACATGGCTGGGATTGGCAGGAAGGGAGAGGGCGTGGATTGGGGAGCCTCATCAGTCATCTGATTACCAGCTTTTTGAGCCTGAAGAACTTGGAGCATGGAGGAAGGGACAAAGAGCCGACACTCCCCAAGAGGCAGCTCGAGAAGCGTAATACTGTACTTTAGAAACACACAGAGGCTTTTAGAGGAAAATCTAGCAGTGCTAGAGCTGTGACAGCACAGGGAAAGGAAATGGGGCTCCTCTGGGCCCCAACCACCTGCTTAGAGGAAATGCTAGAGGCTGAAATGTTTGTTTCCATGCAGACAGCTGAGTAAAATCAAAGGGCCAGTGGGAAGGGGGGGGCGGGGAAGAGAGAGCGCGTGCCCACTCCTGTGAACGTGCACATGGATATAGTTAATGCAGCGTCTTCCCCTGCAGTACAAACTGCCTGACTGACCCAAGGGTGGAGGGAACATGCCTCTCCTCTCTCGCACGACGGAGATTTTCCCGAGACCGAGCCTGTCAGCGACATTGCCGGAAACGCAAACCCGTGCTGGCCATCAGCTGATGGCCCAGCTCCAGCTCCCTGTCAGGGGGAGGATGGGAAGAGTGAGGACCAGGCCTTCCCTTGCTCACTCCATGTACAGTTCCCCTCAGTCTCCCATAACTCTTCTTTCTTAATGAAAGCCACGTGGCCTCGTGGAATTCGCCCTGAGCCTTTGCATGACAGGTGGCACCCAGATGGGACCTCCCTTGCCTGACACCCTTCTTTCAATGCCTGGGTAACCTCTCTGCCTCACAAATTCTGTCCAGATGGCAGGAAAGAAGTCCTGGCAAAGGTGCATGGGCTCAGATGCCCAGGGTTTAAAAGAAATGAAGAGAGAGAGAGTCCGTGTGCTGGGAATCTGGAAGCAGGGGCTCTGAATTGCCAGCCTGGGCAAGGATGGAGGCGAGGGAGAGGCTCCACGCACCAAGACGTGCCCTGCCCAGGCTGACCCAGGCCATCTGCACTGCCTCTTCACTGCTGGCATTTGGAACAGGAGGCCTGTTGCTGCAGCCCACTGGCTGGGGCCACTAGACTTCCACTGCTTGATGCACAGCTCATGGCTTGTGAGGTCGTTGAATACAAAGGTGAGAGAACAAGAACCGAGGAGGCAACATGCAGGGGGAGGTCCCGGAAACGTTAGCCTTTCTGGGCTGGGATGTGGGTGAGGGGAAGAGAGGACCAAAGGCCAAAGGGTCTCCTGAGAGATTCGTGCCTATGTTATGGGTTCATTGGAGGCCAGGCCACTGGGGAGATGAACCCTTCCCCTGGCTCTTCCTGCTCTAGGCAGCAAGAAGAGGCAACAGGGAGTTGAAAAGAGAGAAGAGGAGGGTGGACTATGTCTACTTCCTAGACCTCGGGGGTTACGACTCTTCATGTGACCAGTGGAATAAGAATCCTAAAGTTTCTGTCCATTGCCTTCCCAACAGCGGCCCACTCCCCACTTCTTTCTTGCTGTCGGAATTCAGATACTAGCAGCCATGTTTTTCAGCAGACTGGGACCCTCTCTGCCCCAGGAATGAATCCTGATTCATCTCAGCCAAGTGTAATAATCCTACTTCCTTGGCTGGGGTTTTTCATGTGTCGGCATGTCATACAATTCTAGCTAACGACAACTGAGGAGGAGATCGTGGGTGGGGAAGGGGTACCTTCTGGGAAAGGTTTTCTAAGATCGGAAAAACTGACTTCCTGGAAGAAGCTGCTAGCCCCGCTCATCACCTTTGGCTGTTGATGGGGGGCAGGGGGTGATGCCTGAGCTTTGGCCACCACTTTAAGATCAGGAGGAAGTAGTTTAGATGTTGAGGAAAGGAGGATAGGAAGGTAGAAAGAACCTGGGTAAGACCCAGCTGAATTAACCAAACTTGGAATTGCCTCGTCTCTGGACTTCTTATTATAAGAAATAATAAATTGCTTATTTTAAAAACCATTCATAATTGAGTTTTCCATTGATTGCCGTTTACAGCAGCCAACCTGATCAAATTTCTGAAGTCAGGATGAAATAATTCAGACTGTCTGCTATGATTCTCTCCTTGGGGACTATGAAGGCGTCTCTGAGCTCCCTGGAAGCCTAGCTTGGCTCGAACTGCCCCCTTTCCCTCTGGGCAGGCTGGAGAGCCTCCTGTAAGGAGGCCAGAAGAACTGGGCTCAAACCCCGCACCTTTATGCATGTATTGTATGACTTTATGTTGGTTACTTAAACCAGGGATTGGTAACCTTCTTCTGGAAAGGGCAGATAATAAATATTTTGGGTTCCGTGGGCCATACGGTCACGGTTACAGCTATTCAACTCTGTTGTTTTCGTTTGAAAGCGAGACATTCGTAACACACAAATAATTGGGCATGGCCGTGTTCCAACAAAACTTTATTTACAGAAACAGGTGGCCGGCCGGATTTGGCCTACAGGCCATGGTAAATCAACCTTTGATGAAACTCAGAGTCTCAGCTGCCTCCTGAGAAAAATGAGACCAATAATTTGTTTTCCTCACAGGGCAAATTTGCGCATCAAATGAGTCGACTTAAAGCTGTCACCACATAAAGTATAATGTACGTGTGGGTCCCCTTTCCTATGAGAATTAAAGGGCCTGGCACTGGGTAATGGGCTTGGCTCTACCACCTACTACAGCTGTGTGACATTGGGAAAGTCACCTAACTTGTCTGAGTGTCACTTTTATCCTCTCCACGTGGGAATGCTAAGCCCTGCTTCATACAGGGCTGCAAGGGTTAAGTGAATAATGCTTGTGAAGTGCTACATAGACTGAGTGTGTAAGGAATGGTAGTTGAGTGTTATTAAGGAGTAAATCCCCCCTTTTCTGACCTGGCAGATTCCATCCTATCTCACTCCACTGTGTCTTGACAGTTGGTACATCTTGGTTTCTGTTCCCACTTCCCACGGCCCAGGAGTCCTGGGAGCGCTGTAAACCTACCCCTGCCGTGCACTCACTCTCTCTCCCTCCACTACCCACCCAGTGCCCTCCCCAACAGCTTCCCCATTTAACAGAACGAGTAATTAACAATGTTAATTCTAATCTCATTTGCTAATGAAGGCAGTCTAATTGCACCATAATTGGCAGCAGCAGCAGCAGCAGCAAAACACAAAATAAACCCTGCGTGTGTAATTCAGTTTAACTTCTTTATAATTACCTTGCAGGCTGGGGCTGGTGGTTGGGGGTAGGGTGGGGTAGGGTGGGGAGGATGGGGAATGAAGAGAGAGGGGGACCCAAAACCTGAGGGTGGGCGAAAGGGTGAACCGAGCACACCTTCTGTCCCACTTTCCTGATTAGTCAAGGCCTCTGGAGACAAACTTCCTTCCCTCACTTTGCATTTCCTCCTCAGGTCGTGGCAGACCTATTCTCCCTAGCCCTACCATGTCTTTATTACCCATCCTTCCCCAGCAGCCCCTCTATGAGCTGGGAACATGGGCCTAAGATGTAGCCAAGCCTACTTCTCCATCCTCAACGCACAGGTCTGACCTTGTATTCCAGCCAACAGTTCTTGTTGTGTCTTTCAATTGGAATGCAATCTCCCCCTTCTACAGCCCCCCACTCCCCAGGGCATCATCCTGCTGGAAAACCTACCTCTTTAAGGCCCGTGAGGGAAGCCTTCCCTGGCCTGCAGAGGCTGACATGCACTCCTTTCCACTTCACCTGTAGCAACCTGGTTATTATTCTACACACCCCATGATTTTACCTGTGCCTTGTTTACATGCTTTCTTTGTCACTAGATTGTGTCTTCTTATTTAAGTACCCTCAGTGCCCAGCACAGAATAGGTGCTTGATTCTATTTTTTGTAGAATGCTTTGAGTGAGAGATAGGTAACCCTGAAGAAGGTTCTGGAAGCATGTAGCAGGGACTGTGAAGAGAACCGGTTTCTGGTTCTGGCTCTCCCTTTCACCTGTTGTGTAACCTGGGGTTGTTCTTTGTATAGTGAAAAGCTCACATTCCAGAACCTTTCATTTTCCACCTGTTCTCAAAGTCTAGGGCTTTTTAAATTTTCATGGTTGAAATTCTCTCTCCCTTCCAAAGCAAGCAAACAAACAAAAACCCCAAAAGGTAGCCAACATCATAACATCAATTCCACTTTTTAAAACTGGAAGAAAAATTTCCACCTAAACTTCTTGCACAGCCTTCTCCATCTCTACTAGGTATCCTCACTCTGACGGTGATGATTCTGAATAAATAAACATCTTCTCTGAACACTAATATAATGTCTCCCACCACATATCCAAATAAGCAACACCTATAGCTTCCCCTACCCTGTTTTGGAGAGAAATGAGTGCCCAAGGTATTTGTTCAGCTAATGCGTACAATCATTTCCATAGCAACCAGATGTGATTTAGGATGAGCTACAAAGCTTTCCCTTAAGGAGTGGTAGGTGAGGAGATTTGACATCTTAGGGTCTAAAGAAAGCACTTCCGAAGAAGCATCTTTCCTCTGAGCCTGGAGTCCTCCACACTGTATCAGACGTGGACCTCTGCTCTCAGGGTGTTCAAAGGTGTTAAGTGGTCTCTTGGTTTCATTTTTTCCTTAGTGACCTCACTTATGGAGCCCTCCATCCTTCTCTCACATGCAGTGGCCTTAGCTGCAATCCTGGGCTTTATTCACCATCATGCTAGAAATCCCCTTTGCTTCTCTTTTGTCTGATGTCATGTTTCCTGGATCCCACACCTTCATTTTTATTTCTTGGTTTATGCTTTTATTTTGCTGGAGCATGGGAGATAAAATTTCTTATGAGAAGTTTAATGCCATGCAGCTTCCTGATCTTTTGTATGTGACCAGATTTTTTTCTTTCCTCTCCGGTGGCTTTAATATCTTTTCTTCATCCTCCGTGTTCTGAAATTTCTTGATGAAGTGCCTCGGTATCAGGAGGCCCATTAATTTGGAAACTCACATCCTTCAGTACCAAGGCATTTGCTTATGTTATTTCTGTGATAATTATCTTACCTCCAATTTCTCTCTCTTTCTGGATCATCTATTCGTTAGATGTTATATCTCCTGGACTGATTTTCTGAATTTTTAAAATAATTCTTCTCCTGCTTTTTCTTCGTACTCCTTTTGTTTTACTTTCTAGGAGATTTCCTCAATGCTATCCATTAACCCTCCAGTGGAATTTTCTCTATCTCTTTTTAATTCCAAGAGTTCTTTTTAATCTCCTGAATGTTCTTTGTTTTTAAATGGGGAGCTTGTTCTATTTTCACAGATGCGGTGTCTTCTCTTATTGCCCTGAGGATAATTGTAGGGTGTTGAGATATCCTACTCCTTCCTGCATTGCCTTCTGTTTGATCTGAGCCCCTTTCCCCCAGTTATTGCTATTATTTTTTGGATCTCCATCTTCTGTATTAGATGCCCTGGCTGCCTGGAAGCTCTGTGCACGGGCCTGGTTGTACCACGAGGCTGGAGGATGAGTAGGGTGGAGGACGTTTGGGGGATACCACCTCGGTCCACTCTTGGGCTGTCCTGTGCCATCAGGAAGGAACATTTCACGCCCCAGCCTGGGTGGCGGGTGCTGGGCTGCCAACGTTCAGGAAATTGAGTGGGAGAAGGTCGTGGGCAGATTTTTACTTAAAACCTCTGTTTTCCGGCAGTACCCTGTCCTCCGGGAGGCCTCGTGTTCTGGAATTTCAAGCCCTCCGGATCCATTGCTCTTCTCTCTTGTGCCAGGGAGTGAGGGTGGTGCCTGAGGGGTCTGACTGCTTCATACACAGACTTTCCGTCAGACTTTTAAGCCTGACTTGAGCCCCAGAAGCAGCTGGGATCCCTAGTACTTGAGACTTTCTGGGCTTCTGCCGACTTAGGGCCTTTAGAGTCAGTTGTTAGTCACCCATCTGCTTCTTGGCAGAGACAATTTTGTTGCTGTGGCCTCCTCTCCTTTTCTCTTTGTCTTGTTTATGTCTTAACAAAATCATCGTTTTGGTGCAGTGTTGGGAGGAAGATAGGTAAAGAGTAACTTCCTCATGTGTACACAGCACTTTAGAATTTAAACAGCCCGTCCACATCCATTCTCTCATTTTACCTCCACAAGAGCCCAGTGGACGAGGCAGGAAGGAGGTCTAACCAGAACTCCGAACGCAACTTCTTAAGCGGCATTTAAACAGAAGTGAGTAAGAGTTGGAAAACAGAGGTGAGAGGTGATTTTACTACCATGGCCCCTGCTTCTCTGTGCTCCCCACATGGAATTTAATGAGAAGTGAAATGCCATTGGTAATGTGGGCCCAGTGGGAAGGGGAAGTTGGAATCAGGGCTGCTAGAAACAGCCTGGGTCCAGGGCACCTGCAATAAAATTGTTTTGATGTAGTAACCGATGATGTGAAAATTGAAAGTTGAAAATCAAAGGCAAAGCCTGATAGTGTTGGAAGGCACAGAGTGAGGCTTTTGAGACGTCTTGCCTCTCTTCCCAACTCCTGTATTTTTTGGTCAGGTCTATGTTTCTGCTTGTTGGCATGCATACGTGTGCGTGCTTGTGCATATGTACATTTGCAGGCCTCTGTGTATGTGCGTGCACACGTCCGTGTGTGAGCACATATGTACGTGTATGCACATGCATTCATGGGTGTGCATATGTGTATATCCATCTGTGTCTCTGTGTGGTATGGATTTTTTGGTGTGTTTATGTGTTGGGCAAGAGTGACAGTCTGTGAATTTCAACTTGACACAGTAGAAAAGCAAAGGAAGTCGACCTGGCTTCAAAGACACCCATTCTCATGTTAGGGAACTCTCTTGTTTTCTCCGAGTCTCTGTTTTCTTATTTGTGAAAAAGAGGTTTATGATGGCAAAGCTGCCTACCAGGGGGTGGGGGGCTGTGAGAGTACTTGGAGCGGTATACGGGGGAAAAGGCTTTGTAAAGTGTCAAGGATTATGTAAATGGCATTGTTCATTCGTTCGTTCATTCCTTTATTCGTCTGAGACACACTTAGTGGGCATTTCCTAATGGCACCCGTGCTACCCTCCGCTGATCGACCCCAGTGAGAGGAGGAGGGGCCCCTTAGAGGTCCAGGCTTGAAGTGGGGGCATGAGGAGTCGATACTGGGCAGGCAGGTGGAAGAACAGAAGCACCAAGGCGTGAACACGGGAGGGAGGGCGACCTGTCCCGTGATTTACCAGGAAGTTGGTCTCCAGGGGCGCAGGCTCAGTGCTGGACGCCATGATTTTCCCGTCTGCTGCCCGCCCTCCAGCTGGGGATAATGGGCAAGATCTGGGAGGCGTCCAGTCTGTGCTCATCCTGTTACTCCTTCTGGAATTTAACAAGCATTTATTAAGCGCCCACTCTGGGCCCGCTTGTTGCGCAGCAGCGCCCCCGCCTGGTGGAGCCCAAAGCCAGGCTCCTGTTAGCCGCCCCCCTCCACTTACACATACCTTCCAGACGCAGGCTGGCTGCGAGGCTGCTCCCAGAAAAATGTCACTGCAGAATTTCATGCTGTTTATTTCCCTTCCAGCGGAACGTCTGCCAATGGCTTTTTACGATGCCGAATAAAAAGCCTTTTTCCCCCCTTTAGATAGTTTTATTTCACCTTTAAAGGATGTACAGTAAGGTTGAGAACATCTCGATGAAATCTCTGCAGTAAATAACTCTTGGATCCCTTCCTCGTGTAGGTGGAAGGACAAAAGGACAAAGCAAGCTAGAGATGGCCTCCTCACCTGCCTTATCCTCTGGGGCGGGCGGGGCTTCCGTTAAACTACAAGCATGTGGGGAGGGTTTGCCCTAGTGCTCTGGAGGAGGCATAGAGGCCCCTCCCTGTGGCCCTGGGCTCCCTGTGCCCTGGCCCCTCTCCCTCCTCTATGAGAAGGGGCTAAGGGTCCTTGGTCACCTACTGTGGGTGCCACAGCCGTGCTCAGCACTTCACATGGGTGAGAGGGTTATGTGGTCAGGACTCTGGATCTGGTTTGCCTAGATTTGGTTCCTGCCTTGTCCACTTGCTACCTGCGTGAGAGACCTTGGCCAAGTTATTTGACCTCTCTGTGCCTCAGTTTCCACATCTGTAAAATGGGAATAATAATAGTGCCTTCCTACTAGCGTTGTTGAGTTGCATAAGTAAATTTTTTTATATAAGTAAATTTATTTAGGTAAAGCATGTAGAAGAGTATCTGGGATACAGAAAAATGTTAAGAAATGTGAGCTATTTTATTATTATTATTTCAACTTTTCATCAGCTGAGCTGGCCCTGGCTATGTGCCTGTCTTATCTCTGAGCTGAAGGGTGCGCATGCAGCTGCTTGTTTGAACCTAGGAGGAAGGTTTGGCCTGATGTCACCTGTGCGAGAGCAGTGAGGCTGAGCGAGAAGTCCCCTCCTATAAAAAGCAGTCCCCTGAGAGGCTTGTGCAGTCTCTGAAGGATCTCCTACCAAGGAATCATTCTGAGATTCTCGTCTTGGAGCTGAAGGCAGATTCCCCAAGGCCCGCGCTGCCCAGCACAGAGCCAGGATCTGCACTCAGCTTTCCCACTGACTCCTGGTCCTGGTCTCCTTTCCTGTGGGGAGTCCACGGAGGATGGACCCATCTGGTTGGGGGGCCTCAGACTTAAGAGGTTGCCCTTGGCCCCAGACCCAGGAGGGGAGGGGCCCATGGTCATAGCTAGTGGAGATTCAAACACTTGACTCTAAGCTGGACTGTCCCATGTGTTGTTGGTGGCAGGGGTGGGGAGGTGGCCAGGGGTGTGTGGTGAGCGATAACAAATGCCAGCGGGTCCTGCTAGAGCGAGAGGCACTGACTGCAATTGTTTTTAATGAAGCTGTCAGCTGAGCTGCCTGGGCGCAGGGAGCAGACTGGGCAGAAAATCATCCATTTAAACAGATAATGAGTCAGAGGCTTGCGTGGGATGAGGGCCCCGGGGTTAGTTGGGCAGCGCTGGCGGAGCTCTGTGGGGAGACCACTGTGTAGACAGGCTCAGCTCTGGGGGCCCAAACCCCACCCCACTTCACTGCTGGGGCTACCCTGTGGCCTTTGGTCAGTTCAGCAAACCTATCGTCAGCATCAGCTCTGTGCTGGGGACAGAGACAGGAGTTGGATGCATGGCCAGCCTCAAGAAGCTCCCTCTGAAGGTGGAGGCAGACACCTAGGTAGTCAATTAGACATGACGTGAGAAAAGCAGATACGATGGCTGACTTTGGAACTTGATTGACTAAGTTTAAATCTTGGCTAATGTAGGACCTTGTACAAGTGGCATAACCTCGTTGCCTCGGTGTTCTCATCTGTAAAATGGGACAGATAGCAATAGAGTTGTGACTATTACTGCTGCGTAACACACTCCCCCCACGCAGTGGCATAAAACAACTACGGTTTTACTATGTGCCATCAGGAATTCAGGGCACAATGGGATGGCCTCTCCTCCTCCGCAATGCCTGGGGCCGCAGCTGGAAGACTTGAATGTTAGGGGGTGACGTGAATACCTGGGGCTGGAATAGTCTGGAGGCTTCTCACTCACATATGTGACTCTAAGGCCAGGCTTAGCTGGGACTGTCGACCAGAGACACTTATGGCCTTTGGGGGCTTGGACTTCTCGCCACATGGTGGGCTCTGAGAAGGAGCATCCTGGGATGGAATGTCTGGAGAGCAGGAGACCAAGGTGGAAGCTGCATGGCCTTTTATAACCTAGCCTGGGAAGGCACATAACATCACTTCTGCTGCAATCTATTGGTTGAGCAGGGACAAACTCACCTAGGTTTAAGGAGAGGGGACAGTATAAAAACTGTCACTCTGCCTCATAGGTTTGGATAATTAAATTAAATGAGATATGTACTGGGTCTAGGACAACGCCTGTAAGCACCCAATAAGTGTTAAGTATTATCATAATGAGCGATGTTGGGAGAAGGGGTGGTAAGGAAAAGTTTCAAAGTGAAAGTGATCTCTGAGTAGGGCTTTGAAGGATGAGTAGGAGTTTGCTGTGCACCTGCTAGGGAACACAATTCCGGTAGAGGAAACAGCTTAGGCAAAGTCAAAGAAGGCTGGAAGCAATGATGCGTTCAGGGACACCATGAGTAATTTGTTGTTGTTACAGCACTGAGGGCAAGGAACAACCTGACTGATGTTATGTGGGAGGGGTGGCAGGGTGACAGGAACAAAAGCAGTCTGTGGGCCCAACTGAGAAGCCTACATTTTGTCCTGAGGATATTAGGGAGCCAGGGAGGGTTTCAAGCAGGGAGGGACATGGCCAGGTTTGTCAGAAAGAGCCGTCTTAGCAGCATTGTGGAGGAGGGGTTGGGGGCTGGGGACCAGTGAGGGGCCATTACGGAAAGAGATGAGGGGAGCCTGACCTAAGGGGGTAGCAGTGAGGATAAAGGGAGGGAGACGGAGGCAGAGTCATTTAAACTGTAACATCAGCTGGATTAGGAATAACTAGAGGTGGGAGGAGAGGGAGTGACTGGAGGCACTGCTTTGTGGCAGGGCGTGGCAGGTGGGCTGTCGGGTGAGTACTCATGACCATCCATCCTGTTCCTGAGCAGGGACAGGGGTACATGGTCAGCGCTGTCTCCTCAGAGCCAGGACTGAGCCTGCTTCTGTGCTGGAGGATACCCTCAATTCTCCTCTGACTCCTTCCAAATCGACTGGGCCCATCCTGCTTGGGGTCTGATTGGCTGTGGCAGTGAGGGAGCAAGAGGGGTTGAGGATACCCCCACTTGAGAGCAAAGGCAGTATCTTCACCCTCCATGTGCCCCAACTTTGCAAAGCCCTTCCTCAGAGCCCTTCCCTGGGCTGAGGGCCAAGTGTTGGTGACCTTGGCTGGGGGTGGGTCGGAGTCCCAGAATGGCAGAATTCTAGAATGTTAGAATGGGAGAGCCCTGAGAGAAGCTGTAAGTCTGGCACTGGACAGGACTGGGTTTGAGTCCTGGCTCTGCCTCTTCCTGGCTGTGTGGACACGGCACTATGTAGAATGGAGGCCATACCCTCACCTTCTCCAAGCAATTGCTGAGGGGGTTAGATGGGAACAAGTTTTGGAAGACCGTAGATATGGGAACAAGTTTTGGAAATGGTTGTCATATTCCAGAAGAAATAGCTGAGGCTTAGAGAGGGAAAGTGTATTAGTCAGGGTTATCTAGAGAAACAGAACCAATAAGATAATCTATCTATCTATCTATCTATCTATCTATCTATCTATCTATCTATCTATCTATCTATCATCTACCTTCTATTATAAGGAACTGGCTCACACAATGATGGGGGCTGAGAAGTCCAAGATCTGCAGTTGGCAAATGGGGGACCCAGTAGAGTTGGTGGTACAAGTGCCAGTCCAAGGACAGGAGAGGACTGAGCTGCAGCTCAAGAAGTCAGTCAGAGAGTAAATTCTCCCTCCTTTGCTTTTTTGTTCCGTTCAAGCCTCTAGCAGATGGGACGTGGCTCACCCACACTGGGGAAGGCAGTCTGCTTCACTCACTCTATCGATTCAAACCTTGATCTCATCCAGAAACACCTTCACTGATACACCCAGAATAATGTTTCACCAAACACCTGGGCATCCAGTGGCCCAGTCAAGTTGACACAAAAAATGAATGATCACAGAAGAGATTGCTAAGGGCCACCCAGCAAATTAGTGGCAGATCCAAAACAGAGTGTGACCCAGGCAGAGGTGGGAGGGCAAAGGGCAGAGGTTTCTGGCAGTGTCTCTAAAGCAGGAGGACAGAAGTGGCTTCCTCCCCAGAGCGAGTGCTGCTTCTGCAGCCAGGGGACCTGGGTTCTCGTTCTGGCTCTGCCACTTTGTAGCGGAGTGACCCTGGACAATTATTTCTCAGGGCTCTTGTTTCCTCCTCTGTGCAAAGAAGGTGCAAAGAAGGTATTTCTTGAGTCTGTGCAAAGAAGGTATTTCTTGAGTCTATGATTTGTTGAGTGACCATTTTGCGTGTGACGGCATGGTGAGGGAATTTGGGGCAGACTAACATTTAGCAGAGAGTATAGCATAGGGGTAAAGATGTGGGTACTGGAGCCAGCATCCCAGAGCCACCAACTCTGTGACCTTGCAGGAGTTACTCACCCTCCCTGCACCTTAGTTTCCTCATCGGAAAACGCGGATCCAATGAGATAATACAGTCTAAGGGCAGGGCATGGTGTGGAACTCATTCAAACCCTCCAAGAATATCAGTCGTTATTATTTGTTAATAGCCTACCATATGACATGCATTTTATTTACATAAAACCCTTAGCTCATCAAATCATCCCAACAACCTTAAGAGATGGTGTGGCAGAGGCACGACTATGTGCTCCCCAGACTTGGGTTCCTCTTCCTTCTGGACATTCAGTGGACTACACTTCCCAGCCTGCCCTGCAGTGGGGCCATGTGACCACGATCTGGCCAACAGAATGCAGACGATATAATGTACCTTGCCGATTTCAAACCTGCCCCACAAATCTCCGGTGTGAGATTACATATGTTCTTTCTTTCCTTTTCTCTCGGTTTGCTGTGGAGGGTCTGAAGCAGTGGTTCTCAACCAGTGCAAAATTGCCTTGGCACAGTTGGCAATTTCTAGAGACACTTTAGGTTGTCTCAACTTGGAGGAATGCTGCCTGTGTGTATGGGTAAAGGCCAGGGGTGTTGTTAAACATCTCACCATGCACAGCTCAGTCCCCTGGCCCCCCAACACACACAACAAAGAATTGTGTAACCCAAATATCAATAGTACTGAGGTTGAGAAACCCTGGTCTAGAGGGTCCCACAACCCAGGGATAGTCTAAAAAGATGAGCCTGGATTCTTAAATGACTGTATGGAGCACAGCCCTCCTTGCCCCCAAGGTATTTGATAGAAGTGGGAAATATGTATGTAAACCACGGAGATTTGGGGGACGATTCATTAGAACAGTTGGCCTACCTTGACTAAGGCAGGCTGCTGTTGTTATGCCCATTTCATTGATGAAGCAACTGAGACTCAAGGTCACAGAACTTGTAAGTGACAAAGTGAGGGTTTGAACTCAGGTTTGCCCTGCTCTAAAACCTGTGTTTGCCTCAATATTAGTACAGGCTCTTTTCAGCTCCTGGTTCTAGGAGAAGCCTCATCCTCATTCCTGTTCCTTCTGTCTGCATCCCCTGGGATATTTTAGGTAATTTGCTGCCAGTGCTCCCCTGCTCTGAGGCCTCCTATTGGGGGAACATGCTCCCCAGAATGAGCTGGCTGTGTCCCTCCTGGTCTCATTCCCAGGCAGCCCAGGTTGGCTCTGTGTGACACCATCCCCAGCACTCCCCCCCTCAAAAAAAAAAAGAGGCTGGTGCACATGTTCTATACATGCTCACTGTCCTCTGCAGGGAGCCCCTTCCCATCACATTCTCTGCTGTCCTGAACCAGCCTCCACCTGTTTTAGGTTTGAATTTCTGGGCAGGTGTCTGGAGGCATCTCAGCTCCCCGTCAATTTCCTGACTTGGCTGCCTGAAAGACTGAGGGCTCGGAGGTGGCTGCCTGGAGCGACGAGAAGATAGTGGTGGCTGCTCTGGCTTCCTGCCAGTCTGAGGAGCGGGAGGGACACCACTGCTGTCAGCCCTCCTGAGGGCCGTCGCCTTGCAGCCCCACCACACAGAGGGAGTGGAGGGTGGGGGCTGTGGAGTCTAGCTGTGGGTGGGCTGCAGAGCCTCATCAGGGAGAAACACTTGTGTTCAAGTCTCCAAGAAGTGTGTGTGTGTGTGTGTGTGGTGGTGGTGTGTTTACCTACACCTATTGCTCTAAGAGTTGTAGGAGCCACCAACAAGTCATTTGGTACAGATGATGTTCCCATGGTCACACACGTTGGCACCTTTCCGGTGCATTTCAGGGAGGGAGCCTTCCTTCACTTATGGAAGTTACAAGGAGAACTCAAGCCTGTACCAGTTCTCTGATGGGAGGACGTCCTTTCTCCAGCCGGCCCAAGTTCTTCTTCTTGCAGTCTGGGTTCATTGTCTCTGTTTTGTGGAAATAGATGACATCTTTCGGCCTCCCTGATGTACGTCCTTCAAGTACCTGAAAAGAGAAATGGAGTTCTTCCCTGAAAATATTCCTCAGATTCTCTTGTGCAGACCAAGCAAACCCACCTCTCCTAACCTTTCTTCATAGATAAGGATGAGTGCTGGAGAAATATACAGTAGGAAAATGTGTCTGTAAGTTTTCTCTCCTCCTTTACATGTTCCTATGGCTGCAGAAAAGGCACAGGCCTTGGGTGCTAGGCAGACATACGTTTCAACTCCTGCGTGGTCACTTATGAGCCACTTTAGCCAAGTGACTTAACCTCTCTGAGCAAGGCTCAGTTTCAGCGGTTTGCATTGAGTAAGTCACAGAGCAGATGCTCAATAAATGTGTATTTTTCCCCCTGCCTTCCTCCTTTCCTTCTCTCCCCATCAACTCTGGGCATCAGGTGTCCACGCTCTCCACACCATCTCTCTCCTGCTTTCTCTCTGGCCCTCAGCTGCTGCCACCTGAGAAAGGCTCAGAGGTGCTCACGCCCTGGGCCACGCCTGATCAGCTGGGTGTGGGATTGGCACAGGCCAAGTGCATGGGGAAATTACAGAGTGGGATCCCAGGCTCCAGCCACAGGATGGGTGAAAGGAGAGGCTTTCCCTGTTGCCTCTGCTCATGGAGCCCACTTTCCACCCCTGGTCATTGAGCCGCTCCCTCGGCACCTTCTCTACAGTGCCGGTCTCAGGATGTGACGTTATCTACAGTCACTTGTTTCCCCTACAGCAGGATGACACAGGTTTCTTAGAATCTTAGAGTATTTTTCCAGATGGAAAAACAGGCTCAGAGTGGGTCCAAGATCTGCCCAAGGCATCCACCAAAGTGGGGTGAGACCCAGGTCTCCTGACTCTGGGTTCAGTGCCGTCTCCAGTGTGTTAGTTAGAAGTGGAGCCCGACTGTGACTCTTACCCCAGGGAACCAAGGTATGCAAAGGTCCCTGGACACAGTGGGGGCATGAGGGCTGTGTCTAAAGAGTCACCTCTCGTTTTCCAAAGGAGAAGGCAGAAGGCAGAAGGCCCAGGCTTCCCTGAGTATAGCAGCCCTCAGGAGGATTGCACCTCATTTTCCTGAAGGCTGCGATAGCATTAAGTTCTTATATTTGCGAGCAGGCTTTCAAATTGGCCACTGTCACTGCTGTCGGTGTGTTACATAAACCTTCACAGAGACAAGATGCAATGGTGGGGGGCGGGAGGGGAGAGAGAGAGAGAAGCAGGCAGGCAGAGAGAGAGGTAACTGTAGTTACGTACCAAGGAATACAGCAATGAACAAAACCAGGACAGAAAAAAGAAAGAAAGAAACCCTTGCTCTCAGGAATTTACATGTTAGAGGGGGCGACAAAAACAAACAAAATACATTTTAAAAATAAATTAATGGGGTGGCCAGTTAGCTCAGTTGGTTAGAGTGCGTTGTTGCCAAGGTTGCTGGTTTAATCCCCACATGGACCACTTTGAGCTGTGCCCTCTTTAAAAAGAAAAAAAAAAAAAAAGGAAAATTGAAACAGAAAAAGCATTAATAATGATGATGCATGTTATTGAGGAAAAAGTAAAGCACGGAGGGGAGGTTGGGGTGTTGGTACAATTCATAGATGATAGCTGGGAAGGCCTTGCCTAGCAGATGACATCTGAGTAAAGGCCTGAAAGAGGGGAGGGGCATGTGAGTGTCTGTGTTTGTGCAAAGGCCCTGAGGCAGGATTAGGTCTGGCAGGGGTGAGGAAGAGGGAGTGTGGCTGGAATAGAAAGGATGCAGGGGAGAGTGAGAGGTCATAAGGGCAGAGAGACAATGAGGAGCAGAGCAGGTAGGGACTTGTAGGCTTTTCCCCTGAGAGAGGCAGAGCTGGTGGAGGGTTTTGAGCGGTGCCCTGGCCTGACTTAGATTTTAACAGGATCACTCCGATGGTGGGGTTGAGCCTAGTATGAAGAGGGCAAGAGCTGAAGCAGGGAGACACACTTTTCAACATTAGCGAGGTTCTGTGAGGGCACAAGATGAAAAGGCACAGTTCCCGCTCTCAAAGCAAGTTGTCCTCCATAGAAGGTGTGAAGGTCAGAGGGACAAGTGACTTCCACCTCCACGCTCTACACCCCAGAGGGAAGAAAGGGCTGAACTTGCAATGTAAGCTTCTGAGTTAGACATAGGAGGGAGGGAGAGAAAAGCAATTTTGTTAAGTATATATTAGGTGCGGAGCACTGTTCATACCGACACGATTTAATTGATCACATCAGCTTATGAGGTATTTTTCCCTTTTTCTAGAAAGGCCCCTGAGGCTCACAGTAGTTGAGGAGCTTGACTGAGATCATGCAGAAAGGTGGGGGCTGCGGTATCCAGAGTCGGCCTGCCTGCGAAGCCCCATGAGTGCCTCTGGGCCCGAGGCCTCCCCTGGACACCCCCTCCCTCATCCCCACATCTAAGAAGCCCCAGCGCCCGCTGTTCCTCTGAAGTATCTTGGTTCTCTCCATTCTTCTCTTTTGAGGAGGCTCTTTTTAGTCCTTGAGGGACTGAGTCAAGCTTTTCCCTACTTCGGAGCCTTGTATACGCTGTTTCCTCTACCTGAACACTCCAACCCTCTTTCATAGGCAAACCCCACTCACCTTTCAGGTCTCAGATACCAAGTTACTTCCCCTGACCCCTGGGTGAGGTCACCCTCCTTTTCACATGCCTTATATATGCTAGCACTCAGGATTTGTCCTTAATGCTCATCCTGGGGCAAAGATGGGAAGGGGAGAGGAAGGGAGAGATGCCCATAGAGGGAGAAGTAGGGCACGAGGCATCAAGGACCAGGAAGGTCAGGAATAGGCTGCTACTGCAGCTATGGGATGACTGGGCCCCAGGACAAGTGGACCTGGCCAGGGTCACGTGCGCAGTGAGCTGTGGCCAGTGCCCGGACCTTGTCCCCTGACTACCCTGTTTCCCTGTAAATAAGACCCAGCCGGACTATCAGCTCTAATGCATCTTTTGGAGCAAAAATTAATATAAGACCTGGTATTATGTTTATATTATATTATATTATATTATATTATATTATATTATATTATATTATATTATATTATATTATATATTATACACGGTCTTATACTGTAGTAAAATAAGACCCGGTCTTATATTAATTTTGGCTCCAAAAGACGCATTAGAGCTGATGGTCTGGCTAGGTCTTATTTTCAGGGAAATAGGTATCAGACAGTAAGATGTCATTGATACCTCCTTTCCCTTTCTTACCTTCTTCCCCTGCATTCATCAAAGGAAGGAAAGCAGGGTCCTGGAAAGTGAGATGTTTGTTTCCGAGCTCACAGTGGGGCATGAACTTGGGCAGAAGCACCAGCACCCATCTCCCAGCTTAACCCCTCCCATCAAGCTGCAAAACTTTTCCATATGTAGGGCCCAGCACCAAGGACCTCTTTTTGTTGTCTTTGCTCACACTCTTCCCAGCAGCTGGAGAAATGGAAAGACCCCCACCTCCAGCCTGGGGTCCATCCTCACCGTCTCTCCACTGCAGTGGCCACGGGAACGGCTTTTCCCGTCCCTCACTTACTTCTGCACTCACTCCTCCAGGGGTGCCCCACAGCTCCCAGCTTTCCTGTGGGACTGGCAGCCACGTGGCATCCAGAGAGATGAGGCTGCCCTGGTGATGAGACAGAGAATGACTTTAAAGTAGTCAGGGGTGCCCCACCTTTCCTCTGGGGAGTCTCACCCTCAAACAGCCTTGGTAATGGCATGCTACCCTGACTCCATGGCTTAAGAGAAATAAGACCCCGGGGCAAATGAAATCAGGAAGCAAGCTCGGGCAAGAAGTGAAATTCCCTTTCCTTCTTTTGTAGTTTCTTGTGTTGAGTGCCCATGGGGTTCTGAGTTTGGAAGACGGCTGTCTGCTCTCACTTGATCCTAGGAAGTGAGAGGGTCTCGGGGACCAGAGTGGGATGGTGATGGTTGAAGGGAATGAAAAAGGCCTCTGTTGGTGGAAAGCCATTTTTCCTGGCCTGGTCTCAGGAGCTTTGGTTTTGCTTTTGCTTTGTTAAGGGAGAAGATCGAGCCTAACATTGTGCTTACAGTTTATTTGTCTTTCTTCATCATCCAGCCACCTGAGCTAATTTCAGTTGGTGCTGGCTTCTTGTACCAAGGCATGAGAGTGGCCCAGTGGGAAAGGCCAGGAGCTAGGAGACTGGACCTGGCACTGCAAAGCTGTATGATCTTAGATCCTCACTGTCCTCTCTGGGCCCTATGTTTGTGGGGCTAGATTTCACCAGAGGACCTCAGGCCCCTGGGTGGACTGTGGCAGGTCAGTGTGGCAGATGGATGTGGCCAGACCCTCTGGTAATGCTGGCTGCCACCAGGCCCCAAATGTCTGATGCTGTCTCTTGCTGGGAAACTCAAGGCTGGGCTCCCCTCCACGGGCTTATCTCCCTCGTACCCTGGGTATCCTTAGTGAGACCTCAGCCCCCATCCTTTCTCATTCCCTGATGGAATGTCCTTCCCATCAAGCGGTGTCCTCCATGAATGTCAGCTTCTCTGGGGCTGGGAATACTTCATTTAGCAGACATGGGGCTGCTGATCCCTTTCTGTCTCTTTCTTTCTGAACGTCTGGCCAGGGATTAGTGTGGAAACAGATGGACACGTCAGGATGAAGAAGGATGCTTTTCTCCTAGACAGGATATCCCGGCTTAGTGATGGTGGTTGTGGTGGTAGGGGGATGGGGTCCACTTATATGTGGAATCGAAAGAACAGGATAAACGAACCGTCAAAACAGAAACACGCTCATAGATACAGAGAGAATTTTGGTGGTTGCCGGATTGGGGGGTAGGGCTGAGGGGATGAGTGAAGAGGGGAGGGGATTAAGGTACAAGTTGACAGTTAGGAAATAGTCGCAAGGATGTGGATTATAGCATGGGGAATGTAGTCAGTAGTATTGTACTAACTGTATGTTGTCAGATGGGTACTGGATTTATCAGGGTGATCACTTTGTAAGTTATATGAATGTCTAATTACTGTGTTGTACACCTGAAACTAATATACTATTGTATGTCAACTGTAACTGAAACATAGAAAAAAATAATTGAAAATTTACAAAAAACAAAAACACAGAGGACCAGTGCCCGCTGTGCAAGCATCAGAGCTCCTCGGCCAGAGCCTGGGACTCTGTATTTTAGTAAGTTCCCCTGATTCTGATGCACGTGGAGGCTGACCACGGCTGGAGTCGAGGACCTGGAAGCGTCCTCCGGCATTAGTGCTACCCCAGCCCGTCCCCCTCACTCTGCTGCGTGACTGAGTGGTAGGTGCCATGTGAAATCTTACGCCCCGTGAAGTCCTGTAGGAGGATGGAGGGAGGCTGAGCCACAGGAGAGAGGACTTGGAAGGAAACAGTCACCGCTTCAGGAGATGCTGGGGGTTTTGGGTGACCCCGCACGCCGATCTCGGACTGTGGGGGATGTGGAAGGAAGGCAGTGCTTCCCAACAGTCAGCGTCCCCCAGGTCGCCGCTAGTGGCGGTGAGGGCCCCGCCAGCCGGGGAGTGGAGGCTGATGTGTACTCTCTCTTGGGGAAAATGGGGTAGAAGGAGAGCCTCAAGCAGCAGGTGGATTTGAAGACATTTGTGACGGTCCCTTCCCAGTGAGTCAGAGCTGCTAGGATTCCATAAAAGTCAGGCAGCTTTGCCTGCCTCGGATGTAAAGCAGTGCGTGCCCACCCGTGCACACACATGCTCGCACACACACACAGAGACACTTGTGGGTGCAAACCTTCAGCCACACCTGTACACGCGCACACCAGTCCACGTTTGCTCACATGACACACAGGCATGATCCCACGGGCAGTAAGTGTACACAGGCACTCACACACGAAAACGTGCATAAACACACATGGCGTGCGTGTGACTCACAGACTGCACGGGGCTCTTCCAGCCTCTTCCCTCTGGCTGTTGGTTCCCCTCCCCACCAGGGCCCGGGCCTCCTGGTGCAGCTTCCAGACTGGTCTCTGGAGTCAGAGCCTTGTTTAATCTCCCTTGGCGCTCTTATTTCCAGCGCCAAATTAAAAGTGTGACCCAAAGTTAATTATTCTAATTCAATTTGGCCCTAATGCGGTGCGCGTGGTGATGGGAGGCCCAGGCAGAGGTGAGGCCGGTGTGGGCAGGATGAGGAGACCTCAGGATTTAATACGTCTTAATGACCTTTACAGGAAAATGCCCTAAAGCCTTTTCTTTTTCTGTTTCCTTGGCACTCCCTCAGGCCCAGCTTTCAGATTTCCTAGAAGTCTCAGGGTGTTTTTGGGAGCCCGGCTCTGGGAAATATTTAAGGAGATAACAGGCCTCTTCCTGGAGGCCAGAGCAGAGGTGGAAGGGGGCATATATTCATGCGTGCACGTGTGTATGCACGTGTGCATTTGTGTGTGTGTGTATGTGTGTGTGCATGTACGTGCGTGTCTGCTGATGGAGAACTCAGACCAGACTCTCTTGACAAAAAGCCTCAGGAGAGCCGAGCCTGAGCTTCTCAGGAGAATGCTCTATTCAAGTCGCTGCTGAGCCTTCCTCCATGGACAAAGCTGAGATAAATGACGATCACTGTCTTCGCTGGACGCTTTGGAGCAGCCAGCCCGCCCCCCTCCGATTGCTTCCCAGATCAGCCTTCGGCTTGTACCTTCACTCTCCCCTCAGACTTGTCTGTCGATCCCTCACCCTCTCCCACGTAGGGGTGTAGATTCTAGTGGCTGCAACCCAGCTTTCGCTAGTAACCGGGTCTCCCCCAAACACCAAGTCTCGTCCCCACATTTGACCATGGGGTCCATGCTGGATGCTGGGGCTGGGAGGAGCTAGGGGGCAGTCTGAGGGGGAACTGGGATTTGTGCCCCGAGGGTTTCCCCTCTCCTGGGAGAGTCCAGCCTGGCCTTGGGGAGATCCTGCACTCGTACAGGACACAGTATCTTCGTTGGGAATGACAGCACGAGACCACAGAATATCAGGCCTTGGAGAGGCTTCAAAACACGAAGCTGATGGCACGCCGCTAGCTGATGTTCCAGTAGCTTCTATAGCATTCCCACCTGTGTGCACACCCCCAGGGATAGGAGCACACTACCTCCTCAGGTCTCCCTTCTGTCCACACCCTCCTGTGTGTTGAGCTGTGATCTGCACCCTGTAACTTTCGTCCTGTTGGTCCCACAACTGCTCTCTGGGGTCACACAGGACAACCCTGCCCCCTGACAGGGAGTAAAGTATTTGAGAATAACGTATAACGTTCTCCTCTGGACCTCATCGTCTCCAGGCCCGCGATTCCTCAGCTGACCCTCACAGGACGGGGCTGCGTGTCCATGTGGTAGTTGGCATAGACTAACTGCTGTAACACACACGCCCAGTCGCAGTGGCTTCACTCACACAGCAGACTTCTCACTCGTGGAGCTAGCGGATGAGTGCCGCTATTCCGTAGGCAGCCTTCCGTGCAGTAATTGCACAGCCCAGTGTCTTTGCACCCTGGGCTCTGCCATCCTGTAGGACCTTCGAGGCCTCTCTGTATAGCCAGTGAGTGGGTCATGTCTGGAAGTGATTACGTCACTCTTGCCCACCCTCCACTGGCCAGCACTCAGTCACACAGCTGCCCCTACCCTCCAGTGAGGCTGGGCAATACAGTCTGGTCGTGTGTCCATGAGGAAAAGGGAAATGGCTTGGTGAATGAGCCACTCACTACCATAGCATCCTTGGGTTCCTCTTCTCCAGTCACCTTCCAGCTTGTCCATGCCCCTCTGAAGTGTGACACCCAGACATTTAAAAAGGAAGGAAGGAAGGAAGGAAGGAAGGAAGGAAGGAAGGAAGGAAGGAAGGAAGGAAGGAAGGAAGGAAAGACAAAGAAAAAAAACGGGCTAGGTATAGCCTGACCAGGTAGTAAGATGAGCTCACCATTTCCTGAGCACCTAGTATGTTCTACATGGTTGTGTGCTGGAATCAGCTCACATTCCTGAAAGCCAATTTGGCACATCGTTTCCCAGCTCTGTTCTCAGTGAGCTCATATTGGTAGCTAGAAATGGGCCATGACGGGAGTGTTGAAATCAAAGAAATGGGTACATGTTACAATTCAAGGCTTCCCCTCCCTGCAACCTAGTCAGTGCCCAACATTCTGGCTTTACCTGTCATATCACAAGTCTCACAAAACCCCATAAGGCAGCTTTGGCTGTTTCTATTTTACAGTTTAAGAAACTGAGGACACGGGACTGGCTCGAGCCACACAGCTCACACATAAAAGGCTGGGATTGTGGCTCAGCTCCTCCTGCTGCAAAGCATGTGCAGAGAGAGGCCAGACACTGACTGCCCTGTTCCGGACACATCCGTTTCTAAGTATTTCTTTCAGATGGTTGTTAGGATCAGAAGAGATAGCCCAGCAATCAGCTGATGACCTTGTGGGTAGGATGCCGTGTCTCCTCCTTCGGATTGGCACTTCCTCACGCCAATCTCAGTCTTAGTTCAGGAAAGTGTCTGGTACACAGTGGGGGTTACATAGGTATCTGTAAACCCTGTCCTGGGGGAGCCCCCAGGGTATGTGGGGGGACCTTTCCCTGACACCCCCCCCCCAAGTCTGATGGTGGAGACAGAGCCCCAACCTGGAAAGAGATAAAGGTATAAAGGTCTCCACTCGCAGAAGCTCCCATCTGAAGACGAAGAATCTTGGCCTCTGTCCTATGGGAGCTCAGAGTTATTTGAGGGGGGCCGCAGTTCCTCCCCATCCGGCGCTCCTAATCCGATGGGGGAGGATTTAGATCCAACTCCCTCCCCTCGGTGTATTGGTGGCGAGGGGAATGTTTGGCTGAGAATCGGGGGAGAGAGTTGTTTGTTTGTAGGGGTTGCTGGGGTATCCTCCACTCCAACAGCCAGGAGCTACTTGAGTCTGTATGTCCCAGCACAACATTTCCCCTCCGAGAGCCCAGGGAAATGGGGACAGGTCAGAGGAAGTAAATGTTCCACAAGAGAGATGCCTGATGCTTCTGTTCTGTCCCTTAGAGCCTGAGCCTTTCTTTTTCCTGCTCGTGAGTGCCTGTCCCGGATGCAGGGTCCTGGGGGCCGTGGGCACAGGGGCCCGGGGTGCTGGGCCAGACAGGTGCTGGGTCTCCAGACACTGCCACTGGCATCCCCGTTCTCCCGGATAGCAGGTGCTGCCCAGTCATCATTAGGAGCAGTCATCTGGAGCACGCATTAGGAGGACAGGAAATTGAGTTTTATTCTTAATCAAGTTAGGAAAACATACCAGGGATGGCAGGTCTGTGTGTTTGTTACTCACTGGTCCATCCAGCCATTCATCTGGGCATTTCGGGTTCAGCTGCACCAACTCGAGTGAAACGACAGGCACGAGGACTGAATTAGCAGCTTGTGGGGCTGATGGATGACTCTGGAAGGAGGGTGAGTGGCCCCTCGCAGGGGGGGCATCTCTGGGATGAGCAAGAGGTAGCCTGAACTTCACCTTTCTTTAGGTGACCCCAACACTGGCCTGCTCACTGGACAGTAGGCTTCTGGGTCCCGACCAACAGAATGGAACGTGGCAGAGGTTTTTTTGCCCTTGATGGGTGGGCTGGGTTCATGTGTTCCGATCATTCTTTCTCCTCTTCTGCTTCATTGTTTCTCTCTTCCTTCTTTTCTTTCTCTTCTTCATTATCTGAGAGTTATAAAGATGTGAGGAGTTCCCAGCAAGGGCCGTAACGTAAGTAAAGTCAGGGAGAGGGAGAAGCCAAGGGAATGGAGCGTCCTAGCTGGAGGAGGGCTGGGTGAACATCTTTCAGACAGACAAGGAGCGCGGGAGCTGCCCAGGTGGAAGGAACATCCATTCATTTAATGATTATTTATTAGGACAGTTGCTTATAGTGAGAAGGCAGATTTGCTATCAGTTAGGTGTAGGAAGTTGCAAGAGATTCTCCCTCACCTCCCCCCCTCTCTTTTTATCCTTAAAACGAGCTGGATAAACTACATAAGCATATCTTTCAAAACCCATCAGATAGTTGAGGACACTAGGGGGTGAGATGGGACCAATTGTGAAGGACCTTGGATGTCAGATGTCGGACTGAGAAGTCCTTGAAGTCAGGAGCTGTGTCTGTTTCATTGTGGCATCTCCAGTACCTAGTACAGTGCCCAGCGCTTAGTAGGTGTTCAATAAATATTTGCTGAGTAAATGAATGACATTTTCCTCAGACAACATGGAACTTGAACTTCAACCAACCGAAGATGGTTGAGGGTAGAGATCCAGGCATTTGTTAAGTTCCATCACACACACACACCATCCTCCTCTGCGTCCCCAAGGATGCCCAGGCCCTTCCTAGTGTCTCCAAAGGGAAGCATTTTTAAGATTCAAGACATTTAGAATGGTGGAAATGCCCAGGAAGAGCACCTAAGTCTGGGGATTCTTTCTCGATCCTCGACACATTGAGACTCGGTTTGTTAAATTTCTACTACGCTCTGCCTAAAAGGGGAGCTAGTGGTATGGTGTAAAGGAGAGCGCACTGGCCTGGGATTCAGAAAGCTCTGGTCCTCTTAGCATTTGCTGTGTGAACTTAGCCTTATGTACCCTTTCTGAGCCTCAGTTTGCTGAGCTGGAAAAAATTGAAGGGTCCTTCGAGTTCTGGGATCTTATAAATATGATGAGTTGGTCTTCTCACTGTCCTCTTCCAACAAACATCTATTGTTCCCTGCCTTCGCTCTGGCTGCTCCCCTTACCAGGAATGCCCTCGCAGCCCTCCTCCACCAAATCCAAATCCAAATCAGAGCCCAACTTTCTAATCCGACAACTGTATGTTTCTTACTTTGGAGCCTCTCAGCAAATCTGTGTTGTTTCTCACGTAAGTTGCTTTGGAATCCTTCATGCATGTGCAGATTCGCTCTCCAACTGGACAATGAGCTTCTCCAGGGCAAGGACCCCAAGCTCCAGTTGCTTTTCCTTGTATAACCTGTGGCCTGTCTGCTGGGCTCTGACCTTGCTCGTAGAGGTAGATAATTCTGCACAGGGCAGATCACTTCCTCCCACTCTGGGATCTGGAGACTTGGGCTGGAGCTCTTTATTTGATCTGTTAATATTTTCTCCTTTTGCAGTCAAAGTGCTCCCCATAATGATGGCTTTGGGGAAAGTGTTGCTTTTCCCTCAGCTGACTCCCTGCTCACTCAGACTCCACAGTGCTGCATATCAAGTTTCTCAGGGCTGATGCCGGCTTTGTTTCTAGGACCTCTACTGTTTAAAAAGAAAAAGAACAAAGCTATTCTTTCACTTCCAGGGAGTGAGTACAATTTTCCAGTACCTCCAGAGAGATAGTGCTGTGTAGAGTGCTAAGGAATAGATGGCGGGGCACGGCTTGTGCTCCCCAATAGGTAAGAAAAATATCAGAGTCAGATCCTGCCACCAGCTGTCTGTGTCACCCCCTTCTCTGCGCCTTCATTTCATTCCTGGGAATAGGAGAGAATTGGGTCAAATTTTCTCTAAAGTGCATTTTAGTTTTAGCCATCTAGAATTCCATGTTTGTGACTCAGTTTCTCTCTTGGTCAGAGAGAGTTATTGAAAACTCCTTTAGTATAAAACACCCTGCCTCTTCCTTCTGTCAACCTCCATTCAATAATGACTTAAAACAGAGTTGCACAGTAATGCTGCTCATTATACATCTCATTCCATAAGCAACGAGAGGGAGGGTCACATCAGCATCTCGGGGAAGGGCATGGCTCTGGAGGCAGGGGCTCTGGTTAGAGTCCTGGCTCCACGCCTTATTAGCTGTGTGACCTTGAGCTAGTTCCATCATCTGCCTGGATGTCAGTTTCCTCATCTGTAAAAATGGGGACGCTAATACTACTCATCTTACTGGGTGGAGAGTACATGAGGTTATCTAGGTAAAATGGTTAGCACCAGTTTGGGCACATAGGAAGTACTCAATAAATGTTAGCAATTATTGCAATGGTGATGACTGCCTTGCTATACATCTCAGTGCTCTCCTACCTGAAATTCTTCATCTCTACCCTCTTTGTTGCCCATACCTACAGTGCAGACCACTTAGGGTGTTCACAGTGTTCCCTCTGGCATGGGCTCGGACTGCATTTGAGTTCCCCATTCCTCCTTCCTCCAAAAAGCCATGAAAACATTACACTCCAATAATACTCAACTGCTAATGGTTCTCTGAAATCATGACACTGATTTAGCCTCAAATGTCTTTGTGTAAGCAAGTACCTTGGCCAGGAATGCCTGTCCTCACCTTATCTTCAGAACCTTACCTGGATGACTTCTAATCCTTCAAGCAGGGACAACCACTTTCTCTGGGAGAAATGATGCGCCCAGAACACACTGTAATTGGGTGGATTCCCCCGGAGCTGACAATATTTGTTTGCTAATCTACCTTCTTTGCCAGGAGCTAACTGAGAGTGGGGAAACTTCATTTTTATTTCTGTCCCCAGTGTTTAACACAGTGCCTGAGTTAAGTCTGCTCCCAACCCAGCCACCTTTCCATCGCACACCGAGCACAGACTTTGTGCTTAGTGAAATTTTCTGAGCTTCGTATGAAACACTGAAAGTGGACGTTGGGTATATCAAGAGCAAGTAACAAGTGGAATGGTGTTGAGATTCAGGAATAATCTAGGTTTACTGAGGAGGTGAGTCTTCGGCTGGTTTTGGAAGCTGGTTCAGTCTTCTTCACGGGAGCAGGTGCCTGGTATCCATGTCTTGGTGCCCCCATGGAAGCAAAGGAACAGAGTATCTGCTCCCCTAATCTCCGATACCAGTCTGGGTGCTACCAGTACCCTCTTACTCATGCCTAGGACCTGAGTACCACTGAGATTGCCCCTTCCCTCTCACCTCACATACACTCCCCACAACACCGAGCCGTAGATTTAACCTCCCAAATATTCCACTCCATTTACTTCTCTATTTCCACTGCTATCACCCCAGTCCAGGCTGCCATTATCCTTTGCCTGACTTTCTTGCAATAACTTTCTAACCAATGTGTCTGCATTCACTCTAGAGCCCTGTATCAATTCAATTTAGGTGAGAGGGTGAGGAACAGAGACCCAAAATTCCCTGGAAAAGTCTGCAGGTGAACAGTTCGGGCTGTGACCCATGGCGTTGTCAGGCACTGAAGCTTTCTTTTATTTTGAGCTCTGCCATTTTTACCTTGCCACCTCATGGGCCGAGATGGCTGCTCCAGCTCTAGGTATTACACCTGCAGTCCACCCAGCAGGGAGGAAGACCCTCCCTTTAAAGATGCTTCTTGGATACTGCCCTCCCCCCGCCACTTCTGCTTATATCCCATTGGCCAAAATTGAGTCATAGGGCCACATCTAGATGCAAGAGAGACTTGGGTTGGAGTCATGTCCCCACTGACAAATCAGAAGCCTTGAGGAAGAAGGTGACTGGTGGTATTTGGGGAAAATGAGTGGCTTCTATTACAAAGCTCTACAACAAATTCATCATCATTTCACTCTCTTGCTTAAAACCCTTCAATGCATTTCAGATTCTCTTAGGGCAAAATTCAAAATCTTAGCGTGGTCTACAGGATCCTAGGTGACCAGATCCTACCTCTTTGCCTCACGTCCTTCCCCAAACTCTCTGTGCTCTAACCATCTTCTCTCCCATCTTTGGGCTTTTGCACATGCGGTTCCTGCCTTTGTCGCAGATGCTTTTTTTCTCTTTTCTTTCTTTCTCTCTTTTTGGTTTTGTGCCATACTCTTTCAACCCAGCTGATTTCAGTGTAGCTATATGGACACTTGCAGGCATTCCATTATTGCCCCATCTCAAACAGGGGCTGAATTGCCTTCCTGTTTTTCTGACGCTAGGCTTTCTCCAAAGCCGTGGAAATCACTGAGCCTGTGCATAGGCACAAGCTGGGATGTAGGGTAGTTTACACCCTTGGGGGCACCAGTGGGGGCCAGGAGTCAGTGAACAAATGTCCCCACCCTCCATCCTAAAGAAGTAATTCTAAGCTGCATTCTACATGGTTCTATATAGGGTTCCTGGAAGGACTAAGCCCCAGTTGCCTACACTGTAACCAGCTCAGCCATGTATCTTTATTGGTTTTCTCCTTCCTCGTCTCACTACCCCTACCTCCTTATTTTGGTTTCCTGGCATCATCTCCCAAGTAAACTATCTGTACCCAAGGCCTTGTCTCAGGTTCTGCTTTTAGGGGAACCCCAAGTATGATAGTGGATAGTAGAAGTGGTCCAAGAAAGTACATCCTCCATATGGGATTCTGGAACATCTGTTATCAGTCAGATGGCAATACGGACTCCATCGCAGGTGTCTGTGGGGTGTGATCACCTCTGACATATGGAAACATCGCAATTACTGAGACTCCCACTTAGTGGATTGGATGAGGTACAGTTAAAGGACAGACAATGCTGAAACCCAGGCCCAGCCATTAATAATAAGGAAGGCAGAACTGCAAAGGAGACTAAATGTGCAATCTTGACAGGTCTCCTAGGCTCAAGTCAGAGCCCTGATAGAGAAGGAATGGGACCCCAAGAATGAGATGGGGACATTCGGTGATGCACCTGAGAACATTGAATTCCCAGGTTTCCCTGAACCCTCGTGGCTGGCAGCAGCAGTTCCCCCCACCTTTGTTAGAGGAGATCGACATCTCCTTGACTGAAGATTATTCAGAAACCTCCCGAAATGACTGCCTTGCACGATGATGCTTGTCCAACCTGAAGACCCCCACCCCCATCTCCCACCTAGATCAATAACTACAGTTAGGTCATAGCCTAGCTCAAGGGAAGAAATATAGTTTCTGTTACGGGAGGAAATAACTTATTCACTGCAAGAGTTTCAGGAAGACCTGACTAATGTATGACAGTAGGAACTGGGAATCTCTCTACGGAGGTGGAATTTGAGGGGTTAGACTTGGAATGGTGTGGGGTATTGGCTGGAAACAGATTTATTCACATGAGGACACTCTCCCATGACTCAGGATTTAATATTTGGGCAAGGACTCCTGGAACCAGTCCTAATATGCTGCTGGGATGGCTCCTTGAAGATGTCAGAATGGCCTTGGCAGAGCACTTGAGGAATGTGTCAGAAGGCTCAGAGAAGTGGGTGCATTAGAATGGATTTACTACACGAGACCAGGAAACCCACTACCTAAATCTATGTGCTGTGGGAAGGCCAATAGGACACTCATCATGAAGCTAATAAGAAACGCCCCAGTGAGGCAGACTCCAGGATCACTGAGCAGCTCAGTGGTGGCAGTCCCTTGTAGGCCAGGGCTGACAGTGAGAGATGTAGCCACAGCACTGAGTTCCCTCGTGTCCACGGGGATGAGAAAGTCCTGGAATAGCAGAGGTCTGGTGGTGGCGTTAATTATCATAGAGTGGCCACTTGACACCTAGGGAGCTGTGGGGACAGGAAACACACTACAGTGCTCCAGGGGCTAGGTAGCTGGGTGGCGGGCTAGGACAGTACATGACGTGTAAAAGCAGGAAAAATAAACCCCGGTAATGTAATGGTTGATATCAGCCGCTGCAATAGAAAATCATGATGCCTCACCTACCTTCCAGATCTGAGCTAATTCTCAGCCTAGAGCCCATCCACTGATGGGAAGACTGGATCTTCTGGAGGAAGAACCAACCTACAACATCACCACAAGTATATGCACTAAATATTCCCTCAATCCTTTCCCAAAGGCACCCATGGCCATTCGCCATGGGTCTGAGAAAGGGGGATACCCAGGTCTTTTGAGGGCCATTGGCTACAGAGTCTGAACTATCATTGATGCTAGGGGATCTGTAATGCCATCAACGTTCCCCAGCTCGTGAAGGGTATGTTTACTTTACAGGACATCTTATAGGTCCATAGACTCTCCTTGCAGCCATTTCTCTAACCTTTGTGTGCATTATTGAGATGGACATGCTTTAAAGATGGACAGAACCCTTATACTGGTGCTCTCACTTGTGCAGTAAGAGTTTTTATGGTAAAAAGAGCCAAAGGGAATCTCCTGAAACTTACCCCCTCTCCAGCCACGATATAATGTCAAAAGCCATGTAGGCTTGAATTGCGGACGTTAGTGCTCAAAGAACTAAAAGATGCAGGGTGGTAGTCTCCATCAGATCCTTGTTCAATTCACCCATTGAGTCTTTATCCTCATTGGACTTGATTTGTGTTTCTTGTTTGCAGTGTCTTTGCTAGCCTTTCTATCTGGGGGATTAAAGCATGCCTGATTTATCAGCATGGCATCCCACAGAAACATCCTCTCAGACCAAGAGACTCATTTCATGAGGAGCTCATGAAGGAGGTCAGCATGGCCATGTGTGTAATTCACTGGTCCTACTACACAATATACGGTGTGGCAACAGCTGGTCTGAGTTAACACTGGAATAGCCTCTTAAAGGCTCAGAGAAGGTGCCAGTGTAGGATAAACACTTCATAGGGTTGTGGTACTGCCCTCCAGGATACGGTATGCGTGTATCTACTGAATCAATGGCTAATATGTGGTGTGATGTCTCCACTAGCTAGAACACATGTGTTTGGGAAACATGGGATGGAAGTAGGATTGGGTCCACTCACCATCACTCCTAGTACCCTTCATGGAGAATGTGTGTTTTCTGTTGCTACAACTCTAGGCTCTGGTGCAGTAAGGGTTCTGGTGCCTGCGGGGAACATGTCTACTCGGAGACACTGTAGGATTCCACCGTGAGTGACACTGTGAGTGCCTGGTCACCTTGGGTTCTTTGAGTCAGTGGAATAACAGGACAAGGAAAGGGGGGGGGGGTAATTGACCGTGGTTTTCCTAAAGATCTGAGGTTGCTGCTTTATAATGAGGGCAAGGAGGGCTCTTTCTGGAGCTCGGGGATTCACTGGGACATCTTTTGATGTTTCCATGCCTGATGAGAGTAGTGCATGGGCAATTGCAGCAACCACAGCCTGCTAAGGGCAGGACAACTAAGGCCTACAACCTTCAGGAGCAAGCAGCACAGAGCAGCTGAAGTACTGACTGGGGTGCGGGGCAGGAAATACAGTGTAAGAGGTGAAGGATGGAGATTCTGAGTAGCAACACTCGCCTCAGGACCTGCTGGAGCTGTTGGTACTATACCTTGACCCACTAACCTTCCTGCCTGAAGGATTTTTATTTTTGAGCTTAAGGCGAGCTACATCTTATAAATTCATTGACAAAGTGCACTTCTTCTGGGCCCCCAGCCGATCTGAGCCCTACAAGGTGTGGGCTGTAGCGGACATTCATTCCCTCAGCTGACCTCATTTCAGTGCCACTCTGAGTGGACTGTCCTGGGCACGCGGCCAGCATCTTATCTCAAGCATGCAACGCGGTGTCTCTCGGCTTCTCTGACTCAGGGCTTTCTCTGAAGCCAGAGAAGGCCGCTCAATCTGCACACGTGTGGTGTGGAAGTGCAGGAAAGTGACTACCTCTGGGGGCCACCCTCAAACAGCGGGGACAGCAGTCCGAGGTGAATGCCCCAGCCTCTTTTCTTCAAAAGGATAATTCTGAGGTTCATTCTACATCGTTATTCAGAACGTCCTAAGTTTTCTATAGAAGTAAGTAGCTCAGTAATCTGCCCTTTATTGGTTTACCCTCCTTCCATGTCTCACTCTCCCGATGTTCTTGCTCCGGTTTCCTGGGAGCAGCTCTCAAGTAAGTTACCTGCCCTGAGGACCTTGTTTCAGACTGTTTCAAACTAAGACATTCATTTCCTCCATTGAACTTGTCTAATTCCTATTCAGATTTCCCCCTAAGTCACTTCCTTCCAAATTCTTCCCTGACTCCCAGGCCTGGGTGAGGGACCTCTCTTCTTATTAATAGAGTGCCTCATCTATGAAAGGCTCTCAGTAAATATTTGTTGAACAAATGGCTCCTCCAGTGGACTCTTCCCAGCAGGAGAAGAGTTACTGAAGACAACCGAGAGTCTTGCCATCGTCAGACACAGGACTGCAATCCCTGAATACCCAGTGCCAGCTCCCTGTGTGGGGCAGAAGTCCATTATCGGCTCATATCAGCCTCTGATACACCTCAGCAAGGGGGCTCGGTGGCCAGCCAGCTAGCTAAGTGCTGCACCGAGCACCAGCTGCCCCTCCTCCCAGCCGGCCACATTAAGTGAGTAAGTAATGAAAATGGCTAGAAATTGAATTTTATGAAAAACTAATCTGTGGCTTAGAGAACAAGCAGGGAGGGAAGGGGAGGGATTTGATGAGACGAGGGAGATGATTTTAAGGGCCGTCAGAGGGAATGAAGGAACATGGGAGACGCAGAGTCAGATGAGAGTCATTCAATTAGGGAGGCTAAGATGATGGCAGGAGTTTGTCCCCCTTCTTCTGTTCTGTTCTTTTTCTTCCATCCTTTTCATGTCATCTACGGGTATTTTGTCTTCCTGTTCACAGGGTGGAGGGGAAGAGGACCAAGATAGAGATGGCAGCAGGGAGGAGGAGAGGGGGGAGCAGATGACGCTCAGACGGAGGGATAAATGGCTCTACATGCAATTCATCTGGAAGGGAGGCGTGGGGCTGGAGGCAGTGCAGGAATGGATGAGGACACGAAGTGCTAGCAGGGCTGTGACCTGCCCATCTCATTTTGGAGGAGAGCCTACATGTCATGTGTCCTATGATGTGTGAACCCCTCCCTGGGTGTGTATATGTGTGATCACATTACATCACGACAGCAACTTTACAAGGTTCCCGTTTTCAAGATGAGTAAAATGAGGCCCATAGAGGTCCGGTAAATGCCCCGGGACTCACAGCTGGTGAGATCATCAGTATGCTCACAGAAGACTGAGAGCTGTCTGTGCCAAAGCCTGTGCTGACCAGCGCCTATGCTGGTGATTAGAAGATGGTCAATGCAGGGACGTGGCTGTGTGCAGGCAGACCTGATTCCTTGGTGCTTTGCTCACAGTCCGCCAGCCATCCTCACAGGCCTACACGTATCTCACCTGCCTCCCCCGACCTTGTGTCTTCTCACACGCCCCCAGGCCCCCTGCCTGGGCTTCAAGCCTCTGACTCACTTACCCATGTGCCCCCCCATCCCCCACACCATTTGCAAACAGCTAAGTGGAGCTCAGCTGGAGCTTGATGCTTGGTGATGATGAGTTTCCCAGCAGGGGAAGAGTTTGCTTTGCAGAGACAAAGACCAAAGCAGCAACATTAAATCTTCCTGCTTGTCCACCCTCAGAGCTGCGAGGAGGCCAGACAGCTGTCATTGGGAAAGCAGGAATGGGATAGAGCCAGAGCAAACAGAAACCCTGGGGGGTTAAATACAGCAATGGACGTGCCCAGGCAGGGCTGATGGGGTGATGGGGCTGGTTATGTGTGTGGCCATTAACAGGCAGATGCAATGACAGAACCACGGGAAAGAGGAGGTTAGACCGGGAAGCAGGGGGCTGCGTTTTAGCCCAGGCTCTGCCACCCAATCATGGAATGAATTTATGCTTTAGAATCTTAATTCAACTTTTTTTTGTGGGAGGGGAGGATTGGATTGCTTTTAACTCCAGCTAAACTGGAGTTTAGCCAGCGAAGTCATGGCTACTGTAGAAAATGGACTGTATTTTTAGCATAGTTCCTGCAAACGGAAGGGACTCAGAGATTTATTCATTCAACAGCTGCATAAGCAGGCCTTATGCTCCGCTATGGGCTGGATATACAGTGGTGAGTAAAACTAGTCCAAACTCTGCCTCCTAGAGCTCCTATTCTAGTGGGTAAGGACACATTAACTAATAATCACACAAATATCCATTGTCATTACAACCACAGTTGGTGCTATGAAGGAAAGGAGTGAGCTGCTATGAAATGGCATTGTATGGAGATGTCATTTGGACTAAGTTTGGGTCCCACCTCCATGAGAAGGTGTTGTTGAAGCGAAGAGAAAACTTCCAGGGCACGGAACCAGAGGCACCCTGAGATGGGGAGGAGCTTGTCTAGTCTGAGGAATGTACACAAGGCTCATGGGGCTGCAGCCCAAGGAATGAGGGGTCACTGCCGCGGAGGCAGCTGGGGAGGTAGGTGGCACCAGGAGTGGCGGGGCCTGGCTGGCAGCCCTGGGGAGCAGCAGGCAGCTGGTGGAACTGTCCGAGGTGCTGGTCTGGAAAGCGTGCTAAGGCCCTAGCCAGACCTTGGGTATGGTGAGAAGGAAGCTTTGGATGGCTGTGGCTTCAGAGTAGCTGGACAGTGGGTCCCTCTCCCTCCACACACAAACCCCCATCACTCTTTCCCTGACTTTTGTGTACTGTGCCACTTCAGCGTCCCCGGCATTTGTTGTTATTCTGAATATTTTATAAACTTACCTCCCTTCACCATCATCTGAGGGAGCTAGGGGCAGGAAAGATTTTTCCCTGTCATAGGAAGGCAGAAAAAATGAAGAACCTAGTGATTTTTCTTTTAAAGAAAGGGAGGGGTGTGAAGCCCATTAACCAATCATTTCCTTCCATCTATTTACCCATTCACTTGCAGAACCCAGAATCAGGAGGGCTCTGGCCAGGTTATGAGATGGAAACCTAAAGACCCACTGGAAGGTAACAGAAATGAGCAAAGAGGGTCATGTGTAAGAAAAGTGAACAATACACTAGGGGGAGGTGAGTCTGGGGGAAACTGGAGAGTGCACACCCTGCCTAAAGGAACAGTAGTAACGCAGCAACACGTGGTTTGTGTCACGAAGGGACGTGCGCGCAGGGCTGTCCCATCTTCTAACTTTTAAAAACATACTGAAAATTTGGATTTTTAGGTAAAATTTCCTGTTGTATAAAATCACCAACTAATTGAATAATAATAATAAAAAAACTCTGGTCTTGTGAGCCATCCAATACACGTTCATGGGGCCCGTGGGCCTCCAGTTTGCAACCTCTGTTGTGGTCTGCTGCCCTCATTTGGCAGATGGGTAAGTGGGTGTAGAGAGAGGATGAAACTTGCCCAAGGTGTCAGGGAATGCACATCTTCATGGACTAGAATGCACACTCTCTAACTTGGAATGTTTACAATGTGCTAGGCTCAGTGGACAAAAAAGGTGTGTTCAAAAGACATGGTCCTGGTCCTGGGCAAGCTCATGGTTTGACAGGGAGCTGGCCCATCCGTGTTAGGACATAATGTGATAGCGGTGAGAGGTTGGCACGAAGGCACCCCAGAACTTTCTGGCACAAAAATTCCAATGGGGTGGAGCTAGTGAAAGAGCTTTGCAGTTTCCTGCAGCTCCAGCAGGCAGATGGCTTCCTGGTGCTCGGAGGCCCAGCCCCTGGGGGCGGGGGGAGTCTCTGTGTGGGTAGGAGGTCCTGAGATCCAGGACCACTAACACTCCCTGGGACACAGGAGGGGGCGCCTCAGCTGTGCCTGGCTGTGTCTGCAATTTACAGCCCATTCTCTGCTGCCTAATTGCACCATCAGTGCTTGGTGTCGCAGGGCTAGGGTGAGGATGGATGGGTCGCAGTTATGGGCCTAATGGCCACAGTGAAGTATAGTGTTTACAGTGTGAAATAGCCCAGCCTACCCATGCTAGGGGGCCACCCTCCAGCTCCATGTTGGGGCCGGAAGCTCAGTGCATCTAGGCTGGGTTTTGAGGGTGGCTTGAGATGGGGCTCCCTATGAACCCGCTCTGTCCCCTGTATATTCCCCCAGCCTCGGCAGTGGAGCGCTGTCTTGGAAAAATGATCCAGACACTGATCCTTTTCTCCCTAAGTCCCTGAGCCAACTGGCAGCTCCCACAGGATAGGGGCTGTGCCCTGACCAACAGACTGGGGCTTCCAAGGCAAGGGCTATGTCTCCCCAAGACTGGGGAACTCCCACGGGGCAGAACTCGTACCCCTCATCTTACTGGATAACCCCGGGATAAAGCTGTATCTCCCTCATTGGACTTGGGGCTCCCTGAAGACAGGGCACATCCCTCCTCCATCAGAATGATTTCTCTAAGAGTATGTGTTCTATCTCCCCACCGGAGTCTGGGGCGGTGACTACTCCATTCTTTGGCTCTTTACTTTTTTAAGCCTCAGCTTTCTCATCTGTAAAATGGACTCAACATCCTTATGCAGGGTTTTCTTTTTTCACGTGGGCATTCAGCCGTGCTCTTCAAAGCATGGTCTTCAGTCCAACAGCATCGGCTTGTTAGGAATACAGAATCTCAGGCCCCAACTCAGACCTGCTGCATCAAGATCTGATTTTAGCAAAATCCCGCGTACCTGTTGTGCACACTGAAGTCTGAGAGGTGCCGATTTACAAAGCACCTAGGACAATATCTGCCAGACAGCCGGCCTCAATACATTCTGTTTCTCCCCTGCCCTCATTTTTAGATTTCAATGTTAATATAGAGACATTGTAGCTGCCATGAGTAGGTGGAAATGGGGAACCAATCCCAGGGCCTAGTAGACAGCAAGTGCTCTTGCTGAATGCAAGAATGGGTCATTGCATCTGAGCTCTGTTACATCAACCCTCTTCACTGGCCATTGGCCTCTGCCCTGTCTTTCTTTCTCTCTGAACTTTTACCCTTCCCTAAAGGAACGATTACATTTTATGAGCCAGCACAACTTCCATGCCCTGCTGGATGGTACCTCTTCTGGCTACATCACTTGGGAACATGGCAGAGGAAGGGTAGTGGACAGGTATCATGCCGCCCCCAGAAAAGAGACTCCCAGGCCCCAGACACAGCCTTCATTCACTCTGGCAGAATCCCAGGCGAGGTACCCATCCCCTACCCCTTGTGGACGTGCTGTGCTGTCCAGGCTAAGCGATTCTTCCTCTGTGGGGAAAGGGAGACTAGCCCCTCTAAAATATGTGGGCTCAGAGAGTGTGCCTCCTGACCTAACACTCAGCTCAAAATCCCCCTGTGCAGGGCCCCTGACCAGGGAATGCCAGCCTCTGCTTGAGCATTCCCGTATGCCAGGGCAGCCTCTCCATGTGTGGACAGCTCTCGTGGATACCAGGTACCCACATGACAGCCTCCGTGTATTGCGACTCATTTTGACTCAACACACGAAACCAGTACACAGGGCTGGGCCCTGAGAAGACAAGACCTTGTTCCTGCTCTCAGTGAATATTCAGGGGCAATGGGGGCAAAGCTAGACTCTTCTAACACAGGCCAGAATGTGATTACGAGTTTGGTAGAGATGTCAGTGGTCTGGGACACAGAGGAAGGAGGCTGTTCCTGTTGTGTACATGGAGGAAATCTGGCAAGCTGCATGGAGGAGGGGGTATTTGAATTGGCCTTCGAAGACTCGATAGGATTTCCGTGGATTCGTTGACTGTCCTTGGCTGTCTCTCCAATCCACCCCTCCTCCCCATGCTCACTGTCCCGCCCAGGTTCCCACCTCGACCCCTCTTACGTGTCCTCATCCTGTGGGCCCTTAACATTTGCTCATCACGCTGTCTCTCGTCTCACCTCCTCTAGCCACCCTTCGCTCAGCTAGCTGCCAGCATTGAGTGTTTGCTCAGGGCTGTCGGTGGCCTTAGGGCGTGCTCCTTGGAACTAGGAGACCGTGAGGTTCCGTGTCTCAGCCCTGCTCCTACTCTTCACAGTTCATCAATCACACACTGCTCCGAGCTCCCCAAATGTCTCTGTTCTTTATGACTCTGAGTCACTGCCCATCCCGTTGCTTAAAACACCCTTCTCCCAGCCTTCTTCTCTGCCTGCTAAACTTCTCTTTACCCCTCAAGACCCAGCGCTGGGCTGCAGGCACCCTTTGTAGCTCTCTTTACCACTGCGTCTACCATGCTCTGTTCAGTGCTTTTGGGTGAGACGGTCTTCCCCTGTTGTACCTACCAGGCAGGCGCTTGTTCATCTCACCTTATTCAGTGTTTTATTAGCAGTGCCAGGGAGAGGGACTTAATGCATGTTGAAGGCATAGATGAGTAAGTTACTAAGTGGCATTCCAGGCAGAGGACACAGGCTGCGCAAGGGCGTGGAGGAGGGAGTCGCTCACTGTGGATGGAATGGGGGGTCAGGAAGGAGGAGGGGTGCCGGCAGAGGCTGCAGACCTCTGGGTCCTTAGCCTACCCTCTGGGGGACTGTCCAGCCCTGGGTCCTAGCCTGGGATGGATGGCAAGTGTTGGGAGCCTGCCCAGGACCTGCCAGCCTCCTCTGGCTTTGCCCTTCTCATTGAATTTCCTCCCCGAGACAAGGGGGAGGGGAGATGACTGAAGGGCGGCTCTCAGATGGATCCTTACCCAGCATAGGCTGCCCGCCGGCTGCCCGTATATCAGGGGATGTGTGGTCTTGTTGCTGGCTGGAAAAGGAAGTGGGGGAGATAATTAAGTCTCCTTGGGAAGAAATATGGGCGCAGGCAGAAGCCTCTTTCTTTCAGCTGTGGGAGAAGAGATGTCTACTCAGCAAGCATCCTGCCCCAGACGGGTGGGGTGGGGAAGAGTATTTAACCCTTTCCTCTTAAATACCCTCTGCAAAATCAATCCCCAGGCAAATAATGCCTAAGGACTTGGAATCACTTGAAGAGGCAGTTGGGGGAGAGTTCCTGGAGGACAGAGGAACCAAGAGGGCCAAGGGGGCAGTCAGCAGCTCAGGAACAAGTATCAGTTTAGCGAGCGGCCACAGTGTCCATCTCGGTCTTTCACGCCTATCCCAGTGTCTTTGTAGAATCTCCTGTTTCACCCAGAAGAGGACACCTGCAGGCATCTCCTTCTGGTTTTGCCCATAGGGAGTCTGAGGCTTGGTTCAAGGTCAGAATCTGGCTCAGCAGGTACAGGAGGGGCTCTTGCTCCGGACCAGGCAGCCATCCTTCTCCATCACTCGATTAACTTGATTTCCAAACGAGCTTAATCATGCCATCCTCCTTCATGGCCCCAATCTGCAATTTCCGCTAATTAATGATTGCAAATTACTAAGTAACAAACCACTTGGTCCTGCTATTATTAATGGCTGGGAGTGGGCCTAGACTGGAGTGTGAGGGAGAAGGGTCATTAGCTTTGTGTCGTGGGAATGTGTGCGGGGGTTAGGGCCAGCGGCCCATGGGGAGGGCAGCGTGAGGGCATGACAACGCCTGGGTCTTGTCTGCCCCTCACCAGCTTGGATACTAAGGAGGCTCGAGGCTAAATGACATCCTCGGCTGTGGCCTCGAGGATCCTGGGCACCCAGGTTGGGGACCGAGGGAAGTGGTGGTCAAAGCTATCCCTGGGAATGGCAAATTGGGAGATTGCACAGGGCCGGCCAGCTGGAGCAGTGACAGGATCCAGCAAGCTAGCTGGTGAGGGCTGGGGGAAGAGGACGGGGCCACCAGCACGTGCTGAGAGCAGACCCCAGGTGCTCAGAGTTGGCCCAGCCATTCATGAAACACCCACAAGTAACTGGGCTCCAAGGCAGCCTGCATTTCATGCTCAACGGGGACGTGACGACAGGGCCGCTGGAAGCTAAGGGAATGGAATAGTTTCTTCTGCCTGGGAGACACTTGGAAGTCTCATGGAGAAAGTGCTATTTGGGTAGGGCCTTCTGCGTATGGGAAAGACCTAACCGATGGTGAGTGAGGAAAAGACATTTTAGGAGGAGCTTTAGCAGAGCAAATGCTAGCATGTTCTGGCAGCAGCAAGTGGTCCAGCATGCCGGTGTATGTGTGTGTGTGTGTGTGTGAGTGTGTGTGTGCTCGAATTCCCACGTGGGGTAACTGGTGAGGAGTGAGGGCTGAGAAGGTAAGCTTGGGGAAGTGGGCAGCCACCAGCTTGCAGCTGCAGCCTTGGGTGGTGGTTATGGGTGTAGGCTCTGGAATCACACCCATATAGGTTTGAATCCCAGCTCTGCCACCTGGGGACTGTGCTGTGCAGCATGCTGCTTAACTTCTAAGCCTCATTTTCCCCATCTGTAAAGTGGGCATAGTAGCAGTACCCACCTTACAATAAAAGTTGCTATAAGGATGAAATGAATTAATTTCTATAAAGTGCTTAGAACAGTGTCTGTGACAGAGAAGGTCCTCTTCAGATGTTAGCCATTATTGTTATAACTATTCTTTAAGAAATGTAGCACCATTGCAAGATTCCAAGGGGGAAAGACATGGTCGGAGGAACTGGGGACAGAGTGCCCAGAAGGGCGTCCAGAAATGGAAATGTATGGGGGTGTTTTGTGTTTTCACAATGACTGGAGGCAACTCTGGTATTTATTGAGGGGGCCAGAGATGCTAAGTATCTTGTAATGTGCAGGACATCCCAATCAATGAAGAACCGTTTTCCCCGATATGCTAGCAGTGCCCCTGTGGGAAACTCAGCTTGGATGGCCAGCTCTGCGTCTGGGTGCAGTTGGCTTGAAGACGATGGAGGTTGCCTTCAGCCCTTGGTCCACATGACCATGTGCTGGACTCGTTGTCTAGCAACACTGACTTCCCATGTTACTTCTTTCCCCTTCCCTTCCTTTCCCTTCCCTCCCCTCCTTTCCCCTCCCCTCCTTTCCTTTCATTTGTGCCCGATACTGTTAAATTCTGGAGATAAAGTGGTGGATGGGTCAGCGATTCGTGGAGTTTAGAGTCCAGAGGGAGAGATAAACAAACAGGCTATAATGGGGAATTGCAGGTGCTGGAGGAAATTTTAGAAGCATCTAACCCTGACTTTTGAACTGCAAGGAACAGATGTATTCACTCAAGTTTCTTCAACAAACGGAGCTTATCGTAAGCCTACAATCACAGAGTTGACAGGAATCATGGGAAGTACAGGATTCAGGCATCATAGTCATTAGATCTGGGGGGGGCAGACATTGGGGTCTAAGGTGACTCTTAAATCTGGGTTTTTTGTTCCCACAGCATCATTGGGCTTTGCTGGGGTGTCCCTCGAGTGAGACCTCATGAGTATGGCTCAGCGGTGCCCCACATGGTGGCTCCTCTCTGGGTCTATCTGCTTCTCCTGCTACCATCAGCATCCTCCCCCCCCTTTTAACATCTGAACGCCTTGCAGTTACAACTTCCTCGTAATGCTAACTCACTCCTGGTCCCTGGCAGCCTATGGTATTACCAGCTCTGTGTATTTTCCAATCCCCATTCTGCAAAGAGACTCTGACTAGGCCAGCCCAGCCCGTTAGGGGAGGGCTTTCCCAAGCGGGCCATCTCTGAGGAACCCACACTTGGTCCAGTCAGCTGTGACCTTGGCAGGTGGCCCCTGTCCATCTCATGACAGTGGGCTTCACTGGCTTGTCAAGATATTGGGCCTTGAGTTTCAGATCCACACACCCTTTTTTCTAAACAGTCAGTCCTGCAGCTGCCTACAGTCCCATGCAAGAGGGACGCTGCGTGTGTTCCTCTCTTTCTAAGAACAGTGAGGACCCCAGTGGTCACCATAACCAGAGGTGAGTTCGGACAGCCCCTTCAATAGCTCCCCTCTGAAAGCTTCTTTTTTCCTACAACTTGTCTAATTCCTGCTGTCCCTGGTGGTGACTCTGGGTTGTTAGTCTGGCCATGTTTAGTTTTGATCCAGCCGGCACAGAGGCCTGAAGAAGTGGTACGTATCACAGTTTTCCACGGACTCTGCTTATCCCTGGTGGGCCTGTTTCCTTTCCTGGAATGTGGGTGGAAAATACACTTCGAGATCAAGTAGTGGCTCTTATCCTTTACCTGCGTGCCCTTGCACAAGTCAAATAGCCTTCTAGAGTCTCAGTTTCTCCTTCTGTAAAACGGAGAACACAGCACTGACCTCGTAGGTTACTCCTGAGTGACCGAGTCCTAGTGCTGCTGTGGATTATTGTTCCCTCCCCTGCGTAAGGTAATGCATGGGTCCTCGGTTTGACATGGAAGTCACAGTGGTGGCATGACCCAAAGCCCTTGATTATATGAACCCACCAGGCTCACAGCTGTTAAGTTTTGGGCTGGTTAAGTTGGGAGGAAGAAGTTAAGGGGGCTGCAGGGGGAAGGGCCTGTTTCTTCCCAGGGCCCGCCCCGTCCTTCCCTCTGTTATTTTGTGTCCCTCACTCAGCTCACCCACTCCTCCAGTTCCTGTGCAGAGGTGGTGCCTCTGCTCGGCTCTGTAGGCTGCCTCTCTCTGCTCCCTCGGTACAGAAGGATTTTCATTATTCCTCTTGGGTCTGGAACCCACGGTGCTTCTGATTTTCCCCACCTGCACTCCCAGAAAGCTTAAGATTCACCACGTCTTTCCCAGTTTCTCTGTCTCCCTTTCTCTTCATTGCTGTATGTGTTTTTCTTTACTCTCTTACCATTGGTACCATTTCTGTCAGGATTCCTGGCTGAGATGTGTACACACAGCATATTCTCACTTCCGCCAACATCTCCAGGCTATGGGTAGACATGTGGAAGAATTTTGTGACATCACATGTCCCCAAAGCATCCTTAGGAAAAGGTGGTTCAAGGGAAGCAGACACTGACATGCACACGTCTCCCGGGAGCTGCGTGGGGTTAGGACTCTGCGTGGTGGACGTGAATGCAATATTGTTCTCTGATCATTAATTCTCCTCCATTACTGTTGGAGAACTTGAAAATCTTAAAAACAGTTTTCCACTAAACAACTATCAGGGGGAAAAAACCCCACCCCAATTGAACAATACTCTATTTTCATCTCGTCTCATTTCCTCCAGCCTTTGTTAAGACAACCGCTTGTTTTTGCGTGGTTGTAACCAACGTGTGAAGACGTTTTCTGCTTTTCCCACTTAACAGTATTTTACATGAATGTTTCTATTGTATCCACTTAGTTCTACAGAGCTGTCATTTTTAATAACAGCGGCGCATTAATATGACTGCAGTTTGCTTACTGCTATTGTTAGGCATTTGGGTGGCAGCCAAATTTTCAGTCTTGCAAACAGTGTCGCCATGAACATTTTTGTCAAACTACTTTTTTCCCCCCTTGCCTTTACATTATTTTCCAAGGGTTCATTCCCACAAGGAGAATTACCAGGTCAAAGGGCATGGACAGTTCTGGGGCTCGTCTTCCACATTGCACACAGCTTTTCCCGAGGACAGACTCACGTTGTAGCCCTACCACCAGTGCTCAGGGAGGGAACCTTGCAGTGAGGATGAAGACTTCTGTTCTTTGGGACTGGGGTATGCCCCCTACTTGCTGTGTGACCTTAGGCAAGTCAGCTTCCCTCTCTGGACCTAAGTTTTCTTGTCTGTAAAATGAAGGAGTTGGGTGAGGTGATCTGTGATGGGGATATCCCATGCCCCTTGCCTGCAGGCTGGTGTGATTGGTGGACACTGGGGGTCTCAGACTTGTTGGAATTTGATTTCCTTTCCTTAGCAGTGTGGACAAGGCCAGGATAATTTTCTGTTTGCATTTTGGAAGGATTGTGTATGGGGTGGGGGTTGTGCTGGGTGCTGGGGAGATGCAGCATGACCATCCCAGGCTGTGGTTGCCTGATACTCACCCATTCCGCTATACTAGCTGTTTATACTTGACATGTGTGCCGTGCTGGTCGCTAAGTGTTTTGAATTTCATCCCTGGGAATATGGAAACTGTTTGGAAGTCAGACAGAACTGGGTTTGAATCCAACTTTGACACTTATTGGCTTTATGGGATTTGAGCTGATGACTTAATATCTTAGAACCTCAGTTTCCTCATATGTAAAATGGGCATAAAATACTCACCTTATAACGTTGTTCCAGAGAGTTGAATGACATAATGCATATAAAATACTGTGACAGTGGCCTGGCCCGCTGGAACATCTCACATTGGTTGTATTTCCAAGGGCCTTGTGCTTCGCCAGTCTGGTGTGATGCTTCTCAAGCAGAACGTCCACAACCCAAGTTATGGCTGCCTCCTCTCTGAGGAGGGTAAGTCGAGCAGGGTCCTGCAAAGTGCCTGGGGAGGACCTTATCTTCCTTGGGGGTTCTTTTCTGGGTTCTGTTCATCATGGGCCTTGAGATGGGCCGACCCTGCTCCCGCTCCTGCCGACCTCCCGTTCCTCTGCGTTCAGAGACGTCTCACAGAGCCACTGGACTCCAGGGCACTGGAGGAGTCGGAGACCAACGGGCCCAGCGAGCATAAAGGCAGGCCGTGCTGGATTCTCTCCCATCTCCAGCTTTAATTCCAGCCTTTGATCTGTGTTCTAGCTATTCCTCCCTCCTTACCCTGGAGCCTTTCCAGACACCGCTAGCTTTCAGAACTGGGATCCCTTGGAACTCCCTCTGGCCACCGAGAGAGCCTTGAGCTCATCGTCGGAGCCACGCCCCTGCTGCTTGTGACTTGCCTGTCCCTCCTGCCTTGGCTGTAGGCCTGCAGCCAGGCCCTGCTGGGTCCGGCTGCTTGGCTTTCCCCTCCGTTCATCATGTCTGTGCATTTTCCCAGACTGTTAGCCCGGCCCGGGCCTCTCTCCCTCCTCCCCGGACCTGCCATGGGATTGTCTACCTGGGGAGAGAAACTGGTGGGAGAACCTCCCAGGAGCAGCCCAGACACTGGGAGATGGAGCCAGGGCCCCAGTCCCAGAAGCTTCCAGGCTAGTGGGTTTGGCAAGGGTGGTAGCCTCACCTGGACAGTAAATCATGGAAGGTGCTGGGGGAGGAAAGTGGGGAGGAGCAGGGTGACTTCTGGATCTGGGGCCCACGGAGGACTGTGTGGCACGTGGCCAACAGCACAGGCAGGAGGAAGATTTGGGCCCACATACCAGGAACGGTGCTAAGATTCACATCCTCACTCTCCTTCCCACACGTTCACTGGGGAGCCTCCTGCTTCTCTCACAGCACAAGCCTCTTGTAAGTGGCCACACGGGCCAGCGACCAGAGGACAGCAAGGAGGTGGGGCCCTGCTGCTGCCCTCAGGGCGCCTTCACCAGACCGGGGTTGGAAAGCTATGACCCGAGGACACATCTGGCCCACCACCTGTGTTTGTGCATAAAGTTTTATTGGAATGCAGCCATGCCTGTTTGCTCCTGCCTTGCCCATGGCTATGTTCCCTCGGCAACGGGGGGGTGAGCAGTTGGGGCAGAAACTGTGAGGCCTGCCACGTGTGAAATATTTCCTGCTGGATCTTCAGTATCTAGAGTGAGGGGCCATTAGAGCCCCCTCCTATTCAGGAACTGGCTGTCGGGCAATCTTAGGGCCGCCTGTTCCCAGCAGGGCCTGCCTGGGATTAGCAGCCCCAGTGCAGTTGCCCAGCTCCCGCTGTTTGCCAGGCTCCCTAGTGAGGTGGGCAGACCCCAGGGGATGGGGTGGCAGCCCAGACAAGCACACTGGTCCCCTCAGAGGGTTTCCTCACTCTCTACTGGAGCCCAGGGTCTTCCTCATCCATTTGCGTGTCCTTCTTCATGAGTAGAGAGAACTTTGGGGGAGAATCTGTCCTAGTCTGGCCTTGTCCTTTCTTCCCTCCTTGTCAGATTCATGACAGATGGGAACACCATGGAAAGGGACCCAAGCTGCCAAGTCATTGTGTCCTTTTTGGTTTCAGTTTGTCCATCTGTAAAATGGGGACAAAAAGATTCTGGGTCCTTGGCTCTCCCAGAGAGAAATGCAGACAGCATTCTGTAGCCAAGATGGCTGTTACTGCAGTTCTTTTGTCAGGGCGGAGGGGGCACAGGGACTCTTTACCCCGAAATCCAGGGTTTTTCCTATAACAAGCCCACGGCAGAAACTCCCATTCCTAAAAACGTGTCTTCCCAAGTCATGGAAATAAAGCAATTAGCAGCCTCCTTGTTCAGGGTGTTAATTAACTTTTTTTTTTTTTTTTAATACACCTCCTTCCAGGTACAGCTCATCATCTCTGGGGCGTGGGCAGGGGGAAGGCAATTAGATCCTCGTTACTGTACAATTAATTATGACTTGAAAACTGCTCAAAGAGGCTGAGAGGAATTCCTGGGCAGCACCAGCTCCAGGAAGAAGCCTGTCTTACAGGTAGGCACTGAGCTGAGCCTTGTTCGGGGGACGGAAGCAAAGGCTGTGGAGCTTAGTGCAGGGCATGGCCGCAAGGCAGATCTGACCTTACCTGGTCATATCCTCTGGTTTTCAAACTATGTTCACATCTTTTGTCCCCTGTGTCCTTCACCTCAATCCACAGAGGTGGATTGAGGTAGAGCCCCCTCCTATTCAGGAACTGGCTGTCGGGCAATCTTAGGGCCGCCTGTTCCCAGCAGGGCCAGCCTGGGATTAGCAGCCCCAGTGCAGTTGCCCAGCTCCCGCTGTTTGCCAGGCTCCCTAGTGAGGTGGGCAGACCCCAGGGGATGGGGATGCAGTTGCACCCTGGACACTGAGCCTCAGAGAAGGTCTGAAGTGGTGGTTCTTAGTGAGGGCAGTGCTGCCCCCTAGGAGGTGTTTTGGACTACCACCATGATTTGAGGGCACGCTGGCATTTAGTGGGCAGGACTAAAGATATGACATGTCCTGCCAGATATCACCTAGGTGAAACACTTGCGTATATTTGCCTGAGGCTAGAACTTAACTGTGTGCTACGTGTGTGTGTGTGTGTGTGTGTGTATTAGTTCTGAAAAGAACTCGCCCGATTTGTCAGCATTTGCAGGTCTTGTTTTTCTTGTGTTCATGATGCATTCAGGTGCAAACATTTGACTCCTGTGTGTGTCTTCGTGGGTGGTTGTATTCAAGCATTCACATACTGAAATACATATTAGTTTATTATAACCTCCCCCCCATTTATTTCTACCTTATATTACAATTAGGGCAATTAAAAATTATGCACGGAAGTAGGTTATATTCTCTGTCAATTTTATTTTATTTCAAGAGGGCCTTTCAAAATTTTTATTATAAAAACGGATGATGATAAACCCAAAACTAGTCCAGCTCAGAAAAATTTTTCATTGGGCCCCATCCCTGTGTAGGCAGGCCCAGGGACCAGGTGGCAGTTCTGGGGACTGCGGGGGGGCACATTGTTGCAAGTTCTCCATCTCCCCAAGCCCCCGGGCCTCCACTGCTGTGTGTGTGTGTGTGTGGCTGTCCTGTGTGGACTTTTTGGAGTACATACCCAAAGGTGAGCGTGGCTGACTATACTCCTAAGTGTCAGGGGTGTGTCTGCACATGGCAGAGTGGGCCCTGGGAAGACACACACCTGTCCCATGGAGCACCTGCTTCTGTGTGTACCTGTGATGGGCCGGCAGTCAGCAGTGGGTCAGCTGTTCCCATCCATAGCCTTTCGTTTTTCAAACAAGAGGGAAACGTTTGTTCAACTTCAGGGGGAGCGCACCTCATAGCCTTCCTGTGGCCCGAAATGTGAGCGGCTTCCCGCCCTGCCTGCTTCTGCGAGCCCCACCCTTCCCCAGGCCACGCGGTGCAGCTCCCTATTCCTGTCACACCGCTTTGTCCCCACGTCCTCTCAGGGTAAGCCCTTTAGTTCAGTCCGGGATCAGCAGGACTCCCTGCTGACCAGGTGGGGCTCCCCCAGCCCCACCACAGCTGGACTTTGGGCAGCTCCTTTCCCTCGATGGGCCTTAGTTTTCCCACCTGCACAATCCAGGTGTTCCCCCTGCACCCACATGTCTCTAGTCTACTACAACGTTTCCTTCAATCTGAAATCTTCCTCCCACACCCTTCACCCTTTTTCTGGGCTCCCTGCAGCACATGGAGCGAATTAATCAGAGAATGAATGTGGCGCTTCTGGAGGCGTGCTGCTGCTTCCCTAACCCCAGGCCAGCCCCCAGCCTGCCAGTCCTTCTCCCTGGCTGTGTTCGTGTTTGCAGTGGAAAGTGACTCCTAACAGGAGGCTGATGTCCCAGAACGGCAGTGCCTGCCTTTGGGGAGTGCAGGCTTCTCGTTACCCCACAGTGAATTAGCTGCTGGCTCTGAGGTGATGGCTTTGGGGGATGTAGGAGAGGCTGGCAGCCTCATTGCTTATCAGTCAGTCTTCAATCTCCAAACAGTGAGGTGTTTGTCTTGGGACTTGGAAGAGCAGGTTGCCAGGCATGCTGGGAATATCGGGGTGTGTGTGTGTGTGTAGGAATGGGCTATGGGACGGGGGGGGGGAGGGGGGGGCGGATTTATGCAATCGCCTGTGGATGATGCTCTTGAGCTCCTTCTAAGGCCTGGGCCTGGACCTGGTCAAGGTCCTGCCCTGTGGTCCATCATTCTAGGGGCGAGGACCAGCCAGGCAGGAGCCCTGAGGACTCCATGTCCTCTGCCCAGGGCTCCTGGGCCTGGGCCCCCAGCTGGAGCACGTCTCCCCAGTCTATAATCTGGCAGCCTTGCCCTCACCAGCTGACCTCCCCACCCAGCCCCTTTCTCTGAAGAATGGGGAGTCCTGCCCTGCTACTGCAGGCTGGGGAGCCTGGAGCTGGTGGTTTGGGGCTGATGGAGTGGTTTGAGGTGATTGAGTCACAAGCTGGGTCACTAGGTGCTGGTGCTTTAAGTTGCTTGAAGCTGATGAGCTGATCCTTCTCTGCAGATGATCTCTGTGTGTTTTAGTCTGAAGTAGCCTCTCCCTGATCGCCTCTCAGAGTCTGTGGGAGAGGATTCTGGGGGAAGGCCCCTCCTGCTTTCTGAAGCTCAGAAGCCAGGAGATCCTTTCACCTAATTGTTGGGCCTGTATGGAATGGCACGTACTTCTACTAAAATATTAGGTGTTGTTTATTGGTTGCTAAAATTCCAATTTAAATAGGCATCCTGTGTTTTTATTTCCTAAACCTGGCAAACTTGGAAGGCCACTTGGTCCATTGAAAATAGGCTCGCCAGGGAGGTGTGCTTTGCCCTTAAGCATGGCCAGGTGTGCTCCGGAGCTTTCTCATGGGTAAACGGGCACCGTGGTGACCAGGTGGGACGGGGAGGGACACTGGACTCTAAGACCTGGGTGACAGCCTCCCAGCCTCCTCTTCTGCTCCGGATGTGTCCCATAAGCTCGGAGAAAGTCAGGGCCGAAGGGGTCTTTGGAGGTCGCACAGCTTCCAAAGCCTGGCCGACCGTTTTTCCGGACGATTAATTCCCGAAGCCTGGGCTCAGGCTCCTGTGTGGTTGACAAGTTGTGAGGTGACTCTGAGGCTCAGTTGGGACAAAGAAGGGCAGATCCAAGTCCAGTGTCCCCACTGCACTAAGGAGAACAGAGAGGCAGGGTCACACAGTGAGCCCCGGCTGAGCCAGCTCTCAAGCTAAGGTCTCCTGCTTCCATGCTGGAGTTACAGGACCTTACTTCCGCCACCTTTATCCTAGGGCGGCGGGCATGGGGAGAGGTGCCAGGCAGAACAGAGCATGGAAAGTCCTGCTTATTTTAACAGGACTTCTTTGTGTCCTCCCAGGCCCTTTTGCTGGTGTTAGAACCAGATAGAGCCATTCATGGTGTAGAAAGATGAAGCTCCTGGGTCAGTGAGGCCAGGGCTGTTTTGAAAAGCTCAACCTTTTCACCTCAGCCCACCCCACCTCTTCCCAGCCTGGATTTACCTCTCACGCAAACCCCTTCTCACTGCTTTGGACGCCTAGCTCCCACCACCAGGTCCTGTTGACACTATTACCCACCTCCCTTCTGCCAGACCCTTTCTCATTTTTAAATCCTTGACATAGAATGTCACAGCTCACCCAGGAATTCTCAGTGTCTAGGATATTGCGTGTAGCAGGTGCTCAGTGAATAAGTAGCTGCTGAAAGGATGGATGGATGCATGAAAGGACACCGGAGTTAGAGTTAGGAGACTGGATTCTTGCTTTGGCTTGACCACTAACTGGCTGTGTGTCTTACGACAAATCACTTAACCTCTCTGGGCTTCAACTGTCTACTCCCCAACAGTTAACACAGATCAAATGAGATAACAAAGATGACTTGTTCTTTTCTTATTAATGTGGTCTTCTTGGCCCTAAATCCTCAAGACATTTTCTTTTCCTTTCACCTAACTGCAGGTAACCATAGGGGAACTTGTGGCCACTTTCTATGTATACCTTGTCTAAAAGGGCAGGGTCCAGAGACTCTGCCACCCTTCACCACCTGTCCACTGAAGTCCCCCACCTGTACCTCCAGCCCCTCCTTCTCTCCAGAGCTATCCTAAGGCTCATCCAAATTTGGCATCCTTTTTCCTAACCCTGCTCTCTCTCTCTCTCTGAGGGCCTTCTCAGAGAATGGCCCCACCGTCCACTCAGTTGCCCCGTCAGAAACCCAGGGGTCAAGTTTTCTGCTCAGTGTCCGTCACACACAGTCACCAAGTCCTGTTGACTTTACTTCCTCCTCCCCTCTCTACCCCGTGTCCCAGCCTCTGCTCCATCACTCAGACCTTGGCCACAGCCTCCTGTCCCCAGTACTCACCCTCTAGCCTCACTTCTGAAATGCACATCTGATCCCATTACTTCCTTATTTACAATCCTTCCGTGTCTCCCTATGTTTCTCAAGTCCAAGTCCAATTTGGCTTATGCAGCCTGGTGTGCTCTGCCCTCTGCCCTCTTCTCCAGTCTCAGCTTTCAGCACCCACCACCCACTGCAGACTCCTGACTCCACTGTTAGGAATGAACCCCCTCTAGTGTCACAAATTTGCTATCCACTGTCTCACCACTGGACCTTTGCTCGTGCTGTTCCCTGGTTCTTTTTTTTCCTTTCCATTTTTAAAAATTGGTTTTAGGTGCACAAAACAAAGTAATAGACGTTTATCATTTATATCCCTCACACTGTGTCAACCCCCCTCCCCCCATCCACTACCCCTCTGACATTGCACACAGCCCTTACATTTCCACCGTCTCTACTCCTAATGCTGTACTCCGCTTCTTGTAACTATATATATATGATTGTAGTTGGCATTCATTATTGTTCAGCTTCAGGTGTACAGTGCAGTGATCAGGCATCTGCATCACCCCTGAGGTGGTCTCCCTAATGAGACAAGTGTCCATCAGATACCCTACAAAATCTTTACAACATTATTGATTACATTCCCCAAATTGTTCCCTGGTTCTTTACCTGGCTAACGTCAGGTTGCTGATTTCTGGAAGTTTCCCCTGACTGCCTAAAGTCCCCCACCTCCAGGGCTCCTTCTGTATGATTCTGCAACACCATGTTCTTACCATGATTTACCGCATCTTACCAATGCTTATCACATTGTACCATAAAGTCTTGTGTATCTTCCCCAGCAAACTGTGGGGTCCTCGAAGGGATTGTGCCTGGTTCATCTCTGTGTCCTCAGTGGCTGGCACTGTGCACACACAGGTGGGTGGGGGCGGTAGAGAGCAGTGGTGAAGAATCCAGTCTTGGGCCCAGTGCCATCCAATACAGTAGCCACTTGCGACGTGTGCACTTGCAATGTGGAGTCCACACTGAGACGCGCTGTGTGTGTAAAATACACACTGAATTTTGAAAGCTTACTTTGAGAACAAGAATGTAAAATACCTCTTTAATACTTCTTTATACTGATTATATGTTGAAACAGTAATATTTTGGCTATATTGGGTTAAGTAAAATGTCTTATTCAAATTCATCTCACATTTATTTTGACTTTTTAAAATGGGATTCTTAGAAAATTTTAAATTCCATACATGGCTTACGTTCCACTTCCGTTGGACGGCACTGCCCTGAGCTAGACGCCCTAGGTTCAAATCCCTATTCCATTCCTCATTGACCATATACCCTTGGGCGAGATGCTTACGTTCTGTGTGCCTCAGTTTCCACGTCTGTGAAATGAGAATAGTATTAGAATTCTATGCACACGGTTGTTATAAATATTAAATGAGTTAACTTGTGTTTTGCAGATAGGAAGCCCAATATAAATAGTAACCGTCATTCTGATTAGTGATTCAATTAATATTTGAATTGAGCAAATATTATAAACAAGCACCGAATTCCTGAATCCTACCTCCACTCCTTACCTCCACCGTGCCCCTGCAGAAACCACTTATCTATCATTCAACATTTATTTAGCAAATATTTACTGAGAAACTGCAAGGAGTCAAGCACTGTGATTGACACTGCAGGCAAAGAGGAACAATGAGATCGATCAATTCATTCGTTCCGCGAATCTTTGGGGAGGCTACCTTTTGTGCCAGGTGCTGGCCGGGATACGCATGAATCCCAGAGCCCTCCAGGATTCTCACACGCAGACCTCAGCAAGGTCGTGGCTGGCACTGTAGGCCTCTGCTGGGAGAGGCGAGCGCTGGAATCGCTTCCTGGAGGGGGCGCCTGAAGCCTGAGCAGGGTCCCTCCCGCTAGGCAGGGGGAGGCCACGCCCGGGAGAGGAGAGCCATTTCCTCCGTCATCCATCAGATGCCCAGCAGAGAGACGCAGGGTCACAAAACTTCACCTGAACCGCGCAGCCACATCAATATCAGTCGAGAAGGCTGTTTGTTCCTAAGTGGACAAGCCAGCTGGTTGATTGAATTTTTCACTCATCATTAGGGTGTTGAACAGGATCTAGAAAACAGCCCTGCAGCCGGGAGTCTCGGCATCCCTGGGCTGGAGCTTGGGCCCCCAGACGGCAGCAAGCCTCAGCCCCAGCCTAGAGCCAGCCTCCTCTGCCGTTGACTGCACAGCTGGGAAGTTAAAAGCAGTTTAGCGATAATTCCACCTCCGCACAGACTTCCCGCGAATGTTAATGAATTTAAATGCTGGGGATTTGCTCTGATACCTCATTGCATATGCTCCTCACATTAAGATGCTAATGAGGAATGTGTTGGACGAGGCGCTGGACCTGGACCAGGACAGTGGCCTGGGTGGGATAGCCGAGTGGTCAGGTGTTTTTTCTCATTGCTCATCCCCTAACCCGGGAACTCACCAAACAGGTTAACTGGCCTGGGCTTCTGTGGGGATTGAGATTCAGTCAGCCAGGGTGGGCTCCGGCTGGCTCCCAGAGGCCTTCTCTCACACCGGAAGGCTCCAGGGCACCGGCCTCACTATGCAAGCAGGGGAGTCCCTGTGAGACAGGAAGGCCTGGGACCCCATCCGAGAGGCTGTGCCTTCCTCAGGAACCAAGCTGGCCTGTGGGGAAGGCTCAGCCCACAGGTCCAAGTTCTCAGGAGGCTCCCATCTTGAAGGGGAGCAGGGATCTTCGTCCGTGCCATCACTTGGGCTGGGGTGCGGAATGGAGATGGGAGGGGTAGATGGAGGAGGGTGGGGGGGCGTGAAGGGCGCGTTTACCCTGGCACTGAGTGGCAGAGGTGCTTTGAGGCTGGAGGATGGCCAGGATGCCACTTGGCACTGCCCTTGGGGACAGCATGACAGGAAGTGGGTCCACAGTCCCCATGGGGATGGGAGGAAGGAACCTGGGTCTCCTTGGTTTCTCCCCCTTTTGACAGAAGCCAAAAGGACTAGAGAGAGAGAGGCAAGAGATAAGGATGTGGAAGAACAGAGAGGTTAAGAATGCCAGACTTTCGGTGCCTACAGTCTGGCTCAGGTTCCTCCCTGTCTCTACCACCTAAGAGCTGTGTGACCTTGCGCCGTAAGTGACTTCAGCTCTCGGTGCCTCAATGTTGCCGTTTGTGACATGGGGATAATGATAACATCTGCCTCACTTAGGATGATGAAGTGATCAGTTTTATTTGTCCATGATACTTCAATCAAGCTGGAAAAAATGTAAAACAAGACAAGAGTAACATGAGCTAATGCATGCTCAGGGTCCGAACCGCTGGAAGCGCTTGCTCAGTCAGTACCTTAAATTATTTCTAGGAGAGGCTGACGCGGCTCAAGTCCTCCCTGACCAGTTTTCAGGTTCTGCTTCTGGAGAAGACACTGCAAGGAGGGATGCAGAGAAGGGGCCTCTGGTGGAGCTGGGGAAGGGGCTGCCACCTGCTCCCTTCCTGCTGTGCCCCCCACAGTGGCTGTCAGCTCCCCCCAGCAGCCACTTCCCGTGGTTTCCGGCAAATCCACTGACAATTTTGTAAATTTGCTTAAGGATTAAATTAATAAGCTACTCTTTCTTGGCTCCCACAGCTACACAGCCCAGTGCTCCTGTGCTGGGGGAAACGCCTTCTGAGGCAGTGTCTGGAGGAAGTTAAGCCACTTGTGAGCTTCCCTCCTCCTCAGGGGCACCTCCAGGGTTGACCTCGGCCCTTCCTTCTGCAGATGCACTGCTCTTCTCAGCACCGACGTGTGCGACTGTGACACGCTTTCACTGTGTGAGCCTTTGTGAGTCCATCTCTGGGAGTCGCTTCTTCCCTGAGACAGGGTTCTCAACCTCCGAACTCTGTCTCCCACATCAGACTGGGATCTCCTCCAGGAGAGGGCCTGTGTCTCCCCCGTGAGACTACACTTCTCAGATGGGAGAAGCATAGCCTCCCACACCTCCCAGAACCCCTGAAGTTCTTCTGAATGGGGAGGAATGCAGAGGGCAGAGGAAGGGGGGCTGGGAGGGCTCTCCCAGACCCCTTGTACTGGACATGCCCTTTATGGCAACAGTCCCAGTTCAATTCTGAAAGTGAGAAGGATCTTGGGGGTTGAGTAGGGGGTGTCCTATCCATGCCACCCTTCTTCCACTTTTAGGACTGGCTGCTCCCAGAAGGAACATAGGGTGATGTGGTTGGGTGGAAGAGGGGGTAGGAGGGTCCCCAAGGTTGACAGGAACCTCCCCACAATCTTAAGATGGTCCCTTTGTGTCACCTCCAGCCCCGAGCATGGGGGATGTACTTGGCGAGCTGTGTCTTTATGACCTGAGTGGGTCACTTCCCTGATACCACCAGGGCTGGCACTGTCTTCTGGTCCTCAGTGACTCTCTCTCCTTGTCCCGGCACCAGGCTTCTCCCCGCCTGAGGGACCTGCCAGGTGGCTGAAGTTCTGTGAGCCTGGGCTGGAATGGAAGGTGCCAGTGGTGGGGGATGGAGAAAGAGAAGACCCTCCCCCATCTCTCCCCCAGCCCTGGGCTGAAACCATGGCTGTGGTCTCCCCTAGGACCGTTCCATCTCTGCTGTCCCTGTCACCAGCTCCTTTTGCCACCAGATGAACTTCCTGCAGAGTAATTGGAGCTGGAGAAACGGCTGCATCCATCCAGCCTTTGTGCTCCGAGCCTTTGATTAAGGGTCAGTGGGTTAACTCCTTGCCATTCAGCATGCAGCTCGTGTTGGGGGCCTCCTGATCCCTCTCCTTCCCCAGCCAGTGGCTCTGCCAGGAGAACAGCAAATGAGATGAGGATGTCTAGAGGCTTTTGGAGGGTCAGGGAAGAGAGAAAGTGGGGCCCAGAGCCCCTGCATTCGTTACCAAGTCTCCCCTGCCCCAACTCTGTCCCTTTACACCAGGACCACCTCAGCTAGGGTACTCCAGTTACTCCCAGAGAACCTCAAGCTCCAAGAGACTGCATAGGAACCAGGTCTGACCTTTCTGCAGAAGTGCTGATGGTGAGCATCCAGGTTGTACTTACATGCTTCCAGGGATGGGGAGCTCACTATCTCTCCATACAGCCCATTCATTCCAGAATGAGACAATTCAGTCTGTTAGAAAGTTCTTTCTTATGTTAAATTGAAATCTATCTCCTGATAACATCTGCTCCCTGGCCTGGTTCTGGCCTTGGAGATATGCAGAATACGGGATGTCTTTTTTTGTGTGTGACCGACCTTCAAATATTTTAAGGCAGAATGGTTTTTTCCCTTCTGGAGGGCATCCTTTCTCTTTTCTTTGCTGTCTAGACACTTAACCTTGCCCATTGCCCTCCTCTAGACACTCCCATGGGCTTTGGAGTCAAAAGACCTTGGTCCATGCTCTGCCATGTAGCGACTTTGTGCTCTTGGACGTAGCATTTCATATCTCTGAGACTCAGCTTTCTGAGCTATAAAATGGGGGCAGACTGTACGAGACTGGGTATGAAGCGTCTAGCACAGTGCCTGACACAGAGTAGGTCTTCAAGGCTCCATGGTCCCTTCCTCTCCCCTGTCCCCAGCCTCACTGAGACACAGAACACAAGTCGAAGGCCCATCTTACCCACATCCTACCTTCGTCCCAGTCATGTTTTCCCTCCATTCCTGGGCAAAGGAAACAGCCTGTGCTGTGGCCTAAAAATAGCCCCTGGTGTGAAGAGATGTTTTCCCTGACATTGAACTCCATCCCACTGCCGCAGGTGGGTGTCCATTTTCTCTGGCTGAGGCCTTCTGGAGAGAGTTCTCCGAGGAGTGCTGGCTCCCTCTGCCTCCCCACGCTTAGTTCCTTCTCCTGGCCTGAGGAGCCCCTGGCGGCCACACTGGGTTCGGCAGGGACATCACTATGGCACTATTTCAAAACTTTCTGTTTCCAGAGGAGGGTTTCATTACCCCTGGAGACGTGTCTGAATTACAGACCCTCACGGGTGTGTGGCACGCACTGTTTATGTTCTGCCATAAGTAATTGTATCTTTGGTGAATTATGCAGTTGTGTGGAAATACACAAGTTTGTCTGTGTAAGTAGGAGGCTGAGAAGGTCTGGCCTGCCGTCCAGCCTGTGTGGTCATGAGCTACATGCCCAAGTCAGCACCAGCATTTCCCAAGCACTTTGCACATAGCTTCCACCTTCTATTCCATCATGCCGGTATGCATTCATCTGCTCATTTCATTGCTTGATTCGGCTGATGTCTTTATTTGGGATTATACGCCCCTCCCCCACCCCCACACACCCTGTTCCTCTCCACCAAGCAGACCACAAGTGGCAGATTCTTTAGTGGTCACATATCCCTCCTATCCCTGCATGCACACAGCTTTACTGCAATGCCCATCGTTGGAGGGGTCTGTTTCTCCACCCCCTGGGTGGCTGTGACTCGACTTGACCCACAGAATGCAGTAGAAAGGGCGTTGTTTGCGATCCGGGGCCTCGGCCTCAAGAGGCTTGCAGCTTTCGCCTTTGCCATCGTGGGGTACTGTCCTGAGATGTCAGGCAAGGTGGCCAGGCTACTGCAGGAGGAGACGCCACGAGGAGAGCGGAATCTCCCTGACCAAGAGCTAGCACTACCTGCCCGATACATGGCTAAGGGCAGCTTCACCCTCCCAGCTTCGCACACCCTCCGCCTCAATGTAGTCTCCTGAGGGAGACCCGCCAAACCTCAGAGGCACTACTCAGCAAGCCACAGAGTCAGGGGAAATAAGAAATAATTGCTGTTTCAAGCCACTGTGGGGTGGTTTGTTATGTAGCAATAGTGCCCGAAACAGAAGCTGGGTACAAGCAGTGTATTTGGGAGGTAGTCTCAGGAAGCACTGAGGAGTGGGGAGTGAGGCAGGGTGTGTTAGGACAGGGTTATCTCTGTGGGCAGCCGGGGCTCAGTCTCATGCGTCCATCCAGTGTGCCTCAGATTGGTCCCATGGAGTGAGGAAGGTGGGAAATATGTCCACATCTGCAGACGGTTGTCTCTGGGCTGTTAACTACCTGGCAATGGGATGGCACCCCTCGGTCCAGAGACACCTGCAGGCAGATTAAGGCTTAGGAAGCCGTTGGCACATCTGTCAGCAGGTGGCCTTGGGGGTTGGCTGAGGACATTGGAAGAGAGCACCACAGATACTTCAGCAATCAGTATTTACTGAGCACCATCATGTCCCAGCTCCTTCTAGGTTCTGGGAACACACTGGTTGACAGGACAAGTTCATCAGCCCTCTGGAGGCTCGTAGTCAGGTGAAAGAGACAAACTAGGATAGAAATTCTTTCTCTGTGGAGACAGTGCCATCCCTTAGGGAGAGTTTTGGGAACAAGTGGGGGCATTTCTGATGGCCACAGTTACTATGGGGATGACAGTTAGTGAGAAGGGCCAGGGGTCCTCAAAGCCCCCCAACGACTTGCAGATATCCTGATTGACATTCAAGTAGGTGAAAAACCTGTTTATAATTATTTGAGCCTGGAATCTAACTGTTTTAGACATAAGCATTAAATATTTGTGTCACAGGTTTAATTTACACTGAATTTTCCAGGACTACAACTACCATATATATTGAAGGAAGCTGGTACTGTGTTCTGTTGGAAACATTACCAAGAGTTAGTCATCATTTTTGGAAAGTCACATTTCCAATGGCAACGCTGTTTGTGGTATTCGAGTCCCAGACACAACCCCCGGGTGTCAGGCCACGGCCCTCATGGTGGTCCAGCGTGCGGGTACCAGGCTCTGACTTCTTTACTGTCTCCTCGTGTCGTCAGACCTGAGCATTTACATAGTGAAATACAGATTTTATTATACATGATCTTCATCTTACTTTGATATTACAGGTAGGGCATTATGTTGATTTATTTTCAAATGATGTGTCTATGTAGGTTATGCTATCTGTGAATTTCATCTCAGGACTGTAAAGGACCGCATTACAAACTATTTGTTATAAAAGTGGGGGAGTCTGATAGGGCTGAGAACTGCACGAGCATTTCAAACAGACAGCACCATCTTGTAGGTGTGAACACAGGGCTTTGGGAACCTGAAGGAGGAGAGATTGTTAGGGGTAGTGGGGCATAGTGGGGAGGGCAAGGATCAGGGAGGACTTCACAGGGGAGGTGACAAGTCAGTGGGTCCCAAAGGACGATCCACAGAACTCCTGCAATCCCCCAAATGGTCCTGAAGAGTGGACAGGCAGGAACTCTTAGTAACGTCAGTTGCATGAATAAATATTTATGCTGTTTCCCAAGTGAACCAATTGTACATTGAAGCTCAGATGACTCACCAAGATCATACAGCTCTGAAGTCTCACAGTTTATCACATACTCACCCAGCAAACATTTTTGGACCACCTGTTATCTACTGAGTACATATAGGCACTGCCAGTCAATGGGTATTTACTGAGCATCTACAGATCGTCAATATGTGGATCTGAGAGAATCAGATAGACCTCGTGGTGGAGGAAACAGAAAACAATGTAAACAAGGATTTCTCAGCCTTGACACTACTGACATTTTGGGCTGGATAATTCTTCATTGTGGAGAGGCTGCCCTGTGCATTTTAAGATGTTTAGCAGGGAAGTGGGAAGAGAGTTTCCTTCATCATCATCGTCACTGTTATTGTCTTCATGGTCTTTGGCAGCATCATCACCCTCATCATCAAAACCACCATCACCACCATCACCACCATCAGCATCATCACCACCATCATCACCATCACCATCATCACCATCACACCATCACCACCATCACCACCATTTTCACCATCACCATCATCACCACCATCATCACCATCACACCATCATCACCATCACCACCACCATCACCATAACTACCATCACCACCATCATCACCACCATCACCACCATCACCATCATCAACACCATCACCACCATCACCACCATCATCACCATCACCACCATCATCACCACCATCACCACCATCACCATCATCAACACCATCATCGCCATCACCACCACCACCATCACCACCATCACCATCATCAACACCATCACCACCATCACCACCATTACTACCATCATCACCATCACCACCATCAGCATCATCACCACCATCATCACCACCATCACCACCATCACCACCATCACCACCATCACCATCATCAACACAATCATCACCATCACCATCACCATCATCACCACCATCATCACCATCACCACCATCACACCATCATCACCATCACCACCATCATCACCACCATCATCACCATCACACCATCATCACCATCACCACCACCATCACCATAACTACCATCACCACCATCATCACCACCATCACCACCATCACCATCATCAACACCATCACCACCATCACCACCATCATCACCATCACCACCATCATCACCACCATCACCACCATCACCATCATCAACACCATCATCGCCATCACCACCACCACCATCACCACCATCACCATCATCAACACCATCACCACCATCACCACCATTACTACCATCATCACCATCACCACCATCAGCATCATCACCACCACCATCACCACCATCACCACCATCACCACCATCACCACCATCATCACCATCACCATCACCACCATCACCACCATTGATTCTGATTATATAACACCTCCACACGGCAGGCCCTGCTCTTTACATATGTTGACTCATTTAATCCTCTCAACCACCCTACAATGTAGATGTAATTATGTTCTTCATTTTGCAGATGGGGAAACTGAGATACAAAAGCAGTAGCAAGCGCAAAATTCTTGAGCTTGGCATATGTTAGGGACAATGATGGTCAGTGTGGCTGGAGCATAGTCAACGTGGATGAGAGTGGGGGGAAATGTGTTAGGGTGAGGGGGCCAGATCACACAAGGTCTTGGAGGCCACGAGTGCTGTGGTGGGCTGCAGTCCTCCTCCTTCTGCGGCTGGGAGTGTAGGCATCTGAGAGCTCTCAGCTGAGTCCTCTCAGAGAACTGCCAGGCCCAATTGGGGAGACACCCAGGCCTGGGGGAAGACAGCCCACAACCATGACAGGTAATACGACTTGATGGGGTGACCTCCTGGGGCGACTCTGAAGGACCGTCCTACTCCCGAGCTTCTGTGGGATTGGCTGAGGCTGCTACAACTGCACCGCAGCTCAGTGTTTCCCTCCACAGGTGCCGCTTCCTTCCCTTTCTCCGCAGGCGGGATCCTGAGAGCACTCCCCAGGAACTTGCTTCCTGCCCTCTGCTTTCCGTCTCAGAATCTCCCCACAGGAATCGGATCTGCAACATCATGGGCAGGTATTGGGGCAGCCACTGGAGCACATGCAGGGGCCCAGTGGGATCCGACACACGCTCTAGAAAGTTTGCTCTGGCCACTGTGTGAAGCAGCAAGGGTGGCCGTGGGAAGACCAGTGGGGACAGATATAATTGGGTGGGTGGGAGGTTAGTGGAGGGCTGGAGCATTGGAGATGGTGATAAATGGTCGGTTTCGGGGTGTATGTAGGAGGTGGAGGTGCTAGGACTCACTGTCCAGGGTGACAGAAAGAGCAAAGGGTAACTCTTTGGGTATCTGAGCCACTGGTGGAAGGTGGTGCTACTTCCTGAGGTATGGAAGGCTTGTCAGGAGAAAGAGGAATGATTTGTAGGGGAAATCAAAGATTCTTTTCGGACTGGTTGAGTTTGAGATGCCTCAGATATTCCAGGGAAGATGTTGAATAGGCATTTGGAGAAATGAGTCTGCAGGTCAAAGGAATGATAAAAGCTGGAGATACAAATTGAAGGTTAAACAAGATCAGCACATAGATGATATGTGCAATGTGAGCAGATGAGATTCCCTGACAAGAACATTCAAATAGAGTATAAGAGGGCCAGGGCACTGTAAGATTCAGGGTCCAGACAGAGGAGAAGCCTAGAAAGGAGAAGGAGTGGTGAGTGTGTGTGTTGTCTCAAGGAAGCAAGAGAAGCAACAATTTCAAAAGGGAGGGCGTGGTCAACCATAACGAATACTCTTGAGAGATTAAACAAGTTGAGAACAGAGATACGACGATGGATTTTTATTAAGTGTGGGTTATTGGTGACCTTGATAACAGCTGTTTCAGTGGACAGGTGGTGAGGAAACCTGATTGGAGGTAATGAAAGAATGGGGGGTGAGCAGGTGGGAGAGTGAGCATGTGCAACTCTTTGGAGGAGTTTTTCCAGGAAGGCAAATGAGACAAATGGGGCAACAGCGGGGGTCCACGGAGGCATTTTTAAGATGCACTACATTAAGAATGCATTACGTAAGGTATGTTTGTATGGCGATGGAATGTTCCAGCAGAGCAAGTGTCGTGCAGGGTGTCAGCCGGAGTCTCAGCTCCCGCTCCCCACATAAGAACGCAGGATGTGGTGAGGCCAAAAAGGAACACCCACGGAGCCATAGATAGGGGAGTCACACCACTATAGCCTCGCTGGCGGCTGGGTTGGAGACAGAAGAAGCAGGAACCACACTGTCCGCAACCCTCACTGCTCTGCTTGCAGGCTCAGCCCCCATCTTCTTGCCAGTCCCCATTTTCTGTTAGCGTAGCCACGGCAGTTATATTAGTGACCAATGGCTCACTGGGTACAGCTGATGGCCAACTAGCCACAGCTGATGGCCATCCCATCACAGTTGATGGCCATTTACTACCCAAGCCAGCACCTTGCTATGTGAGGCCGAGAGCCTGGGAACTGCCCTCTGTGTCTCCACAGCAAGGAATGATGGTTGTTCAGGAGAGAAGGGGGGCAATGATAGGACTTAAATCCTTGAGTTGGCAAGAGGGGATACAGAGCGCTCAGTGGGGGAAGTTGGAGGTAGATGGGAGCAGAGGCTCTTTGCTTTATGGGAGGGAGGATGAGTACATGAGTTGAGGTGCAGGTGAGGAAGAAGGAATTGAAGGGGGAAGATGAGGCAGAATTTTTCTTTCTGATTCTAGTTTTTTCCTATGAAATAGGAGACAAGGTCATCAAGCGAGAGCAGAGGGATGAGAGAAAGGTATTAGAGATTCGAGGAGAGAAAGTGGGAAATGGTTGTCTCGGGTAGTGAGTTTTTCAGGGAAGTATCGTTGGATTATTTGGCAGTGTTGCGTGACTATCAGCATGAAGTGGGTCCAGCCATCATGATTGCCTGATTTTCCTTGGTGGCTTTCAACTGCTAGGTGCTGGCACAAAATGGGTGGATAGTTGGCTTTCACCAGAGTCAAGGTCTTGCCAGATAATGTGACAAAGGCAGAGAAGGGCAGGGGGTTGAGGGCACTTGCAGTGGAATGGCTGGAGTGCCAGCCCATGGCATCTAGGCTGGTTAAGGGAGTAAGTGTCTAGGGTGATGGATAGTGACAAAGTGGAAGGGTGTCTCACGGAGGTCCATGCACAGCCAGGATGAGGGTGCTGGAGGGTGGGATGGAAAGAGAGAAGTGATGGTCAGAGCGTTTCTGGAGATGTTTATAATCGAGACTTCAGGGCAGGTGCAGATATGAAGACATAAGGTTTAGAAAAGGAGCACGTGACTGGATGGAGGAAAAGATCACTGGTGTTAAGGAGACCAAAGGCCTGGCAGGCCAGTGCACTGACTGCATCCTCTTCATGGGTGCTGACTAATGACAGGTGTGCTCATGGAGAAGGAGATGGTGAGATGAATGCTCACCTCATCAGCGGATGACGGCTGTGCGTGATTGCAGCACCAGGGGAGGCAGGCGTGGATATCTTATACTGTGCCCTTCGAAGAAGTTGAAAGAAGAAGAAAGGGAAAGTGATGGGAAGTGAAACTCAGGAGCAAGGAGCTCTATGTGTTATGAGAGAAAATAGACACCACTCAAAAGGGCTGTAGGAGAAACCAAGGAGGTGAGGGAACCTTCAGAGGTGGAGGATTGGGGGATCCAGAGGCCTTAGAGGAAAGGTCTGGGAGACTGGGAAGGGGTGGGGTGAGGTCAGACTGGGGCGACCAGTCTGCAACCGCTGGGGGCCAAGCCAGATGATGTGGGAAGCCTGGATTCAGCTGGCGACAGATTGCATCAGCAGGGGAATGATGAGTGGGGTGGGGAGGGGGATGAGACCTGGTAGGATTGGTCCTGGAGGCCCAGGGAGCTGTTAGGTCCTGTCAGGGGCTTGGGAGTCTGGGGGACGGGCAGAGCCCTTTGCCAGGGGGCTGTAGGCTGGTGGCTTGTGGGAGGGCTTGTTGGAGAGTTGTGGCAGCGGGGAGCCACATTGCTTTTACTATCTTCTTGCTTTAACTGAAACCGGTTTTCTCTAAGAACCCTGATGCCCCTGCAGCCCTTTGGAGGGGAGATAGCCCTCTCTTTCTGTCACACTGTATCTTATGGTCTAGGGGTGGGGACTGTTTCCTTCTTGCTCAAGGGCTTTAGGTTTTCATTCTGCCCCCCCAACGCAGGGGCTGATCCCCCAAAGCACTCAACAGCTAAAAGGGGGCTTTCCTTACAAGTGGCCTGCATGTCCAGCACTGAGTCAGAGAGGAAGTGGGGTCTCCACCTCCAAGAAAGGGCTTCAGGGCTAGGAAGGAAGTTTGTGCAGGTGCAGTGGCCCAATTTTACCTGGGCAAGTACAGAAGGCGTCTTGGCTTCTTGGAGAGCTGAGGGTGTGGGTTCTAGAGCAGCTAGGGGACCAGCTAGGCAGAGCGTTGGGTGCTCAGGGATGAGAATGGGGAGGAGCAAGGGCTGGAACAGGTGACCCTGATATCAGCCACATGCTTACTCACTGATCTGCAGGCAGTGGGAGTCACGAGAGCTGAAATGGGGAAACACATGGTCAGATTTGTGTTCTAGAAAGTTCACCTCACCTGCAGTGTGTGGAGGAGGGAGCAGGTATTGGTGAGGGAAGGAGGTAGTGCAAACCTGGAGAGAGATTGAACTCAGAGATTGAATCCAGAGCTGGGAGTGACATTTTCAGCTCCCAGCCCAGTGGACTTCTGTCATGCAGGGGACCCTGCTCGCTGCGCCATTTGTCGTGCGGGGTGGCCTGTGCGGTCTCTGCTCCCGCTCCCCACATAAGAATGCAGGATACAGTGAGGCCAAAAGGAACACACATGGAGCCATAGGTAGGGGAGTCACACCACTATATTCTCACTGGCGGCTGGGTTGGAGCCACAGGAAGCAGGAGCCATACTGTTCACAACCCTCACTGTACCGCTTGCAGGCTCAGCCACCATCTTCTTGCTAGCCCCCCATTTTTCTGCTAGAGTAGCCACGGCAGTTAATTAATGGCCAATGGCTCACTGGTTATAGCTGACAGCCAACTAGCCACAGCTGATGGCCATCCAATCACAGTTGATGGCCATTTACTACCTGAGCCAACACCTTTCCACGTGAGGCCGAGAGCCTGGAAACTGCACTCCTGGCTCTGTCCCCACAACTTCCCACTCCATGTGAGCGGGGCCAGAGAAGGAGCCCCTTTCCTTGCTGAGTGGCTTCGATTTGCCTCTTGGCTCCCTACCTGCCTTCTAAGGTCTCTCCCAGCCTGGGGTCTCACTTCCCAGCTCCCTCTGCCCCCCCAGAAAGGGCTTGGAAGGGGATTGGTTGTTGCTGTCCTCTGAACACTCCTGGAATCCTGGGGCTCAGTCTCTCTAGGTTTGAGATGGGAGGGGAGTGGGGGATTATTTGGGAGCAGATGCCTTGGTCTCTGGGTCCAGAGTCGGGCTTGCTGGGGGGACCTCCAGCCCAGGATCCGGCCTATTCCCCATGTCCCTTAATCCCCAGGGCTGGAGCCAATTTGACTGACTCTCTTTCCCTTCTATGTAGACAGAGCGCTCTGGGTGCAGGTGGCCTTACTTGGTATGACAGTGGAGGGGTGGGATGCCCCAGCTTTGTACCTCTCAGATGGTCGGTTCCTCCCTGACCCCAAGATCAGGGGGTGAAAGCCTGACTCAAAGAGGGGGCATGACCTGTGCCATGCGGCACAGCCTTTCCCTGCTGGCTCCGGAATTGGGGGCTGCTGTGTTCTCCAACCCCACTTCCTGCTCAGCTGCGGGGAAGCCGGGTGAGAGGAGGGGCTGCTCAGTGTCCTGGTCTGGGCTTTAATCCAGTTCAGTTGCTAGCTCGCCCCTCAGGTGACTTGAGCAGGAATCATGTCATCAGTGTCTATCGTATAATACTTCACAGCAGCTCCAGGCTTTATTTGTGCCCATTTCACAAATGAGGAAACTGAGGTGCAGAGGGGTGAACTGACTTTTCCAAGGCCACATATATTAGTATAATAAGGGAAAGAGGTGTATTAGAAAATAGGCTCTCCTGACTCCAAATCCAATGCTCTTTCTGCAGCACGAGGCCTTGGTCTCCCCATTGGGTCAACAGAGGAGTCTGGACTGAATCTAGAAATTTCTTCCTGGGTCCATGTTTTAAGGTATTTCAGGGAGAAGGCATGTTCGGTAGCAGAGCTTGTCATGGAGGAAGGGAGTGGGGGTGGGAAAGGCCAGGAGAAGCTTTCAGGCTGGGTCCCACATTTTCGTGTTCAACTCTGAACATTATTTCTAAAGGAGTTTATTTCTCCTGTCTCAAGGCTACCCTGATGGGTTCAAAAGAAAGTATTCCTCCTATAACATTAAACTTGGTCCTATTACCAGACCACACCATCTGCAACATATTATGAATTAATTAAAAATAAACCTGTAATTATCTTGTTAATAGAGCAATTATGTTACATTGTAATTTTTGTGTTAAAGCATTAAATTGTTAAATGTTGAGATGTAATACATATTATACTTTTTGTGAGCCAATTTTGGCAAAGTTTTCACGGTTTGAACACACTGGGAACCTCCCCCCGGGGCAGTGGCATCTGAGGGCCCCTAATGTCACAGGATCTGTTCCCGAGCCTGGTCAGAACAGGGGGCTGGAGAAGGAGTCAGGCTCTGTACCTATCTCCCGGTGTTCTCTTCCATTATTCTCCTAGCAAAGAGCTGCCCTTCACCAGAGACTGGCTATCAAAGAGCCCACACAATCAAAGCGGAAAGAAATTGGAACAGAGGGCAGAAACCCTGACTCTGCATTTCTCCTGTGGACCTCGGGTAAGGGTCAGCGGTCATCCTGATGGAGACATGGGTTTGTAGGGTTGGATGTCTGTGTTTGCATGTGCGTGTGTGTGGAGGATACTCAGACAGGAGTGGGCTGGAGATGAGGACCACCACCGCATATGCAGAACAATCATGGGAGCTTCCTGGAGAAAGTGACATTCCTGCCCCAGGCTGATCCAGATTCTAGCATGAAGATGTTAAAGCTCCTCCGCTATCTGCTTCTCTGCAGCCATTTGACCCGTATCCTGTCTTGTCTCCTTCTGGAGGGTGCTCTACCCCAGGAAGAATTGAGTTAGCATTGCTACCACCCTCTCCCAACTTCTATGTCCCAAGAAACAGGTAACCTCATAGGAAAACATGCTTCATTTGAAAGCCAGGACCCTAGGCTGGCAGAGCTGGAAGGGACTTGAGTCACTGCCTTGCCAGAGTCTCCTTGCCCCCATTTTACAGGTGAGAAAACCGAGGCTCAGGGTGGATTAATGACTCTCAGTCTGGTATCTCCCCAGTGTTCCATCTTCTCAGTGTCTTTGGGGAGTTGGTAAGGTGGTAAGTACAGGATGGGTAGGGTGAAGGTCAGCAAGCCAAATACATTTATATTTTCTTAGAGTTCCCAGCTTCGAGGAACAAAGCTTGTGGAGAGCTGGCTGTTGTACCACAGCCCACCCTGAAATCTGTTTCCTGTGTTTTACTGAGCTGCGGGCCAGCTCTCCAGAAAACGGAAACAGTCCAGTGAGACAAGAAGTGGCCTCAGGGAGCACCTTCACCTTGCTCCTCTCTGCCACCCCCTCCACCCCACTTTATTTTCAGAGTCGGAAACTGAGACCAGAGAGGGGCAGTGACTTGCCCAAGATCATGCGGCAGGCCCCAGGCTCCCTCTTCTGTACTCAGTGCGACTTCCGTCTGTGTCCACCAGCACCATCGGTCCAGCTGCCTCCCCAGCTCCTGCCCCCCTGTCCCACCCACCTGCTTGGCTTTCCAGCCACTGCATCCACTCCTGTCCTATCTTTCAAACAAAACATGGCTCCCTAGGTGCCACCCAAGCCCCGGGAACAATGGTAAGCTCCATTGTGCGGCACTTGACGGTGTATGGTATGCCCCTGCAACCGTCTTCTCAGTTATCTTTTTGTAACCGTGCTGAGTGACAAGTACTGTCACTGTCCCCATTTAACAAACCAGAGAACATAGGGGCAGCATTCAGACTTCCCTTCACAGTGTTTTTGGAACTGGAGGAGGAGGAGGAGGGCACTGGCTATGGAGCCAGACTACCTGGGTTTGGGTCCAGGCTCCGCCACATCCTGGCTGTATGTGACCCTTACCTGTGCCAGTCACTTACCTTCCTGGAGCCTTACCTGTAAGGGGTGGTTACCCTGGGGTTAAGCTGGTTGATTCATTTCTGGTCCATAGGGAGACCTGGCTAAGAGAAACCCTCAATAATATTAACCCTCGTCATTATGATTGTTTTGGGGACTTTTCTGCCTGTCCTACCGCTTGAGTAGCTTTTTCTATTCATGACAGGGAAATTGATTTGCATTTATTCTCCCCTCCAAGCCCGCATTTGTTCATGACTGAACGAATTTGAGAGAGGCAGTGGGAGGTGACTAGGACCTCCTGGCACTTCATGTTTCAGCAGGTTCTACCACCTGCTGTGTAAACTGAGGAAAGTTACTGTCTCTGAATCTCAGTTTCTTCATCTGTGAAATGGGCAGAGACCTCATAGTGCTCTTGTGGAGATCACATGAGAATGTATACACAGTGTTAGTAACCAATCATAATATGTATGGTGTGGTTATCGACTGGCTGGGGAGTGATTTGTCCGAAAGGAAAGGAGTGGTCCCGATGGAGGGCTTCCTGGAGGCAGCTGATTTGAGCTCCTAGGCCCCACACGGGCTCAGACACCATCGGCCCCCTAGACCAGGCCCACATTGACAAAGCGCTGGGCCCCCAGTGGTCCCGGGCGAGGCTGACATCGCAGCCCTGGGAGGGGCCCCCATTTTTGCCCAAACCAGCAGGGCTAGTGGGGAACCAAATAGAGCAGAGCCTTAAATCACAGCTCACTAACTGGGTTTTAAGTAACATTTGCTTTTAAGTACTTCTTTTTCTCAGAAGGAGGAGGAACATGGGCGTAATGCAAGCAGTTCATCATGTTTAAACCTTCGCCGTCCTCCCCTCTCTCCTTCTGCATCTCTCCTCCCTCCTCCTTTCACTTCCCTCCTCCCTCCTCCTCCACCTCTGGCTCAATCTGCAGTTGTGGAAACCCTGGCTCAGCCAGTGCTCTATTCAGGCTTGGGACTGAGTGTGGGGGCAGACAAAGGCTCAGGAAGCCAAACACTCCTCCCGGAGCAGTCAAAGCTGCTTTGCCTCCCTCCCTCTCTCCCGCCACTCCTTCCTTCCTTCCTTCCTTCCTTCCTTCCTTCCTTCCTTCCTTCCTTCCTTCCTTCCTTCCTTCCTTCCTTCCTTCCTTCCAGTTTTCCTCCCTCCCTCCCTTCCTTCCTTGACTTGTCCATCCATCTTCCCATCATCCCCTCCACATTCATTGAGCACCTACTAGGTATCAGACTGAGTTCTAGCTTCTTACCAATGAATCGATAAGAGCACTGGTGTTGCACAAAGAGCTGTCTGCTCATGGTCCAGGCGACCGGCACGACAGCTCGTGGAGGCAGGCGGTCCGGGTTCCAGCCTGGCCTGCCTCCCAAGTCTGAGCTCTTTGCACCGCACCAAGCTCTTCCTTGATGATCCTGCCTCCACAGCGTCAGTGGCTTCACCTCGCCATCCCTTTTCATGCCCTCTCTGGCCCACGTGAGGTTTCACCGCCTTTCTCAATAGCTTCTTCCTAACTGGCGTCTCAGGTTCTCTAATCTGTCGTGGGTGTGGCTGCCACATTCGTGTCCCTGTGTCACTGTCCTGCTCCAAAGCTCCCAATGGTACCCCATCGCTTGCTGAAGGATGCCCCACCTTTTAATTCTGACATTCAAGGCCCTCAACTAGTTATCCTTATTTTTTCCCCATTTTCACACACCACCTTTGGAAACATGGGCCTAGTTCCTCCTCCCCAACCACACCATGGAACTTCCCACTGTGAGCTGTTTGCTTCTGTATTTCCCTCTGCCTGTCGTGTCCACCATGCCACGGCCACACCATGTCCACAGATAGAAGTCCTCCCTATATTCAAGGCCACGTGTAAGTGCCACTTGCCCCATGACTCTTTCCTGGGTGCTGCCCCTCCCCTCGCTGGCATCGCTCCCTACTCTGGGTCCCAGAGCACTTCACCTGAACCTCCGTGAAGACTCTCAACTTTGTGGAATTTATCGACATGTCTTGGAATTCCTTGAGGTAAGCCTATGGCTTGGCCATCTCGACATCCTTGTAGCCCTTGCACAAAGCCATGCACACAGTAGGTGCTTCATTATATCCCAGTGTTCCTACTCTTCCACTGCCCAGAGATGGCAGCCTCCCAGAAAGGCAGCCTTGGAGGCTGGAAAGGGCACTGGTCTTGGAGGCAGTGCAGCGGGTGGCTAGTGGCACTGGCTCTTGGCAGACAGGCCTAAGCCAACTCCTCTGACTAGCTGGTGACCTTGGGTAATTTACTTAGCTGCTCTAACCTCAGTTTCTCCACCTGGATAAGGACAGATATTGATGGTAGTGATGTCAGTGGGTTATTGATGGCGTGGGATAATACATGGGAGTCCCTAAGCACAACACCTGCCACTCCCGATAAATGTTAGTCTTTATTATTCTTTCTAGCTCCATTGTTACCAGCTGTGTGGCCTCAGGAAATAAATTCACTTTCTCAAGACTTGACTTCCTCATCTGTAAAATGGGAATAATAATCCCTCCTCCTGGCTTGGTTTGGGATGTTATTGAAAAGATTAGATGAGACAATAGATGTTACGTGAGTCAGTGGCTGTGAATGGCAGAATCCCAGCTTGATTATTTAATGAAGAAATACGGAGTTTTATTTGCTCATGTAACCCAATCAGAGGAAAGCCAGAAGCAAAGGACCTGGGCACCCTCTTTTTATCTCTCATCTTTGTCTTTTTGTGCACATGACTTCATCGTTGTCAGTGGGAAAGACTGGAGCTGTGCCCACAGGCAGTTCTACCCATTCGCTGGCCTCATGACTGAACAGGAACGAGAGCTCTCCACCAGTTCCAGAGAGAAAAATCCTAGGGAAGGCTCTGATTGGGCCAGCCTGGTCACGTGACCATCTGTGTAGCAGAAAGAGGAAGGAACACACGGTACAATGGGGACACAGTTCCCTCAGGAAAGGAGAAGCTGTTACTAGATGAAATGGACAGAGTGTTGGGCAGACAAGTGGAGAGGATGTCCCCTCCAGATGTGGAAACACTTCATCCATCCAAGACACATTAACTGAGCACTTCCTGAGTGTCTAGAACTGGGGTGGGCGCTGAGAAAATTCAGATGACTAAAACACTGTCATTGCCCAGAGGACCCCAGAATCTGGCCAGGGCGTTCTGTAAATTAAAATCTGCTTTACAGACATACGGTGGTATCATTGTTATTCTTATTATTTTATGCCATACAATGTTTGTGTCAGTCTCTAGGAGTCGGGGGAGATGGGGAAGGAGGCAGTGGAGATCAGGATAGGAGATCACGCAGGCCAAGAAACAGATCGCTTAGTTTGTAACATGCTCTTTGTACGTACGTACTTTCTCATGTCGTCTTTATAATAACTTTTCAAAGTAGGAATCATAATCTGCATTTTAGAGGTCAGGAAGGGGAAGATGGGAAAGAAGTCATGACTCCCAGAGGTCAGATGGCTAGGAAACGGCAATGGTGGGATTTGATTCCAGGTCTGTGCCAGTTGGGTCGCATGCTTTTTGCTCAGTCCCATGGAGTGGCAGGGGATGGTAGGCCAAATCCTTGCCTTAGAAACAAGTCTTCTACCCCTTAGAAGGATCCAGAGTGTGCGTAGGATGAGGTTGGGGCCGGCCAGCTGGGAGAAACAAGTGTGGAATAAATAAGTGGCCAATAGAGAAAACAATTCAGGAGGCAGGATTGAAAGGAAAAGACCCTTGCAGGGGTGTGTGGGGGGATCCTAGTCCTGAGTCTCCCTTTCCCCCTCCTACCTCACCCTTTTTCCTCTTCAATCCAACTCCAAGTGGCAGATTTATTAGTTTTAATTAACAGCCCGAATGCTGGGAAAACATCCAAATTCCAGCTCTCAGCATCACTGGGTTTTCATAGGAAGGGGGAGTAAGGGGGCGATGCTGGGAATAGTAATAAGTGGGAGTAGGACTGCAGGGGAGGTGGCCCTCCCTGCCAGACCCTGGGCTGCAGCTCCCTCACCCTTCTTCTTCCAGCCCCAGCCAGCCTTGCTCTAGCTACAGCTGAGCTGGCCTTAGAGCGAGGCCCAGCTCGGGGGGAGGGCGCTGGCGTCATGGGAGTCCGAAGCACTTGGCTCTGGTCTTAGCTCCCCGGCTGGGTGACTTTGGCCAAACCACTGGACTTCTGGGAGGCTACCGTAAAATTCATCTGTACAATGAAGGGGGGGATTGGAAGCCCTCTCAAGGTCCTAGCAGCTCTGACTTTGTGAGTCTAAGTTTCTTCCAGGTCTTCTCATGGCCCTGCTTTCTCAGCCTGCCCCGCTGCAGGGAAACTCCTTGGCCTCTTCTGGTGGACTCTGCTCCTCTCCTTGGGTGGTCTTCCCGATTGGAGTCTCCACCCCCAACCCAGATCTAATGCCTTCTTTTAGAATTGTTAGCATTCCGCCTTTTGCGGTCTGTCAATCCCAGGCCTGACCATAGCTCCAGCGTCCCTTCCTGGGTGAGGGATCTCAGGGAAGTTTGCACCACTGTTTCCTCATTGCACATTGGGGGTGACAATGCCTGCTTTCAGGGTGTGCGTGCGCAAGTGTGTGTGTGGGAGAGCAAGGTAGAGGTGGTGGAGAGTCAGTGAGGGGATCCCAGTGCAGTACCTGTCACAGGGGTCAGTGGCAGACCCACCCATGACCACACCCGGTTGGGAGCCACCCAGGGGCCCTTCCCCTTTGGGGCCCCTGGGAGCAATGCACAGAGGTAGGGACTGCCATAGTCTGTGGCGACCAGCAAGCACTCGTGTAGGAAACGTCAGATCCTGGTGGAGTCCAGTTCATAGGAAGCCCTTTCTGTTCTAATTCCCCCATTCCCTCATGGCATAAGCTTCTCATCCTCAGCTTGGCGCTCTCTCAAGCTGTGCTGAGATCATGCAAAATTATTCAACTAAAATCATTAAGCAGGAAAGACAACCAGCAACCATGGCCTACTGCTGAGAAACCCTGGCCTTAACTTAGACCGGGCAGCCGGAGCCCGGCAGGGGCCAGAGGGGATGCTTGTTTCAGCGTTTTCTGGAGACAGGGAATGCCAGCCTCCACTGGGCTCCCGTCCTCCTGTAGGTGTTCCGCTGTGAACCACAGGAGCCCAGTAACCAGACGGTTTGGTCCCACCCTGGGGCCAAGCCTGTGGGTGGCCTCATCCAGGGCCCCAGGGCTTCCTGAACCCCAGCTCCTCCAACTGGAGTTTCTGGTAAGAGCAAAGGAGTTTGTAGCTCGCAGCCTTTGTTCCTGGGCTCAGAGAAGCATGTTCCCTCCTGGGGTCTGGCAGGTAATGGGCAAGGGAGATATGGAGGAGGAAGTGAGGGAAGGATGGGAGAGCAGGAAGCAGGAGAAGGAGGAGACGTGTGGGAGAAGATCCAGGGATACTCTCCATGGGAGCATGTCACATGGGCGGTGCGACTTGTTTGAGGTTACTTACTCCGAGTGTGTGTGTCTCTCCATTCCCACCTGGAGTGCAGTGGAGACCCAGCGGATCCTAGGCCATAAATGTGTTCTCCCCTCTCCCCCTTCTCCCATCCATCCATCCATCCACCCATCTACCCATTCACTGTTTAGAGATCTCACATTCCAGAGCAGGTCCTTAGCAAAGGATAAAGAAGTAAATAATACGATACTAAAAGTTTTCAAAATCAAACTTCTCCTCTGTCAAACCTGCTCTTTTCTATCTTGGAATTCGGTTCCACCATCCATGGGGTTCTCCCAGCTGGAATCCTCAGCCTGTTCTCTGAAACCTTGCCCGCCTCCTCGCCTCCCACCCCAACTCTCATTCTTCCTTTCAGTTCATTTCACCTCCCATCACCCCTGACTTCCTTTGATAATTTATCCACCCCTTCATTCATCAACAGGCAGGACAGGAGGAGGCCAGACCTTGGGAAGAGGTTGACTTCCTTTCTTGATTCCATGCCAGGATCGGGTATGGAGTGAGAATAAAGAGCTGTGGAGTCAGACAGACCTGTTTCTAAGCCTGCGTCTGCCGCTTCCCAGCGGTGTGACTTTGGGAAAGTTGCTTAAACTCCGAGCCTCAGCATCTTCCTTTGGAAAATGGAGCTGTTATTATTGCTTCCAGATGTATGAGGAGACTGATCCAACCAGATAGTGGAACCAAGTGGCCTCTGCAGTGCCAGGCATGAGTAACGGCTCAGGAAGTGCTGGCTCTACCTCCCACCCTCTTCCTTTCCCTTCTTTCTCCTTTTCTTCTCCACTGGCATATGCTTCCCGACCCTCAGGCTGTAGAGCCCTGGGAAGCGGGGTCTGATGCGGGCAGGGGGCCTGCAGTCACATCAGTGCTCATGACAGAAGGAAGAAAGAAACTCAGCTTGGCTTCTGGGGTGTTATTATTATTATTACAAAGGAAAATACAACTGCACAAAAGGCTTCTGAGGAGGGTGGGGGATAAGCCTGGAGAACCCCAGGACTCCCCACAAATCTCCAGGCAGGAAACCCTAACACTCCATTCCTAAGGCAGACAGAAAAAGGCTCCCCCAGTTCAGCACCCTGGGTGCTGACACCACCACTTCCCAGGAAAGAGGAAGAAGGAAACAGGACCCTGCGAAAGTGTGTCTAGGTGCCTTGGTTCCCTATTCCTCATGCCTGCACACACATTCCCCCAGTAGTGTTTTCTTCCTGATTATATAGGATCCTAGGATGTTCTGACTAAATGGGACCAATCCTCTACTTTGCAGATGAGGAAACTGAGTCCCCAAGAGGGAAGTGAAATCGGAACCATGTTTCTTGGCTTTTATTCTTTGTTCCGAGTTCCCAGGTGAGTGGGCTCAGACCAGGATAGAAAAAGGCCTCCCGTAAAGGTGGGGATGTGGTTTGCCTGAGCCGGAAGGGAGGAGCTGCCATGGGGATGGGTGACTTCCGGCGACGTCTTGTTCCCTGGGGTCTGGGAAGTGGTTTCCTGGATGTTCACTTTATATAATTCATTAAGCTCCACAGCTATGGATTATTCACTTTTTGGTATTTGTGTCATATTTCATGATAAAAAAAGGTTTAAAAACACCAGTAAATGTCACTGACATCAATTACACATAAAGAAAGCTGAAGAGGCCTCAGGTGTGTGAGGAAGGCCCCGTCAAGGTCTAGTCCTGGCAGGTGGTCTGTGCCCCAGTCACTCGTCCTGGGAAATGGGTACAATTGTCTTCACCCATCACCCACGCTGACAGGGCGTGTGAGCACAGGGAACAGGACATTTGCTAAGGGGCCCTGTTCTGCTCCAGGAGGGTGATGGCAGGGCACCTCCTGGATTAGGGGCAGGGGAGGGATGCCATGAGGACCTGGTTATAATGCTGTCTCTGGCCTCACCTTCAAAGCCGTGTCCTCTCTAGGAACCCACAGCACTTCTGCTCTCTCAGGGTGTGGCTACTGGGAGTCTGGTAACCAGGGTCCCCTCCGGGTTCTCCTTTCCCTTTCTGTAAAATGGTAGCATTGAAGGGAGGGAGGTAGCATTGAGGATCATATCTTTTGGGAGTGTTCCCAGAAATACCTCGATTCTGTTCACCAAGGGGAAGTGTGTCTCCCAAAGGCCCAGAGAGGTCATCTGACCTTCCCAAGGTCACACAGCTTTCAGTGCAGCTCTGAATTGAGGACTCGGTTCCCAGGACTTCTCTGGGAGGTGTGCCCCGCCCCCTTCCCTCCCTTGCCCTGGTCTGGACCCCAGTGAGGCGTAAGACCAGGCTGTTCCTGAGAAGCTGCCTTCTTTTCTGTTGTCCCTGGTGATGAAGGCCTGCCCCGAGCACTTGTGACTTTTAAGTTTCCTGACATTTAAGGGCAGGCTGGCTGGTGGCCTTCACCTCCCCAGGCTGTGGGCAGGACGAGGTGATGTGATTCATCTCTCCTCTCCTGGTGCTTAATAAGAACATGGCTATAAATGTAACTGGGCTTTTTACGAGCTCTGCCCGCAGGCTGCCTCTGGAAGTCGGCCTCACAGTTGGCTCCCAGCCCCTCAAAACTGGCCCAGCCCAGCCTATGCTGCTCCTCCCTGGGGAGGAGAAGGCCCCCCCACCCTGGAACCTGGAAGCCTCATGGAGTAGGAGTGGGAGAGAGGGGGCAGCCTTACTTGGGTACGATTAATGCAGTTATTATTATTGATTTGTCCAGTGTTGGCTTAGCACCTCCTGGGCGTCTGTCAGGCACAGCGCCAGGGAAAGGGACGCACTGATGGGTGATTTCCAGTTGCAGACACAGGAGCTTACTGCCTCGGTGGATACTCACAGAGGTCAGATAATGATAACTCCTGTGATGAGAGCTGACAGCCATCGCTCCGGGGCTGAGAGAGCGATGGGATGGAGTGGTTGGAATAGGTTCCCTGAGGAAGGTGACTGCTGAGGTGGAGGTGTGGGGAGGGTGTGTCCAGTCAGGTGGGGAGGGGGTGTTCCAAGCAGAGTGAGCAGGTTTAAAGGATAAAGGTTTGGGGACAACAGAGGAGGCGCGCGCGTGTGTGTGTGCGTGTGTACGTGTGTGTGTGTGTGTGTGTGAGTTCAGCAAGTCTGGAGGTTGGCTGGTGCTTGGGAAGGTGAGACAGCGGGGCAAGGCGACACCCAGGAGGCCGGCTCTTATCCTGAGGACCACATGGGCCTCTAAAGGGTTTTAGAAGAGGGTGGGGGTAGCAGCTGGTGGATATTTAAATGAGTGTCTTAGAAAGATCACTCTGGCTGGTGCAGTCATCTCCTCATCATCAGCTGATGTCACCCCCTTGCTCAAAATCTCGCAAGGCACACCAGCATGCTTACAGTAAGCCCTGTGTCCTCACGTGGTCCCCAAGGCCACGGCGATCGGGCCGTGCTTGTTTGGTCTCCTCTGTCGTCTGTGCCACAGCCGCGTGGACCCACTGAGCTGCTTCCCACAGCAGAGCCTTTGTCCTTGCGGGTCCTCTGCCTCTATTCAGACCCCTTTGCAGAGGTCCCCTTCTCCACCACACCTCCCGGCCATCCTTGTGGAACCCCTAACACTGCTTTCTTTCTCTCCCAAACACTCATCTCGTTCATGGGGTTTCCGTGGTAGATGATGTGTTGGTTAAATCCTAGTCTGTTCTCCTCGCTCACGTGTAGGCCCCACAGAGGCAGGCATGCTCCCATGCCTGGCCGTTACATATTTGTGGAATGAGTGCATGGATGGATGGATGGATGGATGGTGGTTAGGCCAGGTCCAGGGAGGTTGTCAGCTCTCTGAGGGGCTGGTCAGGGCTCAGGGGGCTGGCCCTCCCTGATGGGCTTTGGCAGCGCTGAGTTCTGCAATAACCGTCCTCCCCCTTTCACATGCACGGGAACACACGCACACATGCAGTGTTCTCCCCCTCTCACACACGTGTGTACACACACACAGAGTCTTCCCTCTTATACACGCACACGCACACACACACACACACACACACTGTAAAAACTGCTTTATTGTCTTTATTCATTTAATCTTCATAAGTCCGCTTGATTTTGATGGATGTAAATTAAGGATAATGCTCTTCCTAGGACTGTCTTGGGGATTAAATGAATTAACATGTAGAAAGTGCTTAGATCAGAGTATGGAAGATGATAAGCCCTCAGATACCAACTTTTCGTTATTTTTAAGGCACCAAGAGGTGAAGTGACTCATCCAAGGTCACACGGCTAAAAGGTATGTGAGTGGGAGAGGCTCACAGCCAGGTCTTCTAACTCTTCAACCAATGACCTTTCCACGTCACCTCACCGCTGCTCCCACAGAAGCCCCTCTCCCTGTCTCTCTCTCCTACCCTGGCAATTTGTATGGCTAAGCCTGTCTCAAGCCCTGACCACCTCGCAGAGGGCTCTGCCCCTACCACACACACACCAGGAGTTGGAGGCATGCTAAGTTTCAAGCCCCAGGCAGCCCACAGGAACCTTCTAGACTGAGTTCTTCAGGTTGACCATAAAGGTGGGCTCTGCAATGCCCAGCAACTCAATGGCTCCATCACAGAGGAAACGAGTCAGACTTCCTGTTTGCTGCTGCGAAAACCGGGACTGATGGGCCCTGGGAGCCTGCCCACCTGCAGGCACACCTGTGAGCCAGCCCACACCGCTGCCCCCACACTGGTCTCGCTCCACACTCCTTGCTCCCTGACTCTACTGTCCTCCTTCTCCCCCTCCTTGTCACCCTTCTCTTTTGCCTTTGACCCTTCTCTAATGAGCTCAGAGTTTCCCCATCTGGGGGAATAACCCGCACTGTATCACTGCCTCTCAGTGCCCTCTGGGCTCTCTCCATGTCACAGAGGGGCAGCCTGAGGCCTAGAGAGGACCGCCTGCTGAGGACCACGTGGTGAAATGGCCAGTGGTCAAACACACATGCCTGGCAAGGAAAGCAGTAGATTCCCCACCTGTCTCTGCTGATTTCTGGCTGTGCAATCTTGAACAGGTTTCTGAACCTCTCTGAGCCCCAGTTTCTTTATCTGTAAAATAGGAAGGTTAATGCTTACCCCACTGGCTTGTATTTTGAAGCTAGAATGAGGCAAGCGGCACAAATCACAGGCACCGTGCCTGCTACTAATAGATGCTCTGTATATGTTAGTTCCCACTTTCTCTGCTCTTCTGGAAGAGGCACTTGTGGTGGGGGTGGGGAGGGGAACTAGACAAAACAGAAAACCCATCACAAGACCCAGATCAGGAGCTGCCCAATCAATGCAAAGGCAGAACCAGACCATGCTGTCATTGCTGAACCAATGTTGTAGGGAAAGAAAAAAAAAGTCAAAGGATGGCTACAAATGAAAAATAAACACAGCAATACCAACACTAATTTATCTAGAACTAGTTTGCTATCAGAAGAGGGGCCAGTCCCTCTGCCCAAGGACCTATCGATTCCAACTGTGCAAAAAGGCGCCTGACAGGCAGAGATCCACTCTCTTCCTCAGCCTCGGAGGTTGAGGGAGAAGAGAGGAAGGGAGTTCAGCCAAAGAAGCAAGAGGGGGGCCCCCAGCCCGGCAGCATGATAGGGATAGCAGGCAGCTCCTGTTGATGACTGTGCAAGCTTCCCTCATCTGGCTCCCAGAGCCTTGCTCAGTTTGCAAGGACCTTTTTGCTTTTGCCCAAAGGCTAGGACTGTCCAGAGAAGCAGAGAAATTTACTGACTGAGGTGTGAACCCTAGGGCTGGGCTGCCATGAACTGTTGGGCAAGTTGTGCACTGCATAAGGTCTCCCAGCCATGAGGGCAAGTGGGTACTGAAATTCAATGTGGTTTCCTAGAGCGAGAGGTGCCTTTTTCTAAGTAGGCACAAAAGCACCATAAGGGCTCACGGTGCCCTTGGATGAAACCAAGAAGCTTCTTGCACTAATACGTTTGCTTGGGTTCAAGATAGTGGGGAGAGAGGGAGGAGCTTCTCCAAGTCAGCACAGGGGCATGGATGTTTTAGGAAAGGGTCACACTGCATTCTCATTTCTCTCTCTTAATAGAACTGTGGACCCGTCCCGGGCAAGGCAGTGTCCTTATCTTTTTGGAATTCTTCACGTTTATCCCAGTGTCGGGCACTTAGCACTTGGTAACCGTTGAAGGAAGGAAGGAATCTGAATGGACAGGAGAAAAAGAATAGGGAGAGAAGAGGGAGAGTGAAGGAGGAGAAAGTATTAAGAAATTGGAAGAAGGGAAAAGGGTAATGAACAAGGAGGAGATGCAAAAGACGAATAACAAGGAGCTTTGGTGGGAGGGCAGCGGCTGTGCTGGAGAGATGGAGAGTGAGGCTGAGAGGCTCAGAGGGAGGGAGAACGTGGAGTCTGGAGGCCGGCAGACATGGGCTGGCAGGAAGTTTGGGGATGGGGTCCTTGCTTCTGAGGGTGAGATCACTGCCTGACTTCGTCCTCATGGGCCATGTCCATCAGCAAGCCCAGAATATTGTCCACAGTCCTGACCTGGAGGGCAAGGCCAGGAGCCCCAGTTTCTTTATCTGTAAAATAGGAAGACTAACGCCTACCCCGCTTACCCTTGCTCCACAGGTTATGGATGAGGGAACAGGTGACAGAAGGTCATGCCCCTACAGCCTGGGGCATCATTCTCAGGACTCCACTGTTGCGGTTTCTTCTTTTAAAGCAGCTAAAAACTTGGTGGCTGAAGTCCTCAGGGTCCTGGTCTGATGGGGTGACCTGGGATACCCTTCTCATCTCTGGGGGTCAAAGCATTTTTATAAACCAGTTCTGGGCTCTTTGGTGGGTCCAGCCGATGGGGCGTTCTACTGTGTCAGTTTGGAACAGGGCACCATGAGGAAGTAGTTATGCTTCTGGCTTTGGCCCCAGGATGCGGGGGGCTGGGGTGGGGTGGAGATCTGGCTCTGCCACTCATCTACTGTGACCTTGGGAAATTTAACCTCTCTGAGCCTCAGTTTCCTAGTCAGGACAAGATTGTCTTACTCAGAAATGTTGTGAGGCTAAAACAAGATGTATCTAAAGTGCTTACAGCAGGCTTGGCACACAGTAGATGGTATTAGGGATTATTAACCATCGTTCCTCTCTCAGAGCCTTTCTCTACTGTCTTCTAGCCCATGCAATTGGAAAAGAAAAGCAAAAACTCCTACAACTAAGTTGCAGTTTAGCAAGGCTACAGGATATAAACTCAACGCAGAAAAAGTTAATTATATTTCTATATACCAGCAATGAACAATTGGAAACCGAAATTTAAAAACAGTAGCATTTATAATAACTTTAACAAATATAAAATACTTACGTATAAATTTAACAAAACATGTAGAGGCTCAGTATGCTGAAAACTACAAAATGCTGATGAAAGAAATCGAAGAGAGCCTAAACGAATGGAGAGGCATATAATGTAGATTTATTGGAATATTCATCTTAGTAAGTCAGTTTTCTCCCAATAGTTTTATAGATTTAAGGCAATTCCAGTGAAAATCCAGCAGGGTTTTTTATAGATGCCAATGACCTGATTCTAAAATTTATATGGAAAGCAGGGGAACTAGAATAGCCAAAACAATTTAGAAAAGAATAAAGTTGGAGGACTCACAGTACCTAATTTTAAGACTTATTGTATTATATAGTATATTACTATATACTGTAATGGCCGTGCAGTAACAGCAAAGAAACAAAAAGGACACAGATACAAAAAAAACCCATAGATCAATGAAACAGCTTAGGAAGTCCAGAAATAGACTTGTACAAATACGATGATCTGATTTTGACAAAGGTGCAAAGGCAATTCAATGGACAAAGAATATATTTTTTCCCCTACAATAAATGATATTGGAACAATTGATCATCCATACTCGCAGAAGTGAACCTTACCCTAAACCTTGTACCTTATACAAAAATTCAATAAAAATGGATCATAGATCTAAGTATAAAACGTAAAACCATACAATCTTTAGAAGAAAGCGTAGGAGAAAACATAATGATTTGGGGCTAGATAAAGAATTCTTAGATATGACACCAAAAGCATTATCAATAAAATAAAAAATTGATAAATTGGACTTCATTAAAATTAAAAACTTGGCTGAATGAAAGAAACTGTTAATACAAGATATAGACTAGGAGAAAAAAATTTGCAAATCACATATCTGACAAAGGACTTGTATCCATAATTTATAAAGAACTCTCAAAATTCAATAGTAAAATAAACACCCAGTAAAAATGGGCAAAAAACATTCATCAAAGGGAATGTATACAGATGGCAAACAAGCACACGAAAAGATGTTCAACATCATAGCTACTAGGAAAATGCAAATTAAAGCCACAACGAGATACCATGGCACACGTATAAGAGTGGCTAAGATAAAATACAAAATACAATAATAAGTGTTGGTGAAGAGGTGGAAACCTGAAACTCCCATACCTTGCTGGTGGGAAAGCAAATGGTACAGCAATTCTAGAAAACAGTTTGGCAGTTTCTTATTCAACTTAGTAACCATCATGCAACCCATCAATTGTACTCACAGGTATTTACCCTAGAGAAATGAAGACTTAGGTTCACACAAAAACTTACAGGTGACCGTTTATAGCAGCTCTACTCATAATAACCCCAAACTGGAAACAACTGTCCTTCAACGAGGGACTGGATGTGGTACATCCACACGATGAGACACCCCTCAGCAATAAAGAGGACGGAGCTGCTGATATACATACCACCCTGGTGGATTTCATAGGCATGATGCTGAGTGGAAAAAGCCAGTCTCACAAAGTCACAGACTTTGTATGATTCCGTTTATCTGATGTTCCCGAATAGGCACAACTATGATGATGGAGAAGAGATTAGTGGTTGCCACGGGAGAGGAGTGGGGGAAATGTTTGCCTACGTGTCCAAAGGGGCAGTATGAGGGAAGCTTCTGGAGTGCTGGAACTGCTGTGTTGTGGTGGACACGTGACTTATGTGTGAAAACTCGTAGAACTGAAACCAAAGCCAGTTTCATTCTATGTTAACAAATCCCTTTTTGAAACAAGGAAAGGGAGAAAGAGTTAAAAGGCTAGCAGGACCCTGGCAGGCCAGCTGCTAGAGGCCCCAGAGAGGGAAGAAATAGGGTTGAAGACGGATGTGAGGTCACAGGTCCAGCCACCCCTCCCACCAGGAGGTCCCATTCCAGAGCCAAGCCTTGGAGGTACTAGGTTTTATTGTCATAAGGAAAACTGTTTCTTTTTACGATCATCACTTCTCATTATCACCATCCCATCTGGTCCGGCTTTGGGAGCCCTGAGAAAGCCAGATGTATCTGACTTTATACATTAAAAATAGCGTTACCTCCCACATCACTTACCTCCTCTATCTCGGCTTCCTCTCAGGGAATCTCCTACTGTGGCTCCAGCCACAACCGCCTGCGTTAGAAACTTGGGTGGCGTTTTGGTGCTTCCTTCCTCCCTTGGCCTCTGTAAGTCAATGGCAAGTTCCTTAATATGTTTTGAATCTCCACTGCCATCTTCCCTAACCCAGGCCACAGCTCCTGCCTCCCCTACTCCGGACAGTGATACCAGCCTCTCATTGCTCTTACTGCCGCTGCAGTCCTGCCGGCCTCCATGCCTTCTCCACACCATAACCAGGATGCCATTTCTGTAGCACATTCCTCATATCCCTGCTGGAAACCACAGTGGGACTTGCGGGGTGGGAAGCACAACTTCCTTAGCCAGGCCCCATGGGGTCTGGCTCCTTCCAACCTGCTTCATTTTGGTCTCTCTACCCAATGTCTCCTTCTCCTGAAAGTCTGAATCCCAGCCATTCTTCCCTTCCAGAGTCTTATTCTCCTTTTTCCCTGTGCCTGGAATTACCTCCTATCCCCTTGACGGTGCTCGTTTCCACTCTTCTTTCAGTCCCTTCTTGGGTATCTTCTCCTCCTGGAAGTTTTCCTTGACCTCTTTCTCCCAAGGATAGCTTAGTTACCTGTAGTGTAAGTGAGTGTTTGCCGTTAAGTTTTTGTTTGCTGAAGGATCCATTTCAATGACATCCATCTTGAATACACTTTGCCAGCAGTATGACACAGCCACTAGCAAAACAACCAGAGAAGGACCTTGGCTCTCCCCACCCGTGATGCTCTGTCTTTCAGAAAGTCCTGGGTAACCTAGATAACGGGCCACTCAAGTGACCCCGCTTCTCCCTCGCTGCGCACTAATTCCCACTCTGATGCTTTAATAACCAATAAAGAGTGAATCTGGAAAACCCTAGACACCCCACACTCCGACCCAAACAAAGGCAGAACCCCAATTCTGCCCTTTCTCTCTCCCCAAGACCTAGCTGCGTGGCCCACGAGTGTGCTATGTACCCAGCAGGAGTTGGAATAAACCTTGCTCCTCAAAGTTCCCCGGTGGTTTTTGCTGAAGTGCGTATCCTGGAATCATAATAAGAACCACATGGCGGGGCCAGATGCAACACTGGCCTCGGTGGGGAGATGTCTGTGTAGGAGTACTATGGCCCCCCAAGAGCCTCAGACATTCCTAGCCGAGAGCACCAGTATCAATAGGCTGGGGCCTACACAACAGTACCCCCCTGGGGCTCCCAGGGCCCTTGGCACCTGCCTTCCTTACCTCATTTTTAAAGGGTACTGACATGGCCTGATAACTTTGGAAAACTATTTTGGAGCAGAGTCTGGGCCTCGTCTCCCATTCTTCCCCCAGAACCTGCCTGCGACAGGCACTCATATGTTTGTTGACTGAATGAGAAGCGTCAGGCTTCTTTCTACCACCTTAATGTTGGGAAGAGGTGGATTTCACAGTATCAGGTGAGCGTCCATTGCACACATGCTCATACAGACATACCCCCTTAGCATTTGCCAGGCTCTGCCCTGTGACCGAGGCCCAGAATCTACCAGGGCAGGGGGAGAAGATACCTATGCCCCTCCCCCACTACAGGTTTTCCACGGTCACTTCAATGTACTTCGTGTAGGAGGAGCATTCCGGACCGAGTCAAAGCTGGGGGTGTGAACTACTCTCCACTACGACTTGGACTAAAGCTCTACCTCTCTCCAGGCCTCAGTTGTCCACCTATGCAATGGGACCAGGGAAGCCTGCCCAGCTTGCATCTCAGATGGTCAGAGACAACAGGTCTGCAAGCTGGGTGACAAGTTTCAGCCTTGGACCCGTGGAATCAGAGGGCAGGCTCCGAGTGGAAAACTCACCAGTGGTTCACAGAGGGCTGTTGTACCCACTCGAAATGCTCAGCCAAAGCTGGGCAACACAAAGAATGTTTGTGGGGTGGCTGAACACCCCTGACCCCTCTTTTCTCTCATCCCCCTCTTAATTGCAGGGTGGGCAGCTGCCATCTTTCCCCCTCCCTTACCCGCGTTTTTGTTCAAACCCCTAATTTGTCAGTCATGGAAGCAATAAAGCATTAGCAAATTAGCAATGAGTGGAACCTGCCAGGCAAAGATGTGGTTCATTTAGCCTGGGGCCTGAGTGGGGAGGGGCCCTGAATTATTTCCCTCCCCCTGGAATTGGAGATGGGTGAGGTGCCTTTGCCTCTCACCCTGTCATTCCTGCACCCAGAGAGCAAGCTTCGGAATGGAGGCAGGCGGCCGGCGCTCAGTGGGCTCTTTGCTTTCCTTTGTTAGCTGCCATTAATAAAATAGTACATTAAATCGGAGCTCAGAGGGAATAATTGGAGCCATTTATCATGTCTGCAGCTGGAGAGAGGGTGGTGACCAGGCACTGGGGGGTGAGCTAAGAACCTGTGAGGGCTGGGGCATTGTGGGGAGATTGGTCCCCTGGGAAGAGGCAGGGTGGTCTAGGTTCGATGCTTCTGACCTCCCCTGCCCTAGGGTTTTTAGGGGTTTGTAAGGACTTCCCTTTGGCCTAAACAGATGCCAGGAGAGGTTGGAATCCTGGCCCCACCACTTACTAACTGGGTAAGTTCTCTAACCTTTCTGAGGCTGTTTCCTCATCTGTAACATGGAGATGGTACCAATCTAATACTTACCTCCAGGGCTGCTGCAAAGACTATCTGAGCTAATGCATTTGAAGTGCTTAGCAGTTACCTAGCACACAGGAACGGCTTGGGACACATTAGCTGCTATGTTTATTAGTTTGGCTGAGTTACTCCCCGAAGCTTGGTGGGGATGGAGTAGGGCACTCTTAGATGAAGATATCTGCAGCTTGAGAAGGATTATGTAGGTCCCCTGCTGGGCATCAACGTTGTTGGGCATAGACTAGGCTGTCAAAGGTCAGTCCTGAGGCCTGGAGACAAGTTCCCCTGGCCGTTCCCCTTCAGAGGTTCTCAGCAAAGAAGCAAATGGACTGGTGCGGACATAGCCCACGAGGAATGTTGCCCGGATGACCGGGGAGCCTACCCCAGCCCTCCCCCACCAGAGAGACCCCAGCAGAAGTTTCTCACTTTGCAGGAAGCTTCCATATCAGGCTCCTCTGATGCTGGAACTCTCAGGGCCTCCTGGGCGGAGCCGGGCTGGGCTGGGTCAGGATGGCTGATTTCCACTTTATTATGTTATGATGACTTCCCCCTCCTTGGAATGATTAGGCCTTAATAAATAACATTTCTCTCTGATATCGTGCCATCATTAATTCTGCTTAGCTCTCCTTGGAGAGAATTTTGTGGAAACATTCTCGGTGCTGCTATTTAAAGCTAAATTAATTCAGCTGATTATTTCTGTCCAAGTAGATTTGTGCCCAGGCAGCCGGGGCCAGCATGAGAACCGAGGTGGGTGCTTGTCCCGTCTCTGAGATCTTGACCAGAGTCTCTGACTGCCCCTTACTCTGCAGAGTTCAAGCTTGAGTCCTCCCTGGCGGGGAGAGGAGGAAGCAAACGGGGCCTGGACCTGGATGTGGGGGGCACAAGTCTCACCTAAAGCAAGCGCGATATCAGGGTCATCCACCATCCTTTTTGTCCTCACTTCACAAAGGCACGTACAGGTGCAGTGTCCTTGGAGAAGCCACTGGTGTGACACTGGGCTTTGTTGAAGAACACGTACCAGGATGGGGTCCTACCAAACCCAGATGAGTTCTGTGTAACCCACTAGGCTTCTACATACCAGTTCTGGGCATCTATATAAAACCCGGGGTTCTGAACCTCCTGGGGGGGCTCTGTGCAGCCTAACTGGGTTATTCAGAACAGTGAGGTCGGCAGCAGCGGTTAGGTGGGTGGCGGGGCCCTGAATTCCAGGGCAGGTGTCTGAGTGAACGATCCTATGTCACGATGCTGAGTTCTCTCCAATGGGGCAGGGTGCTGCAGAGCAGAGCAGATTTCCCTGTAACAAAGCAGGATTCTGTGAATTCAGATTTCTGTAAAATCACTGAGGGTTCAGCAAACCAAGTGTGGTTCTGAATAAGAAGGCAGGATTCTGTGTAGCTGGTGAGTTTCTGTATAAGCAACCAGGGTTATGTAGAATAAAGGCAGTCTCTGTATATTGATTGATATTGGAATCTGTTAAAACAAAATGCCAAGAGCCGAGTTCTGGGAAGTTGAGTGGCGTTCTCTTAGAATCAAGTGGAATTCTGCGTGAGAGAGCGGGCATCTGGGTCCATGAAGAGGGCCTGTGGCAAGCACAGGGTTTTGGAGAACAGGGATTGGAAAGCAGATTTTTATCTGGCGAAGAGGGGCTCTGTGTACAGATGGAGATGGGGATAAAGTAGGGCTCTACACAACAAAGCAGAGTCCCCAAGGGCTCTGACAGATTGTGGTTTTAAGTGACAAAGAGCTCTGCACGTGTGCTCTGTGTAGCAGGTGGGGTCCTGGGTGACAGAGCAAGGCACAGCATTGCCTCAGATGTGCTGGCCCGGGCCAGGTGCCTGCATCCTAGCTGCAAGGGAGGCTGGGAACACGATTATTGATGCTTTCAGTGACTGTGGTGGGAAGCTGGTCTTGCCCAAAAGGTAGGGGCCTTTTCAGACATGGAAGGGGGTTCATAGGAAGGGAGTTAGACAGCCAGAAAGAATGATAAACTTCCATCACGCCTGCTCCCAATCATGCAAAAGTCTCTTCAACCACAGGGCCTTGTCTCATGCTGTTTCCTCTGCTTATCTTCCTTGCTGCCCCATTTCCCACCTCCCATTTACCTGTAAACTCTCCACACAGTCTAAGTTTCTGTTTAAACGCAATGAACCAGGAGGCTTGCCCTGACCCTCCTCACACAACCTCTCTGTTCACTCAGTGATAGAATTGTATTCTTTTCCCTCACTGGACTTGTCCCGTTATGTGCTTACATATTTATTTGAGTGTCCGTTTTCTCTCACATGTTTTGTTCACCTCTGTGGCTAGATCTGGGCTTCAGTTCCTTAGACAGATGGCCCCTCAGTCTCCATCTTCAGTCCCTGATTCTCCTCTGCAGCCCGGACGTCTCCATCTGAGAGTCATGCACACACAGTAACTTCATGTGACCCAGACTGAGCTCATCATTTTCCTGCCCAGATTGGCTCATCTCTCTAGTCACACCATGTAACTAGCTCTATCATCATTCTTTTCATCTTCCAAACAGGACATCTTGGGGTCATCGCAGACTCATCTGTCTTCATCGCCCTCCTCACTGATCTAGTCTCTGCCTTCCTTACGTCCCCTGGCTCCGTTCTTACCTTTAGGCGGACCCCTCCAGGGTTATCAGAGCAGCTCACCTGTGCACACCACTTGATTGTGTGCAAAGACCTTTGTCCTCGTGTACTGTTTTACTCTTCGAAATTGAGCGGCGGTGGCAGGCTGTGGCAATTCAGGAAAACAGTAGCATTTGAACTGGAATACAGCTTCAGTTGCTGTACCGCAGACCTGACATACCAATCCCTTAAACAAGATCAAAGTTTCTTTCTTTCTTATGTTTCTAGGCTGGTCATAAGCAGTCTAACTTCCTATGGTGGCCCCTGGGTGTTAGGGATCCCTTTTGTCTGACTGTTCCATATTAGGGTGCTGCCCTCCTTAGCATGGGCAAGACGACATGCCAGCATATCCTCTGGGTCTGCCTTCCAGCCAGTGGGAGGGGAGAAGAGGCAGCAGTGCCAGCCAGCCCTCCAGCGTACCCAGAGGAGCACATGCCACTTCTCGCACGCCACTGGCCAAATGAAGTTGCAGAGGAGGCTGGGAAGGTAGCTGATTCTGGAGGGCCACATGCCAGCTAAAACCCAGAAGTTCCATTACTAATGGAAGAAGGGGAGACAACCAGCGGTCTCCGCCACACAAATTTAAGAACTGAAATAACATGCACACTAAAAAGCAGCACTTACTGAGCCCTTGGAAGGCACGCTCTGTCGTTTGAGCCTCAGGACAACATTGCAGTTATTACCTCCTTTTCACAGAGGAGAAAACTGGGGTAGGAGGGGATATCGAATGACTCACTCAAGATCACAAAACTTGAAAGTGACAAGATGGGGTCCCATGTGGTGGCACCTGATACCAGACCCAGGATTTTCCCATCACATCCCACAGAAGGGTTATTCCAAGGGAGAGGGGACAGTGTCGGTTTTCAGCACTTAAAACAGTACGGGGTGAATTGTTAGTATTTCTGGAATGAATGAATTTCTGTTCCTTTTCTTTCTGTGGGTGCCTCGATCCGAGAGGAGGGGCTTCCACACTTTCTTTCCCTGTGGAAATGTGCTGGCAGGGTCTCTCCCTTCCCTTGTTCCCTCCCAGTGGGGCACCTGCCACTGCGACTTCACTCTCCTCACCGTGTGTGTGTGTGTGTGTATGTAAGTGTGTAAGTCGGGGGCACATTCCACAGTAAGGTCTGGTTTTCAAGAGTGAGAACTCAGCCAAAAAGAATTCTTGCCATGGTCTCCTGAACCTCAGATTGTCTTTGTGTGGTACTCTGCATAAAATACAGCCTGGGAGTTACAGGCTGAGTAATGTGGAGGGAAGCTGTGCCTCTCGAATCAATTTCCTCCTTAATATAACATTAAGACTACCATCGATCAGTCCTTTACCGTGTGAACTCTGTTCTAAACACTTCACACGTCCTACATGTACTGCTCACCCTGTTTTATAAGTCAGCTACCTTTCTTAGTCCTATTTCACAGATGAGGAAACTGAGGCACAGAGAGGCTAAACAACCTGCCTAAGATCACACAGTGAGCGACAGAGCCGGGATGATGCCCAAGCCTGAGGCTGTAACTCCTACATCATAACCGTGTAAGAACGCACTGTTAAATAGCCAATCACTTTACAGTTTATGAGGCCTGCTTATAGTTATGTATTTTGATTCGCAATGAAACTTGTGTTCTAGGTAAGAAGACTGGGGCTCAGAGTGGCTAGGTGTGCTCTCCTGTCGCCCAGCTTGTTGGTAGGCCTCTCCCTGGCTCCAGGTGGTCTCTAGTTCATGGAAGCTTTAGAAGAATCTATTCCCGAGGTCCTTTGGAAGGCAGGTCTCTGGCCTGCCTGTCTGTCATGTCCCTTCAGGGCAACTTCCCTTGCTTTCCTCAGGGATCCCTGCCCTGGCAGCCCTCCCTCCGTTCCAGCTGTTGCAGCTGTGCGAGCGTGGTGGGAGTGGTGGCGGATGGTGGGGATTGAGTGGGGGAACAAGGCTGTTTATTTACAATGTGACAATTTTGATGTATTTGCTAGGGGGAATAAACACCCCAGCACCGCACAATTAAATTAAAAGACCGGGCGGTTGTGGGCGAAGCTCGTCTACAGCTGACTTAGAACCAAATGGATCGGAGAAAAACAGCATAAATTGCAGTGGCTTCAGCAGTGCAGCCAGGCGAGTCCCCCTGCAGCTCTGAGGTGCTGCTCTGTGTGTGGGAGCGTGTCGCAGCGCCTCCAGGTATGTACCCTGATGAGTCCCTGCTCAGGGTGGGCGGTGGAGGTCGTGGGGGGCTGCTCTGTGATGGGCCTTCCTGGGGCATCATGGAGCAGAAGGCCCCACGTTCTTGGAGAGCTGCTCCACCTCCTCTCTGTTGCCCAGAAGTGCAGCCATCACCGGGAATTCCTGTCTCCTCCTTCTCGCCAGCGAGTTAGTCAGCAGGTCTTGTGGGTTCTAACACTTTGGTACAGTCATGCGTCGGCCAGCCACGGACCAAATATACGATGGTGGTCCCGCAAGATTACATAGAGCGAAACGATTCCCATCCCCTAGCGACGTGGTAGCTGGAATAGCCTCCCAGCGCAATGCGTTCCTCCCGTGTCTGTGGTGAGGCCGGTGCAAACAACCCTACTGCTCTGCCAGTCGTATGAAAGGAAGGACAGCACATCCAGTTACGCACAGTACATCGTACTCGATGGTGATAATGAACCACTGTGTGACTGGTTATATAGTCACCATACTACGCATCATTATTTTAGGGGGTACTCTTTCTGCTTATATGAGAAGCCGTTTGCTGTGAAACAGGAGCTGTGTGAGGCCAGCGGCAGCTCCTGGATCTCGTGTTTGCCGCGTCTCTTGCTTGTATCATCTTCTCCCGTGCTTGATTTGATCTCGTGTTGTTCTGTTCAGCCACGTGCCGTACAGGTTGGGAGCTTAGGAGCCATCGGCTGTGCCACGGAGCCCAGGCGTGAAGCAGGCCGCACCATCCAGGTGTGTGTAAGTGCACTGCGTGCCGTTCCCGCCGTGACAGAATCCCCCACTGATGCATTTCCCAGAACGCATCCCTGTCGTGAGGCAGCTCCCGGCTGTTCCTCTCCAGTCCCCTGCTTCCTCCTCCTCTGCCCACTGGGACGCTCAGCCCGTGTCTCGTGTCTCGTCAGAAACACGGCAACACCCTCCTGCCTGGCTGTGCTGCCCGCAGCTCTGTACACTCGGCCATTAGGCACCGACCTGTCTGGTTTCTAAATTTCTTAGCATGTCGTTCAAAGCCCTCGTATTCAAAGCCAGGTTTCTGCTGTGAAAATGCTGTAAACAAACAGCCCCCAAATGTCCATGGCTTCTGACCACAAACACTTCTTTTTCTCACTTGGGGGTCTTCAGGGGGGCTGGGTTCCGGTGTGTGACACGTGGCTCCTATCCTGGGACAGGCAGCTACCCAAAGCGTGCTGTTCCCGTGACAGACGGCAGAAGCACAGGACACCGAGCTGAACCGCCTAAGCCGAGGTAAAGTCTCTGCTCATGTCAAGTCCACTAACCCTTTATTGACCAAAGCGAGTCACATGGCCAAGCCCAATGGCAGAGGGAAATATACTCCACTTCCTTATAGGAGGCAAGTCACATGGCAAAAGCAACAGGTAGGTAATTCTATCTCGAGGAGGAATTGAAGAATTAGGAATAAGAACCAATTGGCTACAGTCCTTTACAACTGTGGTTCTTAAAGGGATAGGTCCTCGGACCAGCCCGTGTCGTCAGCATCACCGTGACCCCCCCCCACTTCCCAAAACTCACTGAATCAGCAACTCTGGGGGCAGGGCTTGGCCATTTGGGTTTTAACAAGCCATCCAGATGATGCAGGCGGCCGTGTGAGAACCATTGCTAGACAACCAGGCTGCCCATCTTTATCCCTTAGTCCCACAAGCAGTGTCCCTCCCAGAGCCTCTACTTTCTCTCCCTGACGACTGCTCATTCCAACCCCACCAGGCAAATGTCTGCTCATTTTCCAGGCCTGAGCCACATGTCCCCTCCTCTGGGAAGCCTCTCCGCCCCACCCCTCCCCCAGGCAGAATTAATCACTCTCTCCTCTGTGCTTCCACAGGACTCATACAGGTACAGTCAATACAGCAGGCATCAGGTTATACGAAAAGTCTGACAATCAAGTTCGCGAACTTGGTGCAACGATGTTGTTAACCTTATTTTGATATCAGAGGGATTGTTCATTCTGGATTTGTACCAAGTGGACAAACAGTTAACCAACTTTACTATTTGGAAGTGCTAAAAGGACTGCGTGAAAATGTTAGACGATCTGAACTTTTCGCCAACAATTCATAACTCTTGCTTCACGACAATGCACCAGCTCACACGGCACTGTCTGTGAGGGAGTTTTAGCCAGTAAACAAATCACTGTATTGGAACACTCTCCCTACTCACCTGATCTGGTCCCCAATGCCTTCTTTCTTTACCCGAAGATAAAGGAAATATTGAAAGAAAGACATTTTGATGCCATTCAGGACATCAAGGGTAATAGGACGACAGCTCTGATGGCCGTTCCAGAAAAAGAGTTCCAAAATTGCTTTGAAGGGTGGACTAAGCACTGGCATTGGTGCACAGCTTCCCAAGGGGAGGACTTCAAAGGTGACCATAGTGATATTCAGCAATGAGGTATGTAGCACTTTTTCTAGGATGAGTTCACAAACTTAATTGTCAGACCTCATACGATAACTTGGGGACAGAGGTTCCTTCAGGGTCAGGACTGTGTCTTACTGGCTGTTTCACCCCCAGCACACTGCATATGCCTGGCACCTAGTAAGCACTCAATAACTGTTCACTGATTTTGTTGCTGGTTTTTAGGTACTGTTGCCAGGCTTGATGGGGCACTAATACTTCTGCCTCAGGAACCCAGGCTTCCCAGAGTGTTCGGTAGGGCATGTTGATGGAGGAGGGTGGTCAGGGCAGCCCAGGCTGGGGGAGAGGTCCTGGCCCCTGAGTACGGGCAGGAAGCAGACGAGGAGAGTAGCTGGTGCCTAGATGCCTGGCCCTGCCCTTGCTTAGGGTAAGTCTGGTAAAGGCTCAGCCAGGGGCTCTGCGGGGCTGGGAGGCTCTGCTTGTCAATGAGACATGGGAAAAGTTGACTGACCATTAGACTAGAGGATCGGGGGCAGAGCTACCACCCCCATCAGACTAGGAGCTCATCTGAGGCAGAGCTATGTCTCATCTCTCAGGCTGGGGGCTCCTGGGCAGCACGTGTTTTCTCTGCCCCATCAGACGCGGGGTACGTTCCCTCGCCAGTTGTGCTGTGTCTTTCCCATCAAACTGAGGGCTCCTGGTTCAGGAATAGGGTCTCTCCCACCAGACTCGGGTGTCCCTGGATTGGGCTAGAAGCTGTATCCTTGAATAAATGCCCCTGTGCACCAGAGAAAGAGGCAAAACATCCTCAATTCACTTTCTGTAGCTGACGTCCGTAGAAGGCTGTTCAGCCATCCCCCTGCCTTCAACCCCAGCATGTCTCCAGAGAAGCTTTGCCCTCCATTCCCAAAGCCTGAGAATGAGCAGTCAACCCAGGGAGGGAGAGATGTCAGTGCTGGGTGCTGGGGAGGAGGGCGGATGTGGCAGGCCAGGAGAGCCCTCCACTCTCTAATCTTTTCCTTCCAGGCTGATAGGTGCATTTTAGGGGAAATTGAATCTGCACATTTCAGCTTCATGTGCACTTAACACATCTGATTGGCAGTGGGCAGGAGGCGTTTGATGTTTGCATCTCGGCGCCCAAGCCTTTTTAAGCCTCTTTTCTTTGAAGCCAGGGAGCCTTGTGTTTCTGCCAAGGAGTAAACAGACTGGCATATCCTCCAGTGCCTTAATCTTTGGAGACCTGGCTCCCAAAGGCCCCGGGAGGCCCCACCTTCTTCATTGTTCATTCATTCAGTCTACCAACACTCATTTTGGACTTGCTACGGGAAAGTTTTCAGAAAACTGTCTTTGATAGAAGGGTGTGGGGGAGAAACCCAGGTAGATTTTAGAATGGAACTGGCCAAAGCTCATCTTTCTAAGAGGGAAGTGAGGGGTCTGCATCCTGACAAAGCTTTCTAGAGTGGCTTTAGCTTCCCCAGGATTTCATCAGCCTCCCCACCTCCTCACCCTCCTCTAAACCCATCCTTTAAAGTGGAGTTCTTATTCTTAATATGGGCAATTGATGATTTCCCAATCTCATGTAAAGTGTGAATAAAGCAGTTTTAGAAAGCGTGGCTGTTTTTACAGATCTGAAATAATCCACATAAGCACAGCAGGCTTGCTGTGCAAAGGCAGCCCACGTTGTGGAACTTCCTTTTGGAAGAGACTGTTGCCCCGGAGCCCCTCCTTTACAAATTTTGCAAGAAACACACGAAAACACCTTGGCCCTCTCTTTTCAGGGAATCAGCGCCCCCTCTCCAATCTGATCTCATCCCTTTCGCTACTCTTCTTGAAACTCGGAGGGAGAAGTCTTTCTTTTGGTCCTGACTGTGGGAAGGCAGGCAGGCTGGTGGGAGCTGAGCAGCAGCAGCTGTCATTTTCTGATTGGAGCAATTAGTGGCTCCATGGGAGGGGAACCGTGGGCCTCTTTCTCTGCTTCACCTGGCAGGTCTGTAGGCACTGGGTTTCAGAGAGCTCCTCTGAAGGCTGGATGGCTTTCAGCGTTTCCTCAGGGTCTAGAGTATCTCTACACCCCTCTCCCCACTCTCCGTGTGACCAGACCAAACAGGTCCATGAAGGGGACGGGGTGCGGAGCTAAAAGGCTCCAACCCAGCCTGACCTCCAGGGCCTCGGGGGAGGTATAGTCTGAGCCTAGTGAGGAGGGTTCCCGGCGCATCTGAAGACAGAACAGGAACAGTTTGGCCGTGGGAATTGGGACCCTGATGTGTGGCTGGAGACCCGCTGTGGCCCTGGGGGAGGCCCCATCCTGATGGGGATGGAGAGGGGCATTCTTGTCTCTTCCACAGGGAGAGCTTGGAGACCTTGGCCCCAAGAGCAGGTGGTGGAATTATTCTTTCTTCATTGTTTTATGGTGGCTCAAGTGGGCAAGGCCCCCAGGAGAGGGCCTGCCTAGACCTTCTGGGTTCTGAGCAAAGAATGAGAGCAATCTGAAGGACCATAAATTGACAGCCTCCAGAGTCACTGACTAGTCTCCTCCTTTGACCCAGGGCTGGAACTACAGCATGACAGTGGTTAAGCTGGGACTGGAATTTGAGTCCCCTGACTCTTAGTGTCACAGAGGAACCTCAGACTTGGCCAAGGGAGAGTGTGGGGACAGAGCCAGGAGCGCAGTTTCCAGGCTCTCGGCCTCACGTGGACAGGTGCTGGCTCAGGTAGTAAATGGCCATCAACTGTGATGGGATGGCCAGCAGCTGTGGCTAGTTGGCCGTCAGCTGTACCCAGTGAGCCATTGGCCACTAACATAACTGCCGTGGCTACGCTAGCAGAGATGGGGGCTGGCAAGTGCGGATTGCAGTTAGCACGGCGGATTGCTGTTAGCAAGGGGTGGGTTGGTTGGCTGGCAGAGAAGCGGATGGTGGATGGAACATCGTGTAGATCCTGTTTCCTGTGTCTCCAACCCAGCCGCCAGTGAGAATATAGTGGTATGACTCCCCTACCTGTGGCTCCGTGGATGTTCCTTTTTGGCCTCACCATGTCCTGCGTTCTTATGTGGGGAGTGGGAGCTGAGACCCTGCATGACAAATGGCGCAGCGAGCAGGGTAGGGTGTCGGCCAAAACTCTCCAAAGGTAATGGAGCAGTTTATACGTATGAACACTCAGTCTCAGGAAGACCGGGAGGAGCAGCTGCCAAAGAACTGGACCCCCGTGGAGGGGTGGGAAGACATGGATGTTCTCCAACCAGCAGAGGCCGGAGAAAGCGAAGGTCCTTGTGGTTGCGGCCCTGTGGGCTGGGAAGTGCTTGCTGAGCCAGCCCGGATGCGGGGCATGTAGTCCCAGGAGGAAACGCTTGCTGAATCCTCAGTGGGAGATGCGGTGAGGTCAAGGTCGTCCCTCACCCCCAGGTTGGGGAGGACTTGGAGCTCTCGCCCTGCAGAGAGGGCACACAGCCCTGGCGAATGACTGTGGACTCTGGGGAATTGCCTTCCATCCCTGATTTGATGGACCGCTTGACTGTTTGCTTGGGAACGTACCACCATGCAGTGGGAACTAGCCGATGTTTGCTTCCTGTGTCTCTCCCGGCCGCCAGCGAAACTGGTGCAGGCAGACCCCTTGGTGGGGTGTAGGTGGATGTTTACTTTGTGTCATCGAGAATATGTAAGCACCTTGGCTGGAAGCCATTATTATTCCAGCACGGTACCCTGAGAAACCCTGGCTGTGCCCAGGAAGACTGGCTGTGCCCCGAAAGACTGGTGGTACCCTGAAAAAATCCTGACTGTGCCCAGGAAGTCTGGCTGTGCCCAGAGAGACTGGCAGTGCCTTGAGAGGCCCTGGCTGTGCCCAGAAGGACTGGTGTTGCCCTGAGAAACCCTGGCTGTGCCCAGAGAGCCTGGCTGTGTCCAGGATATAGCATTCACCTCCAGGCTCCTCGCACAGGGCCCCTCGCGGAAGATACTTGTCGTGTAGATTGTGAGGCGAGACCCTGGAGGGATGAAGTGTGGGGACACAGCCAGGAGTGCAGTTTCCAGGCTCTCGGCCTCATGTGGAAAGGTTCTGGCTTGGGTAGTAAATGGCCATCAGCTGTGATCGGATGGCCATCAGCTGTGGCTAGTTGGCTGTCAGCTGTAACGAGTGAGCCATTGGCCACTAATATAACTGATAACTGCCGTGGCTACGCTAGCAGAGGATGAGGGCTGGCAAGTACGGATTGCAATTAGCACGGGGTTGGTTGGTTGGTTGTTGGTTGACAGAAGTGGCTGGCGGATCATGTGGTTCCTGCTTCCTGTGTCAGGAAGACCCCTTGTTGGGGTACTGGCGGATGTTTGCTTTTGTGTCTCCAACCCAGTCACCAGTGAGACTATAGTGGTGTGACGCCCCTATCTGTGGCTCTGTTGGGGTTCCTTTTTGGCCTCGCCATATCCTGAGTTCTTGTGTGGGGAGCAGGAGCTGAGACCCCACATGACAGAGAGCTTTCTAGGTAGCTCACCAACCAAGGGCATCCTGAGAGTTCGAGTTGTGAGCTCAGGGGAGGCCAGTGTACCCACTGGGCCTCAGCAGAGGTTTCCTGGGACTTGGAAGGGCAGCGTGGAGAAAGCAGGCCTCACAGAAGAACTGAGGTCACTGTGGGAGGGGGCAGCCCATACCAGCCCCTGGCTTAAGAATAGAGAGTCATTCTCCAGCAACTAATCATCATAATCCTGGAAGCCGTGCTTCCCCTCTGGTGCCTTCAATCACCACCCCTGAATGGGAGCGGAAACTTGAAGCAGGCATCAAACCCACGCAGCTGGAAGCTGACAGCTCCGTCTCCCAGCCCGCTCCTGCTCCGCTCCCGGCTCAGCCTGTTTCCAGGTGCTCTGGAGGCACCTGGTTTGGGGAGGGGGTTGTACTTCCTCCTCACCAAGTCTGACCTCAATGGGGAAGAGGGAGGATCTCCGATGGACGGGGGCCTGGCCCTGTGGCTCCTGGCCATGCTACCCACTGGCGGTATGACCGGGGCCTCCATGCCCTGGTCAGTGGCATGCCATTGATTATTGCACTGATGTTTCGTGTAACAGAGGGTTGCAGGAGATGACATGTGGAATGCCTGGCACACATTGAGCTCTTTATCACGATGGTGATAAACCTATTATGTTGCTGGAGCTCCATCCTCTCCATATGCTGTGTCATCTCACTCCCCACACGATTCCCCCCCCCCCCGACCCAAGTAAATACCCACTGGACCAAGGCAGCATTAATCTAGTGATTCCCTCACCTCCCAGTGTCCACCAGTGAGTGCTGGCCAAGGGCCCAGGCCTCCACGTGGCCCCTGAGCCTGTGGTGGGGTGGGTCACTGGGTGCTAGTGCTTTTGTCTTACCCCCCCCCACAGTGGGCCAGTGGGCTTGGCTATGTCCCTGCTTTTCTCTGCACCCCAATTTCTCCATCTGTCAAACACAGGGATGGCTGTGAGGGTCCCCAGTGGTCACCCAGGTGCAGACCTCCTGGGCTCTTTGAGCCTTTCCTGGGACCTCTGGGATCCCTGAGGTAACAAGGTAGAGGAACGTTTGATCCCCTGTCACTCAGACTTCCTGTCAGGAAGGAGGGGGCCAGGAAGTGGTGGAGGTTGACGGCTGCATGTGGCCACTGCCATGGGCCCAATCTGCTGTGTAACTGCCAGGGGCCATGCCATCCTCCCCATGGGTTCCCCCCTGGGCATGATCTCTGTGGCTGCTTCGCCCAAGGCTCCAGTGCAACCCACAGAAAGAAAATAAGTTTGGGCCAGATCCTGACTCTACTATTGCCAGGCTGTGGACCTCCCTTCTCCTATCTGGGGCTATAAAATGGGGGATGAAAGGGCCTTTTTCACAGAGTGATTTGAAGATGAAATGCAGGGCTTGGCAGTACTTGTTTCTCAGGAGGTGTGGCTTCCCTGCCCTCTCCCTGGTGGCCTCACTTAGGGGGAGGCAGGGGATGAGGTTGCTCATTGGGGGTCACAGCCCCTCCTCCCAGCACCTGGGCCTGCCCACCCCGTCTCTCTAATGTGGTGCCCCAGTTGTGGTGCCATTTAGAAGTAAGCCTCCAAGGTCAGATTTGGCGAAAAAGTCATTTTGGTGAATTTCCATTTTCTGGTAAACATTTATTCATGACTCCTGTGCAAGAGGTTCCAGGAAGCAGGCTGAGTTGAAAGCTGGCGCTGTAAATACAGCGCTACCCAAGGAGAAGGATTCCAGCCTGGGGCTGCTCCAAGGAGTCCGGCTGCCATAGCTGGGTGCCCTCGTCCCCACGGCTCCCCCACACGGGGAGGGGGGGTGACATGTGGGGAGGAAGGAGCACAGGCCGCAGAGCCAGGCTGCCCTGGGTGTAATCCCAACTCTGCTGCTCGCTACGTGGGGGGCCTGGAAAGAGGAAGTTGACCTCTCTGAACTTCAGTGTCCTCATTTGCAAGGTGGGGACCACTACAGTTCTCTGAACACACTGAAGTTCAGATTAAATGAGACAAAAATCCATGACTCCTTCTAACAGAGAGCCTGGTTCATAGTAGGTGCTTAGTAAAGACGTCTTCTATTCTATGTCTTCTATTGTGACATAGTTATCGAACTTCGATTAATTGCAATTGATTGTGTTTGATACTGAGGACCCAGCAAGGAATAAGATCCCATTCCTATTCTTCAGGACCTCACAGTCTAGTGGGAGGACCCCCCCCTTCCCTTCCTCCTCCTTCTCTCCTTCCTGCTTCACTCTGAGGTTGTAGGTGAGGGTGGGGGAAGACGTGGACGCGCAGATGAGCTCAAGCTGCCTGTTGTTTAGAAGAGGACACAGAGGCCCAGGGTTTATACAACGGCGGTCCCAGTGTTCCTAATCCCCAGTCCTGCCTTCTCTTAAACTCTCAGTTAAGTGAGGTCCCTTTCTAGGCCTGTGTTCCAAACCCTTTCTATTTTGAACCTAGCTGAAAACGAGTAAAATCCTGGGCCTATGGAGAACCGAGATGGCTGGACCTTACTCCCAGCACTTAATTTTGTCCCTGTCCCTCCTGCCAGTCACTTTATTTCCTCAACCAAGCAGCACTCAAGGTCAGGTGAAAAGAAAGATTTAAACAAAAGATAGGAGGATCAGGTCTGGCTCTTCAGACAATCTCAGAGTCTATGGCGGCACTGGCTGCAGACACTGCCCTTTTTGTCTTTTGGAAAACTAGGGGAGGAGGCCCCTGGCTGCTGCTTGATTATTATGCAGACTTGAGCGAGTCACTGGGAGAGCCTGGCTCTCTGTTTCCTCATCTGCACAACTTGGGGAGGATGATGTTACTGGGTTCCCACCTGCAGAAGCTTCTGCCACCCCCTTTTCCTGTTCACAGCAACTGCAGCTCTGACAGGGAGCTCAAAGTCCTCCTCTTCCGAAGAAAGGCTGGGGAAACTGGGTGAATCCTGCACAGAGGGGTCTCCAGGAGCCTGAGAGCAAGGTCTCTAAGTCTTTTCCACGTCTGAGCTTCTGGCACCAAATCCAAGGTGTGACTGTGCCACTGGGCACCTGGGTTTTCTTGGAACAAAAGGACGAATGGCACACATCCTACTGAGCGCTGCCTCCTGTGCTGGCATTCTTCCGGGAGGCAGAGCACTTACTCCGGTGGCACTGCATTTGCTTGCACTGCCTGGGAGGTCCCCTTTGGGAATGGCCATTAGAGCCACGGGGAGACTCAGGAGGAGCTAATCAAGGCCTTGCTCCAGGCACCAGACTTGGCCAGTTCTTCCATCACACCCTCCCCCCCAGGGGACGAAGGATGGAGAGACTTGCCAGCAGCTCTGTAAGCCGCGGGGTGCTGTGGGAAGAGCACAGGAAGGCTTCCTCTGTCCCTGCCATTCATCCCACAGCCTCTGCCCTGATCTGGCAACATTCCCGGTGTTCTCCTTGCCTCTGCCCTTGACCTCTCCAGGTGTCCTCCTGTCCCGGCTGGCTCAAGACCCTCCAGGGTTCTCCCGTCCTCTTGATGACATCCAAACCCTCATTGACAAGCTGCCCCGGAGACCTTTTCAGCCTTGCACTGTACGTCCCCTTTCCTAGTCCCCACTCCAACTGTACCTCCCTAATTGCAATTCTGCAAAGAAACTTGATGTTTCATACTTAACCTTTGTGCATTCACGCATGCTGTTCCCTGCCTGTAGAGGAATGCCGTTCCTCTACCTGGCCAGCTTCTTATTCAAACTTGAGCTCGGGCATGACTGCCTCAGGACAACCTTTCCCTCAGTCTGCTGTTGCTTCCATGAAGCACCGGTCACAGGGCAGCTATCTTTCTTCTATGGGTTTCCAGAAGCCCCCTAGTCTGTGAAGCCCACAAGGGAAGCATTCCCTTTTTTAGTGAACCTTTGTATCCCAGGGCCTGCTAAGTGCTTAGCAAATAATTATGGATGGGTCAATCATGGGTGGAGCCTGTGTGGACCCTACTGGGATGTGGAGGAATTAATACGCATGCTTATTGAGTGTTGACTATGTGCCAGGCATCTACATAACCATCACTGACCTACATTGTGAGTTTCCACTCTACAAGCAAAATTGCACTTATTCCGCACAATAACCAGGAGAGGTAGGTTCTTAGATTATCCCTCTTTTATACAGCTGAGGAAACTGCGGCACAGGGAGCTGCGGACACTGGTGACAGAGCTTATTCGCCAAATTGAGGCTGTCCGCTCCGGAACCCAAACGCTTAACCTGCGACTGAGCTTGCCCTTCTCCAGACAGCAGCAACTGTGAGATCTGGAGAGGTCCTCAGCAGCATCTGCCATTGTCTCTTTACATAGAGGGGAAACTGAGGCCAGGGCCTCAGGAAAGGGTTACTGGGCCTCCCCGCTCCCACTGGCTCCTCCTCTCTTTACCTCCTTCTCAGAAAGAGTGGGGGTGTTCCCTCTGGTCAGACCCTACCTATCCTCAGCCCAGTTTCCAGGCAGTCTGTTTCTTGGGCAGTGCCCCCTGGTGAGGTCGTGTTGACTGGTGACTGCAGTGGGTAATCTTCAAAGTGGTGAAGGAAGCAGCTCCAGTTCCTAACTGGCCCTCAGTCCCCCTCTGAGAGACCCAGATAGGTTCTCTGAATGCAAACTCACCAGGTGTGGGTCAGGGGAGGATGAGGTTGGGCCTCTGGGGGGTGGGGGGGCAAAGGGCAGAGAGGAGGAGGGTAGGAGGGAGGGAACAGGGCCCGGAGCCTGGTTCACTGGAGTGCAGAAAGTTTCCCTCCAAATTTCTGGGTTCAGAGCCCATGGCAGCCGAGCATTGGCACCTAACCTTTGGCTGCTTCTTCCTAGAGCAAGGATATTTTGTGGGAAGGAGTCTTTTCTTTTCCTCTTTTAACTTAAAAAATATACTAAAAATTCCCACTCCAAGGTAAAAGTCACCCCCAGTCACACTACATAAAATTATATAAAAATAAATTAAAATCAACCCCTCACCCCGACATTAAGTCCTGTTGCCCAGAGGTTAAAAATTGTTCATAATTGGTGAAATCTTACTGATTTTTCTATGCTTATGCAGATATAGCCATCTCCTTCTATTTATATATGTAAAATTACCGGGGGTGCCAAAAAATGTATACACGACTTGTATTCATCTTTTATTATGGGTATATTAGTGAGTATTACAATTTTAACAGTTTTTTTCCTTTCTTAAAATGTGTGTACATTTTGGGGGCACCCTCTGTATATTGTATTGAATGGGAATCCTACGCTACAAATTGGTTTGCATCTTGTGTTTTTAACTGCAATATATGCTGGAGAATTCCCATATCAATAAGTATGGATCTACCTTATATTGCGGAGGAGAGGAAAAGAGCAGAGGAAGGGAGGCCTGAAGTGGAGCAGTCCTGGGGGGCTCCCTGAAGGAGGGGGCAGGGAGGGGGTTACAAGCAAGACAAGAAAATAGCGCTTGTCATAACTACAGTGGACCAGGTGTGATACTCCCATCATGTCATTTACTTTTCACACAATCCACAGAGGACCTCTGATCCCTCCCACCTTTACAGGTGTGGAAGTGAGCCCCCAGGCTCTCAATGCCAGGACACAGGGAGAAACCAGGACTTGATCCCAGGCCAGTGCCCTTTAGCCTGTGGGATTTCCCCCACCTCCTAGGCAAGCTGTCCCCCCCACTGGCATGTGGGACCTGGGGGAGCCCCCTACCTTGCCCAGTCCCCTCTGTGACTTCTCTAGGGCAGCCAGAGCCAGGTGTCTCTCCACAGAGCACTTTGGAATTCATAAAGTGGTAATTTATGGAACAAGCCTTTGGAGAAGGGAAGTGATGAAAATCGCTATATAAATTACGAGGCCATTGGTGTTATATGGCTGGAGCTAATGCTGTTAGTCCCCAGAAGGGTACAGGGAGCCTCCCCGACTCCACCCTCCTCTGCCTGCCTCGGGGCCTCAAGGAGTGAGAGGTCTGTGGGGCCTGGGTTTAGCCGGGGAAGCCCAGGAGGTCATACACCGTCCCTAAGCCTCAGTTTCCTCATCACTGCAGTAGAGAGAACAGTAGCAGCTGCCACCCGGGTGTGGGGCTTTGTCAGAAGACAAAGGCTGCATGGGTTGGGCTGTCCAGTCTATTAGGGTTATTACCACTATTGTGTTTCTTCATTTGGAAGACTCCCATTATCTTTCTTTCCCGCATTTTAATTTTGCTGTCATGATGCATTTTACATGTAATGTAGCTCCACTCTTGCCCCTGAAAAGCTGTTAACTTGACTCTAACATAAAATCAATGGCTTCTTAGAATGGAAGAAACTTGATAGCATTGTTGTTATTTATTGTCATTAGTATTTCGAAGACGGATGCCACTACCTATTCCTCACCTTTAGACGGAGATAGAAGGCTCAGAGGGCACCTGCTGTGTGACCCTGAGCACGTTGCTTATTATCTAGAGGGGCCAGTCATCTGGTTTGTCCAAAACTGAGGATTTTCCTGGGATGTGGGACCTTCAGAGCTAAAAAGGGGCATGTTCCAACAGACCCTGGGGCAGGTTGGTCACGCTGCTGTTGTCTCAGGACCCTAACCTGTTTCCTCCATCTCCTGGGGATGACAGCCACGAGAAAGGAGTGATGGATTTGTCCAAGCAAGGGCTTCCCTGCCGTCCAGGGACCCACTGACCAGAGTCCTGGTGCAGCAATGATATCTTAACGTGAACAACCCAATGGTAGAGGTCATGAGCCTAAACCCTACATTTTTGGAGGTGGATCGTCTTAGCTGGTGACTCATTTCCAACACGATCAGAGGAACCAGCCAGAGTCAATCCTTGCATTTGTTTTCCTTCTCCCTGGATTCTTGATTTCTTTCCAGGAGGCAGAAAGGGCACATCTCAGACCCAAGGTACAGATGGAAGAAATGAGGCCCAGAGAAGGCAAAGACCCACCCTTGCACATCAATGCCAGACCCAGGAGGAAAGGGGTAGGGAGTCATCAGCACACTCCTTTCCTGTGGAATGCTCTGCCCTAGCTTTCCACTTGGTTACTTGGTGGAGATGAGGGAGAGGGTTGTGCCAGAAGAAGCCTGGGGCCTGGCTGCTCTAATGGCCGTCCAAGTGGAAAGGGAGCTGGGACTTAGGTCTTACTTTGGCTTTTTGCTGTGTGACCTTGGGCCCTCTCTGGGCCTCAGTTTTCCCATCTATAAAACGAAGAATTTGGGTTAATAATGTGATTTCTAAACCTATCTACAAATTTGAACTACTAAAGGTGGTTGTTAAATACAGACCCTTGGCATCTCCGAGAGAGGGCTCAGCTTCCCAGGAGATTCTGATGAAGTTGATATCTGGGCAAGCTGGGCTGAGTGGTCAGTAAGGAGGTGAATGGGGGAAGCCAGACTTGGTGGTGCTGGTGGTGGTGGTGGGTGTTGGAGGGGGCATTGCAGGGATGCCAGAGTGCTTGGCTTCAGAACAGCTGAGGGTTTGTCTCTTAGGTGACCTTGGGAAAGTTACTTAACCTCTCTGAGTTGTCGTTCCCTCATTTATGAAAAGTTGGGGTAATAATTCCCTGAAAGGGCTGCTGAGAGGATAAAATTACATGATCGATGCAGAAAGATCCGTTTCCCTCTTCAACCACGTGACTCAAATGTCAGCCTGGCCCAGTCTTGGCCCACCCAAGCCCTGTGGCCCTGACTAAGTCTGGCCAACCTCTCTATACTCGAGAATCTGGGGGACCAGAGGGTGAGTGACAGGGCCAGGGTGGGCAGGGAAGGGGCTTGACAGAGGAGGAGGAGGAGAGGAACACCAGAGAGGGAAAAGAGGGAGGTGGAGGAGAGCAGAGGGTCCTCCAGGCACTGAAATATGGTTCCTGCGTCCCAGGATGTACCTCTTAATCAACTTAATGGGCCTCTGGCTGAGCAGGGGCCTCAGAAGGTGGGAGAAATGGAGATGGCAGCCGAGCCACAGATTTGGTATGTGGGCAGGGGGCAGGTGGAGCTGGGCCACGACGGACCAAGGGGGACTGAGAGGGTCCCTGTGGAAGTCTGGAAGCTGGACTGGTAGTTGAGACCTTCACTACGTTCCATCCTAACCCTCTCTCCAGCGCAGAGCCTGGCTCCTTTGGTGACGGAGAGGCTGGATTTGGTGAGGGAGAGAATTCCTCTGGGAATTGGGAGCATGTGACCCTTGGCTTCTGATTTCTGAGGCCCGACCCAGCTTAGCTGCCTCTCGAATCCAGGGTGATGGAGGGAAGGTGGAAAAGTCCACTGTGGAGTGGGTTGGGGTTCATGGTCATGGTGGCACTAGGTGGTGACTCTCTTTGAGATGCCATCCATGAATGGGGTTCCAGAAGTCTCTTGGCAGGCAACAGTGCCAGTTCTAAGCCTGCATCACCGGTGCCAGCTTCCTGGTCAGGGAAGCTGTCTGCTTCAGGGGCTCTGAGGCAGGAAACAGGGCTACCACCTCTTCTCCTTTCTCTGTCATGGAACTACAGCCCATTGGAGGGAATCCCAGCATAGAGGGTCTCCTGGCTCCCGGTTCACCTTTCTAGCAGGGGGAGGGAGTTCTTACAAGATGCTTCATTCCAAGCCTCAATCTTCCCATCTAGAAAATGGGGGTACTGATACCACTTGCGATAAAATGGGTGAAGGGCTCAGTGTAAGGCAGATACCGTGGACACCTAGGAGAAATGTGAGCTGCCACTTAGTGCCTTGTCTAGAGGTAGTGAGTGATTGTCAGATCAGTCCAGACAGATGGTGAGGGGAGCATGGTGTCAGGGTGGGGTCAGGGTGGGAAAAGGTAGAAACAGAAAGAGCCCTTAGGTGGCTGGGCAGTGTCCCAGCTCCCAGAGCCAGCATCGGGATGGCCTTAAGGGCCCTTGCCATGTACAGGAGCTCAGGAATGCAAGGGAGACGGTAATTTGCATATGTTTTACATGTGCTTTGCATATGAAGATCTACCTCGAAGTTTGTGCTCAGGCAGCTTTGGAGCAAGCTGGGATCCTACTCTCTGCCTGATCTGTTGTGTCACAGCTTGAAGGGTGCCTGGGCCCGTCCCTTTGGGGTACAAAGGCAAAAAGGGCCAGGGGGCTTTTCCAAAGCCACACAGAGTATAGAGGGCAGGATGAAAACCAAACCCTAGGTCTCTGGTTCCCATTCATGCATTTTTCTACCACATAATCATGTGATGATGATGGTGACGATAAAGATAGTAATACCAGTGAACACTTAGCAAGCATGTGCCTGCATGCTGGGCACAGCTGCAAGTACTGTACATGCGATCTCATCCATTCCTCACACTAACCCTAGCGGGTAGTAGATGTTCGGATTATTCCCGGTTGGCTTTTGAGGGCACTGAAGACAAAGAACAGAGAGGTTAGGTGACTTTCACGAAGCCACAGAGCTGGATGTAGCAGAGTTGGGGCTCACATGTAAGCAGTGTGTTCCACACACCCTGCACTTGTCCACCATATCCTACATTGCAATGCACAGTGGAGGGTCCTTCCTGGCCCCAGGATCAGGCCCTGACCCCCCAGACTCCAAGCTCCCCAACTCCAGATGCCCTAGTACTGACCTCTGGCTCAGTGTGGGAGGGCTGGGGCCCTTCTGAAGGGGGCTCCTGCCCAGAGATGATTAAAAGTTGATTGCCTTGAGAACATTGTTTGTCTCCCTGTGTCAAACCCAGAACAGCCAGGGAGACAATTGCTGCAGGAGGCACATTTGTTAATCTCTCATTCGTTAATTTATTTTATTTTCCATCCTCAGAATTAGGACGAGCCTCTTGAACTCAATATGCAAATGTATGCAAAGCAAGATGAACAGACATCTTTAAAAGCATACTTTTTCCCCCTCCTCCTTGCATTAGTGGAATTGCAGCTCACCCCACCCATTGGGTGGAGGGCAGATGTGGGGAAGGGGGTCCTTTGTCACTTTTCAAAGCAAGTCTCTGTCCACTGGCTCATCTGTCCCGCCCAGATGCCCTCTGCACTGTGTGTTTTCATTATCATCCCCATTTTACTTATGAGACCAATGAGGCTCAAGATCACATAGGAAAGCAGGGGTGGAGCTCAGACCTGAGCCTTTTGAGTCCAAATCCCATTTTCTTTGCTCTGCCCTGTACAAACACACCTCCTACCGCAGCCTCACCACTAACTTCTTTTCTGGCCGTCGTGCCATGGGGGAACTTCAGCTCAGGTGGCCTGGCTGGGGCTGAACTGGGCCAGTGGCCCTGGGAAAGGTCGCCTGTGGGGAAGCACTGTCGTAGCCCCATATCAGCGGCCACCACCCTCTCCTCCCAGCAGCCCTGCCTGCAGTTGGCCTTGGCCCCTTGGCTAGGAGCTGGAGACAAGCTCTGCTTGCTGCCCTCTCCGTTGCCCTGCCCTCCCCACAGGGCCCAGTGGAGCGAGTTACTGCTCGCCAGGTGTTTTGCTAGCTCTCGAATCAGCGGCCTTGGCCTAATTGCTAGAAAAGCCTTCCCCAGCTCTCCAGGAAGCAAAACCTGACAGATTTCCCAGCAATAGTCATGTTGCTGGAGGGGGAAGTGGAGAGAGGAAGAATGACAATGAGAGAGAGAGAGAGAGAAGTTAGTAACAGGACTTCCAGTCTCTAGAAAGAAGCGCTCCTCTTCTTTCCTCACTTCTCCTCCTCTTCCTGTCCGCCCTCCCTTAGTCTACCAGGAGCCCGTTTTCGGAGCTAACATCCTGAAGAATGAGTCCAGAGAGGCAGAAGGGCTTGAGGACTGAAATGGGGGTGGGGAGGCGGTGGAAATGTGGAGGAATGGGATAGGGACCCCTGGGAAGAGGCCAAGAGCATCAGAGTCTGAAGAGGAGACTATGGGTCAAAAGGAAATGAATAAGGGGGCAGGGTCATGCTGCTACATTCTTCAGTTCAATCCCCAGTGCTTTTGTGCAGACTAAACCCTGAGGTTGGCATATTATCCAGCCCATGCCCTGTTTCCCTGCCAGGATGGCCCCACCCCTGGCTCAAAGCCTTCTCCTGTCCTCAGAAACCTGGGTAGTCAGGAGGCCCGAGGACCCGGAAACCACAGCGGCCTCCCTGGGCCCCTCACACCTGGTTCCTGTGCCCATGGAGCGAGTTCTAGGCTGCAGCCTGTAGCTTGGGGAGATATGCCCAGGCATAAAGCAGGGCTGCAGCCTGGTATGGTGGGAGAGGTACCCACCATCTGTTCTGTGAAGACACAGATAGCACAGTTCCCCCAGAATCCTAGCCCTAACAGCCAGCTTCTCAGTGAGCGATCCAAGGTCCTGAGCAGAGGGACCACAGCCTCGCCCCAGAGTATCCGCTACCCTGCTCTCCCCGGGGCAAATAGGCACCACCAGGGCACCCCGCCCCCCAGGGCGCTTTCCTTCCAAACCCCTTCCCTTCACCGAGTTATTCTCCAGCATCAAGTCTTACTGGGAAAGAGTAGGATGGAGTTTGAAAAATAAATAAACATTTTAAAGAGAAATCAATAAGTAAGGGAGAAGGGCACTCTTTTCCCCTTTAATTTTTTAAAGAAAAAATTAATTTTCCCTTTGCCTAAGTACCTGTCACCTTAAATTAATGTCTTCAAGAGCGAAAATGATGGAGAAGGTGGGTCATTAGGCAAATTTTAATTAGAGGCTCAGATGTCCTTTACTAATAAGATGTTACATATATTTCATTCTGTTCTTGCCTCCGGACTGTCAGAACATCTGCAACACCACGGAGGGCCATGTGGGGCAACGGAAGTGAGGAGGCCTTAGGGAGATGGGGTTGGGGCAAGGGAGGGAAATGGTGGGGGGCTTTTTCCATTCGGGGGGCTGGGAAGGGCAAGGGAGGGTGATCGTTGGGAAAGGTATTTCTGTTTTTTCCCCAGAAAGGGGGTCCACTCCAGGGCTCCAGCCAGCTTCTTCATTTCCTCTGTGTGTGTGTGTGTGTGTGTGTGTGTGTGCACGCACGCGTGTGTGTGTGCACGCAGAGAGGCAGTATAGCAGAGATAGAGCAGTTAAGGCGTTGGGTTCTGAAGCCAGACTACTCAGCATTCACACTTAGGTTCTAACTGTGACTCTTTGAACTCATTACTTAATTTCTCTGTGCCTCAGTTTCCTTACCTGAAAAAGTGGGGATAATGGGTATCTACCCCCTATGGGTGTTGAAAGGGTTCAACCTGGCTTGATTAGAAAGGGGCCTGGCACCAGTAAGCTACACGTGTGCCCATGTGCTACCCTCAGGGGAAATACCGCTGGATTTGGACTCAGAAGGCAGGGCTTGAGCCGTCCATCTTCCCCTTCCAGCCTGGGTGACACTGGTCAGCCACCTTACTTCTCCGAGCGTTTTTTGGTTTGTCACCTGCCAAGAGGTTCAGAGATGAGAACTGGGAGTCTACGTGTCCCTCTCCGGGTGGGACAAGACTCCGATGAGACACGCAGTGCACTCTGGGAAGTCCTGGCCATGAGGCGGGAGGTGTACCTGCTCCCACGACCCTGCTTACCTACAGACAATGCTGATCGGCACACAGGACAGGGTGCAGCTGACGACACGCCCCCAGCAGTGTGCACACCTGTCTGTGGATGTGGTCAGGGAGGGGGTCCTGAAGAAGCTCCTCCATGCCTCTGCATGGAGGCGTCCTTCCCTGGCTTTGCACATGGGCAACGTCTCAGCCCGGCCTATGCAGGCCACACATGCAAGCCACACATGCAGGCACAGAGTTCCGTGGCCCCTTTCAGGGCCCGCTGGCCGTCAGGGACAGCGGCACATGCGAGATTCAGCATGTCCCACACTGTCTCTGTCCAGATCAACGCAGGAGCTTCTCAGACCTTGTTGTGGGAACTCAGGCCCGCGGGCTCCCGTGGCCCCTCAGGGAACGCCACTTCCCATTTCTGGGCTTTAATTTCCTCCAGAGGCCCTTCACCCTGGGGTAGGAAGACATGCTGGCTCTGAGCCTCACCCTGGATATACTTGCTCCCCCTGGCAGTATTTGGGAAAGAGACAGAGAGTAGAAAACCACACAGGGTGTGTGAATGGGCATGAAAGGGCGCTCCAGCATGGGCAGCACCCACTGTGTTCCAGGCCTGGCGGTTGGCCCTCCGCATACGCTGACCTTCAAGCTACCCCTGAGACACCACCACTACCACTTTTTACAGACGGGAATGTTGAGGGCAGGGGAGGTTCTCAAGGTCACACGACACGTAAGCTGACGTTCAAATCTAGATCCGGCTAGTCTTTGATTCTTTCCTTTGTAGATAAGTGTGTGGGCTAGTGGCAGGGCCCCGGGAGTGGCAGAAAGTCCCATAGCCTCTGTGGGAGAGAGTGCCTGTGGTTCAGAGGCTGTAGGTTGGAGAAGCTGTGTGCCTTCCCCTTCCTGGGCTTCCAGCTCCCTCCGTGCAGTGAACCAAGTGAACTCGGGCACTTCCCCTGAGACCAGGTTTGGAGGACTCCCTGGAGAAGAGAAATAATGCAGAGGGTTGAGGGGCTGCTGAGCGGGGGCCAGGGCTGAGTTGAAGCTGTCTCTCCTCCTGACTCGTTGGCCCCAAGTTCATCTTTGGGGCATGAGGTACAAGCCGAGGGCAGAGCAATTGCTGGGGCCATTACTCACCTCAGCTGCTGCTGCTCTCTGCGCCCAGCTTCCCAAGGAAAGATATGGAAATTGCACTCATTTTCCAGGAACAAAGAGGCCAGCTCACAGACCTTGCAAGCTTCTTACCCCGTTGCTCTGCTCCCCACCTCTACTTGGTCATATAGACTTCTGCTACCCTGAAGAGATGGGTGGAAAGACAAAAACAAATGAAGCAATAAGGCAGAGAGCTCAGAAAGGACTCAAGAACTTCCCCCTATCTCTGGGGAGAGGGAGTTGGGGCATTTAAATGGTGGCAGAAAAGTGAAGGCAGAGGTGCTGCAGGCTAATGGGGAGAACAAATTTGCTGATAAGGTTAAAAGGAGCTGGGGGTAGCCTGCTGGTGCAGAGGAAACCCAGACTGGGGAAAGAGAATTCACTTCTTTGATCATCTGTTATATACAGAGCTCTTCTATACATGCTACCTCATTAATTTCCGGCAGTACCCATCATCACCCCATTTTAAACACCGAGTAAACAGGCTCAAAGAGGTTAAGTGATTTGTCCAAGAACAAAACATTTCAGGTGGCATGGCAGGATTCAGACAGCCGTCCTGTCTGACACCAGAGCCTTTTCCACTTTACCACGGTGCCTCTCTCCTGCTCAGGAGTTGGGAGTTCTGAATTTCAGAGATGGACGTCAATGCTAAATTGCCATGCAAATCTTTCCAGGCATCTGGAAAATGAGATGATTAGACTAGATAATTTCCAGTCCCTTGTAGTGCTGCATTTCTGTACTTAAGAGGTGGGTGTTTGGGGGCTCCCCCCAACCCAAAATTGAGAACTCTGAATGGCTTGGAGGGGCATCAGGACCGCTAGGCTGACCTTTGTCATCAATGAATTAGAGTGGAGTCTTGTTGCCTCTCAGGACCTCACCATTACCACCTTGAGATACTGAGTCCTTTGGCTATTGGTTCTAGCCAATGGTCTATTGGTCAGGTGGCAGACATGGAACTGCCAGCGGGGAGGGCGGTCAAGAGACAGCCCAGTCTCCGGTCCAGCGCGCAAGGAAACCCGAACACTCTCTCTGTGGCACAATAACTCCTCTTTTCTCGCCCCCTCCCTCTAAGCCACAGACCCCAATTAGCAGCTTAGCACCCAAGTTCCCAGATGCTTTCCTGCCATTGGATACACTGAATAATGGAGATATTCTGGGGCTGAGATGAGGAGGGTGGGTGGTAGGATGTGAACCTGTAAAAATGTAGCGAGAGAGATTTCAGACTCCGGGGGTTGCACTTTCTTCACGCTTTTAGGAAGGTGTCTGGTTCCTGAAAGGACTCCTGGTCCAAGTATAATTTTCTGATAATTACCCCCATTCCTCTGAGCTCCTTCTAAGTACTGAGGAGTGAGAGGAATAGACAAGGCTCTGCCTGCTGAGGGAGACCACTCCTTGTCCTGTGGGAATATGAACCCAGCGAGGGAGGTAGAACTCCCGGTGGGGAGCAGTACCCACCCCGCCAACATATTGTGGCTGTCTCCCTCAGCTAATTCCTGGGCTGGTGGGGAAGAGAGTATTCTTAGCGTCCTTGTCTTTGGTCTGAAGGAGTTAGGGGGACTGAAGGGGGAAAATATAAAATTCAAATGTAAAAAAGATGACTGAAGAAGTGTATTCAGTTTGCTGGAGGGAAGGTCTCTGGGTCAGGTGGTCGTTCTCTAGGACAGCCCTGTAAGAAAGTTGGGGTGTGTGTGTGCCTGCAGTCGCATGCCCAGGACACGAACTCTCATTTTCTAAATTTGTTTGGCAGAGACTATAACAAAGAAACCCTTGAGAAAAGGATTATCTTGTTCTATTCCATGTCATTCGGGGCAGAAAAACTAAAATTGGAGATAAACGTATAAATATCATGTCTCCCTCTATCAAATTGAAGTTGTAGGACTCTGTACTCTGTTGAGTGATGAGAAAAAGGTCTGGGAGTCATAAGAGCACACCTGGTCACTGTATGACTTAGGAAGACTCCCTCCTCTTTGGGCCTCAGTTTTCCCATCTGTAAAATGGCTAATTGAACTTAGAAAGTTTATCACATCTTTTCTAGCCCTGGATATGCTTGTTTTTGTTCTTGTTGTTTTCACCTTGTGAATCTTCTCCACCAATTTCCCCTTGGAAGTAGGATCTGTTCATGGTTCTGACGACCTTGGGGTCAATGAAAATCACCCATCTGGCCCAGCTAGTCATATGTTTTTTTCCATTTGTCAGTTGTCAAGTTTTGTGCGTACATGGGACAAACATACAGGTGATAATCAGATCTATGAGTGACATAGCTAAAGTACAAGATTCAAACCTTGCCTCCATGCAGCTGTGCAAGCGAGATCAGGGCTGCAGGAGCGTGGAGGACATTCCAGCCCTCTAAATGAATAGTAATGTTCACCCCTGGTTGAATTGGTTAGGACTCCTATTGGTGCCCATTTCCCCAAACGTTCCTGTTTATATGGAAAAAGGGTCATGGAGAGGAACTATGGGGAAAGGGAGGAAAAAAGGAACAGATCAGTTACTCATATGGCTCTTTCTTCTCCCCCATGAGATGAGAGTAGGTGTTCTAGACCATGAGGTTGCCGTCATCCTTTCCTCAATGACTTATATCCATGACCTTAAGGTTTCCCACCAAAATCTTAAGAACCTAAGAACTGGTGTCAAAGAGCCCACTTTTCTCTCTCGTGATAGCTTGAGAGCAAGCACATAAGGGTTTGAGCCTCAGCAATCTGAAGTGCAAGGGGACTTTGCTTTCTTGGATTTCTGTTCAAAGTCTTTGTATATCTGTATATCTGAGAAGAGTGAGGCAGAGAAGGGAGGGCAGAAGAGAACCACCTCCACCATTCATTGAATCATCATCATGCTTTGGGTGTTTTACATATTTTATTATTGAGTCCTCATGAGAATCTTGTGAAAAGGGATTTTTGTTATACATTGGTCAGATTTGGGAGCAGAAATCCAGAGAGATTAAATTCCTGTCCCAAACTAGCGTGTGGTATATCATAGTTTCCAGTCCAGAATGCATACTTCTTCTACTCCAAAATGAATGGCAGGTCCAGGGGTAAGAACAGAATTGGCCTAAAAGAATCTCTTAGTGAGTCTTCAAATTGCCCATCTTTTCCCATCTGCGGCCCTGTCTTGGTTGTAGCAAGTAAAATACCAGATTCCCTCTCAGAAAAAGTCCATCCTTCTCCTTTCTCTGCAGAACAGGGCTGGGGTGGGGCTTCACCCTTTAAATCCTTGCCCTCCAGGTCTCACATATGCCTCTTGGGAGAGTTTTCTGTCATACCAGTGGCTTTGCAAAATTGGAAATGTTCAAACAACCCACTCTGCTCCACAAGGGTTGTTTGATGGCTCCCTAGAATAGTGAATCCGCAGGTGGAGAGCAGTCCTGCTGAGACTAACTGTACTCCCCCACTAGCTCCTGCTGATGTCATCTTCTCTCCAATTGTCACCTCTACATTGTGTGTAGGGATTACGTGAGGAGTAATGATGTGTTGGGGGAGGAGCCCCCAAAACGCCCAAAGGAAAATACATTGTTGGAAATGTGATAGAATTGTCAACATTAACTTGAAACCAATTGCGTCAATTGTGAAGCACAAGTTATGATTCTGTGTAGTCTGCAGCAGTGTGAAAATTGCTCAAAGGTCACCAAGAAGGGAAATAATAGCCAAGGAAGGTTGGACAGGAGTGACCACATGGAAAACAATCCCGACGAAGTTTACAAGCGTGAGTCAGCAGCACGGACAGAAGCAGGGCTTATGGTACACCCTCCGCCTTTTACTCTTTAAAATGACGCCATGCCTATGGCTAGGGTCAGGTGCTCCAGCTGGCAGGCCTCCTTCTCCTGACCTGTTTATCTGACCCCCGCCTCCCCTTTGCCCTAGCTTGGGCATCTCCTGGGGCCGTGAACAGCTGGCACTGCCCTGGCATATTTTCAGGACGAACTTGCTCCTTTCAAAGCTCAGGCCTCCGACACGGAGGGCATCTGGGCTACTCAGGCCTCCTCCCCACAGGGTAGGTGACCTTTTTCTTTGATGGAGGAGCAGGTGGATTGGTTTGGCTCGAGTGAGGATTTTTCTGTGACAGGTGGCCTGGAGCGATTGGGCAGAAACCTTCTCCCTCCCCCCACACACCCAGGAGACTCTGGCTGCAGGATAGAAGGAGAAAAATTAAAACTAAGGTTTATTATGGAATTAGGGCTATAAAACCACAGCCCAGAGCAACGCAACAGCTATAGCCATAAAACTAGAGCCCATTTAATCATGAGATAGGTGCATTTATACATTAAGTAGGAGCATTTGTGTACAGGTAACAGAGAGTAACTACTGCTCTTCTGTTTGTGGCAATAACTGGGCCTTTATGGAGTTTTTGTGGCTGCTTAATCATGGCGAATGGACAGAGGTCTGGGGTGGGAAAAGTCAGTGGATATAAAACTGTGGCTGAGGTTGAATTTCATGACCAAGGAAGCAAAGTGTGGTCAAAGTCAACTTTTCCACGTTTCTGCCTCCAGGGGGGAGAAGCCCAGTGTCCAGGTCAGATGGGTGATGCTTTCCTTTAGGATTCAGCAAGCAAGATGTTTTGACCTATTCCTGGGGTTTTCCTTCCCTAGCCCCTCCAAAGCTTGGTTCAGTGAGTCGTGGTCTCGGTCAGCATTTGGAATTCAGCTCTGGGGTCCGTCTTTGAGTTTAGGCACCTCCCTTTCCATTTGCTAAGGACTTCTACCCTCCCCCATCTGTCCCAGTGTATGGCAGAGGTGGATTTGTGGGGTAAGGCTTTTGTTGCTCCCTAATTTCTGGAAAAGGCAAAGAGGCACAGTTGACAGATATCCAGAAATGTCTTTAACAACTAATGACACATTCTAATCTCTAAATCAATACATATTCAGTCAACAAAATTTTGGTGAGCACCTGTGATAGGCCAGGCTCTGGACTCAAGGGGTGTAAAAGTAAATTAGACGCAACCCCTTCCCTCGGACAGGTCCCAATTTGGTACAGGTGTCGTAACAGTAACAAATACATTATAATATAATGGGGGAGGCGTCACAATAAAACCATTGTCATATCATTATTGGGGGGCTCATTAATGTATTAACTGCGGCTAATATATTTTAGAGCCTGAGATGTGCTTACCTGCTCCAAAGGTACCTAGCGGAGGTGATTCGAGTATGTTGAGACTTCTTTTGTGAAGGGAGAATGCCTGTGATTCTACGAGAGAGGGTCCGATAAGCCTCTGCCTGTGGCTCAACTGGGACAGCTCTCCTCCCCTTCTCCAACCTCACCCCAAAGTTCACTTCTTTCTGCAATGACACTCATCACCCTCCACCCAATTTCCAAGCCCTTTCTGGGCAGTGAGCAACTCCAGATCCAATGTTCCCTTAACCACAGTAATATGACAACATGTAACGGAGGATTGAGTACACATTTGTTTTTCTCGTGACTCAGGGCTCTCTGTGGCTTCCTTCCATGTCCCTGTGTCCCATTACTCTAGTTATTTGAGAATTAGCAGTTTATGCAAGGAATGAAAGTATTCTGAGGAAGATGTGAGAACTTCAGGCAGTTTTTCGAAGGGAGGAGCTGTTTGATATGGGGCTTTGAAAGATGGAGAGATATGTACTTAGCTTGGTTTCCTTGCATGACTGTTGCAGGGGGTGTGGAGTAGGTAGCTGACTTACCCTGTTCCATCTCCCTTGTGTCCACTCTGCGGAGGCCTCTGGCCCCAGCATATCTGAGCATTCTGCTGTCAGAAAGGATCACAGCCCAACACTCTGTAGGTTGGTACTTGTTCACACTTTCCCGAGGCAGGAAATGTCCTACCCTTCCCAGCTCCCCCTCCTCTCCTGCAAAACTTATTTCAGCAATCTGTACTGCTTGGAATAACCTGAAGATGTTCACAGAACTTTATCGTTCATGAGGCTTTCCACTTGGGTGTAATCAAAGCCCTGCAGTATGGACAAGTTGAGAAAGGATTGTCAGCTTCATTTTATAGACAAGGTGCTTGGCTGCAGAGAGATTGCGTTAGGTGGCAGAACTGGGACCAGAACTCAGACCTCTTGACTCCAAGGCAGGGCCCTTTGGCTCTGCCAGCCTTGAAGCCCTACCTCAGCCTATCTTGAAGTCCTGTTGTTGCACGTGACTCTCATTTCTTCTTTCCTGGTCTTTGACAGAATCCTCAAGGGGGGATTCTCACATGCTTTGAAGTCTCCTGGGCGTAGCCCACATTTCCTGAATAATAGTGAGAGCTGGAATTTTTAAAACACCACTTGCATGCATTGTTCTAAATGCTGCACATATATTGACTCAAAAGCTCACACAACAACCCTGTGAGGCAGGTACTATTATTACCCTCCCTTCACAGATGGGAAACTGAGGCACAGGGACCTTAGCTTACCCCAAAATCCCACAGCTGGCAAATGGCAGACCAGGCAATCTGCTGCAAAGTTTCTACTCTTTCCCACTACACGACACTATCTTTCCTATGGAAAACACGTTGTAGATTTTAAGTTCAAGCCCTTGTTTTGCTTTCACTTGCAGCGTGACTTTGGGTGAGTCACTTAACCTCTCTGGGACTCAGTTTTCTTCACTGACAAATAACAGCAGTCGCGCACATTTCTGTCATGCTTTGCAGTTTACAAAGCGCTTTGTGAGGTATCGCTCATTTGATCCTCACGACTGTCAGGGAAGAAAGAAGATGACAGCCTATTTTATGCATAAGAAAACTCAGGGCTCCAGGATGTGGCGGAGGTCACACAGCTAGTATGCCCTGGAATAAGACCTGGAAGCCAGGCCTTGGAGGGTTCTTGGACTTGGACTAAGTGCTCTCCAGGAGTCCTGTCAGCCCAGCTCCTTCTCTGTGCTGGGACATTAAAATTCTGGGGTGGTCTCAGTTCAGGATGCCACAACCAATTACCAAAGATTGGGTGGCTTATCGACAGTAGCGATATATTGCTGACGGTTCTAGAGGCTGGAAGTTCGAGATCAGGGTACCAGCGTGGTTGGGTTCTGGTGAGAGCTCTCTTCTGAGATGCAGACTGCCTACTTCTCTTTGTATCCTCACAGGGTGGGAGGAGGGAGAGAGAGATCTCGGGGGTCTCTTTTATAAGGGCCCTAATCCCATTCAGGAGGGTTTGACCCTCATACTTAATTACCTCCCAAAAGTCCGACCTCCTGCTACTGTCACATTGGAGGTTAAGATTTCAACCTATGACTTTGGGGGAATACAGACGTTCGGTTCATAACGGGTAGTGGTGAGCGCTGAGTTTGGGGCTGGTGGTACAGCCCGAGCTGGTGGTGTGGGTAGCAGCTATTCTGTGCACAGCACTCACCTGGGCATCTGAAGTCATCCTTTGCAATCCGTCACCAATCCCAAGGCTCAGTGAGGGCCTCCCACGGACCCCCACCCCCCAGTAGAGGCTGCCTTGAGGAAACCACCTCTCAACCTTCTCTGCCCCTGCCTGAGCAGCCCGTCTCCCTTGCCCATTCAGTATTTTTCAGGTATGAACCATAGGGTTGACCAAGAAGCCTCTCTGCGTGGAGGCTCTGCCCCCAGAGAGGCAAAGGGAAAAAGGACAAAAATATAAAATAAAGATTATGCAAAAGAATTATCCTGCATGTTTCTCCTATCTCCCTCATCTCCCTGTGTAAATTACGCTATTATTCTGTTCCCTAAGGACTCCTGGTCGTCCTTATTTCTTCTTTTGAGCTAAAGTCATTCATGCAGTAAATTAGTTCTTTGCTTTGAAATAGCTCTGATTGTAGCAGTTGCTGCCACCAGCAGCAGCAACACTGTGTCCCCGGACAGTTTCCAAAAAAAAAGAAACAAGCTTCAATAACCATCCCTTCCTTCCATTCTATTCACATGCACAGAAAGACACGGGGTGCCCATTTCCTGAGTTCTTAGAAAGGCAAGTACATACATAGGAGAGGGAGTACAGGCCTAGGTTAGGAAGTCCTAACCTGGAAACAATTCAGGTTGGGACAGAGAGAATTACAGTCATCAAGGCTTTGAGTCAGCAGCCTGAAAACGTCAAGGTTCTCGCCCCTCGAGAACCAAGCCTTGGTTCACCTCGGGTTACTGGGGAAGCAGTATGACAAGAGGTTGAGAACCCAGGTTTTGGTGTCAGGCACTCCTGGGCTGTCCTGGGGTTCTTCCCCATTTCAGCCGTGGGACTTTGGGCAAGCGTCTTAGACCTGAATCTATAAATTTCCTCATCTCTGACACATATCTCACTCCAGACCCATGTATTCGGTCGCCTACTCAGCATCTCTTCTTAGATATCTGACAGACAGACTTAACATGTCACAATACAGTCTCCTGGCTTTCTCCCTTCTGAACGTGCTCCTGCCATCGTCTCCCCATCTCTAGATGCCAACTCCATCCATCCTTTGCTTAGGCTAAACGCCTCTGTCATCCTTCACGCTGCCCCTTCTCTCACATACTAATTCCATTCTGTCGGTAAATCCTATTGGCATGATTTACAAAATGTGTTCAGAATCTGCCTACTCCTTACCACTTCCACTGCTACATCCGGAGTCACCATCACCTCTCGCTTGGTAATTTCAAGAGGCTCCTGACTGGTTTTCACCCTTCCCTCCTGATCTCCAACGTGGTTCTTTAAAAACAGGTCAGTTCACATCTTGCCTCTACGAAACCTTCCAGTGGCTTTCCATATTGCTGAGAGCAAAAGCCAAGGATCTACACAACAGGTACCCTTCCCCCAGTGTGGCTTTAATTGTTATTTATTTGGAGGTGACACCTGTAAATAGTTATTTGCCTTTCTATAATTCTGGTCTTTTAACATTGCACAATATAGGTTGTGTGTGTGTGTGTGTGTGTGTGTGTGTATGTGCGCGCGCATGCTTGGCGGTGGGCTTGAGATGGGATGGGGGGACAAATGGCACTAAGAACAGGTGAGTTTCCTTGGCAGTGAGATCTCCACCAATGTCTCCCGTGGTGACAAAGGTGTCCCCCCAGCCTTCTCTCAAGGATCCATGTCATCTCTCAATGCCTCTTCTCTACTCCTCATGGTACCCTGTCCTCTATCACTCCATGGCTGTGGGTCTCAGCCTTCAGCCTGAGAGAAGAATTGAAAAAGCTTGCTTAAAGGGAAGATGCCACCTCTTGAGATTCTGATTTGTCAGGAACATAGGGGTGTGTTTAACAAGTGGCCCGGGTGAATCGGGTATGGGTGGTCATAGCATGTATATCACACCATAAATTACAATGTACGTGAGATTTAATTATTTTTAAAGTGCTTTTAAAGGTTAAGTTTTTGTTCATCTTCAAAAAGGAAGATTTAGAAATAAACCATGTCCATAGATGCACAATGCAAATGTGGTCAGTATACATATTTAGATTTATTATGTCCAGATGATGACTTAGGTCAGGAAATATGATGGGGTAAAGCCCAGCCAGGAAACTGAGATTTTTTGAAGGTGAACTTCACAATTCAATGGACAGATCTGAATAAAAAGTGTTCAGTATGGGCTCCCTCACAGAGAAACAAGCTTAAGAGTCACTTAAACTGAGGTTTTCCTCAACTTCTGAAGTTTCAGTGTGGACATAACAATATCGTCCACCTTTTTCTCTCCAGACATCCAAAAGGAAATGTCTCCATACTAATGTTGCCTAGTCCTTTTGGTCAGTGTTTTGTTTTAATCCCCACATTGGACATTATAACAGTTATTCTTCTCAAAAGACAATGTTTACTTTATCGACGTTTGCACCAATTTCTTTGCTAACCAATCCACTGTGTATCTGAGATTTTCCTTCTGGAACCATTTTCCTCTTTCCTGAAGTAGATCTTTGAGAAGTTGTTATAGTAAAGTTCTATTAGTGGTAAATGCTCTAATACTTTGACTATTTGCCCATATCTTTATTTCACCTTTGTTCTTGAAAGATGGTTTTGCAAGGTACACATTTCTAGATTGATGATCATTTTTCTTAACACTTTGAAGACAATCCACTGTATTTTGGTTTCCATTTTTATTTATGAGAAGTCTATTGTCAGTCTAACTCTAGCTCTCTTGAATATAATCTATCTTTTCTCTGTAGCTCTTTTAAGATCTCTTTAGCTTTAGTACCCTGTAATCTCACAGCAGTGTACAAGTATGTTAATGTAAAGAAAAAATCCTGCATGATATTTTTTGTGCTTCCAGTGTATTTGGATGTATTTCTTTTATCACCCATAGAAAAATGTCAGTCATTGTTACTCATATATTTACTTAGCTTGATTCTCTCTATCTTCTTCGTCTGGGTCTCTGATTAAATGAATGTTAGGTCTTTTGAGTCTGTCTTTCATATCTCTTCATCCCTTTTTCATTATTTTCCAGCATCTTCTCTCTTTGAATAATTTCCTCAAGTTGATCTTCCAGTATACTAAATTCTTTCTTTAGCTTGTGTCTAGTTTTCTGTATCCATTTCGAGATGTTCTATTTGGTTCTTTTTACAAATATTTCTGATAATTTTATGGTCTATTATTGCTTGCTCATTTTTGTGGTTTTTATATTTCTTTAAATATTTCATACCTACTTGTTTTTTATATCTGATTGTTCATCAAATATTTATTTAGTGCCTATTATGTGCCAGTTAGTATTATAGAAGCTGGGGATTCAGCAGGAAACAAAACATCTGAAAATGTCTGCTTTCATGGCTCTTACATGCTAGTGGATAATTCCAGCACCTGAGGTCCTCGGGAGCTTGAATTTGTTGTTGATTGCTTCTGCTTACTTCCCCTCATAGTGGTTTGTTTTTCTATGTTTGGAATCTTTGAATATGAGTTCATTTTCATCTGTGCGTAGTCCGTGAGAATCTGAGGGGCCTAAATTAGGATACTTTCCTCCAAAGAAGACTTGCATGTGCTTCTTTCAGGAACCAGGGAATGTTACTGTCCTGCAACCAGTTTAACTGTCTTTGAGAACCCAGATTAAAGAAGTCTTGGATTGGTTTCTCCACCTTCCCTGCTCCAAGGCTTAACATTCCCACTCATCACTGAAGCACATGCCCACAGGGAACACCTACCTTACAATTTTTTTTACTGTGGCAAAATATAGTGATTGTGGCAAAAAATTTTTTTTGCTATTTTAAGTGTATAATTCAGTGGCATTTATTACATTCACAGTGGTGTGCAACCATCACTATCTATTTCCAATTTTTTTTCGTTACCCCAAACAGAAACTCTGTAACCATTAAGCAATGACAACACCCCCCAGCCCGCCGCCATTTCCCGTTTCCATCAATCCTTGGTAATCTCTAATCTACTCTCAATCTCTATGAATTTGCCTTTTCTGGATATTTCATATGAGAGGAATTATATAATATTTGTCTTTTTGTGTCTGCCTTATTTCACTTAGGATAATGTGTTCAAAGTTTGTCCATGTTGCAGCATGTATCAAAACTTCATTCCTTTTTATGGCTAAATAATATTCCAGTGTATGTATATATCACATTTTGCTTTTCCATTCATCTTCAGATGGACAGTTGGGTTGTTTCCACTTTTGGCTATTGTGAATATTACGGCAGTGAACATTGGCATACAAATATCTGTGCGAAAATCTATTTTCAATTCTTTTGAATATACACCTAGGAGTGGAATTGCTTGGTCATATGGTAATCTTATGTTTAACTTTTGGTTCCTTAACCAGCATACTGTTTTCCACAGATTCTGCACCATTTTAGATTCCCACCAGCAATATACAAGAATTCCAATTTCTCCAAATTCTCACTAACACTTGTTATTTCCCATTTTATTATTATTATTATTATTATTATTATTATTATTACCATCACCCTGGTACATATGAAATAATAACTTGTTGAGGTATTGATATGCATTTCCCTAATAACTAATAATATTGAACATCTTTTTATGTGCTTATTGGCCATTTGTGTATATTCTTTGAAGTAATGTCTATTTAATACCTTTTTCCATTTTTGAAACTGGGTTGTTTTTTTTTTGTTGTTGTTAGTGTTAGGAATTCTTTTACATAATCTGGATATTAAACCCTTATCAAATGATTTGCAAATAATTTCTCCCATTCTGTAGGTTGTCTTTTCAATTTTTTGATAATGCCTTTTGATGAACAAAATCTTTAATTTTGATGAAGCCTAATGTAGCTATATTTTCTTCTGTTGTTTGTGCTTGGGGGGTCTTATCTATGAATCCATTTGTCAATTCCAAGGTTATGAAGATTTTATCCTATGTTTTTTTCAAAGACATTTATGATTTAAGTTCTTATATTTAAGTCAATGATACATTTTGAGTTATTTTTTTTGTATTTTCTGGGAGGCACGGGGTCTAACTTCATTCTTATGCATGTGGAAATCCAGTTATCCCAGAACCATTTGTTGAAGACACCATTCCTTTCCCATGAAATGGACTTGGCACCCTTGTCTAAAATCAATTGGCCATAGGTGTATGAGTTTATTTCTGGACTTTCAGTTCTATTCCATTGGTCTATATATCTATCTTATGCCAGTACTACACTCTTAAGTACTGCAGCTTTATAGTAAGTTTTGATATTGGGGAAATGTGTGTCCTCTGACTTTGTTATTGTGTATTAAGATTGTTTTGGCTGTTCAGGGTCCTTTGCAATTCCATATGAATTTGATGATTGACTTTGCCTTTCTGAAAAAAAATACTATTGGAATTTTAATTGGAATTTCTTTGAATCTGTAGATCACTTTGGGCAATATAAGCATCTTAACAATATTATCTTCCCATCCACTAACATGGGATGTGTTTCCATTTATTTCAGGCTTTTTAAATTTCTTTCAGCAATATTTTGTGGTTTTCAGTGTATACGTCTTTCATTTCCTTGGTTAAATTTATTCCTCAATATTTCATTGTTTTGTATGCTACTGTGCATGGTACTACTTTCTTAATTTCCCTTTCTACATTGCACATGTATAGAAACACAACTGAGATATATATATATATATATACAAAATAAATTTTATTGGGGAATATTGGGGAACAGTGTGTTTCTCCAGGGCCCATCAGCTCCAAGTCGTTGTCCTTCAATCTAGTTGTGGAGGGTGCAGCTCAGCTCCAAATCCAGTCACTGTTTTCAATCTTTAGTTGCAGGGGGCGCAGCCCACCATCCCACGCGGGAATCGAACTGGCAACCTTGTTGTTGAGAGCTCGCGCTCTAACGCGCTCTAACCAACTGAGCCATCTGGCCACCCAACTCATATTTTGTTTTGATCCTACACCCTACAACTTTGCTGAATTGTTAGCTCTTGTATCTTTCTTGTGGATTATTTGGGATTTTCTATATATAGGATCATGTCATCTATGAACAAAGATAGTTTGATTTCATGCTTTCCAACTTGGATGCCTTTTATTTATTTTTCTTGTCTAATTGCTCTAGCAATACAATGTTCACCAGCAGTGGTGAAAGTAGGTATCCTTGTCGTGTTCCAACATCCGCCTTTTGAGTTGCCTTGCTGCTCATTGTTCCTTGCCCTTATTTCAGTGAATTTGGGGGGATGGATGGGACTATTAAATATTTATCTTATGTTGACCCCAGAAATGCACTTGATGTTTTTTTAAGGAGCTAGTTGTTTTTCAGTGAAAAGACTTTTATGTTATCTAGTCTGCTATTGATGGAAGCAACACAAGATGACACTTTGAAAAACTCTGACATAGAAAATAGAAGATTAGTTCTCATGATGGTTTGATGGCCCTCTTTCCATCTCACCCAGAATAATGAAAACAAGCTGTATCATCATGATAGAAACCGAATCCCAAATAAAATCTGGAAGTTAGTCAAACTTATAGGGGTCTTAGGTGGGTGAAGAGGTTCTGGGGAGATTGGCTTGAAGGATGAGAGATAAATACATCTTGTATACCATACAAAGACTAAATTTGTTCCAATTTTCAGCCAGGCATCTACTCTAGTGTTCATTCATGCAGCATCTTGAAAAATGTCTCATCAGTTGCTAGGGAATTCAGCCTTGTGAACACAAATCCCAGTTTAAGCTGTGCGTCTGTGTAGTCATGGGAGTGGGGGGGGGGAGAGAGAGAGAGAGAGAGAGAGAGAGAGAGAGAGAAAGAGAGAGAGAGAGAGAATGAGATATGGGGGGCACATACTACTTGTCTGATGGTGTTCTCTAAATAAGGGAAGCAGAGAACACTCTTTGGCTCTTCCCCTCTCTTCTCTTGCCTGTTCTTCCTGGAGACTTAGCACCACCCCCTGTTTTCTGGCTCTCTGGGGACACCCCACCCTTAGTTCCTGTGGGCCCAGGTGTGCGAAGGCGGCTGTGCTCTCACCCAATGAGCTGCTAAGCATTATGACCTCCTGCCAATGCCTGGGTTTGATGTTGCCCAGGTACAGTTGCTGGGGGAAACTCGAGTTAGAAGTTCTGCACTTCAGGGTGTGTAACATTTCAGTCACCACAGTGCACTCATGTTCTGTTTCCCCAGCTAAATGTGAAACCCACATAAGTCAGTGTCAGCTTCTGGGATGACTGCAGTTAGAGCGTTCCTACTTGGATACTGTCAATCACTACTCCCTCACTCTCTGCTGAGTGTGCTCCTCCCGCAGAGCCTTAGTGGGAGTCGTTGGAGACATACAGAGAAACTATTGACAGTCCTCTGAGAAGCCTCTATTATAGGGCAGATGTATCCAAATAGACCTTTCTGGTCTGATGGTGGAGTTAGTCCCCATCCTGAGAGAGTTCCAAACCTGATGGAAGAGACATGGCCTCTAGCCTAAGGAAAATCCTGGTGTGATGGGAAAGACCTAGGTTCTGCTGAAAGTAAGCTCCTAGTCGGAGGGGGGAGACCCAGTCCCTGACCCGGGGAACCTCTGGTTTGATGGGGAAGACACTCTCCACTGGGAGATGCAAATGTAATGTAACCATTCTGTCTGCCAGACGTCCTCTTGGATAAGGATGCTGTCCGGGGGCGATTGTTGACAGTAGAATCCCTGGGACACATGCTGACTGATTTCTTTACACAAGGGCTGTAGAGCCCGAGCTGAACCCCTCATTACCCCAGGAAAGTCTGACAACTCCTTTCTGCCCTCACCTCAAGGCTATTTTGAGTTTTTTTCCATCCATGGCCAGCCCAGATACAGATACAAGATACAATATAGGAAATTGGAAAGAATTGTGACTACTCACAATCAAGTACTCAATTAGATTTTATAATAGAATTCAGTATTTGCTCTGGTTGCATGTGTGTGTGTGTGTTAAATTTACATTAGTGAAATGGTGAAATGCACAAATTATAAATGTATACTTTGAGGAGATTTGACAAACGCTTACACATGTGTAAACCAAATCCCTATCAAGATTTGGGACATTTCTATCACCCAGGATGTCTGTTCATGTCCCTTTTCAGTCCATCACTTCTCTCATCTTGCAGATGCAATTAGTTTTCATAAAAACAAAACAAACAAAAAAACCATTCTAGAATTTCACATAAATGGAATCAATTAGGAAATAGTATGTACTCATCATGTTTTTGAGATTCATCCATTTTGTTGCATGTGTCAGTACTGTGTTTCTTTTGTAGCACCCTATAATGATTGCAATTTGTTTATCCATTCTGTTCATGAACAGTTGATTTGGTGTTGTCTCCAGTTAAGGGTTACTGTGAATAAATCTTCTATGCATATTCTTCTACAAGTCTTTTTGTGGACAAATACTTTCTTTTGGCTTACTACCTAGAAGTGGAATTGCTGGGTGATAGGTTAGACACACATTCAGTACACCCACTTTACTGTGAAAGGTCTGTTCTAATCTTTTGCCTTTTTCTGTAGTGGGTTGTTTGTATTATTGTGTTATAGTTCTTGATACAAATCATTTAGCAGGCATGTTTTGCAAATATTTCCTCCTAGACTGTGATCTGCCATTTGTTTTCTGTTTTGAACAGGAAGTAGGATTTATTGGTGGGCACAAGTAAGGAGGGGGCATTGCTGAAGTCCTTAGGAATGCAGGGCTTGCCATCTATCCAGGGAGCCACAATTCAGGATGTATTTGACCCCGTAGCCATCTGGGCTGAGCCACTTTTCAGCCACCAGGTCTTCAAATTCATCCTCACGAAATTTGTCAAAGTGCTATCTTTTGAAGATACGGATCTCCTGGCAGCCAGGGAACTTGAACTTGGTTGTGTGGAAGACCTAAATCACTTCCTCCTTGTTCTGCAGCTTGGTGAGGATTGACATGATGCATTGGCCAGCGTGGGCCCTAGCCACTCTACCTGTGGGCTTTCCAAAGGCACCCTGAATACAGAAGGTCCTTGAGTAATGTGGTTTTGTTATAACGTTGTTGAGATGCCATAGGAACTTAACTGCTGTTTATATCAATTAGCCTATTGTAAAATTTGTTTCATGATAGGCCATTTCACTTCAAGTTGTAGAATCTATTGATGATGTTAAGTGAGGACTTACTGTACCTATCTGGAGACTAGATTGGGGACAGCATGAGGTCAGACATGAAGATCTACTGGTCCCTTAGGGTAACTCATACAAGCCACAGGCTGCACCTACTACTGAGAAGGCTGCTGTTTGCAGCCATTGCACACTGCCACTTTCTTAACTATGTTTTTAATGAGCAAGGAAAGGCTTTCATTTCTATGAAATCGAAATCATCATTTTTTTCTTTGATAATTATTATTTTTTAGCCTCCTAAGAAATCTTTGCCTATCTTCAGGTTATAAAGATATTATTCTCCTATGCTTTACTCTAGAAGCTTTCTGTATAGTTTTAGCTTTTATGTTTAGACCTATGATTCACCTCAAACTAAATCTTATGGATTGTGTGAGGTAGGGCTCAATGTTCATGTTTTTCCCATGTTGATAGCCAGTTGTTTCAACCACACCTGTTGAAAAGACTGTTTTATCCGTAGGATTGCTTTGGTTGCTCATTGAAAATCAAATCACCCTGTGGTTCTAAACGTGGTTCTATTTTTCAGCTCTCTGTTCTGTTCCATTATGTGTCTCTATACTACCATTCTGTCTTGATGACTAGCTTTGTGGCAAGCCTTGAAATTAGGTAGTATAAGGCCTCCAATTTGGTCTTTCTTTGTCCAGATTGCCTTGGATAGTCTAGGTCTTCTGCATTTCCACACAAATTTCAGAATGAGCCTATCAATTTTTACAAATAAAGCCTGCTGGAAATTGGGATTGGGATTGTGTTGAATCTATAGCTCAAATTGGAGAGAACTGATATCTGAACAATATGGAATCTTCCCGTACAGGGACATTTACTTAAATCTTCCTTAACTCGTCTCTATTTTTTATTTTATTTTTATTTTTGTAGTGTTCAGTATACAGGTCTTACAAATCTTTTGCTAAATTTATTCCTAGGTATTTTTAATGTTTTTTTGGTACATGAAATTTTGAAAATTTTCATTTTCCAATGGGTTGCTGCTAGTATATGGGAATACACTGGTCTGTGAGTATTGCTTTTTTATTCTGAGTCTTTGTTAAATTCATTTATTAGTTCTAGTTGCTATTTTATACATCATTTGGGATTTTCTACATAAATAATTGTGTCATCTGTGCATAAAATTTTAGTTCTTTTCTGAGTTTTGTGCCTTTTATTCCTTTATCTTGCCTTATTGGTCTAGCTAGAACCTCTAATAAAATGTTAAATAGAGGTAGTGAGAATGGACATCCTTGCTTTGTTCCTGCTATTAGGGGTAATGTGTATTAAATCTTATTAAATATGATGTTAGCTGTAGGTTTTTCATAGATGGCCTTTGTTAGATTAAAGAAATTTCTTCCTTATTTGCTCAGGTTTTTAAAAAAATGACCAAGTGTTGGATTTTATAAAAACAATCGTACGATTTTTCTTCTTTATTCTGTTAATATAATGAATTATATTAATGAGTTTGAGTGTTCAAACAATTTTGCATTCCCAAAATAAATCCACTTGGTCATGACATACTACTGTTTTTGTGTCTTGCTGGATTTTAATTGCTAATTATTTGTTTAGTATTTTTGGTCTATGCTCAGGAGGGATATTGGTTTGTCATTTCTGTGCTTCTTTCTGTAACATCTTTGTCAGATTTTAGTTACAGGGTTAGTGGCAAATTCACTTTATTTAAATAGCTATAGGGCTATTTAGATTTTTCTATTTTATCTTGTGTCAGTTTTAGTAACTTGCATTTTTCAAGGAATGTGTCCACTTTGTCTAAGTTGTTCATAATGTTATTAGCCTTCTCATTGCTGTAGGAAATGTAGTAATAGTTCCTCTTTAATTCCTGATATTAGTAATTGTACTCTTCACCACCACCCCTTCCCCTTCATCAATATAGCTTTTTTTTTTCACTAATGCCCTTGCCTCTGACTTTTCTAGAAAGGTCAAGGGTAGATCTCCTAAGCCTGTCAGTTCCCCAGTGCCTACTGCAAACTGTCTTTGTCTTCTCATTCTTCCTTCCCTCCCACCTTAAAGGAACACTCATCTTTGATCCTTTCCACCAAAACTCTCCTCTTATATGTCTGCCACCAAATCCATGTTCTGAACTCCTATCGCCTTCTCTTGGAGGGATCCAACACCCCCAACACAACACTCTTCTTGATCCTTCCCTATTTCTGTATTATGTATGGCCCACATTGCTGTCCATGCTTTGTTCCTGTAGCCATCTCCAGCCTCAGATCCAGCCTCTGGGTCTGATAGTCCTAAGTATCAGAACGACTGATAAGTCTAGACCACGTCATGGCTTTTCACTCATTGCTATTTTTCTCATGCTCCTGCTTCATGTGGAGTATGTTTCTCCTACACAGTCTTCCTGGAAGACATCTACTCAGTGCACGAGTAACTTCTTCCTTGAAGTCTGTTGAAATCGATCACTTCCTTGATCTGCAGTCTACTTGGACAGATACTGTGAAGAAAAACATCTGTTATATTTCACTGCATGCATTTGTTGATGTCTTTGCTGCTCCCACTGATACGACTAAGTCCCTGGAAGCAGGAACCAGGCTTGTTCATATTTCTAGTCTTAGTATCTGACACACTGTAAGTGCTCAAGATATGTGTGTTGACTAAATATAGAGCACTTGCATTTTATGAAGATCAGCGTTTCCATGTGGAACCAACCACCCTTTTCCTCATCAGCCCCCTCTTCTTCTGTTCTCTCAGCCCTCCCACCTCTTCCTTAATAGTGAGTCCCATTGGTGAGTCCTTGCTCTTCTCCATTAGTTATCAACTTCTGCTCTGCTGGGTCTCCCTTCAAGTCGCCTCCTTTCCTTTTTCTTCTTTTCGGTCCCTGTTATCTCCCCTAAATTTTGAAGCAGCATTACCTCACTGATGAATCACTATCTCTACATCGGTCTCTGGGCCTTTCCTCCGATCCATCCTTCCGACCACTAAATAATTAATTTCCCTGAAACATATCAGGAAAAAGCATCCCTACTTTTCACCACTTGCAGCACAAACAATAATTACCATTGAATGACTACCTACTACATTCCACCCCACCCACTCACCCCCATAATCTGGACTCATGCCAAATTTCCACCTCTCCTTCAAGCCCCATGAAACTCTTATCTCTTCCAGGAAGTCTGACTGGATGTACCATGAGGTGCATCCCTGCAGAACTCACTGCTGTTCGCATTTCTCCCTGAAGGTGCTGGTGGCCTAATCCCTGGATAAGCCCCACCAGGGCAGGGCTTCTGCATTCTCTCAGCCAGCAGGGGGCAGCAAACACGCAGATGCTTTCATCCTTATTGTTAATGACGGTTTCCCATCACCTCCTATCGTCCCATTCACTGATGTGATCTTGGTTTCTACCCCCAGGTTTACTGAGACTTACTCAGCATATAACATTGTGTAAGTTTAAGGTGTATAATGTGGTGACTTGATACATATATATATTGTAAAATGATCACAGTAGGGTTAATAAACACTTCTATCACCTCATATAATTACTATTTCCTTTTTGATATGAGAATATTTAAGATCTACTCTTTTAGCTGCTTTTAAGCATAGGATACAGTATCGTTAACCATAGTCACCATGCTGTACATTAGATCCCCAGAAATTATTCATCTTAGAACTAGAAGTTTGCACCCTTTGACCGGCATTACTCCATTTCCCCCACCCCTGAGCCCCTGGTAACCATCATTCTACTCTTTGCTTCTACAAGTTTGGCTTTAAAAGAGTCCACATAGAAGTGATATACAGTATTTGTATTTCTCTTTCTGCCTTATTTTCCTTAGTATAATGTCCTCAAATTCCATCCATGTTGGAATGGCAAGATTTTCTTCTCATGGTTGAATAATATTCCATTCTATACACACACACACACACACACACACACACACACACACACACAGCGTGCCAAAAATGTATGTATATACATTTGAAGAAAGGAAAAAACTGTATTAATATTATAATACTCAATATATACCAATAACAAAAGACGAATACAAGTCACGTTTGACTTCTGCAATTACAAGAGGTGCTCAAAGTGGTGCTCAAGAGGTGCTCAGTGTAATTTTGATACAGATTTTTTTCTTAAAATGTGTATACATTTTTTTGGCACCTTCTTTATATTATATATGAAATCTTTATCCATTCGTCTGTAGATGGGCACAGGTTGTTTCCATATCTTGGCTATTGGGTATAATGCTGCAATGACCACAGAAGTGCAGACACCTCCTCAAGATTCTGATTTCATTTCCTTTGGATAAACACCCAGAAGTGGAATTGCTGAATCATGTTTTAATTTTGTGAGGAAAATTAAAGCTCTAGTTTTAATTTTGTGAGGAAGCTCCATAGTGTTTTCCATAGTGGCTGCACCGATTTACATTCCCACCAACAGTGCACAAGGGTTTCCCTTTCTCCACATCCTTGCCAGCATTTGTTATCTCTTGTCTTTCCCCTGCCAGCTTTATTGAGGTATAATTGACAGATAAAATTGTGAGATATTTAAAGTGTACAACGTGATGATTTGATACACGTATACATTGTGATGGGATCTCCCCCATTAAGTAAATTAACATGTCCGTCACCTCACATAGGGCATTATGCTAAGTGAAGTAAACCAAACAGAGCAAAACAAATACTGCATGGTATCACCCATGTGGAAACTAAAGGAAAAAAAAAGTCAAACTCATAGAAACAAAGTGGAAAGTGGTTGCCAGGGACTGGGGGTGGGGGTGGGGGGAAATAGGGAGAAGTTGGTAGAAGGGTGCAAACTTTCAGTGATACGATGAATAAGGTCTGAGGATCTAATGTAGCACATAACTGAAATTTACTAAGAAAGTAGAACTTAAATGTTCTCTCCCCCGCCCCTGCTACAAAACCTCCCCCAAACCTGACTTGATCTTTAAATAAGCCCTAGTAAGTACCAGGCATTGGGAAGGTGACCTAGAGCTGAGGATGAGGATGATGGTGATGATAATGACAGCACACAGACAGCTATTGAGTACTTGTCCTGTGCTAGGTTCTATTACAGGTATGGAAACTGAGGCACAGAGCGATGAAGAAATTTTCCCTATGATCACACAGTAAATGGCAGATCAGGAGCCAGGCATCTTGGCTGAGTCCAACCCAAATAGTTGGGGAGCTCCCATTCCTGTGTAATTACACAGTAATAAGGATAACCACCACTTACTGGGTATTTAAAATGTGTGAGGTACTGTACTAAGCACTTTAGATGCATTGTTTCCCTTTAACAACGCCCCCAACCCTACCCCTCGTTCAAATCCTATAAAGCTGGCCGGTACTTACCTCACATTTCACGGGTGAAAAAAACAGAGTTTCAGAGAAAGTTAGCTTGCTCAAGGTCACACAGCAAGAAAGACGCAGAGCTGGGACCTGAGCCCAGATCTGTCTGACGTCAAAGAGCATGCTCATAACCCTTGCGTTCCGCTGCCTGTGCTATTATAAGACCGCAGAATTGGAAGTGCCACCTTTAGAAGTCGCCAGGCTCAATCTCCTCTCTGACTGGGAAGTTGTCCTGAGAATCTCCGAAGGAGGATCTTTCCAGCCCAGTTTGAATGCTTCCCGGAGTGGGGAGCTCACTCCTTCCTGGGGCACCCCATCCCTGGTTGCAGCGCTGATTGCCAGAGAACTCTTTCTCCCAGAGAGCTCAAGAGGTCAGCCTCCCTCAGTCCCCAGGGAGACCCCTCTAGAACTGCCTATATCTGCCTCCTTCAGGACACTGTGCTCCTCCCGCTTTGCCTGTGGGACGATTGAGTCAAATCACCTGGGCCAGAGAGAGGGGTTGTGCATGCAGTGGGGGTGGGCAGCTGTGGAAGTTGCAGGCTCCCTGTGGAGAGATGTACAAATGTTCTGGGTCTTTCATCTTAAGTGGTTTCTGATTTGTCTGGCTGAGTAATTGCCTAGAGCCACCCCATTTAACATTCATGTAGACTCCAGGCTTGGCGATTGCAGGAGTAAATCACCCATGCTTGTGTTCGGCCCCCACTTAATTCCCAGCCCCCAGGACAAGTAGCTCCCTGGTCTCCATGGCAACAGGACCATCTGTTTCACACAGGCCAGGAGAAGTCCATTCTGTCCTGACTCTGCTAAGTTATGGGTAGTTGTGGAACCAGAAGAAGTAGGGGGGACAATGGGGAGCAGGGTGAGCCCTTGTAGTTCTTTCTGATCCCATTTAAGGCAAGGTAGCCTATCAGAGCTGGACGAGCCCTCAGAGATCCATTGGCTCAACACCTTCATTTTATGTATGGGAAACTGGCTGCAGAGAGGAAAAGTAGTAGACATACAGCCCATTAGCGACAGACCGCAGGATTGGAACTGGGTCTAGTGGGCAACCAATAAACACTTGTTAAATGAATGAATCATAGAATCATAAAGAGTCAGCGTCAGCCAACAGATTACGCCAAAACTCCCATTCAGTGCATGACACTGTCCAGAAATTATAGTCTACAACGGATGGTCAGCCAGACTGTGATTGAGAGCTTGAACTGTGCTTATCACTCTCTTAACCACTTTTACTGCTGGACACTTTGAATATAAAAAGCTCTTCCAAGTACTGAATAGAAGCTTGGTTCCTTATAAATGTACCTATTGGTCCTGATTTTGGTCCTTTGAAACCACAAAGATTCCAGCCCTTCATGTGTGTTGTCTTGTTTGACAAGCTCTGGGGGAAGTCTGAGAAGAGAGGATTCCCCCTCTCGCAGGGGTCAGAAGGGGTCAAATAATTGACCAGAGGCCCAGAGTCAGGTTAAGAGCTGGGTGTCCTGGCCGTTGGGTGGGTGGGGGTGTTTGTCTCTTACCTCCTCTGGGTGCTTCCCATGGCCCTCCCATTGGTGGGGGTGGGGGCTGGCCCAGCCCATTGTTTGTACCACCTGTGGAGTTAGTTCCTAAGTTGCCTCTTTTGCCCACCCCCTCAACTCCCCCTGCCCCAGACCAATTATCTCTGTAGGGCAAGAAAGCAATTCCTCTGCCCGACTTCAGGCCTAGGCCTTGTAGGTGGGTGGAGATGGTGCCAGTTCCTGTCTGCTGACCCCAGCCATTGCCCTCATGTCCTCCATCGCTCCTGGAACAGCCTCCGTGATCCTCAGTGGTGCGAAGCCTGCAGAAATGAGGAACGACCCAGGGTATTCCTCATTTTTCTGCTTGTAGAGAGTCTGCTCCATAATTTTTGAGGAGCCACTAAGCTCCCCAAACATTTCCCTTCTCTCCCTCCTCAATGCCTCTTAATACCTTGTATTTCCTGCAAGAAGCCTCACGTTGGGGAGGGTTTGTGAGGGTAGGTTGTGGGCACAGTGCCAAAAGAGTGGTCCCTTTGGGGGACAAGGCCAGAGGAATAAGGAGTGGTTGGGGCAGGAGGCAGAGTCAGAGCTGAGAAGGAGGCAGTAGAAGGTGACATTTGGGAGACCATTCTACTTCCTTCTCGCCCATCTTAAATTCTGTCTCTCACTCCTGTTCTTCCAATTAGGCTGAGAAGCACAGAGCAGTAATAGACCGTTCTTCCTAGCCCTCCAAAGAGCTGACTGCCATTGGGTGGATGAATCCCTGGATTCCCTGCCTTAGCTGGGATCTTGCTTCCTACCATAAGAGGCAGTGGTTTAGCCAATCAGTGCAGGTATGCAAATGAGAGGATCCTGAGTAGATTTTCCCCTGGCTAGTCGGCAGCAGAGTTTTAATCTTGGCTGTCTGATTGGTCCATCGCAAAACTGAGCTTCGTTGTTCAGGCTCAGTTATGCTCTTTAATGGGTCAGTGGGCTGGGGAGGGAGCACAAGAGTCGATAATTAGAAGAACACACACATGTACTTTCAGTTCACTTTGGAATATATCAAAATTTTACATCATGTTTGACTTCAAATAATACAACAATTGACTCTTGCCAGTCAGCTGGCATAGGACATGGGGGACTGGGGCAGATATGAGAAGGGCAACCCAGGACAAACATGGGTTTCTCTACCCCGTCCCCCCCAGTTACACTTCCCCATGTTGTATCTTGTCTCCTTTTTGATTGGTGGCAGACCCCTCTCCACTGTCCTCTCCCTCAGATACGTTCACTGAGACCTCTCCAACATGTAGCGCCAAGGGCTCTGGGTGTGCCCGGAGCAAGGTTCTGTGTGCACAAACCAGACATAAAGATGGATTGTTCCCTGCAATAAATATCGACTGATTCATAAATCTGGTTGCCAGATTCGATCAGTCGCAGCCTGCATAATCCAAGAGCAGGAAGACGCCAGCTAATTCTGTGCTGGGACGGCTGACTCCCAGCGGAAGATATTGTATAAATGTCAGTGTCTCTTAGCTTCATGCAACTTGGGGGCTGTGTGAGGGGATTGGGGAGAACAAGTCCTCCCTGCCGAGGGGCAGTTCTGTGAATGGTAGTGACGACGAGGGTGAGCCAACGGACAGAGAGAGGTTCCACAGGGCGGGAATGCCATCCCTTCTCCCTCACCATCCCCTGGCCTCTGCAGCTTGGATCTGTCTCTACAGCAACCACTGAACCTGGGTAATGCTGAACATCTGGATGAAAAGCTGAATCTGCCAGCCCATCACCAGATGTTTCTAAATGTCTAGACCTTTGTACAGAGAACGTAAAACACTCTGACAATGGTGAGTTTTCTCTTTTCATCCAGATGTTGGATGTCAGGTAAATACAGCATTGGAGTCTTTAATTGCTCTCTTCTAGAACCCCCTCTTATTGACTTGTGGTCGCAACAGCCCCTTTTACGAATTGAATACAAGGGAGAAGGCAATTGTTCTTGCTGGCACGTTCCCTTTGGGTCCTTTGGCTTTCGTCTTATATTGTGTCCGGCTGCATGGCTGGTGTAGTTGGCATTCGTTTGAGGAGAGAGAGAGAGAGAAGGGACCTGCCCCTCACTGCTCATCACCTCCCCTCCTTAATCCCTCCACACTTGGACTCAGTACCCCATTCACCTTTGCTTTCACTCAGTCGTCCTTTCAGTTTCCTCACAAATACCTGCTGAGAATCTGATCTGTGCAAGCCTTCTGCCTGGTTCTGTTCACGGGTTCAAGATCAACCATACAAATTTCCCTCTTCGCCCTGCTCAATCCTGGATGGGGAGCAGGGTGCCCTGTGCTTCCTGACTAAGGAGAGATGGGGCTAGGAGGGAACAGAAGCTGGGATTGGTCAGGCCAGGGGCTTGGGGAGGGCCAGCAGTAGATGTGTCAGCTAAGAACGTGGGCTCTGTTGCCAGGAAAGGCCTAACCCCAGCTTTGCTACCAGCTGTGTGGCCTCAGGCAGGTCCCTGAGCCTCAGTACCCTTATCTGTAAAACGGGTAGTAATAGGAATTGCCTCGTGGGATTGTTGTGGGATGAAATCAGTTGAGGCACATGAGAGCTGGAACAGGGCCTGGAGGGAGCACGCATTCCAAGGCGGGGTGCTTCGCATCCCATTCTACCAGGTGTGTAGAGCTCCTGTGTGTGTAGGGCCCTGGCTGGTGTATGGAGGCTGCAAAGATCAGTCAGAGAGAGTCCCTGACATGCCCTGGTATGATGCCCACAGACCAGGGGCAGTGGTGGGGCTGGATCGATCTTCCAACGGTTTGGGGAGGCAGGGAAGGTCTAATGGAGAGAGGGACTGTGGCCCATGATCCATTGTTAATTGACCCGCAGCAAATTCCAAAAATATATTTAGTTTACTTACATAAACCAGGTGAGGCAATACGTACTTCACCTCGAGTGAGTGGCCCGGCTGTTTGTGTATTTTACCGCATATGGCCCTTAGTGAAAAACGTTGAAAAAAGTTTGGACACCCCTGGTCTAGACTAACACTGAGGGGTGCGTGTGTGAGTGTGCGTGTGAGAGACAGGGAGGGGGGGGGAATTTTAGGAAAAGATATTCAGTCAACAGGCAGCCACAGCCCGATGGAAAATGAGAGGGGGTAAGAAGCAGAGCCAGAGCCGCCTAGAAAGGCTATCTGGCAATAGTGTGAATACGCACCTCATGCTGTTGGAATTTGATGCCCTTAGCACATCACGTGTGGGTGGGTGCATTTGTCGCTTTCTCTCCTGCTTTCTGAGGGCAGAAATATCACCCTCACTTTGGCTTCCCAGGTGCCTACCTGACGCCTCATGCGCAGTACACGCTCAGTCCATCTTTGATAAACTGACTTGGTTTTAACTGAATTGAATCCTCCTAAGACCCCAACTCTGAGAACAGAGCCGCTTCATGTCTCTACCTGCCAGAGACTCCTCCCCCTCCTGTCCTCCTCCATCCATTCAGGGCTTTGTGGAACGGGGGCAGGTCCTTTTATGGTCCTGGCACAGGCTGCTTCCATCTCGTTCTACCTCGAAACCATCCAGCCCCGAGGCCCAGGGGCTGTCCTGGGGCATGCAGGTGTCTTGGCCTTAGAGTGTCTGGCCTGTGCAGTGGGCAGGGCCAGCCTCGGGGAGAAGAGGAGAAAGACCTGACTCCAGGTAAGCACCTGAGCTGCTTGCCCCACTGGCTGGGGTCCACTCTGGTTGGCAATGAGATCAGCTATCTGCTGACTTGCACAGCCCCAGGCACCCCTGACAGACAGCATTGTGTTTTGGTGGATGATCTGATCCCACAATCCTGCTCTGAGGGCTCCCCCTCTACCTGGCTCCTTCCCAGCCTATGGAATTTTTTAAAAAAATCTAATCTGAAGGTAGTATTGGAAGAGTGTGGGCTCAAGTCAGACAGCTTCCAATCCCAGATCTGCCATATACCCGCTGTGTGATCTTGAACAAGTTGCTGAGTTCCTCTGAGCCTCAGTTTCCTCATCTGTTGAGTGGGCCCAGTGGCATGGTGCACACCTCATGGGGTTGTTGGGAAGGCTGGAAGTGACAATGCCTGCAAAGGACCTGGCACCTAGCAAGCCCTCAGTGAACCTTGGCTTCTGTTACAGCCGCAGCCAGAACCTCTGCTGGATGCTGGGAGCCCGGCCGTACCTGGAGCGCCAGGGGGAGACGTACCAGAGCCACAATTCTCAGTGCCCAAAGCCTGCTCCAGACCAGGGGGCTCTGCAGGTGGCTGTGGTTCTAGCACTGCTCCCCAGACCCCGCTGCCAGCTCTGCGGGTCACATGGGGACTGTTCTTATAATTGTGCCGGTCTGTGTTGGAGCTGGTTTGCCTTCTGCTTCTCTCAGGTGATGCTTGTTGCTCCAGCTACCTCCTGTTTTGCTCTTTAAGTGCATAGCGTCTGCACTTTATTAAAAAAAAAAAAAAGACCTTCTGCAGCAGAGTAAGGAGAGAGAAGCCCAGATGAGGGGCTCAGGGGACCTGGGTTCTCGTCCCACCTGTGTGTGCCACCTGGGGCATGTCACCTTGAGCCATCATTTCTGTAAAAGCTCGAGCTCAGCCCAGAGGATCAGGGGGTCCCTCTGGCTGGGAAAAATCTATTTTGAGGATCAAAAATATAAATCAAAACCAAGTTCTAATGCCAAAGTTGAAAGCCTCTCATCTGTGAAAAGAGGGTTTAAATTAGCCTGTGTTTAAAAAAGAAGAGAGAGGGGAAAAAAATAATGGGGCTTAGAATGGAAAGTCCTAGTGAGATGGTGCTCGGCAGGCAGACAGAGTGGCTGAAGGAAGGTGGGATTATTATCTTCGGCATCTGAGCATTTGGGTCTGTTATCTCCGATTTAAAAGGTTTTGCAGGGGTGGGGCAGGGGTGAAGGAGTAGCCCCCCAGACACACATGAGAATTTTAGGTTAGGTGTTAGGAAGGGAAGGAGATGGGCCCCAGAATGGGAAACTGGGGGAGATGGGGGGGGGCGCTGGAAGAATCTGACAAAATATGTCTGTTCTGAGGCTGAGGGTTAGCTTGGAGGATGGGCTGGGGAGGAGAAATTTTCTGACTCTATAACAAGAAGGGAGTCAGCTTTGCTGCAGAAAAGCCTGACAAATGGTTTTTCCCACTGAGGTAGCCTCACGGGCCTGACTGGGCCTTCAGAATTTCTATTTGCTTTTTCCTGTTCGGTTTGTTTGATCATCAGGGCTGGGGACTGCACTGGGGGGTGGGGGGAAGACAGACTGGGGTGAAGGGTGTTGTGCCCAATGCAAACTGGGGCTGGGCAAGACCAAATCAGTGTGTGCGGGGAAGGGCCTGGGCAGGCTGGGAGTGAACCACTGGACGAGGCCATATGCAAGAAATGGGGTGTTGGGAGTGGGGGTCGTTACCCAATTAAAAGACTGGAGGAATCAAATAACTTGACCTGGACCACAAAGGACAGAGCTTTGTGGGCAGGGTGTACCAGGTGGAGGGAACAGCATGAGTCAAGGCTCAGAGCTCAGCAAGTCAGATCTGTCTGAGGAGCGGTGGTAGCCTGATGTCAATCATTGTTTCTGGGCCCACTGCCCATTCTTAGAGACCCAGGGCCCTTAGACAGGGCAGTCCTCTGTCCACGGAATTCCATTTCTTGTCGGCACAGCTGGTTGGACCAGGGGTGGACCCTTGACCTATGCTGAGCCAATCAGAGTCCCCGCTCCTGGGAATTTGGAATTTGAACCCTGAGAACTAGTTGGATGGTGGTGAGCAGTTGAGCTAACAGGAAGCTCATCGTGGGAGTAGGAATTGGCCTCAGACAGGGTAAAGCCACCTGCCAGCCCAGGTTATGGGGCTGTGAGTAAGCAGAGAAAGCTGGCTTGCAGTGAGGAGCAGGAGAAGGGAGGAGGGAACAGAGAGAAGCCACATAGAAACCCTGGGGACGCATAGGAGGTGTCCTGTTGTGCTTCCATTAAACTACCTTGAGTTATTCGGAGTGGGTTTATGTGTCTGGCCGCCCATGACCCCTGGGCTAAGACCCCTGGCTGGACGATGTGTGTTGGGGAGGTGCCAAGTGTCAGAAATGAGCCTGAGGAGTGTGGGGCCAGGTTGGGCAGGACTTTGCCCACGAGGCGGCAAGATCAACTGTAAGTGTATAGGTAGTGTGTGTGTGTGTGTGTGGGGGGAAGGTCAGTGAGGGGGTGGCACTGGACTTTTTGAGTAGTAAAAAGGAAAGGGGCTAAGCCTGAAATTTAGGCCCCAAGTGTATAGAAAGACAGAGCCTCGAGAGCCAGGGGCAGCTCAGAGAGTCTTGCCGGGTGCTCCTTGTAAGGTACGGGCCCAGATCCCGCTGCATGAAGGACGTACCTTCTGTCAGATTCCCTAGCATAGCCCCTCCCTACAGTATCATCAGTCTCGGGTAACCCGGCCTTAAAAGCCACGTACCCCATGATCACCAGCCACCCACAAGTTCATCTCTGCCCAGACCAGCCCACGAAAACAAGACCCCTCTCCAGTTCCCAGCACGGTGGCAGCAAAAGAGCCCAGGATTTGTCTTATGACAGATCGGCATTCAAATTCTGACTCACATTTATAGCTGTGTGACTTTGAGCAACTCCCTTAACCTCTCTCAGCCCTAGCGTCCTGATCTATCTAAATCCTGATTGATAATCATTTCCCCTAGAGTTGTCATGAGGAATAAATGATATGGTGAGTGTCAGACGCTCAGCACATGCCTGGTACCTTGTCCATAACCAGAGAATTGACATCGGTCCCTCCACCTTCCTCCCCACAAGGAGGCAGGGCTCGTCAAGCCTATACTTCTCTAATTACTGTGCTGTGACTTCCAGAGTGTAGGATCCAAGTCAGTCATGTTCAGTCTCCCATCGCCAATGACAAGGGCACGCCTGGCCCTTGGTGAGTGTTTAATACATGCTCGTTGAACAAATGAATTCACGTAGAAATGATTCCCAGGGACTCAGTTTTGGAACCCAGAGGCTGCTGCCTCTTCACCTAACTCTTCCCTCTCCCCACCGTGAGCGTCCAGTCTGCAGAGCTGGCTTGCTGCTTATGTCCCCGAGTCCAGTTCCTTGTCCGCCCTAACCTGGCAGGGTCCCCTGGGGCTGGGTATAGCTTCCAGCTATTTCTCGTTCCCCTGTCCAGTGGCTTCTTCCACTGGTGTCTGGATAACCCGCCCGCCTGTCCCCATCCCAGACCTCTGGCTGCAAGCCTCCTGCCTTCCTGGTGCTGGGGTCCTCCAAGCCGGTGAGTGGCCCCAAGTTTGCCTCCTCCCCCATTACTTGACATTAGTTTCGCTGTCTCTGTTACCCCATCCTTTCCTCTTTGGCCCCTCAACCCACTCTCCTCAGTGATAACCACTCTTCAGAGCACCACAGGTGTGCTTTCAGACCGTTTTCTATATATAGCTTAAAATCCTTCCATAGCATCCCAGTAACATAAAACTCAAACTTCATACCGGGGCCAACAAAGCTTTTAGTGATCTGGCTCAAGCTTTCCTCTCTGACCTCATCTACCCCCGTCCCCACCATCTTCCCACACACCAGGTGTTTTTGTCTGATCTTCAAATTCAGCAAGCTCATTCCCACCTCAGGGCCTTGGCACAGGCCATGATTTTTGTCTGGAACAACCGCGCCGGACTGTTCACATGACTGGCTCCTCACCACTTAGGTTTCAATGAGACGCCGCCTTCGTGGAGAGCTCTTCCCCAGCCATGCCATGTAATATTGCTCCCGATTTATTTTCACAGCATGTGTTATTATTTGAAATTTCAAATTGCTGATTCACTCCTTTATGATCCGTTTCTTCCTCTGGAATGTACGTTCCGTGAGGGCAGGGCCTTAACTTTTCCCCCACTCTGTGTGCCCTAGTAACTAGGGAAGCAGGCACACAAAGATCTCATAAAATCTGTTGAAAGAATGAATATGTATAGTGTTTATATATAGTGTTTCCATATACAAAGGGTGCCAAAGAAACGGATACACATTTTAAGAAAGGAAAAACTGTGTAAAAAGTTATGCTGATGGTAACCACTTTGAGCACCCCTTATAATTGCAGAAGTCAAACGTGACTGGTATTCATCTTTTGTTATCGCTATATATTGAGTATTACAATATGAATAGTTTTTTCCTTTCTTAAAATGTGTATACATTTTTTGGGCATCAAAAAATGTATGTGTATACATTTTTGGGCATGGTACATTAGGGTTCATTTCACCAAAGTGGGACCATACTGTCATTTGTTTCTTTTTTAACTTGCTTTTTTCACTCAGCTGTGTGGCAGGGCCATTTTCTACCTTTGGCGTTCACTATTGGCTCACCTGTCTGTCATGGGTATAGTGTGAGAGCTCCTAGAGGAAGGGCTCACCCTTGGAAAAGGGGGAAGGGGTCTGCCTTTGCAACAGACACATCTGGTTTCCTGTCCTGACCCAAGGCAGACTTGTGGCCCCAGGCAAGTTCCCCGGGAGCCTCTGCTGCCTCCGCTGGGATGTTAATGGCTGTACTTACAGGCTGCTGAGAGAGGGACAGAGTGCATTCAAGGGCCGGCCAGCCACTCAGGAGACATGCTGCACAGAAGAGGGATTTGACTGCATGGGTAGCTGCAGACCCTGGCTGTAAACACGGAGGGGGGCCTTGCCCCTCCCCTACAGCCCTGGCCAGCAGCTTAGAGCTGTGGCAAACTCCCACCTCTGGCCCTTATGGGGGGCCTTGAGGGCCCAGGCAGAAGTGGAAAGACTGCCCCAGAGGAGACCAGACAGCCCTGAGCAGCCCGCCTGGCCCCTCTCCAGCATGTGCCCCTCTTCTGGGAAGGAAAAGAACAAAAATAAACCCTGCTGTCATCCAGCAATTAAGTGGAAATCAAATAATCCCAAGGACAGAAAAACTAATTAATAAAGGAGCAACGAAAACTAACAGAAGAGCGGGGGCTGTGAGGAAGTGCTAAGCAAACACGAGCAGGGAGGCCGGCAGGAGAGGGCCGGGCTCTGCGCTGCAGCGTCTGAGCATGGAGAAGGCCCCTGCAGGCCCAATCTGAAGATGCTTTGCCCTGGGGGACCCCTAGTCTGATGGGGGAGACGGAGCCGAGCCTGGGGGAGCTCCCAGACTCACTAAGGAGACTTGTCTCTGCCCAGGAGGTTGGGGATATAGGTTTATTAAGCCAATGTTATATGTCAGACTCTGCACATTTTTACACAACATTAATTCCTGAAAGTCATTGCTCTCAACTTGGTCATATTGTTTGGCATAACACCCAAAGTGCCCCCATGGCTCACCAGGCCCTACTTACTGTGGCCCTTATTGCTTCTCCAAAGTCACTGCCTACAATTTGCTGCCTTCCACCGCCCGGTCTCCCCCGGGGCTTCGCCAGCACGCCAGCACAGTCCTGCCTCAGGGCCTTTGCATGCACCACTCCTGCCTGCCTGCAACATCCTTTCCCTAGATAGCCACAGGCCTCAGTCCACTCACTTCATTTTGCTCAAACGTCATCTCTTCAGAGAGGCTTTTCTTCACCACTTTAACTAAAATATCATCCCACCCGACCCGTCAATCCTCAAACCCTTCCCCTGCTTATTTTCTTCCATAACAATTATCCCCACCACCTGAGATTTGATCTGTTGATTTGGTTCTTTTCCATCTCTCTTCTAGTAGGAGGCAATGTGCTTGGGAGGAAGTGCCTTACTTTATTCCCTGCCCTTCGACCCAGCCTATCGCAGGTATTTGATGCATAGTTTTCTTTTTGAATGAATGAGACAAACGGAGCACAGAGAAGTTCAGTCACTTGCCTACGGTCACCTAACATTAAGTGGCAAAAAAAGTTGTGAGCTCAGACCTTGGACCATGAGGCATGGGCATTGTCCAAGGAAAAGGCCTGGGCTGGAAAGAGAAGTCAAATAGGAAGGGAGGTGTGGGGAGCAGGAAGGACACATCCTGTATACCTGCAAACAAATGTCTGTCCCGGTCTGGGACTTAAGGCTTCGTTCATAGACATCAAGCCTTTCCCATTTGCCCCTCAGAGGTTACCAGGATGGAAGGGGAGACCTGACATGAAAGCACTGGGTAGGAAGCAAGAGGCAAAATCATGTACTGATGCCTCCAAAGGTGAGCTGGCTGAGGAAGGGCTCACTCGGGCTTCCTGCACAGACCTCAGCCCACGTCGGGCCCTGCTCGCACTCGTGGGGCGTCCTGGGTGTGTTGCCTGAGCACGCTCGGCTTCCAGACATAACTCAGGACCACATTTCTTACCTGCAATTCAGGAAGCCATCAATCCTCAACCCCAAACTATTTTCAAAACTCATTTGGTGTCATGACTTGAAAGGACATAAGGCTGTAAACATACAGATTATTCACTTTGTTGTATGTAAATTGTCACGTTTCACTGTGGATACATTCAATGTATTTGATTCCCAATACACCCCACGAGGCGTTATGAAATAAACACTGAATTACTTTTCAAAAATCTGGTTCCAAGGGTCTTTGAAAATGGATTTGGACCTAGACCATCTACTCCATGGAGCTGAAATGAAACATTCCTCCCATGGCGCTTTGGGCACTGTGCACTCAATAAAGGCCCAGATGGCCCCTGTCAGGAGGAGGTAGTGTTGTCATTTTCAACATTAGAAAACAGAGGTGCAGAAAGATTAAGTAAGTTACCCAGGGTCACCCACCAGCGAAGTGGTAGAGCTGCATTTAAACACAAAATTCACAATCTCTACTTTAGGCACAATACAAGTCCCTAAATTAGGATGTCCATTGTCAGGTGGTTCATTCTTTCCAGAGTCAATCCAGGATGAATTCTATCCAGTGCCCTGCCCACCTCACCTTGGTCTTTGGGGGCCTTCGTCCCCGCTGGACCTAGGACTCAGGGAAAGGCTGGCTGGAGTGCTGGGCTCCTCCTCTCTGGTTTGATGCAGGTGGAGTTTGGGACACCACAACTACCACCTCCCTGGACGACCTGTGGCCTGGTGCGGAGAGCTGTTCAATACTAGCACCGTGAAACCCATCTGTCACTCATTTCCCTTCCCTCCCTCAGCTGTTCTTACCAAGGCCTCCTGACCTCTGGGCAGGTTCTTGCTTAATCACAGCTGTAGCTGAGGAGGAAGGATGCAGGCCTCCGTTTGCTAGTGGGAGCCTGTGTGGGTTCTAAGTTCGTGGAGTCAGGGAACTGTGGGCTGCTTGGGGTTCAGGAGGGCTGGCTGGAAGTGCCTGGGCACCACGGGACCGCCTTGGGCCATGTGGGGGCACGTCCCATGAAGCCAGGGGCCACATGGCTGGGTGACTACATGCAGCATGAATGAGGTTTGGATGGCAATAGGTGGGCAGTTCAGGGAGCCAGAGGAGCCCACACATGGATCAGCCCTGGAGAGCGAAGGGAGACATGGGTGCCCTGTGCCCAGCACCACCCCGAGTATCCCCAGTGCTCCAGAGCCCAGCCCCTAGAGGCTGAATAGAGGCCAGAGGGATTGGGAGTCAGCTGGGTGATAGAATCAGGATCCAAGGCCGATCTGAGTGAATTGGAGTGAAATCCGGGATCTGACAAGCTGAAGCTTAGTAGGGACATAAGGGACATCATGCTTTGCGGGTACTAAGAGCCAAGACTGGGCCCAGCAGGAATGATGGTAACCTAAGGGCTTTAGCAAGTAGTCAGCTGATGCCAGGCAGCAGGGATGCTTTGTGGGAGAGGTGTGGGTACCCTGGCAGCTAACGCTCTCCTGGGCTCTGTTAATACCAGAACAGCCGCCAAAATAAGGGCCAAGTCCAATTCCCAGTGTCAGATTTAGGAAGGCTACTGACAAAGTGGGATGTCAATACCCAGAGCTGGACCCGGAGAAGCTGGACCTTGAAAACTATTTGGGAGGAGGGCCTGTGGTGGATACGAAACATTGGGGTTTAGAGTCAGGGGTAAGAAGCTCCCTATGTGAGCCGACGCCCAATCTAAAGGCTGGAGGGCAGGGCATGGAAAAGCAGGAGGGCCTCAGGTGAGAGACGAAGAAGGACTTCCTGAACCCTTCGGCATACCAGTGCCAAGAAGGTGTCACCTCCCTCGGCATTCTGTTAAGAATAAGATGCCCTCTGTGTGTGTGTGCTGACTCAGGCCTGGGCAATGGCTGAGGTGCCCACGGGGTGTCCCTCCCAGCCCCAGGGCAGGTCTGGGGAGGGGTGAAAAGCCAGGGGACCTGCCCCCATCTGAGCTCGACTGGCAGCCTCAGCTGGCTCTGGCCTTGGGAGGGAGGGAGGCGGGCACGGGGCTGGCTGGCACACTGCCTTTTAAATTACGCCCTCGGCCTAATTGGTCTTCCAGCCTCCCCTCCCCGCTGTTAGGAAGAGGCCTTTGTTTGCTGCCTGCATGTTTACCAAGCAAATGGTTTTTAAAAGCTTTCATAGACACAGAGAAGCCATTTAGGAGGCTCAGTGGATAAAATTATTTATAGAGATTAATGGTTCTCGTTCTCATGCCTTTAGGAAATCAAGAGCCGTACGTGAAGGGTGGAGTTGACAGGACTGGGGGTACCCACCTCTGCTAGCTGCCTACTCGCTGCGCCTTCTCCTGAGCCCCCACCTCTCCTCCCTTCCTTTCTTCCAGACAGTCCTCTGGCCTCAGTCTTTTCCCTTCTCTTCTGCCTCTTGTCTGTTTTCCTTCTGGAATTTCCCGTTTGCTTTCCCTGCCTCTCCCCCTCCCCATTCCGTTCCTCCTCTCTTTCTGTATCTGTTAGTTTCCCTGTTTTCTCACTGCCTGTCTTCCTCAAGGTCTATATTTGGATTTGTAAGCGCATGTCTCTGTGTTTTGTCTTGGTGAATCTCTCTGGCTCGCTCTCTCTTTTTCTCTGCTTCTGTCTTCGGTAGTCTCCCTCCATGTTGCTCTGTCTCTCTGTCATTTATCTCTCCCATCTCTAGGTCTCTGACCCTCTCTACCTTTGCTGTTCTCCCTCCCTCTCTCCTGCCTTGTCCTGCGTACTTTGTATGCTTTGTCCGGACAACCACATTAGGCTGCAGGCAGCCCCTCTCCATAAGGACCTTTCACACACGTCTCCTACTCCAGTGCGAGACCATACTCGCACTGGCCAGTGCGAGTGGCCAGTGGGGTGGGTTCCTGAATGTCCTGGGCCTGGCTGTCTCCACCGGGGTGGGGTGGATACTCTAAGGTTCGAGATGTGTGGGGCCTTGAGGGTGGGACCCTCTGCTTCCCCTGGGGAAAGAAGGCCAGATTGGAAGAGCCCGCTGCCCAAGCTCACCCAGTGAGGAGGAAGGGAGAAGAAAAAGGCGAGACTGGGAGCCAGTGCCCCCCGCCCCAAATCTCTTGCTTATCTTCAAGCTGAGACACACAGGGACAAAGGGCAGGACCTATGGGGGCATGAGAGGCTCCCCAAGGTCAAGGAATCCAGGGGAAGCTCTTGGGAAGAGATCAGGTCCACCGAGGCCCTCCCCAACAGGCCCCCACCTACCCAATAAGCCCACCAAGTGCTGCCCTTCCCCTGCCTCTAGTCTCTGAAATAGACCTTCAGGGACTGGAAACTCCCCACTGGGAGCCCACCCAGTCTGGTTTAGACTTCGGTGCCTGAGGAAGCATCACCTCGACACTCAGCCACTCTCGGCTGGAGGGAGACTGTGAAGAAGGTCAGAGGTCGAAAGGTATCAGTCCCTGATTCTAGGAGTGCCCCGTGTGGGGGGAGACTTAGCTTCCGCAAGTGCAGGAGTGTGCGGTGTCCTGGAAAAGTCTTTGGAGTGTGGAGACAGGTAGACTGGGCTCCAGTCCTGGTTAACATATTACTAGCCGTGTGCCCTGGCCAGTCACTTCACCCCTGGAGCCTGGTTTCTTCCTCTGGAAAATGGGATTGGTGATAATACACATACATCTCAGGGTTGATGGCAATATGACATGGTGATCAAGAGTCCAGCCTTGGGGTGGGGAGGGATGGCTAAAAAAAACCTCTGGGTCCTAATTCATATCCCCCTACTTCTGCGCTGTTACTTAACCTCTCTGAGCCACAGTTTCTTTCTCTATAAAACGGTGATTAAAATGGTCCCTTCACCACAGAGTTGTTGTGAGAACAATTCAATGAGATCTTACATGCACTGTGCTTAGCTTGGACGTTACTTAACCTCTCTGTGCCTCAGTTTCCTCATCTATAAAATGGGGGTTATACCAGCACTCACTTCCAATGGTGGTTGTGAAGACTAAATGAGCTAACACATGTAAAGCATTTGGACCGCTGCCTGGTAAGGAGTAAGTAACATACGGCGGTCACCTATTGTTACTAGCACGATGCCTGGCCCATAACAGGATGTGAACCCATCTATGCCTCGTCTTCCATGGACGCTGACCCCCTCCTCCTAAACCCCTCCTTTGGGAGTCCTTCACCTTGATCCCTGTCATGTCCACTATGACTGAAGGGAGAGGATGAGGGTAGGGTTGGGCGAGGTGGGCCTGTGGTCTCTTGGGAAGATCTCCTCCCACTCTCTTGTCCATCCGTCTGTCCATCCATCCATCCATCCATCCATCCATCCATCCATCCATTCATCTGGCTGTGGGCTAGCGGTGGGAAACTTCACAAGCTCTTTCATTAGTTTCCATGGAGGCTTTCAGATCACCTGTTTCCCAGGAGACCTGCTTGCTGTTCCCTGCAGGCTGGTGTACCCAGAGGGGGCTGGGGTGGGGATGGAGTGGATGGGGCCCCATGCTCCCCGGCAGGGGTGCCTGGAGCTCCAAACTGCAGCGCCAGGAGCCGTGTGCTACCCATGTGGCCCCTTAACTACACCCAGGTGGACATAGCAAACTGCGTGCAGGACTTCTGGGATTGTGGGCTGGGCCTTTGCGGCCACCCTCATCTTTCTGCTCCATTTGCTCATTCCATGGTCCTGTCCTTTTTCTTTCCCAGGGAATTGATGAGGGGAACTCAAATCAGGGATGGGGAGCCCCCAGTTCTTGTTTTCTGGCTTTGTACTTGAGCTTACCTTTAGAGACATTTTGAATCTCCTTATCATCTGGACCTCAGTGTGCCAGTTTATAGGATGGCATTAACAGCCCCGACCCCACTTAACCTTTCATGGGAGAGATTAATAATTAATAACCACAGCAATACCAGTCAGCATTTATTCAGGACTTACTGTGTGGAGTGTGGTGGTAAGACTCCTTAGTGTGGTCCTATTTAATGCTCACGAGCTCAGGAGGGAAGGGCTGTCATGGTGCTCATCAGCCGTGTGGGAAAACGGACAGGTGAGGTCATGGCACAAGGACACACAGAAAGGAATTAGCAGAAGAGCCGGGACCCCTTCGTTTTGCCTGACATGCTGTCTGCACTGAACCCCACTGGGGGCTCCAGGCACGCAGCAGCTTGGGTCGGGAAAGGTGCTGATTCCTCTCCAGGTAGGAGGCCCCACTGTGGGAAGTCTTTCCCAGGGGAGGGAGTGGCCATCAAGGCGGAGCAACTGCTGTGGGGTCTGGCGAGCCCTGCTTCCCATAGTGGGATTTTTGGCCGGGCTTGCTGGGTAGGGCAGGGGTAGGAACATAGGGCCTCCTTGGTTCCTTAAGAATCCACCTGAAGCCAGGGTCAGTTGGAACCTGAGTGACAGCAGGGTTGAGCCAGGGCCAGTTGGAACCTGAGTGACAGCAGGGAAGGTGAGAGAGACTAGAATGGGGAGCCCTGATTGACTCTCCTTTCAGAGTACTTGGTAGTACATAGTAGGTGCTCAGTTAATGCCACTTGAATGATTGACTGAGGAGCCAACAAAAGATCCAGAACTCCCTGTTTTCCAGAGCTCTCCTCTGTGAGACCCAGGGGCTGGGAAGAGGAAAATCCCTTTCTGCTCAAAATGTGGGACTGGGGCGTCCCTTCAGGAGGGAATGCTGAAGTCTTCCTGTGCTTCTGTCAGCAAACATGTAGTGGAACAGCTGTTGGGGGACATCACTAGAAGCCCCCAGCCCCTTGGCCGTGCCCCGTGACAAGGGAATAACTAGCCGGGAGCAGGGGCCAGTCAGACATATGGGGTGCACACTCCTGATCCTGAGGGCACCTTGCCCTTACCTGCACCCCCTATCCTAGTTTCCAGATGAGAAATTGGCAGCTACCTTGGGAGTATTCAAGGATAATTTATTTTGAAAAGTACCATCATGACTCTCATCCAGAAATAAAATGAACATGTGTCAAAGATTGTATTTAACTCAGTAATGAGGGAGGGACCCCAGGAAATGTTACACCCTGTTCAAAGGAGAATTCACAGAACCTGAAATTCAAAGTACATGTCAAATAAGGTGGGCTGAAATGACGGTACCAATAGATGCCCAAACTGGCAAATCTAGTCCGTACCCACAGAACGACAATCAAGTGCATTTCTCTGGACAGTAATTATGTGTACTATTACCGGTTGGGATGTGAACGACAGCAGGGCCAGGGTGGATGGAAAGGACCAGGAGGCCCTGCGTTTTCATGTCTGCTCTGGGCAGTCTCCCCGCCGGCTTGGCTGGTCCACTCCACGGACAGGACAACCTGGAGGCAGCCTGAATCGAGCAGCCTATGTGGGCCCTGCGTTTTACCTGTTGGGGAGTAGTTTGTGGCTTGCGCCTCTACATGGAATAGTGAAATGATCCCTGGGAACTCACCCCTGGCGGAAGAAAGTGCCAAAGCACACTAAGGGTGATGCCGGAAATGGGGGTGTGTGAAGGTTTGCTGGGAGTGAGGGAGGAGAGAAAAAAAGGAAAGATGTGAAAAACAGAGGTAGCTTGATCTGGGAGCAGAAGTCCCAGCCTGGAAACCTGGGCCTGGGGTGCCATGCTCAGCTCTGGCTGCCTGGTCATAGAGGGTGGAGCCCTTCTGGGCCTCAGCCTCTCACTGGTTACGAGGGGGTGACACGAGAGGACCTGCATGTCCCCCTAATACTGTGGGTCTGGCCATGCTTCAGACCTTGGTATTCCGGAACCTGTCACTCACTTCGTGCCTCTGGGCCTTTGTCCATGCTGTTCCCTTTGTCTGGAATGCCTTTCCTTCCTTGTCTGCCTGGCAAAGTCTTATTCATCTACGAAGGCCCGTCGTTGTCCGAGAGTCACCTCCTTTTGCCATTCCTGGACCCTCCTAGGTATAATCGATGGCTCCTCGTCGCTCAGCTGTGTTTGTTACATGCAGTAGGTGAGGAGCAAGGGACTGAAAGGCGGACAGACTGGGTCTCCACTCTGGCTCTGTGGTTCGTGGCCATACTGCCATCAGCAAGAATAGCTTCTCTGAGCCTCAGTGTTCCCATCTCTAAAATAGCAATGGGACCATTTCATTCTGGTCGTGGCACCCACCTCACAGTGCTGTGATGCCTGTAGGGAACAATGCTTGTCAGCCCCTCAGCCCTGCCTCTGGCATACGCTCAAGAGTGGTATTATAGCTGTTAGTATATGCCTGTGAGATAGCACCTGGTCCTCGGGTCACGGGCCAGTTCTGTCTATATGCCTCCTGAGCAGGGCTGTGTCTCACTTCCTTGTGTGTCCCCTTGCCTAGTCGAGTGCCAGGACCTTAGCAGTCTCAGGGGGAATCCCTATTGGATGTGATGATTTTGGAAAAAGAGGACAGAAGTGGAGGGACACGGAAGGACTGAAAGGAGAAGGAGAGACCCGCTATACAAGGTGTGGAGGTCTGAGCTGCCAAGAGGAGTTGCCAGGGACAGTGATAATTAGCTTGGAAGGGACAGAAGGGCCCAGCTAAGGCTGGCTGCTGCTAAGAGAGCTGGCATCTGGTTGAGAACTTATCTCTCAGGACAGGAGCCCTCTGGACTTCCTCCAAGATACAGGAATTCCCCCCTGGACATTTCTGAAGATGGATGGAGATGGGGATGGGGGTATGTGTGAGAATCAAGTCTTGGCTTTCTTGAAGGGAAAAAAAGGGAAAACTGACATTCACCCCAGGCAGCTCCAGCTTTGAGATGCTCTCTCCTTTCTCCCTGAGAGGGCGATGGGCGGGGAGGGGGCCAGCACTATTCTGGCTTCTGCTCTAGAGCTGCCTCATATAAACTCAGGCACAGAGAAGGGCAGCACCTTGGTTAAGATCACACAGCGAGTAGGCCAACATGTAACATGTATTCTCTGTCATGGTCTCATTTTACAACCACAGGGAGGTAGGTAGGGAGGACAGAGCTTAAGCTCTTTTAATGTTATAGATGAGAAAATGGACACTTGGAGAAGGGAAGCCCAAGCCCAAGTCAAAGAATGAGTCAGCAATGGAGTTCAAGATCTAAACTCTGGCCTTCTCAGTCTGTAATGGGGTGCTGTCCGTGGGCCTGGGGTGGGGTTTTGTTCCAGAACAGCTGGTATGCACGTGTTGGAGCCCAGAGCTTAGTGATGGAGTCGATAAGGGCTTTACTCTCGGGGCTCAGGCAGGACACCTCAGCCTGAAAGTGGCTGGCTTGGCCAAGTCCCAGGCTTCTCTGTAAACGGAGGTGTTGGGCGGCCAGGCTTGTTGGCAGTGTGGCTGCCACACTCTGGGAATGGGGAGAAGATGAGATTTGGGAAGCGGCGTGGGGCAATGCTCCAGCATTCTCGGTCTGCTCAGGCAGTGCCCACCTGGATCCCAGCTGCTCTGGGCCTCCACGTTGGCAGCTGACTCCAAGCCTGCATGCTGCCTAGAGAAGCTGTCTCTTCCCTCCCTGCAACCACATTACAGATTGGAGCTGGCCCTCCCAGTCGCTCTGCAGGCCAGGGAACTCAGGATCCCTGAGCGTCCAGCCTATCTCTGTCTGTCTCACTCCCTGTTCTAGTTGCTTATCTGCTCTGCCAGGCCTGGATGGAGAGGCTAGATGTCAGCTCCCCTTTCCGAGGGTCCTGGGCCTCCTGAACAAAGGTAGGGGGGGTGTGGGAAGACTAACACTTACTCAAGGTCTACTCATATGTGCCCTATATACATAATACATAAACATACATATATACATAAACATACCTAATCTTCACAAAGATTATATGAAGTAACTATCATTGTTCCCATTATGCAGATGAGGAAACTGAGGAGACTCGGAGACAATAATCCATCTGGGCAACGTCATAGCGCTTCTAGGTGGTAGAACCAGGACTCAAATGCAGGCCTCAAGCACATTACTTCTTCTACCCCCTGCCCCCAACCACAGAACTCAGTGATGGGAGGTACAGAGGCAGTGACAAGTGAATCCCACCCAACATGACATATGCAATAACAGAAGTGAGAGGAAGGTGCCCTAGGAACTCAAAGGAAAATTCAGCTGGGAGAAAGTTCTCAAAGAGGAATCATTTGGAGCCAAATAATAAAATAAAAACATGTAAAAGAAACCAGATGCAAAAGAATAGAGAATGTCTGATTCTGTTTATGCAAAGTTCAAGAACAGGCAAAATTAATCTATGGTGATAGAAGTTAGAAAATCAGTTCCCCTGGGAGGTGGGTTTAACTGAAAAGAAATGTAAAGGACCTGTCTGGGGCGATGGGGTTGTCACGTATCTAGATTGGGGTGTTGGTAGAATGGGTGTATTCCCAAATTTATCCAACTGTACACTTACAATGAGGACATTACACTCTATGAAGATGATATCTCAAATAAGACAACCACAAAACAAAATAACATGAGAGTCACGAGAAATTTAGAACAAAGCAGTGTTAAAAACCACACAAAATAGGGGCACATAATGCTTAAATTATCACAAATTCACTCCATAAAAACCACCAATTTTGTTAATTATAGTCAGAATTTTCATATAATGTATGTTCTACTGACAGTAATGAACGAAAACAGCCTTGTCCAAAGTACATAAGCCACAAATATGAGTCATATATATGATTTTCCAGTAGCCACATTTTAAAAAGGAAAAATAAACAGGTGAAGTTAATTTGGATAATATATTTTATTAAATCCAAGATGTCCAAAATGTTATTTTAACAAGGAACCAATATAAAAAAGTATTAACGACATAATTTAATTTCTTTTTTCATACCAGGGCTCCGGAATCCCGTGCGTATTTTACACTTAACAGGCAGGACATCTCAATTCAAACTGGTCACATTTCAAGTTGTCCTATGTAGTGGCTATTCTGTTGAACAGCTCAGCTAATGGATTAAAAATAAAATGCCATTTTACTTAAAGTTTACAAAATTTGAATATACTTTCTTTTTAAACATTTAAGTTCAAGCGCTAGGGAAAAATTTAAAAATGAAACTGTTTCATGTTTTCAAAAAAGTGTTCAAAATGATCTATTAAAAATAAAATGTGTAATTCACATTATAATGAAGGAATATCAAAAATTTAAATCAAAATTATTTAAATAAAGCTGAAATCTTATTTTACTTTTTTGAAAAGCTATGTTAAGTATCATCAAATATTTTTATTAAAAAAAAATGAAACGGTGCACACAACTCCCGCATTAAATGTCCAATATTTTTGTTAATGTGATGAATGAGTGTCCTGCTTTTTACATCTAGACCTACTTATGTACCATATGATTAAAAAGAATGGTTTAATGTAGCAAAATGTCCCGTGGCTCCCTGCATCCACTGTAGCAAACGCTACAAATAATAACTTGGTGATTGTTGAATACTTCCAGAACCATTCATTGGAACAGTAAGACAGCTAGGAAATGGACACTTGGCATTACTGGGAAAGGACACTTTGTTTTTCAAGAATCTATTGCATTTCTGCTATCTAAGAGCAAGGATTTGCAAAGCTAATTAGTTCATCTTCTTTCTTACCTAAATAAGGCCTCCTGCTGCTCCAACGCTCTCCATGTTCTCCATTCCATCAAGTAGAGCATGACAGCAGCAGCCTCAGATCCGAGAAACCTTCTAGGCATTCTGACTCTGTTGTCCTTTATTTTGCAATCCTAGAACAAAAGATGTGGAGACGCGTTTCCCGAGGGCTGGAGCAGTTAATCATGAAGCAGATGTTTAAGATTATGGGCTGTACCACGCCAGGGCTGAGCATAATAATCCTGCGTGACAAGAGGTGCCCATGTGTTCTAAGGTGTGTGTGGGCATGTGTGAGGATGCTATTTGAGTTCTAGCAGACAGCTGCCTGGGTCTGTAAATAAAGTTGTATTGTACCTTAGCCACCCCCATTTGCTCAGGTATTGTCTATGGCTGCTTTTCAGCTACAAGAGCAGAGTAGTTTTGTCAGAGACCTAACCACATGGTCTGTAAGCCTGAAATGTTTGCTATCTGGTGCCTTAAGAAAATTTGCTGAGCGAGGGCAGAGTCCGCTTTTGCCTTGGTCTGAGTGGTTCTCCTCCTTGGAGCTCCTTGAACCAAGACCTCACATGCAATGGAGATTCGGTCCAGACTTCTGCTCTAGTTGCAAGCCCCTTCAAGGATGTCTAGGAAAGTCCCCAAGAGCAGGTCCCCCAAGTCCAATTCTGAGGGCTTTGATTGTTTTCTGCAGTAAGTTTGCCATCCCCCTGGCATTTAGGATAATATTCTCTCACCAGTGAAACCAAAGTAAGCATGGTTGGGGCAGAAAAAGAAAACGGTCCTGTTTCCTTCCCTGCTTCTGCCAGCCCCTCCCCATTCTTTATAAGAACAGTCATCAGGGAATTTCCCACAATCCTCCACTCTTCTCTCAAGGAGCAGAGCTGGCACTAAGCTCTCCTGGCCCCAGTGTCCTAGTAATGGCCAAGGGATCTTGGTGAGCTGGGCATCTTTTCGGCCTGGAGGAGCCTGATTCTGCTCCAGAGGGTGTGCCCATGTGGTGAGAGATGTGGGGTGAATAGATAAAGGGCATAGTGTTGGGGTGGGGCCTGCTCACCCCGACTGCAACACTGGTCACAGTAGCACTGTTTGATTCTGCACCTGTCTCCTTCACCAGCTGCATCATTCTTGGTCAGCCCCTTGGGGTCCATGCAGTGCTCCACACATGGTGGACCTACGATCAGTAGACATAGTGAGCCATCTTGGCATGTGCTCTATGCCAGGCACAGGTAAGGGTCACAAGGAAGAATCCAAACGGTCCTGCCCTCAACTCATTGCCCCAGTGGAAGAGACCAAGAGGCTGGCAGCTTGAGCACTTACCCGGAGGACAGAAGCCTCCAGGAGGTGCTTACTCTAAGAACAGCACTCATAATTCAGCTTGAAGGGATAGGAAGGCTTCAGCAAAGAGGTAACAAATTAAACCACTTGTTGAATGAAACGGGAACAAATGAGAGATGAGGGTATAATGCTGGAAATTGTAAAAATGTGGAAATGGATTGCTTCTGGAGTCTTAAAGTGAATCTGTTTAAAATGTTCCTTGGCTGAAAGTGAAACAGGAGGAGAGGGCTGGAGGGGGATATGAGCAGGGAGGGGGCTGCTGAGAGCAGGGGAACCCAAGGCCAAGGAGATGGGCTCTCGGGCCTCCTGCCCAGGCTCGCCTGGCAATCAGGGCTGGAGCACAGCCACCAGCCCAGGACAATTGTTGCTGCTGGTGCAAGAGAGATGAGCTGTGGCAACTCGAGGACAAATCTCTTTTAATTTTGTTCTTCGGAAGAGGGGGTGGGTTCAAGCCAGAGCTGGAGTGAGAGATTGGCTCAGTGAGTAATGGCTGTGCCGGTTCCACTAACACCCCAGGTGAGGGATGAGGGGAGAAATGTCCCCTCCCCTCACTTTTTCTGGAGCTGACTGCCAGGGGACGGGGAGGGGCTGCTCTCCACCTGGCCTTTGCCTGGACAGGCAGAAGTGTGTCTCAGAGACTGACGCTGGAAACGTCCTTAGGAGCCATCTCACAAGGAAGGGCTTCTGAAGTGGCTTCCATGGCGTTTCCCTGGGAGGGTCCTCAGGGGTCCACACTCCTACTGAGTAGCATGTAAAATTGGGTATAAGTAAGACGTTTTTAGAAAGGTGGGGTGGGGGAGGGTTTGTGGTTTCCATCAGCTTCTCTAAAGGGTCCATACTCCTCCACCCCAAGTTAGGGGTGTCAAATACTAGGATCTTCCCTCTTGCTTGACCTATGGGGAGGGCGCATCTAGTGTCATGGGACAGGTGTGTGGAGCTTGGGGGCTGGGCTGGGTGGTGACTGTGGTCACCCCCCCACGGTCTCTGCAGCCTAACACCTGGCTGAATAGGGCACGGAATGAGAGAACCCGGTCTCCTGACCCTCCCCAGGTACTCTTCCTCCTTGTGGGCCATAGGGCGGAAGGGCTGAGGCGAAACCAGGGTGTTCAACGTCTGGTGTGTGAAGCCACGTACATAAGCTGCCCTCCTCTCTTCCCCAGAGGGTCCCAGGGTGGGGAGGGGGCTCTGGTGCTCAAAGTACCTGCAAGGACCCCTCCCCTGGGGCAGCATAAACCCTATCTCTGCACTCCTCCAAAGGACACCTGCACAAGATGGGGAGGGGAGTAGGGCAGTCTCCCTGAGGGGTGACACAGTCAAGTACAGCTTAGAAGGGTGATTGTGAGGCCAAAGGCTGCGGTGGGGAGAACTGGCCAGGGGGGCCCAGTCGGAGGGTGTTGGGGTATCCTGGTGAGAACAAGGGGGTGGGAGGACAGACAGTAAGAGCACTGGAGTGGGCCCTGTCCCTGCTGGTGACAAAGGAGCCAGAAGGGCCTTCACACTGGTGCTGGGAACTTAAAAAATGTGGAAAGGGATTGCTTCTGAAGGTTCAGAAGAAATCTAGCGCTAGTCCCTGCTTAGACTTCGTGTCATTCTGGGCAAGACTTGTCTCTGCGTTGGCCTCAGTTTCCCCATCTGTTAAATGGGAAATAATCATAGTAGCAGCCCTTCTTAGCACATGAGGCCCGAAGACAGGAGGGTGGGCATGAAAGCACTTGGGTGCTTGTAGGGAACAGATGTACCCTGTGTCCCCGAAAATAAGGCCTAGCCGGACAGGCAGCTCTAACGCATCTTTTGGAGCAAAAATTAATATAAGACCGGGTATTATGTTATGTTATGTTATATTATATTAGATCCAGTCTTGTAGGGAAATAAGACCAGCTTTTATATTAATTTTGGCTCCGAAAGACGCATTAGAACTGATTGTCCTGCTAGGTCTTGTTTTCCAGGAAACACGGTAGGGATTGTTGACAGGACTCAAGAAAGGTTGTATGGGAGGAAATGATGGGAGCAGGAGGGGAGGAGGGATGGGGTGGTCAGGAGATGAAAGAGTCGAATCTCATTCAAAGTGTCTAGTTGTTTTCCTGGAAGCACAATGTACTTGATAAGAGCATTTGACAGGGGCTGCCAGGAGGTGGCCTCTGACCTGGGAGGCAAATGGCCTTGGATTTTCTGCACGTGTTCGAGCCCGTGCTTGATTGCCTTGGAACATAGATAACTCAATCCAGGGGCAGCTGAGAGGAATGAGGTTCAAAACCGATGTGGCTTTGGGGGGCAGATGTGGGATAAACACTGTTCAGCCGTCTGAAGTCAAATACGATCCTAAGATACCTACTAAGAGCACTGGGAGATAAGGCTGGGAGGAGCTGGGAAGGCTCCTTGGAGGCAACTTGTGTGCTGGCCATGGGTAGGATCCTGAGAGTGACGTGGAGAGAGAAACAGCCCAATTCGGGGACAGCATGAAAGGCAGGGCTTCGGGGGTACGGGGGAGCCCAGCCATTTTATTCTTGGATCCGTCCAGAGGTGAGAATGATGATGGTGTGGAATCATGGTCCATCTGACTTCCTACCTTTTGGTTCTTGAAGGTGTGTGTGATTTCACTGAGGGTCCCACCCCCTGGGATCCCATCAAGGAGCCCTCCCAGCCGTGGGTACCCAAGGAAACAAATCCCAGCCTCCCGCCCCTGCGGGAAGCCTGCTGAGCTGGGCTCCGCTCCAGGCTCTTCTCCGTGCAGCTCGCCTGTTTACCACTTCGCTGCAGAGCAGATGGATGACACAGTGGCCACATTTTTCTCCCTTAGCAGCGGGAAAATGAATCTCACCAAGTGTTGCCGACACCATCCTACCAGGTTCCACATCCATCGTGGACCGGGCCGCTGACAGAACACAGGCCCATCCCTCAGCCCTGCTCTGGGGCCCAGGGGAGAGAGTGGAGACAAGATGAACGTTTCGCATTCTCGCATCCTCACTGTGCGGCTCCTTCTCTTCCGCCCAGATCCACCCAGTCCCCTGGGAAGCCGGTGGGGTGCCTTCTTGCCTGGAATGTGACAGCTCTTGGAAACAGATCTTCAAGAGGGAGAGAGGCTGAGGCTGTGGTCAGGGGAGAGGTGAAGAGAATGCACTGATTCCAACCTGAGAACCTCACACAATCTTAGCACTGCGTGAAGGGCAGTCATTTCACTGAAATGCCCAAAGGCCAAGTCCTCCGGGGAGTGAGGCATCTGGGAAGGTGGGACGTGGAACAGTGGTCCCGAAATCCAGATTTGAATCTCCGCGTCTTTAACAATGAAACTGTAGGACTTTGGGCAAATCATTCCACTTTCTGCCAAAATTGGAATGGATACCTTCTGGGGCTGGTGATTGGTGATGTGCCGGGAATTTCAAGATGTCACACTTATGTTTCACCATTTGCTGAGCATTTACTATGTGACTTAGACCCTACGGAAAAGATCACTGGTCTTCACGAGAGCCTTGGGAAGAAGCCAACTTCAGACCCATTTCACAGATTGGGTCACTGAGACGCTGATTTGAAGTGAATCACAAGAAGTCAATGGCAAAACCAAGATTTAAATCCAGCCCTGTTATCCCAAAGTCCTCTCTTTACTAGATGATGTGACTCTCCCAGGGCACAGAGACTCATGGGGGCCTGGACCTTAGGGAAACTTACAGAGAAATACATAATTGAAAGGAGGGATTTGGGGACCTGTAAAGAGACATTTGGAAAAGCATTTCCATTCCTGAACTCAGTTAACACCTCGCATAGCTCTATCTCTCACCAGGTCTCAATCTTCCCTGTCCCTCAGCCTCATAGCCATCTTTCTAAAACCTATCTCAGGCCACTCTGCCACTCTAGGTCTCCACTCGTGCTCTCTGGCCTCAGGGGCCACTCTAAATTCCTAGTGTGGCCTTGCTTGCCTTTCCAGCTTGCTCACTGAGCTCAGTGGGAGAACCCCCACAAGTTTCCAAACTCCCTTGGTCCTCTCTTGCTTCTAGGTCTTTGCTGGAGTCTGGGTTTGCCAGCATGAGTTCTCCTTATGCTATTTCCAGAAGAAAGTTCTGACCTTCCTAATGCCTTTTCTATCTATTTAACCATTGGAGGTCTTTCCCACACCCCCACCCCTGGGAAAGCTGTTCAGGTAAGAAAGCTGAGTCTATTTTTAACAGGAGACAGAGGCACAGGCAGGGGTGAGCCTGAGGGATTGAACATAGGTTCTTCCAACCTGGTCTCTGAGCACAGCTCCTGCCATGCCTGCCTAGAGACTACAAGTTGTAGGTGGGCCCAGAAACGCGGAAGTTGTCCACTGTGTCTCTTGGGGACCAGCTGGGCTGCCTCCCAGCCTTCATGGGCTACTAGTGGAGGAGAAGCAAAGTTGCGGCACATTTGTCCCCTTCTAGCAAAGGGACCCGGATTATGGAGTACCCCAAATAACATCACTCTCAGCTCATATCCATTCAGCCCGGGAATGCACTGTAGGCCCGTCGGGGCTGCAGATTTGGTCTTATTTTATTCTGCTTGTGATTTCTATGCTCTGCTCAGGTGAGTGGTCTCTCTGACTGCTGAAATGAGCCCCCTTCAGGTGTGACCTGGAGAGGGGGTTCCACGGGGGCCCTGGAGGGTGAGCATGGCCTGGAATGATGACCTAAATTCTCTCCCATACCCTAACTCAAGTTCTTAGTCTTTTTAAAGTCAAGGCCACTTTGAGAATCTAGTGAAATCCAGAAAAACAGCTGTGCACCTGTGCACACACACATTCAGTTTCTGCCCGTTTCAGGAGGTCATGGACTCCCTAGAGCCCTTCCACAAACCCCCAGCTGAGAAGCCCTGCTCTCAGGCTTGAATTCAGTCCCCATACTTGGTCCACCTCCCCTCAGCCATGCCCTCCCTTCCCAGAGCTGCTTCTCCCCATCAGTCTCCGTCCCGCATGCCCTACCCCTGCCACTGCTCCTGGTGGTGGTGGTGGGCACATACCACATTCCTCCCATAGCCAGGTCTGCCCTAGGGTGAAGCTGCCCCCTAGGTAAGCTGGGATGCTGGACTGGATGCCGTGAGGACCCCCAGAACTCATTCTGTGTTGGGTTCCCTTTCCACCCTGCGAGGGAGATACTTTCTGACGGTGGAGACCTGCCCGAGACAGAGCCTCATCGAACGGTCTCCTTCACTCTGTCTCCGTGGGAAACCACAGCCAGCTCAGTGTGGGTCTTGCTCCAAATACTCATGAAGCCCCTCCCGTGGTCCAGGGCCTGCTCCAGCTGTGGGAGATACAGTGTTGAGTACAATGTCCCTCATGGAGACTTCACTCTCGTGGGGGGACAGACAGAATGCTACCTGCACACGGGGCCAGGTGCTGTGAAGAATGCTGAGGCCAGCCAGCGGGGCAGAGAGTGACTAAGGTTTGCTCTGCTGGGTGGAGGGGGTCTCAAAGGCCCCTCTGAGGAGGTGGTGACAGCTGAGCAGAGGTTGGATCCGTGCTTTTCCCACTGGGCCGAAGGTCATGGAATAATTTTTCAGGAGGTGTTTTCACAAAATTGGTTTCAGGGGCCAACGGTGTTATCTGGGCCTGGGAGGGGACAAGCAGAAGACAGTTTCTTAGACCTGCCTTGGGATCTGGTGGCCTGGCCCAAAGTCTGAGCATCTCCATGGACATATGGGTGAACACCCTCAAGACCAGGGCCACCACCCAGCCAGGAGGCTCATCGTAAGGAGACAGCAATTGTGGGGGAGTCAGGGCCTTGCTGAGCAGGACGTGCTGGACCGTGTCCTGCCCTGGAAAGGGAGCGTCTGCCATCAGAGACACTGGAAGATGCTGGAGTGTCCTGGTTCTTACCGTGGGCATATCACCCCTCACTTACCTGGTCACCCCAACTGCAGAAAGGCGTCTGTCCTGAGTGGCCCAGGCTGCAATGCCTGGAACGTCCTTATCCCAGAGCACAGCCCCATGAGGGGGACGGAGAGGCCTTGGGAGAAGAGAGGAATGGGAGGATAGAGTGGGGCCTAGTGGCAGCCAGCCAGCCAGGCCTGTCCTCACCAGCCTGTGAACAGAGCCCAGAGAAAGACCAGTGGGAGACCCGCTCCCTGCTGCTAGGCTGGGCCTCGTCTCCCTGCTGTCCGCGCACTTCTCTGCCTGCTGGATGCTGACGGCCCACAGTGGTCCTCTGAGCTCTGTGCCACGTGGAGGACTGGGCACAGGGCTCTGTGTGGCCTGGCAAACTGCTCCCTGGCCTGCCTTAGCTGCGATCCTGCTTCTGTGAGCTGAGTGTCCCTGGCCTCAGCTCTAGGGGCCTGTCCTCTCGCAGCTCTCCTATCCCCTGTGATGTCACCTGGACCAAGAAGATCAATTTACTGCCCCCCCCCCCCAACACACACAACAGATTCTGTTCGGGCCTTCCGACTTTAGGACAGTTCCGAGGAATATCAGGAAAGGGTCTGTCTGGAAGAATGTCTTAAATGTAGGTATCATGACACCAACTTGGAGTCAGATCTCTATGGGGTTGGCAAACGAATTGCTTGAACCTCTCCTGCCCCAAATTAGCAAAACGTCAATATCTTTTGTTTGGGGACCTCCCATCTCTCCTCCAAATTGTTAAAGGAACCCAGAGAAATGACTCCTTCTAAGAGGGAAGTCCTAAACCCCAAGCTGGGGGGAAGAAAAGGCAGTGCCACATGGAGAATCAGACCAGATATCTATGTCACCCTCACTTTAGAAAATTCATCTGTCCTTGGAAAGATGTTTTCCTTGGAAAACCGTAAAATAATAACTAGCATTTGTGACGGTGAGTGGTGGGCCGGACATTTTCAGTTATTCACATGGAGTAACTCATGTAACCCTCACAAGCACCGTATGAAGAAGATGCTATTGTATACCCATTTCAGGGAACAGAGCTCCTGGAGAAATCAGTTCTGCTGCCTTCCCCGGGTAAGCCAGATTGAGCCTGTGTCACCCGGGGTGCCCTTTCCTTCCAGCCAAACTCAGCTGGGGCTCTCTCCATCCATAGGAGAGGTTTTATTCATCTCTCCAGGATCTCTGTCCCTTTCCTCCCAGAAGTCTTCTGGCTTCCAGGCAAAGATTGTCAGCCCAAGAACCAGGGCACACGCCCAGAATGAGGGCATCTGGCCCCAGGTTCTACCTCACCAGGCACGGGTCCAAAATAAATCATTTCATTAGCGTTAATAACATAGTCCCTTTAACTGCAAAGTGTTTCCAAACAGAGGATCATCCAGTCTGTTTTAATGAACAGATAAGAATCTTTGTAATTAACTCAGTGATGGCTTGCATGCAAATGGGTACTTTCTGAGCGCAGGGAGGCTATTTATTTATTGTTTTAAGTATGGAGTAAATATGTTCCTGACCTCACTCTCCAACAAGCTCCTATCCAGTCACCCACCCCTGAAGGTGATTTGTGCAGATGGGCAGCAGGCCCCCTCTTTAGGGACCCATGAGTACAGAGTGCTCAGAGCCAGAGTGCTGCCTGGCTCTCCTCCTGCCCCTCTCTGTTGGGCCCACCCATCCATCCTTCACTGGCAACTCTGGACCTGGCCGCCAGCACTGCAACCTCCGTCTTCCCTCCGGGTGGGGTGGGCAGGCAATGAGGCCTGTGCTCCACAATGTGATCAAGCATTAGCTACTTCTGGTTATTGCTGCAATGGAGCTGTAGGGCTCCAACCGCGGGTTTGGACGTGTGTGTGTGCGCATATACGGAGAGTATATGTGAGTGCATGATGTGTGCATGCATGTGGGTGTACGTGTATGCGTGTGTGTGTGTATAGGAGGGACATGTGCCTGCAAGTGTGAATGAGTGGGGCTGCTCGGAGATTGTGCACTTGCGAGGTGTGCTCTGTGTGTGTCAGGAAGGTGTCACGCATGCTCGGCTTGCCCAGCCGCCCACCACGTTCCGGGTCCTCATCATCTGATCAAGTCGCACTTGAATCACTGGATGCTCTGGTGCTTTATTGTTTCTGCTCCTGGAGCAGGGTTTGCTGGGGTGGAGGGTGAGGTTATCCCGTGGCTCTGGCATCTCCGGAGATGTCCTGGAGGAGCTGCAGCTGCTGTAGTGTTCTGTGCTCCCGCCTCCTCTCTTCCCTCCCTGAGGGCTGTGGTCCCTGCCCAGGGGGCTAACTCTGCCCCTCTCTCCGCTCCACCTGGGTTCGACAGCCATCCCACAGGCGGTCTGGAAGCTGAAGAGAGCCTGGAGGGGGAGGGGAACAGACTTTGGAAGGAGGACCTGTGGGCAAGTGTGTGTGAGGGAGGAGGCCCCCATAGGGTCCCAGCTGCCATCAACACTGATGAATTGCCCCCCACCAGGGGAGGGGCGGGCTCCACTGTCTCTGCCTCTTGGAGTGTGTGTGTCCAGACGGAAGTAAAGGGTAATAATAAGGACAGGCAGAGAGACTAGCGGCCAGGGGGTTCCTTCACTTACCACCTCTCGCCATCTACTACCCTCTACCTGCCCTCCTCCCTCACAGGTCCAGGTGGGGTCTGCCAGTGGATTCCACATTCAAGGCCAGGGCTGGGCTGCAGAGCTGCACTGCAGATGGGGCACAGAGGTCCACTGCCATGGCCCTGCTCGCGTCCCCTTTGCTTCCTGTCAACTCTCCTAGCTGCAGGGCCCCTCCTTGTGGGAGAAGCTACAGGGAGCGGCCCCAGGGCCCCTGCCTCTGCATCACAGGAAGGCCTGTTGGGAACTTTCATACTGGAGGAGAAAGTCATTCTGGAATCACAGCAGGTTGGGGGAAAGGGTACTGACAATCTCCAAGGAGGGCTGGGGGGCTGTCTGAGCTCACACAGGAAGGAGGAAGGCAGAGGCAGAACTGGGGCTCAAACCCTGCTGGCCTGGCTCCTCAGGGGGTCCTACAGCTGCCCGCTCAGAGGGCTGGGGGCTCCACCCAGCATTGAGACCTACTCTGCTCCAGCTCCGCTCAGCACCCAGGAAGGGTTATCAGGAACCAAGACTCCTATGCTCGGATCCACCTGGAGGAAGGGGCATGGCTAGGTTCCCGCCTGGGACAGAGAGTCAGCCTGGGGAGGGCCCTCACGTAATATCTCATCCAGATCCCTTGTCTCACAGAGGAGGACCAGAGACTCATGCCAGGTCACTCTGCAAGGGGGGATGCCCAGGGGACAGGAAGCCAAGCCCTTGGCCCTGATTTGGATGTCTTCCCTGTGTGCCAGGCTCCTGTCCCTTCCCAAGAAGCGAGAAGGCTTGCGACTCTCTTCTGGGCTTCTCCAGGAGAGCCCTCTCTCCAGCAGCCCGGGGCTTCTCCAGGGTCACCTAAGGGAGTGCCACTTCTTCCTCCCCGTACCCACTCCTCTCCTCTAGGCCTCTGCAGCTTCCATCCCTCCAGCCAGGATAAATCCATCCCACCTCTTAATCCTTAAGTAGTTTTTTCTGACTTCCCAGCCATCTGGTAGACTCTTCCGAATCCTTCCCCGCAATGCAACCTACAACCCGGCTTCAGGCTGCCTTTCAATTGCCTGGCTTCCACATTTACTTTATTTCCTCTGCTCTGTGAGCTAAGTGCATGCATAGATTACTGTTCACATAGGTGCCCCTGTTTGAATGTTTCTCTGAATGCATGATGTTGTTTCTTCAGGGCGTGGTCAGGTTCCCCCGTCAGACTAGGTATTTGTCACGGGCAGGTAGATTGTTTTCCCCCCTCAGACTGGGCGCTGATGTGGGTGAGGGCCTGTTCCTCTTCCATCAGACTGGGAGCTCCCCTGGAACAGAATGTGTGTCTCCTCCATCAGATTGGGAGCTCCCGGTGGGCAGGGGATCGACAACGTGGGCTTTCAAACTCCGTCTTAGCCCCGAGACTCACTGCTGCTCTGGTACACACAAGGGTAGTATCATTCCCATCCTTGCTTTGCTCCTTCACTAAGCGCCCCCCCACCCCACAACATGGGGAATCCTAAACCGCTGGGAGCAGCTGCCAATGGCAGCATCAAGAAAAGGATGGTAGGGCGGCCGGATGGCTCAGTTGGTTAGAGCGTGAGATCTGGACATCAGGGTTACTGGTTCGATTCCCACATGGGCCAGTGAGCTGCACCCTCCACAACTAAATTGAAGACAATGAGCTGCCGCTGAGCTTCTGGAAGGGCAGCCAGATGGCTCAGTTGGTTAGAGCAGGAGCTCTCAACAACAAGGCTGCCGGTTCAATTCCGGCATGGGATGGTGGGCTGCACCCCCTGCAACTTAAGATTGAAAACGGTGACTAGACTTGGAGCTGAGCTGCACCCTCCACAACTAGATTGAAGGACAACGACTTGGAGCTGATGGGCCTTGGAGAAACACACTGCTCCCCAATATTCCCCTGATAAAATAAAATAAAAATAAAAAAAGGATGGCTGAGATGGCAAAGCTTGGACAGCTGAGGGCCACGGAAACTGTTATCCCTGCCTCATACCCCTGCCTCATACCCCATAACGGACCCCACAGCAGCATCTCTATAAGAGGGTGGGGAGTGAGGGGGTGTGAACTGGCAGGGCTGGGTCGTGCCCAGGCCTTCACACCTCAAGACCCAGGAACCATCAGGACTGAAGGCACTAGAGGGTCTATCTGGCCCCTGGAATCTAGCTGACAGTCCTGGCTTGTTCCAGAAATGGGCAGTGCCAGGCTCATGGCCACATGACCAGTCAATAGCAGAGCGAGAACTCCCACCGAGCCCCTGGACTCCCAGCCTGGTGCTCTGGCCACTGCATCAGAATGATTCTCTGAACTCCAGATCCCCACCGAGGAGAGCTGTAGGAACCTAATGTTTGAATCCTGGCTCTGCTTTCCCCAAAAATAAGACCGGGTCTTATATTAATTTTTGCTCCAAAAGACACATTAGGGCTTAAGCTCAGGGGGTGTCATCCTGAAAAATCATGCCAGGGCTTTTTTTCCTGTTTGGTCTTATTTTCAGGGAAACACGGTATTTGCTGTGTGGCATGAGACAAGACATATAATTTCTCTGAGGCCCAGTTTTGTCATCTGTAAAATGGGTATAATAGCACCTACACTACTTGGTTATTGTGAAGAGTCAGTGAAATGATGGCTCTAAAGTGGTCACATGTAGCGAGTGCTCAGTAAATGTTAGTGATTTAATTATCTTACTTCCCCTGTGCTCGGCACTGTCAGATCTGTGACAAGGATTTAATCAGCACTCACTGTGCTACCATGGCAGGGGTGAGGGTAGAGGGGATGGCCTTAGCCTCTCAGTTTCTCTTCCTTAGGCCCCAGAGGCTAAAAGGACAGCCAGTATCCCAAGGGAAAGGGCAGGTATGCCGACGCACACCCACTTCCCTATGCTGGGTATTTCCGCTTGTGCTGCCAGCTCTCCTTACAAGCCCAGCTCAGCACCTTGCTCAGGAAAAGGCCCTGCTGGTTCTCTGCTCAAACGGTGACCAAGAGAGGATCAGATGGTTGTCCGTTGTGACAGTCAGCTGGGCATGGAGTTCCCGGTAGGGGAGGGAGTACGGTCCCTCTAACAATGGCAGGGAGGCAAGAATGCTCCCTGTTCCATCTGCCTCAAACACTATCTATGATCTAAGCCTTAAATGGGGACCCCACAGCTTGCCTCCATCATTGAGCACATCTCTTTAGAGGCCCCTCCCGATCCCCTTCGCACCTCCGAATCTCTCCAACCTCATTCCCCTTCCATTGCCACTGTTGCTTCAGGATGTAACAGAAAGAGAGTAGGTTTGTAGCTGCCCACCAGGTCACGTCAAAGCTGGAGACCGTGGGCAAGTTATTTGCCCTGTATTCCTGTCTTCTTATCTATAAAACGGGAGTGGTGATTTCTCTGTCTCTAGATGTTTGGTAGCAACACAGGCATTGAAACAGTGAGGCCTCTTCGGGGAGGTCAGTGAACACTGCCTAGTAGTGGCGAATTCTGTGTTTGTACAAATGGGGAAGCAAGGGTCCAGAGCTCGTGCTGCACTGGCTGAAGGTCACACAGCAAATGTACAGTCAGACCCCAGGAGGCCCTGCTCACCTGTCTCGGGAAGTTTCATCCCTTCAAATGCGAGTTTCCTTTTCCAGCCCATTTATTGTGTTTTTCCATTTTTTTCTCAGTTTGGCTCCCAAGTGTCTACCCCTCTCCCCAAAGCCTCCTCGTGGAGGGGGGGCACAGTGACTGTCACATAGGAGGTGCCTGTCAGTATTTGTCGAAGATAAGCATGGAGGCATGTCCAGGGCTGATGCGGAGAGGGGAGCTGGCAGTGTGGACATGGGACAGGGAACAGAGCACCGGTGTGCAGACAGCTCCAGGCGGCTTCTCCACGTCTCTGCTTCTGCCTTCACTGGCCCCGGCTGTCTGAGAAATCTCATTTTGCTCGCAAGCTGATTCATGGGCCTGGTTCCCCGTGCTCCCAGAGCAACTCTCTGTCAATAACTATTCTTTACAAGGTCCCTCGATTCATTTTTTCGGGGTTGAAGACACATTTTTAAAGAGGAGTTCAGTACCAGGGCCATTCCAGAGTGGCTGTTAACTTAATGTCCCGCCTCATTCCTCCAAGCCTGCTCCCTCGTGAACTACATGGGGGTCAGGACTTGCCATGTCTAGCAATTGCCTCTGAAGTCTCACATTTGGACAGGGGGGTGAGGAATGAAGAGAAAGGGATACAAATGACAGGATGGGGAGGCAGACAGGGTGCTGGCTCTGTCATTAGTTGGCTGTGTGACTTTGGACCAATGGCTCCCCTCTCTGGGTCCTCATTTTCCCGTTTGTGAAAGTCTGCATGCTGACACACACCATTAGCATAGCATCCACTGTTTCCCCCGGAGTGGCCTGGTCTCTGAGGTTCCTTTGAAAGGAGGTCTTGGCCTCAAGCAGCAGCTCGTGTCCCCTCTCCCTCCTCCCGTGTTGGGTAATGCAGTTGGCCAAGTCTGCAGCTGAAAACTGCAGCTCTCTTGTTCCCACTGTGCTGGCCCTCAACCTTTCTGCTGCAGCCTCTTCCTAATGGGTCTCCTTGATCCTCCAATTCTTTTTTTTTTCACCCAGGGAGAGGGAAACGAGCTGGATCTCTGAGAAGTCTGAGCCTGACTCCCAAATGCACGCTGAGCCCCTCCCCTCACTCCCTCTGGCCTCCATATCTTTGCATATATGTGTTTGTGTTTCCCTATCACCAGGGACTCCTACTCCAGGCATGGGGAAAGCAAGTGCAGAGACATGGCACGAAGAGGAAGCATGGCATGTCAGGCGTGCAGCCTCCAGGCTGTCACACCCACCATCCTCCCTCCCTGGAATGTCTCTGACCCCACCCTCAGTAAATTCAGTTTGAGACCATCTCCGCGCTTCCTTTGTGCCCCACCAACCCAGGGCAAAACTATCATGGATAGCATCCATCATCCCAGACGACCATGGCCAGCTGACTGGTCCATCTTCTCTGTGGGACTGGTGCTCCTTGGGGACAGGCTCAGGGTTTTGCCTCCATACTCCCCGTCAGGGCTTAGCACATAATAGGAGCTTTGTGTGTTGAATACACAAATGGATCCATGTTTCAACACCCCCTCCCATGCACCCCTTCCCACACATACACATCCAAGAGAATAGAAAATCCCCAAATGCACAATCATGCAAAAGCCATTTTTAGTTTGTTGAGCACTTGCCCATTCCAGGCACCCTGCATCAAGAAAAAGAACTGAGACCTCCCTCTGGTAGGTCACTGGCAGGGCTTATTTGAATAAGTGTCCTGGAGAGCTGGCAGGCAAAGCCCCACTGGTTCTGCCCTGGGCACTGCTTCCCTGTAGCTCCCTCCTGGCTGCTGAGCCACACCCATTTGTTGTTGCTAACACATTTTGGGCAGAGCTGGCCAATCTCTAGTCTTCCTTTCAGGCCCACACTTTACCTGAAAATGAAGCCTGGATGTGGGAAACTCCATAGTGGAGAACCGCTACGTGGTTCTCCAGGGTCTGTCTTAGGAGTTGTGTCTGCAGTTGGGCACCGTGCAGAGAGCTTTACACACCTGATATCATTGAATCCTTACAAGCCCCCAGGACTGCTGTGATGAGTTGAGCAGCTAGGACTATGGAAGGCAGGTGTCCTTCCGTGGTGGCAAGAGCATGTTGGGCCAGGTGCCAATGCAGCTGGTCCTGCCCCTGGTCCATTCTGCAACAGATGCTGGTTGCTGTGCCTTCTCCTCTCCCCTCTCCCGGGTGGTTGCTGTAGCCACCTGTGCAGGGCACTGGAGGCCGGTCAGGCAGCCTTGGCTGGGCTTCCTCTTGGGACAGGCGCTTCTGTGCTGCCAGGGGCTGCTTATACCTGGGAGTGTCTCCCAGGGCCAGGAGAGGCCATGTGCATACACAGGCCAGGTGTGCCTGTGAAGGGCTACGGCCCAGCCCACGGCCCTCTGGACGGGAGCGGGACACCCCACAGCCTTCGATCTCCACTGCCTGGTTCCTGCCATGGAGACCATCAGCCTTTCCCCATCAATCCATGGAGAAAGGAGGCCTTCCTGAGAGGAAGCGACAATGATGAAGAGGAACCTCCTCTGAGAGGAGGGCTGAAAGCAGTGAAGGAAACAAGTGAGCTCAGGCGTGCTTAGCACCCTGTCTCACCTCTCTTCTTATTTTTCTGTTCCCTCTCACCGCGCCCCCCCCTCCCCAGCATTTCTCTGGAGGCCCTGAGGCCGGCCCCTCCTTCCTGAGCCAATCATGGCGGACTCCCAGAGGAGGCACCTCTTTGCAAGGGCACATTTCTGGGTCAGCAAAGCCTTCATGCTTTGATGTGGGCATCTCCACAGCACCAGAGGTCTAAGGGACCTGGATGTTGGAGGAAGAGAAGGGCTGCGGTTGGGCTCAGTAATGTTTCCATTTCATGTCATTTAGTGTGCATGTGTGTACACGTGTGTGTGTGCTTATGCACACAAGGAAGAGACAGATTAGCCACCATGTTGTCTGTTCTCCGGGAGCCCCCACCTCCAATCTGGTCGCCTCCATTTATTTAAGAAAAATCCAACACAGTGGTGGGTAAAACCCGAGAGAAAAGTGGCTGTGGGATGGGGGAGGGAGACGCTTCGCTCCCTTACTCCTTGCCCATCCCAAGGTTCTTCACAGCATTCTCTGGTGCCCTTTCTCCCCTTCCCATTGGATCCATTTCCTGGGAGGGTCGGGCGGGGGGAAATGGGTGGCTGTCCCTGAAGAGAGGGAAGGAGTGGTCAGCAGAGCAGGAGTGGCTAAGGCGAAGTGTTGACTTTGCTATGTGGTGGGTGGGAAGCACGCAGGCCTCCCTGGACCCACCCAGACCATGGTGCTCTGGCTTGGCTGGAGGTGGCTTGGCTGGAAGTGTCCAGAGGACTCCGCCCCCTTTAGGTTCCTGCCCACAGTCCGTGAGGGCAGAAGAGGAAGTCCTGCACTCTCAGGAAGGTGCCTGGCCCGGCCCCAGACCTCTCTGGGGTCAGCTCCCAGGTCCTGTGAAGGGACTGGGGAGGACCCCCAAAACCAGAAGCTGCTACAAGTGTCCTCCCACATCCCAAATATTTTGTCCACAGCAAGACCCTTGGTGGGGCAGGCAGCCACCACCTCCCCACCCTACAGGATGGAAATCCCTGAATAGTGGTTTAAGAAAACTCTTTGTGCAGCTAGTGACACAAGACCCCCAGGCCCCCCCCCCCCCCACAGTGGGACCACAGAGGACATGGGAGACAGGGGCGGGGCACCGTGTGAGCCCACCTGGCCCCAAGCTTGGCCTCCGTGCCTCCCTGTTGGGGCAGGCCGTTCCTCTAGGAGGGGACGTTTGGAAGAGGTGGAATCAGGGCTGGAATTGCTTCCTCCCAGCAAGTTCCGGAGGCGGGAGCCCTCGATCTGCTTCGGCAGAAGAGGGTAAGAGCGTGAGGCCGTGAGAAAGACCAGAGGAGGGAGGCTGCAGGGGGCCGGGCGTGTGCAACCCAAGCCCCGCCCTGGGTCAGTGCGAGCCGGAGTCCTGGCTGCGCCCCACGCAGAGCCTACCCCGTGGGCGCAGGACGCCTCACGCAACCTCTTTGATTCTGCGCATGTAATTGTGCAGATCTGGGGGGGCAGCAGCGGGCCGCGGGGTGCCAGCCCCTTCCCGGCAGCCCCAGCCCAGGTCCTCTTCGTCGTCGTCCTCCTCTTCGCCGGCGGGCACCGAGTCATAGGCCAGCTCCTCTGTGGGCAGCGTGGTGAAGGTGGTAAACTTGACCCGTTTGCGCTTGGAGGTGGGCGAGCTGGCCGCGTCCTCCGCCTGGTCCCGGGCCGAGCCCCCGGAGGAGCCGTCGCCCCGCCCGTGCACCTGGCTCTGGACGCTGGTCTGCGAACTGCCGCTGCTGTGGTGGTCGCCGTGGCAGCAGGCGGGCACGGCCTCCAGCGGGTTGCCGGGGGGCGGCGACAGCTCCCCCTGCACCCGCAGAGGCTGCCCGTTGCCCAGGAACACCCAGTGGTGAGAGTGGTCCATGCTGGTCTGGCCCTCGGGCGGGATGCGCTTGTGCCGGTAGCGCAGCACGAAGACGAAGCAGTTGATGAGGAAGACGAGGATGGCGAGGCAGAAGACGCCCAGCAGGGCGTACATGCCGATCTCCAGGTCCGTCAGCCCCCGTGGTATCTGCTGGAAGCCCGTGGGCAGCGGCAGGAAGTCTTCTGTGGGCAGCACGGCTGGACTGGCAGTGCCCGCGGCCTCGGGTGGGGGCACCGCCGTGCCTGGGGGGCCAGCTCCTCGGGCCTCGCCCCCGCCCGGCCCCGGCTGGCTAGGGCCCGGGTAGTCGTACGTGGGGTCCTCCTCGTCCCGCCCGAAGTGCACGCGCAGGCCCACGGGAGTCGTAGCCAGAACACTCTTGCGCTTGGTTTTCTGGCAACTCTCTGAGATGGTGAGCTCGGCACGGAGCAGCTCCCCTGCTCCCTCGGCTTCTGCCACCACCAGCGGGAAGGCCCGATCCTGGGTCACAGTAGCCACCCGCTCGTCCAGACTGCTCACCAGCAGCCCGTAGTCCCGGGGGCTGTAGAGGGAGAGTGGGGCCACGGTGCCATCACTGTAGGACAGCCAGAGGCTCAGGAAGGCTTCCTGGAGGAGGAGAAGCGGACAGGCGTCAGAGAGCTAGTCCCGCTGGCTTCCTTGCCTGAGAGTGAGGTCTGTGAGGGCAGAGACCAAGGCGTCCTGGCGCCCTACAGCATTCCCAGTGCTGAAGCTGTGCCCGGCAGGTGCCAGGTACTCAGGGAAAACTGTTTGAGCGGGAGTCCTCCTCTGGACATTGTGAGGAGCGTACAAGGCACGTGATAGCCACCTACTGCTTCAAGAATTTCCTTGCCCACTTCACCCTTCTCCCCTAGATGAGCTAAAGGTAAGTTCTGCCTTGGGTCTAACTCAGGTCCCTTTTGCTGCAAGCGTAACCCCACATCTCTATGCCTGAGCTCGGTATCCTCCCCATCTGGCACTTGGAGATTGAGAACACATGCCTAACCCTAGTCTTCCGTGTCTGTTAATACCTTCTGAGAGTCGCCCACCCTGCAGATGAGGAAGCAGGGCCCAGAGACAAGGGATTGGCCTGGGTCACAGCGCAAATTAGGGGCAGAGGACTTCGGGCTCCTGACTCCTGCTTTGGTGCTCAACGCCCACCTTCTCACTCCCCGTGCTCCCACTTGTCACCTTTCCACCATTGCCTGTAGCTAGTGCCCTGGTATGTCTGTGGGGGGCTGAGATGGGTGAGGGTAATTCCTGGGGGTGGAGGCAGAGGTGATGGGCCCTCTGAGAATCGGGGAGGGGGAACCCTCAGTCAGAATGTCTCTCCAGCAAGGAAGGGCAGCAGGTGCAGAAGCGAGACCTTGGCCAGACGTCCTGTGCAGATGGCAGGGGGATGGGGTGGGGCAGGTATGCAGGGCATGGGGGGTAACTAGATCTTCCGTTAATTTGGGGGACTCATGGCTCAAGGGCAGGCCAGAGCCTGAAAGTCCTTCCACACCCCAAGCCCCAGGGCTGGCAGACTGGGCATCCAGTTACCTGCTTGAGGAAGCTGAGGGTCTGCTGGGCAGCCGTGGTGGCGAGGATGGTGTGGCTGCTCCCTGGGCTGGGCCGTAAGGAGAGGGCAAGGCTGGCCACCACCTGGGCCTGCAGCTGTGTGATGCTGACCTTCTCCTCTGTCACCGTCAGCAGTGTTTCCCCTAGCACAGACTCCGTCAGTGGGGACACCACCTGAGGCAGAGCGGGGCGGGGGTGGGTGAGGGCCAGGAAAACAGCACCCCCAGGATCACCAACAAGGAAGGAATCCCAGTGCTGCTGGAAAACAGGCCCAGGGAATGGGGCAGGCTGGGAGGCTCTGCCTTAGGTGTGTAACTGGTAATCAGGGGCCAGGGGCCAGGCAAGGGTCAGGGGCTCATAGGAGCAAGGATGAGAGGGATGGAAACAGAGTTTTAAGGAAAACAATAGCCCTGCACAGTGATAAACAGCAATCGATATTCCACCCTCAATGTCAGCGAGACAAGAGGGAGTGGTGGCGACTGTGGAAATGCCCTAGTATTGACTCTAGCAGCTTCTTGCCAGGTGGGAAGGCAGGCCCAGTGTTGTCAGATTCATAGTTTGTAAAGCCAGAAATCTATATTTCTAAAAAACGAAAAACTTCCCAAGTTTTAAATTTTGGATCAATTGTTTTGCCAACAAAGAGGTCTGCAGGCAGGTTCCAGCCCATGGAGTCATGATGTACCATCTATTGGGTAAAGGATTTCTACCCAGGCACGCAGTTGTCAAGGAGGAAGGTCAGAGTTGCGTTCCTAAATGCGGAACTCCCTCTCCTGGCCCCTTGGCTGCCCGAGCCCTCTCACCTGCTCCCCATCCTCATCCACATCTGCTCTCAGGGACCACACTGAGCAATGCAAGGCTCATACGCATAAGCATAAGATAAATGCTTAGAGGGAAATCCAAGGGTGAAGCTGAAGGACCTGGACCTCTGATGGTGGAATTTCAGGCAGAGGGGCAGGTAGGAAAGAGCCTGGCTGGCCTTGCTCCCAGAGGCTGAAGCCCTGGAAATCCTGTCCTAGGAACGTCTGCGTCCTCCGCCCACAGGAACACAAGGCTCCCGGCACTGCCCTTGTGCCTACCTTGAAGGGGGTGGTGCCTGGCTCCAGGCCTGCCAACGTGCTGCTGTCTACCATGCGTGCCACTCGGGGGTCACCCACCCGCATGAAGTTGCTGACCAGTTTGGTGACCTCCACGAGCCAGTCCGGGCCCAGCATGGTGACCACCTGGTCGGTGCCCTCGGATGACATCGTGTGGAACTGAGTGAAAACCTGCAGAGTGGCATGCTGGTACTGCAGGGTGCAGCCACGGCTGGCGCTCTGACGCCGCTCCTCTTCCTCCTCGTCCTCATCCTCGCTCTCCCGGGCTGACCTGGGGGGTGGGCAGGGGTCAGGGTTCCTCACCTTGGCAATGACCTGCACAAGCCCCCTCCCTCCCATCCTCTCCCTCTGCTGGCCGCTCCCCAGCTCCTGTGGGTGGAAGCTGTGCAAATGCCAAGCCTTCTCCCTGGCTCACTCTTTCTGTCCCTGACAAACGTAGAGGCAGGAGTCCCAGGCTTTTCTCTCCTAGAAAGCGCCTTCTTGACCCCCACCCCCCACCCCGGTCCCTCACGGCCTCTGTTTGGCTTCACCCATGCCTGCAAAAAGCTGGCGTCAAATCCTGACGAGTGCTGCCACGCTTTTAGCGCTAAGCGTGCACCAGGCCCTTTTCTCAGCTCTAAGCTGGAGCAAAGGGGATCCCTGTTACAGAGTGCCAGAAAGCTGGGCTGAATTGTGTCCTACGCTGTGTGGCAAGCAGAACTTGTAAGTGATCAACCTGGGTGTTTATTTAGCTGAGATTTCCAAGCAAAGTGTCAGCCTGGGTTTCTCTTACTTTTTACATTATAGTAAAATGTGAGAGGAGAGAGATAAATTGAGGGAAGAACCGGTGAGCAAAAGGGAACCAGGATGTGATGATTTGGGGAATTCTCAGCCTCTCCAGATTACCAAAAAGGAGAAAACCAGGTTAACTGTCAGGAAAGCGTGCCCTGGAGAGAGAGTAAAGGGTGTAACTACTGCTTTTCTAGTGCTTAGAAGAATCAAGCCATCAGAATATTCATTCACACAGAGGATTCTTTTACCCGTGGGAACTAATGTAATCCTCATAACAATCCTGTGAGGAAGTGTTACCGTGCCCATTTTACAGATGAGGAAACTGGGGCACAGAGAGGTTATGTAAGTAGCCCAAGGTTACCCAGCTAGCAAACAGCAGAATCAGGATTTAAACCCAGGCTAATGGGCTTCAGAGTTTACTACGTCCTCACTACTCAAAGCAGCGTCAGCATCACACAGGAGTTGGTCCAAAATACAGAATCTGTATTTTGACAGGCTAAGCAGGTAAATTGTGTGCCCATTAAAGTTTGAGAGGCTCTGGTCTACACTGCCTTGTTTTTCCGAGTCTCTGCAGAATTAAACCAAGCCCAACTCTCATTTGGCTACTTGCTTCTCTCCCTAGCCCCACCCCTCCCACTCTTCCCTGCTGGCTTTTCTCTCCAGCAGTGAAGAGTGGGTGAGTGGGGTGCACTGAGTTCACATGTACAGGCCTCAAAGATGGGCACTCAGTGTGTGAAGCTGCCCCCCACCCCAGAGAGGGGGTCCCCTGGCTGATTAGCTCACAGATGTGCCCTGGTGTGCGCAGGCTGGGGCATGTGTATACAGGTGTGTGCTGTGCTGCTGTGTCTGCTCCATTTTGTCTGCTGCTTGACTGGTCTCATCCTGCTCCCTAGCCAACTCCTTTCCACTCGTCCTCTAAGACTTAGCTCAAGGGTCACCTCTTCCAGGAAGTATGCCTTGTCTTCTCCTGCAGGAAGAGGTGCTTCTCTCCTTTGTGCCAATCAATTCCCTGTACATAGGGCTTCCTGTGTCCCCTATGCTCTGTGGCATATACATGATGGCTTCCTTGATAGACCCAGAGCTTGGATGAGTCAGGCACTGGCCACACTCACCCCATATCTCAAGCACCTGTCAGTGCCTGGCATACAGTAGTTGCTCAATAAAAGTGTGATGATTGCGCAACTGACCTGCCGACTGTGTACTTCTAGGGCCTTATGTACACATGCAGATCAGACTCTGTACTAGGGCTGTGTCACCCACGAGTGTTTCAAGTATCTGCCACGTGTGGAAGGGCTGTACCTCCGGCCGGGGAGGATAGGTACCCTCCAGCCCTTCACTTGGCTGAGGCGGGCGTCCGAGAGCTCGATGTGCAGGGGCAGCTTGGGGACCCAGACTGTCATTTCCAGGGGGGCACTGAGGACGTCGTAGCGGAAGGTGACCCTGGCATTCATGGACCCGCGAGACTCCTTTCCGCTAACAAATACGTAGTCGCAGCTGCTGGATACCTGGAGGGGGAGGGAGGTTGATTGGCACGTCTTGCCCCACAGGTCTCCCTGTGGGCAGTGCAGGGGACTGCAGTCTGACAAGCAGGGCCACAAGGCTGTTGGAGAGAGAAAGGGCCAGTCACATGAGGCTGAAGGGAAGGGGCTGGGTGGGAGAAGGCATCTAGTTTCATTTCTCTGAGAAGTGTGGGCTTAGGGTGTCCCCGCCTCCATTCTCTTTTCCCAGACATCCTCTCTTAGGGGCTACTGTGGGAGGTGTTTGCTCCCTGGCAAGGAGTCAACATGCACATGCTTTTGTAAGGGGCTGCTTCCGATGTGGCAGACCACACCCAAAGGAGCCTTGAGGCTGCAGGTCCTCAGGACTAGCCGCCCCCCCACCCCATGAGTGCCTGGGCTCTGGAGCAGGTGTCTAGTGGGTAAAATCCTCCACAGTAGAGAAGAGCAGCCTGTGTTGAGTAGGACACCGGTGCTCGACTGTGCAGGGAGGAGATCAGGTGGAGGTGTGGGGGGGTGTGGCAGGTCCACGGCTCCTCCCGGGGCCCCTCTGGCCCCATGGCCCCAGGAAAATGGGCACTAGTTAATTTCTGGCGAGGGGGCTGCTTTAGCCAGGGGTAGAAGGAGGGTAAGGGGAGAGGAAAAATCAGGACCAGAGAACCCCAAGCACAGGCAGGTGGATGGTTGCCACCAATGGCTGCAGCTTTTGCAAATGCATGCCCACCTGGATACCAATTTGCACCTTAACGGTTTCCGGGCTGGGCATATGCCCACTAAACACATCTGGGTGGATACCTGTGCCCATGCACAGAAGTGTCGCTGCCAGTACTTCAGAGCAGATGCAGATGGGTGTGCGTGTCAAATGTGCCCACATGCACACCTTCACACCTCGGAGTGCACACTGTGTGCAGTGCATTTAGGTGGTCTTGCTGGTATATGCCCGTGGGGACGTGCCCTCGTGTGTGGATGCGGCCTGTGTGCTGCAGGTACCCTGAAGACTGGGGGTGGGCTGGGGAGGGGTCTGGGGCTACGGTTCATCTACGGAGATGAGCCCCTGGACTGGCCCACACTCCTGCTAGCTTTCTTACTCATCTCAGAGGGGTGGGTGAAATGGGACAGCAGCCCTGCCAGAAATGCTCATTTCCCTCGTCACGAGGCACAGCATTCCATCGGAAGGCTGGCAGATTCCATTTAGAATATTGGCAAACTCCATAAAGAACCTGAGTGTATTTCATTGAGAACAAAAACAAATTCCATGTAGAATCTTTGCTAATTCCCTTTGGTATTGAAGCCATCACAACTTTGCTCTGGTCCCTCTGGGGCTAGGGCTGGAGGGGGCAGCATGAGCAGCACAGGAAGGTGTTGGGTTCTTGGGAGAAGGCCCATTTCTTCCCGTGCCAGTCTGCCAACATTGGAGGGCCCCAGGGGCCCGGATAAGGTTTCCACTCCCAGGAGGTGATGAGGGTGTGGGACCAAGCCATTTGCTCTGGCTCACTTGGAAGGCAAACTTCCTAGACGGGGGAAAGGATGAGGTGCGCCTCAGGCTCCCCAGACCTGGAGAGATCCAAGGCAGAGCATGGAGAGAGAGAGCATGCACCCCAGGGAACTGGAGGGGGAGGACACCCACACCCCCCTCCTCCAGTTCTCCTTCAAGCCGAAGAATTCACAGGAACCGGGAACAGATTCCAGTGTCAAATCATTTGATTTGCCACTTGCTGGAGGCTGGCACAGCAAACAACCCACCCACCCCCAGGTACCAGGCCTGGACACCTTCCCGCATTTGTGCCTGCTCCCACTACCTCTGACCACTGTCCAAAGCCAGAGGAAGGGGCAAATCTGGAGGCCCCCTGGCAAACTGGGCCATTTGAGTCAGATCAATGCCCTGTTTGCTGGGCTGTGGAGAACCTGGGGCCCAGAGTCGGTCTCTGGGGAAGAGCTCAGGGAGGGCTTTCGGGAGTTGGAGGAGGTGGGATGTGGGTGCCCAGAGTGGGTCCTTCTTTATACAGCTTTACTCCTGGCCTAAATCACATGCTTCTGGCAGCTTCCTCCCTGTGCTGGATTTCCTCGATTGGGAACCAGTACTTTGGCTCAGGGCATGTGTCTGACGGGTCCCCCCCCCAGGTGCCCATTGTCCTGCTTAGTGTCTGTTGCACAGCAAGGACTCAATAACGACATGCCAGATTGGATTGAGTTCAAGCTGTCAACGCTGCCTTCTCCCCTCGGCTTACCAAATGGTCTCTTTCCCATTCCTGCAGGCAGCCCTCCAGGACTGGTGGAGCAGTACCCAGGGCTTTTCCTCATCCCACACAGCATAGACGTGGGATACCTGTAGCTCATCGCCACTCCTGTCCCCACTTTCCTGTCTTCTTGCCTACCTAAAGCACCTGCCTGGGATGTGAATTCCTCTCTGGTTTGGGGCTCTGCTCCCCTCAAAGATCTGAGGCCTTCGTGCCAGGGGCCCCACCTCCAGAAAGCTCACCTTGATGATGTCCTCACTGTCAGACTCACATTCCACCAGGGCGGAGACATCTAGGACGAGGCCAGTCACTTCGATGGCGATGACCTTGACAGGGATGGCCACCGTCCGGCCAGTCAGGATGGCTGTGTTGATGATCTCCGTGTCCTGTAGGGAGCAGAGGAAAGTGGGGCTGCTTGTGGACCACTGCTCTCCCAGGACCACCAATCAAGGCCCCAGTACTCCTCAGCTGAGCATCCTTCCCAGGGGCCACCTGGACACCAGTGCAGAGTGGTGCATTCACCAGCCATACACCTTCTCAGATGTTCTGCTCGCTTGGACTCCTGCAGCAGCTTTCACGGTTTAACCCACTCTGCTGCCAGAAAACAACCCTTCCCCCGTTCCCTCCCATCCTTTCTCCACAGCTTCCATGCTCCTCAGGACTCAGAGTCAAGTCCAACACATTTGCCTGGCCATTCCAGATGTCTCCGGGCTTGCCCCATGTCCCCCTGGCTGTCCAAGGTACTCCTGGGCTGGCCCCGACGATTATTCCAGCCTTACCACCCCAATGCACTCTTCCCAAATCCATTGCTCCTTTACACAAACTACTCATATTCCCATTGCCACACCTCTGTCCTCATGATCTCCTGTCTAGAACACCCTCCTCATCTTCTCTGATTGTATGAGCCCTTCCTCCCATGTGACCTTCAAGGTTTAACTGCATGGCCACCTCCTCCAGGAAGCCTCTCCTGAGTGGCCCCTCTGTGGGTGTCTTCTCCGGCCTCTGTCCCCCTCAGCATCTGCTGTCTTACTCCAGCAGCAGGCACAGAGGCCTGCCTGCTTCCTGCGAGTACACACACACACACATTCACTCACCTTTACACGGGCACGTGTGGGTTCAGGAGGCAGTCACACACTCAGGCACTGGCTCCCACACACACGTGTTTCCATCTATGTGCACACTCAGCCATGCACACTCCTGTCACACATGCACCCATGACAGACTGTATCGCTGGCCCGGTCACCTGCCCTGCTCACCATGGCCAGGGGCAGGATGGCTTGCACATCCCGCTGGATGACTGTCAGCTCGGTGACCGCCCGCTCCAGGTCAGGCAGGGCGCCGTGGCCACGGTAGTCAATGTGCCACATGATTCTCCGCTTAACCGACTGGCTGGTGAAGTTCTCCATCTCAAAGTCCAGCTGCAGGATCTCCAGGGGCCCCTGGCCCTCCCTGCCAGGGGGAGGAAGGAAGCAGAGCTGGGGAGGAAGGGCTGGGAGCAGCCGGTGAGCTCTGAAACCCCCGTGGAGACCCAAGTCCTCCTTGGTAGCCCGACTGCTGGGGTCCGCTGAGCCTTTTCCAGCTACCCAAAGCGCCCCGCCTGGACTCAGAGTCCCCATAAACTAAGCCCCATCCTGGCCTTATTCACCAAGAATTCCCCCATCCCACCAGGTGCCTGCCCTGCGGAAAGGTGGGCAGAGGCGCCACCTTGGCTCACCACGGGGGCAGGGGCGTGCCCTGGGCCCAGGCCACATCCACGGTGGCTGTTGAATGTTTTGCCCCAGTCAGCAGCTCCGAGGTCACGTGCCACTGACCACTCCGTGACTTGGTGCCTAGAAGAGTCACTCCCTTCTTGGCCTTCACCCTGGGACAGAGAGGGAGAAGGAAGAGGGAGAGGGTCAGCCTACGGCCCAATGGTTGTCCACCTGGCCACCACCTAGGCTGGGCTGGGAGTAGGAGGAGCAGGGGGGTAAGTTGCCCTGGGCACTAGACTCAAAACTCGAGACTAATCTGGGGAGTCTGCTGTCACACAGCTACAACGTCTGGCCCTCAGTGGAAGCTGTAATCACTTCCACCATGTCTCTGCCAAGTCTTTCCCTAACCTTGACGTGCATACCTTAGGGATAAGGGACTCACTGCTTCTGCATACATCCCATTCCATTTTCCAAAAGCCCCTAAGGACTAAAACCTCTTCCTTCGATTGAGTTGAAATATAATAGCCTTGCGTTCTGCTGGGGCAAGAGAGAACAACTCTCCTCCATCTTAATTGGAGCAGTTCTTCAGAAAGCTGGGAAGGGGAGCAGGTTTCTCTGAGTCTTCTTTTCTCCAGGCCTACAATCTCCAGTTCCTCCAATTGTTGCTTTTCGCCATCGTTTCAAGTCACTCATATCCTAGTCACCCTCCTCTGGACCCTCTGAACACATAAGGTGTAGTGTAAAGACAACAACACTTCAGCTGTGCGCTAATTAACACGGACTAAAGCAGTATGATTCTCACCTCCCTAATTCTACATGCTCTATTCCTATTAATGCAGCCCAAGAGCTCTGACGACTGATTAAACTCATATTCCCATTCAGGTATCAATCACTGAATCGGGCATGATCCTTTCCAGGAGGACTCGAACTTTCAGGTAGTACACTCAGGAGAGAAGGCAATACTTAAAGAAGTTGGAGGCTAATGGTGATGTTTTAGGTCCTCTTACATAGTACTTGGGGTCGGAGGGGGCATTTTAGTGGGGCCTTTCCTATGAATCACCCAACATGGCTCAAACCACAGATTCCTACTGTGAGACATCATTATATTTTATGGGGATGTGATACCATTTAGGCATTTCCGAATTTGTGAAGTGTATCTTTCTCAGGGTATAGAAAGAGCTGGGACTCCTGAAAGCTTTTCTCCCCAGCTCCAGGATTGGGCAGATGTCCCAACACATGCACACACTCCTGTTCATCTTTTGGCTCCCAGGAAGGAGCTGCTCTCTGATCTCCATTTCTCCTCTTTGGCCTTAGTCTCTTCATCTATAAAATGGGACTGTTGCTAATGACCAGCTAATGTCGAAGGCCCTTCCAGCTCCAATTTTATCCTTCTGGACATCCATGCTTGTGAAAACTGATATTGCTCCTTTACCAAGATGTCATTTCTGTGGGATACGCAGGCAGAGATTTCTGTTGCCATTAGACAGGTGAGAACACTGAGGCTCAATAAGTGAGGTGTCTTCCTGAGATTGGTCAAGTGATAAATGGAAGAGTTAGGATCAGGATTCTGGACAGGCAGACTGGGTGAGCCCCTCCAAAAGGTCAGATACGCATTTGACCTTGGAAGGGAAGGCGGACCCTGACCCATGACCCCCTACCTGAGTGTGAAGTGCTCCACACTGGGGCTGGAGGGAGAGGAAGAGTTGGGGGCCAGGTAGAGAAGGATGCTGAGCACTTCCCCTGGCTTGAGGGGCCGATCGGGTAGACGTATCATCAGGTTGCTGTCCAGCCTGTGCTCCTGAAGGGTCCTCCTGGGGGGTGGGCGGAACAGGCTGATGCTCCCTATACGCAGAAGGGGGTGCTGGGTCGGGCTCTCTGCCCGGGCCCCCACTCCAACCCCAGCCCCCCTGCGGGTGCCCCCACAGCCTCCAGACGCATCTGGGGCATGGAGAGTGTAGTACAGCTCAGCCTGCTGGCTCTCCCCTGCTGCCTCGGGCTCCAGCCCATCTGGAGACTTGCGCTGGGCGGTGGGTGGTGCTGCAGGGTCAGGGGGCCCGAACCAGGCCAGGGGCAGCTCTGCCCGCACGAGACAGGTGGCCAGGCCCCCGCTGAGGCGGCAGGAGCTCTTGACCTCCCGGGCATCTCGGAAGGCATGCAGGCGGACACAGGGCAGCCGCTCGGTGACGCCAAAGTCGTCCCAGTCCCGGCCAGCCACGTAGAACAGCACCTGGGCCACAGGCTGCGAGGCGGGCACACGGGCACGGACGATGAAGGCCCGCACCTTCCAGTTGACCGTCAGGCGCTCGGGGATGTCCAGGGTGCTGGACGGCTGCAGCAGCTCCCGGGCCACCACCTGGCTGGTGCTGAAGGGCCCCAGGGAGATGTTGAGGACAGGCAACTCCTTGGTCTGGAACACCACAAAAGGCTGGGAACGGTGCAGGGAGCTGTTGGCGGCTGCAGGTGGTGGGGGCCGTGCCTCCCGCAGGAAGAAGGACAGCCCCTTGTGTGACAGGTGGTAGCTGATCGGCAGCACTGGGCTGGCCTGGGGCCCTGGCGGGCTGGGGCTGGCCGGGTGGGAGCGGCTGGAGGCTGAGGACAGACAGAAGCAAGACCCCAGAGTGGTCAGGAGAGGCTGCACTCGGACCCCAGGGTGCCCCAGCCTCCCACCCTCACACCGGGCCATCTACTCCAAACGGAGCAGCGCTCAGCCTGGCTCTGTGTCCTGCGGTGGCCCAGGGCCAGGCTGCCTGGGCTCGAAGCCTGGCCCCACCTTTGCAGAGGTGTTCATTCCCTCTCACCACTGCTTCATTTCTTTGTCTGGAACATAGGGGCAAAGTTAAGTTTTAGAGATGTTTTATCTCCCCCACATCCTCCTCTGTAAAATGAGTATGAAAATTCTTTCTGCCTTAAGGTGCCATTGTGAGGACTTATCAAAGTCTTGTGCGTGAGGGCTCAGAGCGGGGTGGTGCTGAGGAATTCTTACCATTATCACGGCGCTCAGCACTCGACAGGCGTTAGCTTATTTGATCCTCAGATCAACCCTTTAAGCCAAATATGATTAGGATCTGCATTGATTCAACCAGTTTTCTATCAATAACTTCTCTTTTTCGAGAGCCTGTTCTTACGTCTTACAGATAAAGGTGAAAGGCGCTTAAGTAACTTACCCAAGTGACGGGCAGAAGGGCCAGCAGGATTCGAACCTCTGGCCACCTGACTCTCAGACCCAAGCCCTTTACCGTTCCAGCTGCCTCAGATGGTGCAGAGTCCCCCGGGATCCCATATCTTCCCCCTACTACCTCTATATACCTCACACACTATATATACAGGAAATTTGCTCCTCAGTCACCCAAACCCAAATGTGGGCCTTGGGTTTGACTTCTTCCATCTCTGCCCCCTTCCTCCATCCTTACAGGAGGATCCTACCACGTTCTAGCAATTCCTCTTCTTGACTCACTGGTATGTCCCAGGGTGACTCCTGTCCTCCATCCCCAGGCCCCTGCCCCAGTTCTGGCCTTACTCCTGTTGCTATGACAACGTAACTGCCTGAGTCTCCCCTCTCCCCAGTTCACCCCACTCCCCGGCTTCCCCCTCCCCCACATAGCAGCCAGAGTGATTTGTTTCTCCCAGATACAAATCAGGCCTTGTTGGCCCCTCATTTCCAGCTCAACACCTGTCGGATACTGTCACAGAACAGGAAGCGCCAAGATGTGGAGGTTTGAGGTTTGAGAATCAGTTCTGGATCTTCCTATGGACTCCTGAGGTGTAGTTCTCTCCTTTGAAATTAGGGTAATAATAATAATGCATGTCTCCCAGGATGTCGTATTGTTATTTGTTTTGCTTTTGAGAATCAAATAAGAAAGCACTCTATAAATTGTGTAGCACAATGCAGATGTGTGTAACTTAAAGAATCTCTCCCTTCTGCTTTTAAAATAATACCAAACTTAACTTGTGCCTGAAAATGGCATTCAGGGCCCTTTAGAATGGAGCTCCAAGCTCCTCTTTCTCCAGGAATCCTTTTCCCAAGACCCCACTGCCAGCATAACTGAACGACTTCTGGCTTTAGAGCTCTCTGATGCCACCTTATCTCCCCTCCTTGGCTCATGCTGTGCCCTCTGTGTCAAATTCTCTCCTTTCCTATCTGCACACATCCACATCTGAATCTTCCTCCAAGATCCAGCTTGAATGTCACCTCCTCCATGAAGCTCTCCAGGATGTGACCTCAACTTTTGGAACTTTCCTCAGAGCTCTGCCCTTTCTGAGGGACTCTCATCCTGCCGTGCAGCAGAGTTCGTTATCTACAAGGCCTTGCATGGAACAAACCTTCAACAAATCGTGGTTGGTCTACACTGAGTGAGATCTGTGTTCCAAGGAGAAGTCTCCGAATCAGTGCTGTGGTGGGTACTTGCAGTTTCTGTACATTTTTCGTTTTACCACTGTCAACTAAACCTTGACAATTCCACAAACATTCACACCCAATTCCTCATAAAGGCAACGAGCTAAAAATTCCCCGCCTTTGAGGCTCTGGCGTCTACATCCTATTTTTTAAATCTGTAGCTTAATTTCCTCATTTAAAAACAAGGTGATTGACTTGGGGCAGGGCAAAGGCCCTGGGGTCAGTTGTTCTAAGAAGAGTGGCACCTGTTCTCAGCATGCCTCCTTGGGGCTCCTCCTGAGCAGCCCTTGGGACCAGCTGGGGAAACCATTGGTCCCTGGACCTCTGGGCAGCCCTGCTTTTACCACCAGATTGCTCCCTCCGTTCTGGAGAACTTTGTTCCCAGGCCATCCTTCCCCACTAGACGCTCTGCCGTCCTGCAAGGTATGCTGCTGCTGATGGTGGGATGCAGGTGGGCAACTGAGTCCCAGATGAGGACAGGAAGATGTCTGGAGGGACGGGCGAGCTTCCTGGCTGGTGCTTGGAATCCCTGCCCCCTCGTTATCTGCTAGAGTCTCTGAGAAGGTCCTTCTGACCCCTGGGGCGAGGCTGGCCCCAAGGTGCGCTGCTTTGACAGCAGCAAGAGGCAGGCAAACAGGGGCTTTGGGAGTCAACTTCAAGGCTTCTCTCAGCCACGCTCATTGGGTAAGTTGCTTCCATTTTGAGCCTCAGTTTCCACCTCTAAAATTGAGATGGTGACATCAGGCCCCTCACAGGAGTGTTTAGAGTTGCTAAAAGACCAAAGTGGAGAGGGGGCACTGCTGGACGTGGCGGGAGGTCCAGGGCCGAGATGGAGAGGGGCCCCCATGCTTGTCCCCCTGGGGCTGGAGAAGGGCAGCTGCGGTCAAGGACCTGTAAGTGCTCACTTTCCAGGCGGAGGTGGACAAGGTGGGGATGCAGAAGTCAGAACCACTGTTCTGCCTCATTTACCATCCCCAGGAGACCCCAGAAGCTGCGAAGTGCCACTTGGTCTTTGACCCTCTCCCCATCACACCCTCATGGCTGGCCATCTGGATCACTTGCAGGCACAGTGGGGGCAGGGGCCTCCAAATGTGCAGTGGACTCAGAGGGGCATGGAGAAGGGGTTGGAGAAATGTGTCTGCATGCACCCCTCACCCTCAATAGATTTTGGTTGAATAAGTGGAATTCTCTGAATGAGCTGCCCAGCGCTGAAGGGGAGGTTGTGGACTGACGAATGCCTCCTCACTGTGGCACCAAAGAGGAGTCGGGATGGCCGCTGAGGGGAAAGGCTCTTGGCACAGGGCTCTCGACCCCTTGCAGATAAGGAGACTGAAGGGGAAGTCCTTCTAGAAGGGGAAGCAACTTGTATTAAGAAAACAACTAGCTTTCAGAAACGGGGGCCAGACAAGATGATATTGGGGTCCTACAATTTTAGTAATTATGTCGTCGTGACGCACAGAACTCCGTCCCATCACCACTGTGAATCATTCTGTCCTCTGGGCCTGGAGGCTTCCTCTGTGGTGGAGTGGGGGGGCGGTCCCTGAGACCCCACCACTAATCTCCGCTCTCCCCCTCACTTACTGTGGTGCCTAAAGGAAGTTGTTTGACCTCTCTGGGATTCAGTTTCCCCAGGGAGATTGGGGGCGGGGGGCTAGAAGCATTCTGGTGTGGTGAGGGCTGGGAGGAGGAAGGTGAGACTGGTGGGGTTGTCAGCAGATCATTTGGTCACGTGTCCAGAGACATTATGTGTGAACGCGCGTGCATACGCTTGTGGGTGCCCACATGCACGCTGGCCTACCTCTCACAGGCAGCTCGAACCTCCAGACGTCCTGGAGCATGGCATGGGCTTGGGAAGGAAAAGCTGCCAGAAGGTTCCCCAAAGGACCACAGGTGAGGGAGGGGAGGACCAACACAGCTGCGGTCAGGCCAGGCCCAGGGGTCGGGGAGAGGTGCTTCAGGGGTGTGACGTGTGTGGACGTGACACGCTGGACCTGCCTCCACAGAACAGGGGGCGTCACACCATCCAGACTTACCGGGAAGCACGGGTGTACCTGCTGATCACACACAGGCTGGCACGTGCCTGTCCCTCAGGCCCCACAGCCGTTCCTTGGGCTTGGTTCTGAACAAACCTCAGCCTCTCCCCAGACTCCACTGTGTTCTCCCACCGACTGCACTTGTGCTCTGGCCCAGCTCGCCCTGCGGACCAGACTTAACACTGTCTTCCTGTCAGCGGCCTCGGCTCTCCCAGGAGCAGCAGTTGGATTTCCCTCTGTCTACACAGCCTGGGGCCTCAGGAATCACTTGGGTCCAGCTCTCCCTGGGATCCTCTCCCTTGCTGCCATCTCCCTGTAGAACGGGCTTCTCCATGTCTTCTCAGGCTCATGATGCATGTTCTGACTGAGTTGTGTCCCCCCCCCCTCCCAAATTCATATGTGGAAGTCCTAACCCCCAGTATCTCAAAATGTGACTGTTGTTTGGAGATAGGGTCTTTAAAGAGCTGATGACGTTAAAATGCGGTCACTGGGGTGGGCTCTAATCCAATCTGATGGCGTCCTTGTAAGAAGAGGAGATTGGGACACAGACACATACAAACGGAAAAATGGAAGACCACGTGAAGACACAGACAGGTGCCATCCATCTATAAGCCAAGCGGAGAGGCCTCAGGAGAAACCAGCCCTGCTGACATCTTGATTTTGGACTTGTAGCCTCTAGAACTGTGAGAACATAAATTTCTCTTGTTTTAGACAAGCAGTTTCTGGTACTTTGTTATGGCAGCCCTCACAGCCTCAGTTTCCCCAGAAAGATATAAAGACACCATAGCGGGGAGGGGAGGAAGACAGCTTCATACCCAGGGATAATGATGGCCGCTGAGGCATTATTCCCAGCCCCCTCCCTGGACTGTGCCTGGGCTGTGACCCTTCCCAGCTGAGCCGAGCCAGCTCCTTCCTCTCACAACCCTGGGAGGGCATATCCAGCTCTGCATAGCTGGGAACTAAGGACAGGCTGTCTGTGGATGCAATAGGCCTGAACTCCCATCCCCCCAAGTCGTCCCCTCTCCCACCAGCTCCCGGGGCCACTTCAGGGCCATGCTCAGTGGAGTGGCAATAACTTTCATCCTTCCCTTCTTATTTCAGACACTAAGGTGTAAATAGAGGTGTCACAGAAGTGCATCAGACTCACTAGCACCAAAGAGAAGACATGCACAGGGGTGGGGTATAGGGGTCCCTTCATCCTTCCATGCGCAGCCCAGGCATTGCCTCCTCCTTGAAGCCTTCACTGGTACCTCTCATTGCTACCACTTGGGTACTGCATTGCTGCTGCTTTGCACTGTCCAGCTCTGGCTCTACAATTTACAAATTATCAATGCGCTAGCTGTCTCATTAACCACTGAATGTTCCCTGGGGGCAGGATGCTGGCCCATGTGCCTTCGCCTGTGCAGAGGTCTCTCCAGCCACATCCACCTCCAGACGGCACATACACTTTTGCCTTTCCAACTGGATTAGGGCAGACACTGGGTCTGGACCAGCATTGCATAGTGCAAGGTGTGGCACACAGTAGGTGCTTAACAAACGTCAATTCTTCTAGTCAGGGGGAGAGTGGCTGGGCAGACGCTCTCCCTTTTCATCTCAGGCTGGCCCTGGGTGTCTGGGAGCACAGCAGGGGCCTCTGGCCACCCCCAGGTTCACAGCTTCTCCCCAGGCACAAAGGCCAGCATTTCCCCCTCCCCTGTTGAATATATAAATTAATCTTTGTGGAGGCTAGGGCCAGGCAGACTGGGGGTGGGGGGCGCCTCTGGCCATCTCCCCGCTTCTAATCAAGATCAGATGTCTCCTGCTTCTACTTCTAATTGTCCCCAAATTAAAACTAATCGCTTGCAAATAAGAAAAAAAACGATTGTCATTAGCTTTGGTGAATTTGAGACTGAGGGGCACAGCAGGGCATGCCAGTCGGGCCTGAGGGTGCTGAGCTGCGTGTGTGTGTGTGTGTGTGTGTGTGTGTGTGTGCTTGGGGATCCTTCAGCACTTGCTCCTAAACTTGCCTGAACGTAAGAATCAGCTGGAGCAAACAAAACAACAGCAGCAAACGGATTCTAAGGCCCGATCACAGGCTGACACAGTCGGAATTTCCAGGAGACAGACCTGGTCACAGCTGAGGCCCTGTGATCATCCCAGAAGTTTGGACAACACGGGGTTAAGCAGGGAGGATTGGGAGATACTGAAGGGATTGTGACTCGCATAGCATAACTTGGGGGTGCTAACAGTGAGTGAGCTAGTGCACAGAGCCCAGAACAGTGCCTGGCACATACAGGTGCCACAACAGCGAATGGGTGAATGAATGAACGAGAGGGAGCAAGAGCCATGGTTGGTGCAGGTGGTGAAGATTCTAGGGGCCATAAGGTCCATGATCAAGAGGCCAGGAACGGACTCTGCCCAGTGACCCCTCCCAACAAACCTCCAGACCCATAGGATGAGTGTGACTTAGAGGGGACCCTCGCTAGCCCAGGAGAGCTACCTCCACTGCAGCTCTCCACACCCCACTGAGGGTGTGTGGCAGAGCCTCTGGCTAAGAGGAGGGCTGCCTGGGTTCCAGTCCTGCTCTTCCTTGGCTAATGGTTAGATGTGACCTAGGACAAGCAAGTCATTTCTGCACTCTGGAGCCCTATTTCCCCACTGGCGAAACGGGAAATTATCAACCAATATTCTAATTACTGCAGAGCAGGGTGTTGAAGTGGGAAAAACGCATGGCTTGAGAAAGGTTCTTGTTTTTGTGTTTTTAATTAGCAATACCTGGTGTTAGTAACAGTTTCAAGAAATGAGGCATTCACATGCCCCGCTGTCAGAGGGTAAACTGGGTAAGCTTTCTAGAATGCAATTTCAAAATATGTTTTAAGAGCCTTGGAAATCTTCTTGCTTCGTGCCCCAGTAACTCCCCCTCCGGGAATCATTAATAAGCAGAAATCGGCTCAGATTTATGTAAAAAGATATTCACCACAATGTTATGTTTGTTTGTAAAAAAATTAGAAACAACCGAAGTGTTTAAAAGCAAAAGCCTAAGAATGAATATATGCAGCGATTGTAGGTCAACTTTTTTTTTTTTAAAATATTTACTGGGAATGGCAAATACTCACAAAATAGTTCGAATTAAATAAAGCAGGGTGGAAAACTGGCAGTACTGCTTGCTACCAATTTTATATAAAAAATATGTAGACTCTGGGAGGAAATACATCAAAATGCTAATGATGGTTACCTCTGGGGGGGGTGAGGATTATGGGTGATTGTTATTTTTTACTTTATGCTTTTATGTATTTTCCAGTTGTCTACAGTGAACATGTATTGCTTATAAAATTAGACAGAAAACAATAAATGTCATTAAAAATAAAGGAAAGTGTTTAAAGCCGTTCCAAGAATTTTTTTTAAAACCCCACAAGAATATATGTATTAAAAAAGAAAAGAAAAGAAAAGAAAGGAAGAACTTGTGTGGTTTGGGAGCCACACAAACTCGCATTCAAATGCCAGCTCTGACACTTCCTAGCTCTGTGACTTTGGGCAAGTTGCTTAAACTCTCTGAGCCCCGATGTCCACACCTGTCAAATGAGGATAATGGAACCTATCTCATAGAGTTGTCATGACTAAATAAGCAAATTGCTTGGTGTAGTTCCTGAAACGGAGTCAGTCCTCGTGTTCATTCATTAATTCAGTCAACACTTATTGGGTATTTCGTCCTGAGAGGAGGGAAGTGCTGGCTTGTTTTTCTCAGGCATTTGGTGCGCTGTTTAGCTCATGGCAGATCCTCTGTCCATGTCTGTTAAGTGAAATGAGACAAATACAGAGATGACAGGCACACGAAGCAGAGTGTCCCAAGGAAGGAGTACTAGTTGTTGGGGGCCCTGGAATCTAGCCCAGGCAGCTCTGCCACTGATCTGCTGTGTGACCTTGGGCAGTTTCCTCCCATCTCTGGGCCTCAGTTCCCTCATCTGGGAGAGAAGCAGTCCTTCCCCTACCTGCCGTATGGGAGACCTAGAGGTGAGAAGGGGACATGTGTGCAGAGAGTCCTGGTGGGCTCTGGACCACACCAGGGTCAGCTGGATAAAGGGGAGGTGACAGCTGGGTGTGGTGGGCCTGGACATTGCCCCCTGCACTCAACAGGGGCCTCCCAAACATCCCAGGTGCCATTATCACCACAGAACCATTCAGCAGTATGGGTCTTGCACAAAGAGGTCGGGCCAGGGAGCCAGCGAGGGCCATAACCCAGCCCCAGCTCGGCTCACCAAACCTGGTGCCTAGCGTGGGGCTGCTTCTGTCTTTTTCTAAGTTGACAAATTTGCCATATACATTGGTGCATATAGACATGTCCTCACCCAAGGCTGGAGCTACGGTAAGCCACCTCTTGGAGCAGGAGCCCAACAGAGCAGTGGGGGTCTCCCTGAGGCCTCGGGCCTGAGAGAGATGCCCACCCCCACCAGAGCCCCTCCATAGTTCCTTCCTCCACCTTGCGACCCTTTCCAAAGCAGCTCCCCTGGGTCATGGCTGTGTCTCCCCCATCCACCTGGAGGCTTCGCTTTCCTCTGGCCCTGTGTCCTCAACACGGAGGGCCGTCTGTGCCTGCATCCTGGGCTGGGCTGGGGGCAGCAGAAGCTCCAGGGCTAGGACTTACAGCCAGTGCCTATGTAATAAATAACCGTTCCTGCGGTGGATGCCTGTGGGGTATAGAGGGGCAGCTGAAGCCCCCAGAGGCTGTGAATCCTGGAGAGACAGCTTTCCAGTACCATCACCCACCCCACCTTCCCCCCTGGCTAGAACACCAAGTTGGAAAAGTCAATTGGGGGAGGGGCTTGCAGGAGGGGGAGACCCCTTCGCCACTTTGGCCTACATTCCTTCCCAGGAAACCTCCTGCCAGCTTATTCCCAGCAGCACTCCTTATTGGCCTGGGTGGGTCATTTCCTGCCATCTGCCTGGGAACTCCCTCTCTGTTAGCTGAAGGGATGTCAGGGTTCTTTCCCCACATTTTACAGATGAAGAAACTGAGGGTCAAAAGGCTCCCATCAGACGGGCTCTGCCATTTATTAGCTGTATGATCTTGGGCAAGTGGTTTAGCATTCCACTTTCAGCCATGCCTGGCACACAGTTAACACTCTTTAAATGTGAGCTACTGTTTGGGCATTACTATCATCATCATCATTAAATAAATTAAATGATTATCTTCATCGGGGCCCAGAGAGCCTCTGAGACCCAGTGACTGGCTCCCACCCCCACCACGGATGAACCCCAACCCTAATTCTCTGGAGGGTGATTTGCCTGCCACTAAGGGCAGGAGCCCTGTGGCTTTCTTTTTTCCTGGAATCCAGCATAGAGCCCTGTAAACAAATGAAAGGATGATTGGGATGGCCCTTGGGGGGTTGTGCCTGCACACACACACACACACACACACACACAGACACACACACACACATACACACACACACACGAGCGCGCACACGCATGAAATCTGTACCAGTCTTCCTCTACAGACACCCTGCTAGCCTGGGACAGCTATCCTAACCTTGGCCACTCCTTTTGCTCTCTCCGCCTAAAATCCTTCTCTCCACCAGAACGGATGCTGCCGCTAAGCTATGACCTCTCACCTTTGAGAATAAGGAAGGAAATCAGAGAGACACAGAGGAGTGGCACAGGAGGGGAGGAGTCAATACTGAATGAAAGCAGGAGCCCTGCTCAGCTAACCCCGGGGCCATGAAGGCTTCCCCGGAGCCCCAAGGAGGTCCAACGACCACAGGACCCTAAGAAGCCGCTGCTAGAACAGCCCCTGGCAGCTGGACCTGGCCATCTAGTCCTGTGGCTGAGGCTCAGGAAGGGAAACCCTACTTGGTACGCAGCAAGGTGGACCGGGGACCCATGGGTACCAGGCCTCTTGTTTCCTGGCTCCCTGCTACCCCCAGGGACACTTTCTTGCCAGCTGTGTAGCCTTGCCACCAGAGCGAAGTGATCCCAAGGGAAGACCGAGGAAAGGTTTCCTGGTCCTGAGAGACTGGCTGGGCCAGGGGTCACCCCTTCCCCTCCAGCCTCTGCTCTTGTGAGATACAGAAAGCTATACCGGGCACTGGGGTGCAGAGCCTTGGGGCCCATGACAGAGGGGGAGGGCGAGAAGGGGAAGCTGAGGGGGTAATTTAGACCCCCTGGGGACAAAGACCTCAAGATGTAACACTCAGGATAGTGGCCCTGGGCTGGAGGTGGCCCTGGGCTGGTGGAGCCTGGGGCATGGAGGCAGGGTTTGTCTGGGGAGGGGTCCAGGAGAAAGTCCCTTCCCCTCCAAGTACACAGGACCCCGGCCCCTCCTGGTGCTGCTCTGGGAGCCTTCCCTTGTGAGTTGTGAGCGTGTGTCTGTCTGTTGGTCTGTCTGCATGGTGATCTCAGGAGCGGGACCAGAGGCTCAAACAGGCTTGTGGAGACAAAGAGGCCTTGTATTTTCAGGCGAGCATTCCTCACCCCTGGGAACGGCTCTTTGATTTATTTCTGAAAATCGGAAGAGGGCCCCATCCTCACCCCTGTCTCAAGCAACAACCCTTTGGCCCCAGACCACGGTCTGCCCAGCTGTAATAGGCCTGATGTGAGGTCGCTTTTGTGATGGAAAGGGTAGGGTGGGGGCTCAGGGATGGAGGAAGAGGGGTCAGGAGGTTCATTTGTCGACAGGTCTGGAGTCTGCCAGTGGCTATGCGATGGGGGACAAAAGGATACTGTTGGAGTAGCCCCTTGTTCCTGGTGGACTAATAATGCTACTCCGCCCTGCTGCCCCCTGCCCAACTCAGGCCATGGGAGGCACGACTTCCTGCTTCAGCCAGCCCTGTGGGAGCCCCCACCTTCACCCCCAAAGCACACTAGCTTCCTGCAGGGCCCAGTGTCTTGGATTTCAGGAAGACCATGAGCAAATCGGGCAGTGAGACCACACGGATGGGCTCCTGAGAAGGGCCACTGGAGACAAATGCCTGCCTTTGCCCATCTAGTCCTCTGCAAACACACGCTAGGGCCCTTGGGGTAGGGAAGAGAGAAGCAGCCAGGAAGTCACCCTCCAAGGGAGCAGGCCTGGGGGAAGCCCCTACCCCCAGGGCCTAGAAACCAGGCTCGACCTACTCTGGTGACCTACCTAACCAGACCTCCCATTCAGGCTACCAGGGAGGGCTTGGGGGAGAGGGAGAAGAAACAAGGCAAGGAGGCAGAAGCTGGGGGTGGCGGTGCTGAGAAAAGGAGAGAGAGAAAGCTAGTCAAGAAAGGAGAAGGGAAGGGAGAGGTAGAGAAAGATGAGACAAAGAAAAGGAAAACAGGAGGTGAGAGTAGAGGATGAGAGAAAGAGAAGAGGAGGTAGAAAAACCCCAGGCTGGTAGGGTGGCCAGTGGGTTACAAGAAGGAAGTGATCAGGGGCAGGGGGTGGGGGGGAGGGTAGGAGGGAGGCTGGAGGGGTGGCCCAAGCCCCCTGGGGACCTGTGCAAACCTGTACAGCCTGGTCTGGGAGCCCAGGCAGCGGCAGCAGGAGCTGAGGGGGAGGGGGCGGGGGATGGGGCTGCTCTCAGAGTTACACTAAATGACTAATGTGCATTATCCTAATTATAGCGGAGCAAGCGGAGCCTTCCCACTGGTGCAGCCGCCTGTATCTCCTAATAAACAATTAGCTGCAAACAACGAAAAAAGAGAGAGAGAGAGAGAAATGTGCATGTTAGAGTGTGTGCTTGTGGTGGGTGGGGGTGGGTTTGCAGCTGGGCCTTGAGAGGGCCAGGCCTGGGGAGAGCTGCGGAACCACATTACCCCTCCAGCCCTTTCTGCCCCATCCGGGGTCTCGGGGTCTCGGCTGTAGCTAACAGCAGGGCCCTACAGGTATAGGGTAGGCCAACAGGGACCCAGTTCATATTTAGAGGCTGCTTATGGAGTGCTGGCACTGGGCTAAATGTGTCACACCTCCTCACAATAATCCTAGGAAATAACATTCCTGTTTTTGCCAATGAAGGAACCAAAGCTCAGAGAGGCTAAGAGGCTTGCCCAAGGACACACAGCTGGGGTTAAGCCCCATCAGTCCTCCTGATTTCCCTTGCTCGAGGCTCATTTCCTGGGAGCATTGGAGCCTGGAAGTTGGGGACCAGGTGTATCGATCCACCAGATCCACCCAACTATCTTCCCAGACCTGCCCTGGAGGTGAGCAAGATCATGAAGATAGGCCCTTCTCGCTGGACCCCAGAGCATTTATGCAAACCATCCCGATGGTTATGCAAACCGTTGCCGATGTGTTGACGACAGTACTGAGAGGTGAGCCTTCTTCGATCCCCGTTTTCCTGGAGGTCAACAGGAAGATATTTGTCGGAGGTCCTGGAGGTTTAGTGGCAGAGCAGGGTTTAGAACTCAAGACTCCTAATCCCTGGGGTGAGGCTGGGGGGTCTGCTCCGGCTGCACAGCTGGGTCATGGGAGCCAAAGCCCAGTTCAGGGAGTTTCTGGCTGGGGAGGAGAGAGTGAAACAACCCACAAAGGAAGGAGCAAGGCACATTCCAAGAAGTCAGGGCATCCACTTGTGGAGAAGGGGCCCACAACTGGCCTCTTGCTGTGCTTTGAGGCTTAGAGCCTTTCCCTGCCTCAGTTACAAGCTCTCTAGTATGTTCACCAGAGTCTTCCGTGGCCCCAGATCAGGCCAGGTAGAAGGAAGTCTTGAGAACTGGGTGGCTGGGTAGGGAAGCCCGCTTCCTGAGCTGGAACCTAGGCTGGAATGTGTGTGCACTGGGGGGTGGGGCAAACTCAGGGACCACGGCACCGCCACCTGCAAGGAATGACTTGGGCCTCAGCTCATCACCTGCAGAATGAGAAGGGTGACCAACTTGTCTTGGCTTGCTCGGGACTGTCACAAATTTACTACTGAAAGTCCCTCCGTCCTGGGCAAACTGGCACAGTTTGCCTAAGAAGGAATCTAACCCTCCATCTCTCTCTGCCCCACAGGGAGGGCACAGGGCCTAAAACGGAGAGCTGCAAGGTGTGCCAGGGTGACCATGAGGCCTGGGCCAGTTTCCCATGTAGGGGGTGAGGGATGGGAGTCCTGGAAGTTGAGATCTGCCTGCCAGCTGGGGAGAGACTCAGGATCAAAACCACAACCTTGGGTTCGTCACTTCATCTTTAAGCCTCAACTCCCTCATCTACAAAATAGGGCTAACAAAACCTCCCTACCTGCACACAGGTGTTATGAAGAGAAAGTACGGGACTCCATTCAGAGTACTCACAGAGCCTGGCTCACAGGTTCCTCCCCCTCTCCCTGCATCTCCCCCCCAGGGGGGCCCCTCCCTGATTAGGTAGGGCTCTGCCCGACCTTTGCTGCCTCTCAAAGCCTAGCCCCATTGTACCTGGTTTTTCTAGGCATCACATGGATTGATTGGCACTCATCCAGCTGATGCTCCTTTGCATTTCTAACTCAGTGCTGGACAGGGGTCTTCAATACTCTCTGGTTCAAACCACTCACTTTACAGATGAGAAGATTGAAGTTCAGCGAGAAGAAAAATCCTGCCCAAGGTCTCACAGCTGCCTCCTGCCCCAGGTACTACTCCGCCTCATTGCAGTTGCAAAGGGCTGTGGGATGTTCTCTTCCTGCTCCCCAGTCCAATATTCTCATGAGTGTTTCCTTCTTCCCACAATGCTCGGCATTAGCTGCCCCTACCTGCTTCCGAGTCATCTTCCACTCCCTAACCAACAGGCCTGGGTCTGGGCAGCTCCAGCCATGCTCTCTCTGCTTTCTGTGCCTTTGCACATGCTGTTCCCTCTGCCTGATATGCTGTTCCCCACACGCTCATCCTTTGACTTCTCCCAGGTGTCGCCTCCTCTATGAAACCTTCCTTGACCTCTGCTTGGCTGCGTTAGGCTGATTTATAAGCTGCCCACTTCCATCATTCTACACTTTTCTCTCTACTACAATTGTGGGTTTGCAGGTTTGCTTTCTCTTAGGTGGAGCCTTGCTGAGGGCAGGGACTGTGCCTTTCACCAGGCAGCCTGACAGCCTAGGGCTTGTAACCAACACTCAATAAAGATATTCAAAATATTCAATAAATAAATATTTATGCAGCCCTTTTTCTGCTCAAGAACCTGCTGGGAACTGCCAGGGAGACAGAGATAAAGAAGATAGTTTCTGCCCTTAAGGAATTCGCCAGCTAACCAGGAGACCAGATGAGTACATAAACAACCACACTAAAAGGTAGGAAGTGCTGCAAGGCTTTGGAGAAGTTCAGAACTCCAGGGTGTTCTAAGAAGAGCCAGATGCGAACCCAAGAAATGCTTGAAGGAGGAGGAGTGAATAGAGTCGTCGGGTTTGGAAAAGTGGGTGGAAATTCAACAACTGACTAGGTGTGATGAGACTTAGGCAGGGGCCAGGGACGTTTCAGGTGGAGAGAACAGTGTGGCAAATGGGCCAGGGATTAAAAGAAGTGTTGGACTGACGGGGTGGGGAGGGTGGCATCAGGGGGCAAAGGGCTTCGAATGCCAGGTAAAGGAGTGTGTGGATTTTGTCACAGGGGTTTCCAAACTGTATTCCTTGGAGCCCTGGGGTTCTGTGGAGCTGTCCCAGGCCCTCCACGGGATCCTGAGCAGCTTTCGTAGTCATAGATTTTCACATAGGCTTCTACATGAATAATAGCTCCTATGCCTTTAAAAGTTTATCCATGATGCCACAGGCAAGGGGAGCCACTGGGGTTCTGGAGCAGGGGAGTCACACCATGAGGTGCTGCCTGGCCTGTCTCCCTGTCTCCATCACACACACACACACACACACACACACACACACACACACACACACACACTCAGACAGGAGGGCAAGAGCAGGGGAGATGGATGAAGCTGCCATTCTGAGTGGCTGATATGTAGCACTAGAAGCAAGTGCTATAATTAATTCCTGAGCTGATGTTATCTCAACAACCTGGCAGGTCATTGGCCCAGCTGGGAAGGAAAGGGCTCCCTGTGCCACCAGGCGCAGCTCCCAGCTTCCTGAGGTGAAGGGGCACCTCTTCCCAACATCCACCTCCCCTGGTGACCCTTCTGCTTACAGTGACCTTCTTCCTCACCTCCCATCCCCATTCCCCTCCACTCCAGTCCATCTCATTTTCTTTCTCACATTCCTTCCTTCTTCTGGCTTTCCCCAGGCACCTCCTAAGAGGGTGCCGAGAGCAGAGCAGATGGGGTTGCTTCTCCTCCAGCCCCTGTGCAGAACTGAGCAGAGGCCTCTCCAGACACCCCACACTCCACATTTGGACCATGCCTTCCCCACTGCTGCTCACTACGATCCATCCACCATTTAACAAGATCCTGAAATCCTGCCTCCTCCAGGAAGCCTGTCTGGGCTGCTATAAAGGAAAGCTGGTCACACACTAAGGAGTGTGAGATGAGAATGATTCTGAGTGAGTCCACGCTCGGGGAAGAAGAGAGCCGTAATTGATGAATGATGTCTGCTGTGAGTGTGGACGGGGAACCGGCAGCTTCTATGTCACGTCCTTGCCGTCCTTACCCTCCTGACTCCAACTGTCGGATGGGGTAATCAACTAGAGATCAGATTCTGACAGAAGGTGCACAAGAGCAGACGATATCTTCTTCAGCGCTAAGGGGGCCCACTTCCCCGTCTCTGCTCAAGAGAGCTGCTCGAACTCGCCTGTGGTCTGAATACCCACCACTGGGTCTCATTGCCGGGCACCTCCGGGCCTCCTTTCTGAGAGGAAGTGACAAGAAGACAGATAACAAAGTCCCATTCCCAACCGTTCTTTGCTCACTCCTACAGGGGGGCGCAGGGGCAAGTGTAAAGTCCCTTTCTGAAGGTCAAAATTTTAACTTGCTGAGTGCAGATGTGCTAAATGCTAATTCCGTCTTGGGGCACACAGTTAACAGTAATGATGACAATACCATCCCTTGAGCTCTTCTAGGTGCCAAGTGCTTTATGTGCTCTAGCTTGCCTTCTCCCACGAGAGCATATATCCATTATCCCAATCTTACACAGAAGGCTGCTGCAGCCTAGCCATATCCAAGGTCACAGTTAATAGATGACAGATCTGGAATTCAAATCCAGATTTGACTAGCACCAAAGCGTTTACAAGGCGTCCTGGGGAAGAGATCTGTCTGTTGTCCCAGGAAAGTTATGTGTCCTCCCCAGGTCCCGTACCGGGTCCTCCTGCAGGGACATCTGTTACCTCACACACTTGTCCATCTCCCTGTGGTCTGCGGCCCCTTGAGTCTGTGGACAGTGATTCTCATATCTGTGTCCCCAGTCGCCAGCTGACATAGAGTAAGTTGTCTTTAAACATTGGTGAACTAAGATCAGTGAATGGAATTTGGGGGGAGGCAGACTTAGAAGTAAAAATGAGTTGGTGATTTCTTGGGGTCAAGAAAGCCCAGCAATGGAAGGGCTGCCTCATGGGGATAGTGAGCGCCCCATCCCTGGAAGCATCCCAGCCACTTGAGACTGATGATCTCCATTGGGAATGCTGCACAGAGGCTTCTAAACAGGCAGAGCGTTGGCCTGGATGACCTTCCAACTGTGAGACTCTGTGAGGCAGCCACACCCTTGCCATGGTCTTGTGGCAAGTGGGATATACCTCTCCACCTCCTCATTTGAGGCTTGGCCATGGGACTTGCTTTAGCTAGTGAGATTTTAGTGACTGGGACACATAGAGAGGCTCGAAATGTGCTTGCACGATTGGGCCTTTTCACCATGAGAAGCCTCAAGCGGCACCTGGTCCAAGAGGGTGCAAGAGTTATGGACAGACCAAGACCCAGCCAGCAGCTTGGAGCCCAGCCAGCCAAGCCCAGTCTAGAACCAGCCATACCTCAGACACCCATGGGCTCACAAAAAAGCAAGGCACATTGTTTTATACCACGGACTTTTGGGAGCGGTTAGTTATACGGCATGACCGTGGCAATGGCTGGCTAATAAATCTTTCCTGGATGCATGGAATCCTGGTGCTGCTGAGGGGCGTGGAAGGAGTGTCTCAGCTTCTCTTCTGCCTGTAGACAAGCCCACAGCTTCTTGGAGGCTCAGGGCAGTCCCCTGTCTGTCTGTGGCCCCAGCGGGACAGCAGGACGAAGTAAGGCTACTCCACTGCCAGGGGTGTATTTGGGGGAGGCTGGCTCACTGAGGCCTCTTCTGGATGGTGAGGGAAGAACCCCCATAGGAGCTGGCTTAGAAAGGCTGCCCCTCCTCCTGCCCGAGCCCACCAACTGAGAAGAGGGTGCTGAGTACCCCTGCCCCCCTTATTCCTAAAGGAGACACTTGCTGCGCCCAGCTTTGAAGGACCACGTGGTTCTGGAGCTGGGCTGAGTCTCACTCATCATTTGGTTCATGCTCTGAGGGCCCCAATTGCCCGTGTGACAGTCGAGGATGAGGGACCTGAATCTGCTCACTTAGGGCTTCAGGGACAATTGCATAAGGAAATGCAAGTAGCTCTTGAGGCAGTGAAAGGCAGACACATCCCTCTCAGTGCTGCCTACACGTCTGCGGGCCCCTGCAGGCTAACCCCATAATCCTGGGCAGCTCTGGGCAGCTGGATTGCAGGCAATAGAGGTCTGCAGTAGAGGTTCTGGACTCAGAGAAACCGGGCTGTGAATGCCAGTCCTGCTTCTTTCCAGGTGTGCGACCTTGAACAAGCTGTTCGTCTTGCTGAGCCTCAGCCACCTCTCCTTTACAATGCGGACCCCAGTGACAGACCCTTCATGGGGTTGCCGTGAGGATAAAATGCAAGTGCTACTCATGGTGCTTGGCACAAAAGAAGTGCTCCGTAATAAAAGAAGTGCTCCGTAATAAACGTTAGCAACTGCTATTAATAATAAATCATTCTCGTTACTTAGGACTGCATCTTCCGCAACATGCATGCCTGTATTCAGTCCTTCAACGACTTCCCACGTGCCCAGTGTGGCACAGAGAGGTCACATTTGGGCTCTGCTGAGGGGGACAGACCCACAGGCAGCTAACTAAGATGCTGAGGAGAGATGGAGACCCCTCAGCTGGGAAAGTGAGTGGTTTGCCACGAAGAGCCAGGGGTTGGGGGGTCAGTGAGACAACCTGGGGATTTTGGGGGCGTGGTGAGTTCAGATGTGAGGGACATCTGGGTGGGGGAGCACACTGAGTGTGTGTGTATTTGGGGGGGTGTGGGCAGAGAGGCAGATGATGACACAGGAGAATGGGCAAGGCCAGATCATGGGACCCTGATGTCACTCAGCTGAGCTTGGAGGATTCCATCCTATACACAGGAATGAGAGATGGAAGCCACTGAAGGTGGAGGGGCGGTGGTGAGGGGGTCAGATTCTCATTCTGGAAAGAGCTCTCCTGGAGGTGGCCTGCAGGGGAGAGCCTGGGGCCAGGTACAGCACTCAGGATGCCATTGCGGGGGTCTAGGGAAGAGATTTGGGGCTCTGTGGGACCCCTCTGGGCCTCAGTCTCCCCACCAGGAATAATAGCAGGTGGCTGAGCCGGCCTGTGCCTGGGTTCCTTCTAGGCCTGACAGCCTCTGCCCCAGGGCTCTGGTGGTCTGAGTCTGTCACCCTCCAGCCTCCTGACCTGGGGGGCCCTGGCACCCCCAGGCTGGAAAATCTGAGGTTATACACACTGCAAAGCAACATAGCTAATCCTCAAAGGCGGTGACACAGAAGATGACTGGAAGGTAAAGCTCTCCTCCATGCGTCAGTAGCCCAAACCCTGGCCCTCACCCATCCCACCTTCTGGCAGCCTAGAGGCAGCCACCGAGATGACAGTGCAAGAACTGAACACCGGGAAACTACCGCTGGGCCCTGCACAGGCCGTCTGGTTCAACCTGGTCCTTTGTAAACCAGGCCTCAACTAGGGGGCATTGCCCCAGGAAGACCTCCTCGTGCGGCTGGCGCTGGTGTTTTGCACCAGCCCTTCCAGGAAGATCTCCTGAGAGGTGACTCACATCTCTCTGCAAATAGGCCACGACTTCCCTCCCGCTTGGCCCTGCTTTCCCGTCTTCTGCCCTTGGATTTCCACCAAGGTTACACCAAAGTTTACACCAAAGAAAGCCTCTGGTTACAGGATGGGTGAAGGAAGCTATTGGTGGGCTCTTGAAGAGAAGCTTGACTCCCTCCATGGTGACGCGGCCTCTGCTGGGGCACTGCTCCCAGATTCTCCTCTCCTAGCGACCTCCCCTCAGAAACCACTGCTGTGGGCCATGCCCTCACGCTGCTCTGACTGTAGACTGGCTCCAGGGGGATGAAATCTCAGCTGCCGCCTCCTGCAGGGACGCTATGAAGCTTTGGATCGTCCTTGTCCCTGACGGTTTCTGAATGTGGTAAAGTGTCCCACCGGCTCTCACTGCTCAGAATAGAGACACAGAGGGGGCACTCCATTTCGCAGACGTGGAAGAGACAAACCCCTTCCCCCTCCACCCCCCCCCCCCACCTCCTCAAGACGTCCATCACACGGGAGAGCTGCAGGGTCCTGGTCCAACTTCCTCCGCAGGCCTTGCGATGCTCTAGGTGGGGAAACGGGCCCAGAGGAGTGCCGGTGCCTGTCTAAACTCACCCAGCTCAGGGTCAGTCTGGGGATCTGGCCTCTGACCCTGTGTTCGCCTGAAATGCTGCTGCTTCCACCCTTTTGTGGATGAGGCCAGGCCCCGCCTCACTATGCCTGTTGTAGAGACAGGCTCATGACTCACACAACCTTGGAGCCATTCTGTCCTGGAGGACCCCTAATTGCTCATCTGTGGAACAGGAATGAACCCTGCCTGACCTACCTTCCAGGGTAGCGGCAAGGATGACAGCTGCGGAGGCCCTGGGCAGTGTAATGGGAGGGGTCGCAAAGCTCAGCATGTCCCTGAGCCGGGGGCTATGGAATGGGGTTGGGGGAGAGGTAGCTCTGGAGCCAGGAAACTGCCTTCCTCCAGGCCCCAAAGGGGCCAGAACCATTACAGAGAAGGGACTTCAAGTCGACAAAGACAAATTGGCTTAATTGACCCAAATTAGCAGCAGGGAGGGCCCCATGGCCCAGCTGCTGGTCCATTTAATCACTGTCACCCTGTGTGGTCAGGGTTGGTCTCCCTCCCCCAAGGCCATCAGGGTCATCTCCCCTGTGAATGGCTGCCTCTCTGGAGTCCTCCATCAGCAGGAAGGAGGGATGGGATTTTGGGGACAAAGACAGCCTCCGGCCAGAGGTCAAAGAAAGCTCCCTGTACAGCTGAGCCTGGCTCCGGAAGAGACAGCCTGTACTGGAACAGGGCAGCCCTGGGAGCCGTGGGTTTCTCCCAAGCCCCTCATTCTGAATTCAATGGCCGCCCCTTGGAGAGAAATTCACTGGGGGAGAGATTCACTGGGGCTGACTGATTTGCCCCCTGGCTGGCAGGCTGTCTGTCAAACTTCCTAAGAGGTGCTACCTCACTCTTGCACTTTACTCACGGAAGGGAAAGGGCTGCCTGGGCCTCAGGACCACTTCTGCTTCACTTTCAGCTTTCCCCAGCATTCCTTAACAATGCTGGGGTGATGGTCAAATTGGGGTCTCCCGAAAACCTTTAGAAGGTATGAGCCAGAGCCCTCCTTGGTCTCTGGTGATAGTTCCCAGGATTCCTGTTGGCTGCTACTGCCTAAATCCCCCACTGTGAGAAAGCAGGAAAGACACTCTTCCCCACTCCAAATCCCCCATGGTTACTGCCTGCTCCCTGGTGGGGACCATCCTTTCCCACCTCCCACAGCAAACACCGATAGAGCACCCACTGTGAGCTGGGCCTGGGCAGGTGACCTCCGGGTCAGGTGGTCGGTCCCATGACGCATGGCCTCCCCCTCACAGCTCCCCGGCTCCAGCTGCATCTGTGTTTTTCCTGCTTAGAATCTTTGCTCTGCCAGAGCCAGCCTGGCATGTGTGGCCAAGGCCCTGTGAAAAGTACTGTCCCACTCCGTGTATATCACAGCTCCAGCCGGGGTCCCCAACGATGCCCGGCCACACTGCAACTGCTGCCCCTTGGACTCAGGGCTCCACTGGTCATAGACTCTGGCCGCATCAGGCTTTCTCTGCTGCTTCTCCCCTCACCCACCACTCAGGCCTCCTTCTGACCGCGTTTCTGTCTCCCATTTCCATAAATGCTCCCATTGGGTTCAATGCAAGTGTCGACGTTACACCTCAGTGAAGACTTGCGAAGCCGGCGTCCATGCTAGGTTCATTGAGAGCAGAACATTCTCTCTCTCTCTCTCACACACACACACACACACACACACACACACACCACTCCAACTTACAAATGAGATGTTTATCAAAAGTTCCTTGGAAATTGGCTATTAGAGCTAGGAAACACACTGCAACACATTTCTCTATAGAGACAATATTATCAGTAGTAGTTACATTCCCAGGCTAGCCCCCACCAGTTTATCTAGAATTCATTCAGTAAATGTTTATGGAGCACTGGTATGTGTATGAGGCTAAACAGTGCTTCTGAGAGTGTTACCTTGAGTTCCGGCTCCTGGAACAGAGGACTAAGTGAGAGAGAGAAAGAGGAGATAGAAAATGAAAAAAAAAAAAAAAAATTTCCCTTCAAATCAAATCAAATAGGACAGGTCCTGGTCAACAGCTTGGCTACACTCTTCCTCCTTCCCAGGGCCCCTTTCCTCTGGCCCCCAGGTCCGCCAAGTCTCCCCTCACCGCCAGGGCCCCCAGCATGAGGGATCACCTCTCGGCTTGCTGTCCCAACTCTAGGAAGCTTTATAAGATGGAGGTTCCCAGGTCCTTCCCCAGCCACCCTAATGCAGAAGGTCTGGGTCGCTCCCAAGAAGGTGACTCTTGCCCTGCTCCCGCCATGCTTCCATCTTGCTCTCGTAGTGTCCCTTTGGAATCACCTGGGAACCTAGGACAGACCCCAGACGAGTGAATTCAGAATTTCTAGGGCTGGGACCTGAAACACCAGCATTTAAAAAAAACTGAATGTGCAGCCAAGATTGAGAACCACTGCTTGAGTGGTTCTAGTTCTCACCCAAGTTTTCCCTTTTGTGAGAAAGGGAATGCACAGATTCCCCAAACGCTGGGAAAAACCTGCTGTCTCCCCTTCCGCTCCTCCCTGCTGCACTGCAGGTGGAAGAAGCAGCCTCAGGCATTCACATGGCAGGTGTCGTCAATGAGGTTTTGACACCCCAAAGCCCCAGTGCAGAGGTCGCCATCACACAAACCCACCCTGAAGGTGAGGACAGGACACACTCAATGCTCGCACAGCTGAACACTGACCCGTGGACTGTGCGTGGTTGAGCGACATGAGTGGGTGCCCTGGGGTGGAGTGTTTCTTATAATGGCTTCCAGAATGCTCCTGATGGTGAGTAATTCATCATTCCTGCTCTGCTTCTCTCTACCCCCTCTTGTTGTGGCGAAACCCTCATCTCTGTTTCTTCTAAAGATACCGACTCCAGGCAGCCCCAGAAACCCCACTCCGCTACTCCTTAAAAGTTTTGCCTAAGGTTTGCAATGTTCCATTTGGCTCCGTCCCTCTCTGTTTTTACTTGGGACCCATGTCCATGCCTCAGCTGGGACACTGCTATCTGCCTGGACTCGGACAGAGCAAGTGTCTGCAGGATCTGGAATGGCAAGTCCTTAGCTTGGGTCAGTACAGTTTGGCTGAGTGTGAGTCTGAGGGTGGAGGCTGCGCTCTGGCAGCAGGGGCTGGACTGGGTCACCTCCATCTCTTCCAGCTGGAGGGTCAGTTGTTCTGTAGGTCACCACTTCCCTACCCCATGGAAGCCCTGAACTGCTGGGCCAGCGCTGAGGCCCAGCCTGGATCCCCCAGACTCAGGCGGATTCGCACAGACTTACATCTCCAAGTAGGTGGAAGGTGATTTCACATTTGTAACAATTATTCACTTAATTGGGTTCCAATTAAATTGGAGAGGAAGTGGATGGCTGTGTCTGTGTTTGTTCTCCTCTTTCCTCCTCCTGCACATCAGAGGGAGTGCAGGGAGGATGACAAATGGGCTGTATCTCATCTGGAACGACCCCGCCCTCCATCAGGGGCAGGGAGGGCTGTCCTGGGGTGGCCCACCTGCGGCCTTCTGAGCATCTCTCATGCTTGCATTTCTAATCAGGGGCTGGACTCATTCGATGGTCCTCGGTGCCCAGGCAAGAGCCAATTCTTCTCATGGGCTTCACCTCCACTGAGAAACTGAGTGGGGACCCAGGGAATTGGGGTAGAGAGGTAAAGGGATGGTCCCCCATCAAGCAGTATTACCTAGATCCTCCCCCTCCAGAGTAGAAGGGTCCTCAAGGATGGATTAAGTGGACCAAGGGCCAGCTGGGCTCACTGGGGTGTCTCCAGGGCTGTCATGGGGTGATGAGGGAAGGTGGGACAGATGGGACCTCAGGGAGATACTTCTCCATTCGACCAGCAACTATGCTTTGATCTGTGTGATATACGCATATAATTTGTATTATACATAATGTAATATCTATCTATCTATATATATAGTATTTCCCTGCCTCCCTCCAACATAGAAAATCACGGAATCAGTCCAATCCTGTCACATTGCAGAAAGGGAAACTGAGGCCCAGAAGGGGGAAGGGACTTGCTCACTTTATGGGCTAGGTTGCTAGGATCAAGGTTTCCTGGCCCTGAGCTCAGCCCCCAGTGGCCAGGGTATGGAACTCCATGGGCAGGGAGTGAGGAGGGGGTTATAGGTGCAGATTATGGATGGAAGGGTGGGCCAGGCCAGGGTCTCATAGGGGCCCTCCCAGCTCTGGCCTCTGCTCCCCCACAGGGGCTCCTCTCTGGTCCCGACTGAAAAGAGGCTAGGAGGTCATGATGGTAGTCAGGGGCTTCGGCTGGGTGCATGTCCATGCGGGATGCCAGCCCAGCTGGCCCTTTGGCTGGATGCCGTACCCCAAAGAGAATCACGTCCATGTCTGGGGTCCTGGTCACAGGAGACACATCTGCAGAGGACACATGTCCAATCAGTGTTTGGCACACAGTAGGTATTCAGAAAGCTTTAGTAGAATGAATCAATGAATGAATGCTTGACTAAATCAGTGAAACAGAGGCCAGTCTAAGAATCAGGACCCAGATTTCTAATCTTGGATGAAGGAAATGAGGCTCGGTAGGGGAACTGGTTGCAGAACAAGGAAAGTTAGAATCAGAGGGTCTTCTGAGAGCCCCCTGCAGTCCTGCCCAGAAAGAATCCCATCTGATGGGGCAGGCACAGTCTCTCCTGGGGAAGCCCCTGGTCTGATGAGAGAGGCACCATCTTCTCTGGAGGAGCCCCAGACTGAAGAGGGAGGCACAGCGCTTCCTTGGAAGAGTCCCCGGCATGGGGGAGGAGAGCAGAAAGGAAAGGAAAGGTGTTGCTGCCGTGAGTAGCTCCCTGTCTGATGGGGGATGCAGCCGGCTTGGGCAGCCTCCTACCTGACGGAGGAGGCAAGGCTGGGCCTCAGACGCGGTGCTCCCCCCCCTGCGTTTGCAGCACATGGGCCATGTGTCTGCGTGCCCGATGGAAAGGAGCTGGGAGCTGCGGCCAAGCAGCAGGAAGGAGAGCCATTGGCATTCTGGTCAGGCAGTCAGTCACTGAGTTATTATTATTTCTTTTTTTTGAGCTACTTAGAGCAATTTACAGAAATCATTTAGGGGCCATTTAGGGAGAAGAGAAAAGATGAAGACTTTTAAAGGCTGGGCCTAGGGATGGTTTTATGCAGATCAGCTTCGCCGAGATACAAAGAAGGAGAACCTGGATTCTAGTCTAAGGGATGTGGGACGGGCAGGAAGGCCGACAGGGGTCTGGCCTGACCAATCTGGCTGGGAGACCTGGAGGTCTCCAGGGACTGAGGAAAGGGGATGAGTGGACGATGTATGTTGGGCAGAGGGCTGAGAAACAGAGGAGGGAAGCCAGCACCGGTGGGTGAGGCAGCCATTCCGTGCCTCAGTTTCTCCTTTTGTGATTTGGGCACCTGTATCGGTGACTTGATGGCACTGGGATCAAGCCAAATGGGTGTGAGGCTTCCTTTATGACACGAGGGGCTGGAGGATGGGCCTTGGGACTTAGACCCACCAAGTCAGGAGGTGAGGGCCCCGGGGGAGTGGAGGACATGGTCATGGGAGCCAGAGTCTCACCCTGCCTCTTCCTGTCTGTGACCTGGGCCAGCCACTTCCTCTCTAAACCTCAGTTTCCTCATCCATACAATGGGGATCACAATTACCATATCTTACCTCCGAGTGTGATGACATGGTGTGAGAAGGTATGTGGGAGCCGTTTTTTGAACTGCCAAAGGCTCCACCCTCCTTGGTCACCATGGGAATGGTGGGGAACTTCAGGGATGAGAACCTGACCTTCCAAAACGCACTCCTCCTGCCCACCCCCCCAGACAGGAGAAATCACTCTCCCAAGGCTGACGACACGACTGGCCTTCACTGTCTGGGATCAGAGGCCTGAACTGGAAGCCTGGGGAATGCTGGTTGTGTGTGTGTGTGTGTGTGTGTGTGTGTGTGTGTGTGTGTGTGTGTGTGTTCTTAGGCATGTGTGCATGATGTGTGAGGGAGAGGAGTGGGGGTCCTGGGGAGAAGAACTGAGGGGAAATAAAACCAGTCACACATTGAGCAAAGCCTTCTCCACAGGTCCATTTCATGCTGTTTGTGAGGCGATTACTGGAGATGGAATCTGGTTACTCCGTGTAAACATGCCTGCTAAGGCAGGGCCCCAGGTATGGCCCCTGGGGAAACAGAAGGCGGAGGGCACCTCACCAGTGACCCACCAGCTTTCTCCAGGGATTGTTGACCATGCTGCCCCTCCCCCCACCACCTGCATGGAACATCTCTGACGACAGTATCAAACCCATTGGGCTGGCACCAGGGACCTGCTTTGCCCGGCCTGACTGCTGTGTGAGCTGGGCTAAGACTTTCTCCTCTCTGGACCTTAGTCTTCCCATCTTTCAAGTGGGGATGGTTTAAGGATCAGAGGGGCCTGAAGCTCCCGTCCGGCTCCCCAACCCAAGCTTCTTTGACTGGACGTATCGCATCTCACTGAGCAGCCCCTCTGTGCTGCAGTCCAGAGAGAATTTCAGGGTGCAAACCAGCTTTCAGTGCATTCAACAAGCACTGATGGAGTGCCAGCCGCACACAGGGCACCGTGCCAGGAGGTTCACACTGTGTCTCTTCCCTTCAGCCAGTGTCTCAGCGGTGAGGGTAATAATAGCATCTCCTGTCCATTAAACACCAGGCTGTGTGGGGGACTTTTACATACATTAGCTCATTGAATTGCTCTGAGGTAAGATGGAGCTGCTGTTTGTTATTAGCCCACCTTACAGAGAAGAGGCTGAGGCTCAGGGAACAGAAGTGACTCCTCTGCAGGTTGGTGGCAGGGCAGAGGTTCCCTAACTGCGAGGCTGTACTATTTCCAGAACACCGCAGTAACTGGGTGGGCAAGAGTCTGGACAAGTGGTCACCCCATGGGGCTGCTGGATCTCAACTCACCAGTTCGCAGACATTTTGGCAGTGGGTGCCGCAGAATGACAGGCATCCACACCCGCCCCTCTCCCAAGTCCAGGTGAGGCCAGTCACTTGCACCTCTGCCACCTGGCATCAATTACATTGCACTGCCACATGCTCAGTGTTTGTCACCGTGCTTGGCGTGGAGTAGGCAGGCATTCAAACACATGTGCTGAATACAACTATAGCTACCTTTTATTAAGCACTTACTACAAGCCAGGCAGGGCTGCAAGCATGTCATGTACATTGATTTGTTTATTCATGACAACAAACCCTATGAGGAAGGTACTTTAACTATCCCATTTTATAGATGTGGAAACTGAGCCACAGAGCCGCGAAGTAATAATGAATGAATGAATGAATGAATTAATATTTCCCCTCTGGTCCCTCTCACCCATTTAGTTCCCAGATCTCTCCCAGTGGTCCCCTGGGTGGAAGGGTGAAAGGAGGGGAAGGAGCAACCTTTGATTCATTCATTCTGGTCCAGGTGTGGGGAATAGAGCAGTGAATGACACAGATGTGATCTCTGTTCTCAGGGGCTTCCATTACAGTGGGAGAGGGGCTGTCAGTCCCTGAACAAGCAGACACATAACTATACAATGTCAGGTGCAGGAAAACAGGTCCGAGTGAGGGGACAGTGTGAGGCTGAGCAGGGCTATTTTGGGTCCGGGCTGGCTAGGGAGGGCCACTCTAATAAGATGCATTTGGGTGGAGGAGACCTGAAGGAAGTAGGGGGGATGAGTCATGCTTATTTGTGGGAAAAGGCCAGGCTGAGGGGTAGCAAGGTCCAAGTCTCTGAGGCTCAGTGGTTGGCATGTGTGAGGACAGCAGAGGACAGTGTGGCTGGAACAGAGTGGGTGAGAGGGAAGATAGGGTCAGAGAGGTATTGTCGGGAAAAGGGACAGATCTTGCTGCTCGTCAGCTTTGTAAGGACTTGACTGTCACTCTCGGTGAGGTGCAGTGTTCTGAGCAGGAAGGCGACTTGGTCTGACCTGTGGCTTACAGGGAAGAAAAGTGGCACAATGGGAGTCACCAGGGCCAGCATGAATCAAGCCAGGGCTGGGGAGGAGGTGAGCAGGCTCCCTACTGGGCAGGGACTCTCCAAGAAGGTGTGCGGACAGGACGGAGGCCCAGCTCACCAGTCCCCAGAGAACTGATTCCAGGACCTCAGAAACACCCAGCCCTGCGCTGTCCAGAATGGCAGCTGCTCACCACGACATGGGGCTAGCTGGAATTGTGATGTGCTGTGATGTAAGTGTAAAAACGCACAAAAAGTTTTGAAACTTTAATGTAAAATGTTTTTAAAATCCTGTAAAACATCTCATTCATCATTTTTATACGAATTACATGTCAAAATAATCTTTTAGGTATATCGGTCAAAATAGATTATTAAAATTCATTTCACCTCTTGCTCTTTACTTTTTCTCATGAGATAACTAGAAACATTTTAATGACCTATGTGGCTCATAGCACATTTCCATTGGACAGCACCGATCCAGCTCAGTAAACCCAGCTTTCAAAGACAAGGAAAGTAAACTGCAGTGAGAGTAAAGGATTTGTCCAAGGGCACACAGCTGGCTGAGAGAAGGAACGAACGGCAGTGGAGCAGAGAACACGCACCCGAGGCAGAGGAAGAACGTGGTGGGAGGCCGGGGAGCTGAGGGCTGTCTGGGTGGATTGGGTTATTAGAGATGACTTTTATTCACCTAAGAGGACACACTGGATAATAAACGGTTACGGTGACCATGCACTAGCTCTGGTGGTGCCAGCAGGTACACAATCTGTCATCTGGTCTCTGACACCCCTAGCAGGATGGGTGGGCTTTCTTTCTAGTGTTTGCAGATGAAGAATCTGAGACTGAAGAGGAGGGGTCAGCTCTGGGACCAGGGTCTCCAAGTGCTTTCAGGCTGTAGGATGGATCAGAGCACGTGTTTCAGGGACGCCTGGGCTCTGTTTCAGAAACTCCCTATAACCCCAATCCTGATTTCTGACAACGGCGTGGGCTGCCTGGGGAGGAGGGTGTGGCCTGCCTTGTCGGTGTACAGGAACCCTTTATTCCCACCTTGGGGGCTGCCGTGGAGGAGATACATGTATTGGGAAGCGGGGGCCTCACCAGCCAATATGACCCAGGCATGGCAGTGAGGCCAGCTGCCCCAGCCAGGAATGCCTCCTCCACGCCAGGGCTGGAGAGGCGCTGGGAATGGGGGCCATGCCTGTGGCTGTTTTCCTGGGAAGGGAAGGAGGGAAGAAGAGAGGGAGGGAGAACAGCCAGCAGCTGGCCACTGCTGTTCTTAAAACAAGCAACATGTTATTAGGAGGCATCAAGGGTAGGACAAATCAGACCCTAAACAAAGCAAAACAACCCAACCACCAGAAAAAAGCTCTCCGGGAAGTCTTTGGCACTGTCCTACACATGCTTCCCAGCAGCGCTGGGCAGAAAGGAAGGAAACAAACCAAACCCATCGCGTGCGCTGAGACCCTCTAGCAGGGACACAGCTTCCGATGCGGGCACTTCCACACACACCGTGGCATCTCTTCCTTGCAGCAGCCCAGCCCAGAAGAGATGATGCTAGCACTCCCATTCAGCAGACGGGGCTGCTGAGGCTCAGGCAGGCCAGGCAGGCCAGGGCTCCGGGGTTACCAGCTACCGGGCCACAGGGCTGGAATTCCAACCTAGGTTTTTGTTCGACTTGAAAGCCCACCACAGTCTCTGACAGGATGGCTTTTTCTGAGGCTCTCCGGGAGCCCAAATGCTGATGGTGACACCTGGGCAGATCTGACCCCTCAGGCTCCGGCCACCAGTGGGGGTGAGGAGTGAGGTCGATCCTCTGTCTCTCCGATCTGCCCCTCAGCCATTTCCCCCAGGACTTCTGACTGGACAACAGAGTACCCCCAGGGGGGTCAGAACTGGCTGTGAGCCATAGACAAGTCCCCTCCACGCTCTGGGCCTGCGCTGCTGAAGGCCCCTCCACATACTGAGATTTATGCTGCAGGCTATGCATCTTACCTTTGCCGGTTCGCTCTTCCAGAGGTGGAAACCAAGGAGCAGAAAAGAGACATCAGGCCTCTGGTAAGGAGCAGCGCCGGCACTCAGACCAGTCTCTTTGCTTCTAAGTGTGGGCTCTTTCTATGAGGTGGAAACTCTGATAACTTAAAATGGTCATTGCCCATCTCAAGAGCCCTCACTCCCACATCAGCTGCTGCACCAGCTTCCTTCCACATTGCTCCAGTCCGCAAATTGCCCTCAACCATGTTGTTGTTGAGAACCCTGCTGTGATCACTTCAACCCCTCACTCCCTAACAGCTCAACAGCTCCCCAGGGCTGCCTTGAAACAAAGGGTCAAAGTCCTGAGAGGCCTTAAGAGATGATCCAGGTAAAGAATTACCAGCCACATGTCCTGCATTGAGCCTTCTGTGGCTCCTTCACAGGCAGCTTGGGCTCTCTCCCTGCTGGGCTCAGAGCTGGTAGGCCACCGATCATTTTTGCCTGGCATTTCTGCCTTCCCCAGGGGCTCAGACACACAGGAGATGCTGACTTATTAGCCTTCAGAGGGAGAATCCTATAACCTGGTTAAGGCCTCCTGAAGTGGCACCTCGAGGTCTCCACGAAGCCTCCCCAGATCCCTCAAACAATGATGAGATTTTTCTCCCTCCACAACATTCTGGATCCCTTCCAGCATGTCAATGACTGCATTTTAGCACAATCTGTGTAGAAATGGCTCCTCTCCCCGGGACACCACCTTAGAAACTCCTCATGAGACAGACACTGTGTTGTCTTCATTTTTATGCTTAACACGGTCCCTGGCATGTACTTATAATATGAATACCAATAATATTGACGACTATCATTTTTGGATGCTTCATATGGGCCAGTCACTATTCGAAACATTCGACATAGAATAATACCTCATTTAATCCTCACAACAACCCTATAAGTTGAGGACATTTATGATCATTTGCAGATAAGGAAACTGAGGCACCGAGTGGTTAAGTAACTTGCCCCAAATCACACATGAAGTGATGAAGCCAGGCAGTTTGGTTTTAGAGCCAAGTGTAGGGAAAGAGTCCCTACACTTGAGAGAGTTATGAGCATCAGGACCAAGCTGAAGCAGAAAAGTCTACGGCTGGCTCCCAGGGAATGATTCCTGGTGCCCAGCACAGAGCGTGGCATATAGTAGATGCTCAGTTAATAGAAGTGACTATTAAGATAACTAGAAATGCAATAGCTGCTCCAACACAGGTGTGTCTTGAGTGGGAGCTGGGGTGGGGGAGGGCTTCCCCGGCAGGAGGGGTGCAGTGCCCAAGTGGTGAGCCCCGCCCTCTGTACCATGCCAATCCCCTCTGCTTCTCTACCCACCACCTCCCCGGCTCCAACCTCCTTTCCCTAGCATTTCAGACCTCTCATGCACAGGACTGGTGGATGGCAGTTTTTCTCCTGCTGAAAACAGCCACAGAAAATTGAGATCATTTCTCTGTTGTGTTGGCAGCTGAGAAAATGGCAATTTTTCCTATTTCCTTCCTATTGGACAGAGGCCCCATACGCCTGTCTTTCCCCACAGGGCAGGGGAGAATGTGGGTTGCCCTCAGGCATGTCACCTCCTTGGCTAAGAGGCATGGGCTGCAGTGGTCATAGGGCGGCAGGGACTGGTGGTAGGAAGAGGAGTCACCGACTGAGCACTTGCAGACATAAAACAGGGACAGGCAGAGAGGTCAAAACAACAGGTAATCCGGAGTTGCTGCCAGGCGCCCAGCGATCCAGGGAAATTGGGTTTTGCATTCCCTGAGCATGAGAGCCTGCCGACGTCCTGGTGGGCATACTCTGCAACTCAGAGTGGTGTAAGATCACTGTCCAAACAAGGGCATGCAAACGCGCCTCATCTCTGCAGAGAATTTTTGTAAAGGTAGATAATTAATTAAAAAGTCCGAATCTTCGCAGGAAACTGAGGATTGCTCGGCATCCTGAATGCCCCAGCAGAGATGAGGACACTGGCATTTGGCCTCCATCACAGAGGCGATGGTTTGAGCAAGAGGCTGTGGGAAGCACCTGGTGCTGCAGCCCCATTTTGCAGACAGTGAGCCCCACCCACCAAAGAGACCTGGACAGCCACAAGGCTAGTTTGGCCCAGCAGGTCTGGACACCAGCTTGCCAATCCTTGGGTGCAGTCTGCCCCATGAACGCCCTGGGCCCACCCCCGATGGGTGGCTTTAGAGTGGCAGGAAAGGCAGCCAAAGCCAGGATGGTGAGCGGGCGAGAGGCTGCAGAGAGCAGACAGGGGTCCCTCCCTGCAGTCCCCAGCCCCGCAGGTCCTGGAGCTGTGAAAGCCTGCAGCTGCAGGTCAGCTCAGGTCACTCCTGCTCCAACCCTTGCTATGGCTCCCATTTCACTCAGCCCACAAGTCAGTCTTACAAGGGCCTCCCTTCCCTACCTAGCCTCCTCCCCACCTTCCTCATCTGCTCTGTGCCTCGGCCTCCTTGTTGCACCTTGAATGGTCAAGCCCTCGCCTGGCCCAGGGCCGGGTGCTCTGTAATATTCGGATAGTCACTGAGTTTGCTCCCTCCCCTCCTTCCAGTTGGCTTAATGACACTTGATCAACTGAGCACTCATTTTAATACTGCACAGACCCCTCCCCCCCACACACACACACACTCTGGAATTCCCAATTCCTCCTACCCTACTATTTTTCTTTTCTCCCTTAGCACTTCTTGCCTTCTGACATATTATGTACTTTGCTTATTTAACATATTCATTATTTACTGTCTGCCTTCTGCCCGCCCCCACAAGAACATAGGCTCACGAGTGCAGGGATTTTGCTGTATTCGCGGATTACAACAAGTGCCTGGGCCATGGTAAGCACTCCCTGAATACTTGTGGAGTGTCGGGGCAGGTGTCTACGTGTACAAGTCGTGCACACTGACTCATGTGACAAAGCATGAAATGCCTACTTTACTCCAGACATTCCAGTAGACCCCGGGGAGTACAGAGACAGGGGAAGGGTCACAAACCTTCCAGGGCCACTCCAGCGTACAGCCGGCAGAGAGGCCAGGCAGTGCAGTTACACACAGGAAAAATCAGGGGGTAATGGGTCTGTGTTCATCTGACAATCGGGGCAAGCTTCCAAGAGGCAGTGTGGATACACTCTGGCCTGAAGGCTGAGTAGGAGATAGGAGTGGACAAGTGGTCTGGTCAGAAGGAACAGCATGTACGGGGGCTCTGACATGGAAAAGAGCATGACTCATTCAGGCGACTGGAAGAAGCCTACAGAGCAAGGGGAGAGGGGCTCAAGGTGAGACTGGCGAGATCCCTGGGGCCAGACGGGGAGGGGCTCACTCAGGGGTATGGGTCCCTATGTCTGTCTGTCCATATCAGTGCTTATTCCCTGCATGTGCGAGGCAGAGAAGGATGGCAAGAAGACCACCACGTTCAGCGTCAGAAAATCTAACCTCAAGAGCTGGTGTGACTTCACTGAGCCTCAGCTTTGCCCTTGAGACCATGGATCTGAACTCCAAAGAATCGTGAGAACTCTCAAGCATAGCGTCTCAGTGGGTGCCTGTGATGTGTGGATGCTCTTGGGAGCGTGTGCCCGCATGGCTCGCCCCCACCAACACCGTCTCCTGCTGTGACACGTCTGTAGCATTATTTGTACCAAGCCACCAAAAATACACTCATTCTGGCCCACAGCCAGGCTCCCCAACAGCCCTAGGGAGTGGGGGAAGGCATGCCGGGGGAGAAGGGGCTACAACCTCTGGACAAAGGTGGTCATCTTGTCCCTCACCATCAGACCATGTGAAGGGACAAAGGCCACCTCTGAAGGTTGGGGCTGTGCCTCTGTCAGATTGGGTCCTCTCTGAAGACAAGACTCTGTGTCCCTTATCACACTGGGCACTCCCCAGGGGCAGAAACCATCTCCCCTCCTCCCTCGTCTCCCTCAGAAAAGCAGACAAGAGGTCACTAAGTATGACTGTGGATGATTTTGTTTAAGGGTTGGACACCTCTGGGGCTGGCCGTGTCCCTGGGGACAGGCTTAGGGTTAAGGGTGTCCTGTCCACCTGTTCTCTCTCAGCACCAGCAGCTTGCCCTGCGGGTTCTGATGCCGTGCAGACCTGAAGTCTTGGATGGAGCCATGTCAGAGAACCTGGACCATTTTGAATGTCATCCCAGTTACCAGGGTGACCCTGGGCATGTCCCTCTCCGGGCTCTGAGGATCCTGAGAGACGGGCCCAGGAAACGACACAAGCTGAGAAATTCTGCCAGCAAGCACACAGCCTGCCCACAGACTCCAGTTTGAACTGAACAGAAGAACCCATTCAAGAGAAGACAGTGACCAGTTGCCCATCTTCACAGGCCAAAAAGGTGTGGGTGGGAATGCAATAGGAAGGATTTAAGTTTGATAAAAAGCAGAACTTTCCAAAGACAGATGATTATCTAGATAATTTAGGCAAAAATGGATTGTCTTGAATTACATCTTCCACTCTTTTTTGCACTGAATTAGTCCTTCTTGCATGCATTCATTCATTCGTGCAACAAGCATTGAATAATCCAGGTAATTGCTTCCATTTTCCACTTCATCCTGCTGGGTTGTCTGCCAGCCAGCAGACCTGGGGTGGAGGGGTGTGTGTGTGTGTGTGTGTGTGTGTGTGTGTGTGTGTGTGTGTGTGTGTGTGTGTGTGTTGTGGAGGTACAGGGGGGAGGAGAGGAGCTGAAAGAGGCAAACAGCAGAGGAAAGGAGATAATGACTTCTGGACTCTCAGCCTGTGTCTAGAGGGGGGTTTGGCCCCTCTCTGTTACCTCACCTGTCTCAGTGCCTCCCCCCCCCCGGCCATCTATGTGTCCTCTAGTGACTAGGGCAGTAGCTAGCAGAGTGTTGGTGCTCCCTGATACACTGCTCCATCCTTGGGGACTGGGGCGGGGATGGCACAGCCCAACGAATTGATGATAAGGAGACCCACTTTTCATTTAAAAGCACAGAGAAGGAAAATAGAAAAAGAAATTTATTTTCTTTAAAAACACACACAACTGATTCATTCATCTCTTATTAAAATTCTGTACTGAGCGCTGGCAAAAAAGAAGTAAGGGCGACTCTTGGGAGGGAATGGGGAAGAACAATCGTATCTACTTGTCAGCATCTGCTGTGGGCATCAGTGGAGGGAGGCATGGGCCTGGGGTAGAGAAACATAAGGGAGATAACCAGAGCCTTCTCCATCACGGAACAAGAGAGTTGGAAGGGGGCTTGGCAGGCATCGTCCCTTGCCTCTCACTTGGCAGAGGAGGAAAAGACTCAGAGAGGGAGGTCACTTTCCTGTGGCAGCACAGTAAGTTGATGACAAAGTTAGGATTTGAACCCGTTTCCTGTGTCCTGGGGACTCTGATTTCAAATTGCCTTGAATTTCAGAACTGGACCCCTTTCTCTTCTCCTCCACTGGACTTCGAGCTCATAAAAGGAAGCGGAAAATCAGGTCCCAAACCGCTCTGCATTCCCTCCTTGGCAAGGTTTATTAAAGCTACTGGAGATTATCTTGCTTGCTCGAGACCCGAGGCTAGATTGAGGCCTGAAGCAGATATTGGGACAAAGCCCCGGAGAGAGGGGATGACAGAGGTGGTAGAATCTCTGTTGAGGGGTCTGGAGCAGACCGCCAATCCAGGAACCCTCTTTGGAGTCTGGTGCTAGTCCTGATTCCAGAACCAACTGGCAGGATGACCTCGGCCAACCCCTTTCCCTCTAGGAGTGCCCGTTTCCTCATCCACACCAGGGTTGCATGTGATGGTCGTGATCTCATTCAGTTTCAGCCTTGTGAATGGACATTATGAGTAGAGCAACAAAGCAAGACCCTCCACCCAACACACACTTCCTGCCCCTGGTTCAGTGGACAGACCCTGGTAGTTCGAGTTGGTGCCTCTCGGGGTCTCAATTTCTGCAGCATCACGAGCACTCACTATAATATCAGGCCTGGGGTCCATCAGTTTCAAACATGCCCCCAGTGAGGAGATGCCGAGGTCCCACCCTCCTATTCCACAGTGGCCTTATCTCCTACAGCCAAGCACTCAGCTATGCTCAGAATGGATTCCAGGAAAGCTCATTTTCTGCCACCAAGTTTATAATACATCCCCACCTACTGGTCTTAAATATTACAAGGGTGTGTTGTGGCAAAGGGCTCTGTGTGGCCGGGGAGAAGATGGGTGTGTGTGGGGCTTAGGTTACGGGGACAAGCCTTCCTTACTCCAGCAGTGAGGGAGCTGTCCACTGCCTGGCACTGACCCTGTTCTGTTGCGTCCCTCCTGTATCTCCAAGGAGCCCAGAGCTTGTGATGGACAAAGCGTGAACATAACCTGGAGGAGAAACTCAGGGTGCCAGGCTGGTGACCACAAAGGCGAGGACACATGCACTTGAGATCATGTGTCAGAGTGTCATGGGACACTACATTCATACCCTACGGAGCTATGCTATGACATGTCGCCCCCGACACAGGTATCCTATATGTGCCACTTGTGGGGTGTGGCATGGCCTTGTCCCATCCCCTTCCTCTCTTCCTGGTGTCTCTGCCTGTCTCCTGTCCCCTCCTCTGTCCCACACCCCAGAACTCCCTTTTCAATTGACACTGGGAGGGCCCCCCAATACAGAGTTGTCTTCCCACCCCATTAATTTCTTCTCAGCACCCACTATATGTCAAACACTGGAGAGTGGGTCAAAACCAAGAAGACATGGCTCCTGCCAGAAATGCAAGTGTGTGGGGATCACATATAAATGTGCCCACATATACCCTTCACACACATGCACTGCAGCCTGTGAGGAGTGCTGCAAAGGCAGCATGATGGGCCATGGCAACACGGGCAAGAGATCAATTACTTCTGTTGGGGGAATCGGGGCTATTGGTGAGAAGCTAAGGGGTAATCTAGGCAGACTCCTTGGAGGAGGTGGTGTTTGAGTTGGGCTTTGAAGGCTAGGTAAGGATTTCTGAAGGCAGGGTATGCCAGATGGAGGGGCTGGTAGGTGGAAATGCAGAAAGGCAGGAAGATGAGAAAAGCAATCCCTCATAAGATGCATGGAGGATGGAGAGAGGGCAGTGCTACAGAAGTGAAGACGTGGCTTGAGACAAGATCATAAAGGACCTTGGATGCTGGGGGCAGGGTGGAGAGTATATCTTTGATCCTATAGGTAGTGGGGAGCCAGTGAAGGTTACTGAGTAGGGGCCTGACATAATCAGCTCTCCAACAGATGTAACCACCACCCTGCTTCCCCAAACTATTCAAACTGAAAATAGATCAGAAAGCCTCCCCAAAGACCAAATTCAGGAAAGTGGCCTTCTCAGATGTTCTCTGGTGGAAGCCCTGAGACTGGGAGCAGCGTACAGGCTGCCAGCCTACAGGCTGAACTGGGGCCTGAAAGGTAGTGGGGCTCCGTGCTGGCAGAGAGTAAGCAGGGGAGGGATGGGCCAGAGGCCACACTGCTTCTGGAAGATGGGAAACATGAGGGAGGCAGCCCAAGGTCACCCTGCCTGATGGCGCCGGAGTCAGACAGAAACCCAGGCTCTTTGGCTCCCAGTCTGGCTCTGTGGTCAGAACCCTGCAGAACCCAGTAGCCTGCCAGACACACAAAAAACTGCAACTGCTCCCACCCCCCAGCATCTCTGAAGAGCCCAGAACTCCCAACCAAGAGTTAGCTGGATGTCAGGGTAAATCCATGTACTCTTTCCCTGACTAAAGGGACAGTTTCAGTGGGTGGATGGATGTTAGGCAGCCCTGAAAGAGGAAGCCCCATGGCAGATGGAATTTTCTGGGGGAAGGGTCTCTAGTGATTCTGGCCATATCCATCTGAGGAGGGTCCCCTAGTTTTAAGCATCTGCTGACACTCTTCGTTGAGGAAGGGGAGACAGAGGCATGGGATGGGGACTCAGGAAAGGAGCTTGGAAAGGGAATCAGATAGGTAATTAGGAGGGGGAAATGCCTACTCAGGGCCCCCCCCCACCTCCTCAAATAGCTGCTTACTGATCAACAGCCAACCCTGGGCCCTGAGTGCCCCGGGCACTGGCTCTGTGGAGGCACAGAGAAGAATCAGCCCATGGTTCTGTCCTTACCACTCCAGGAAACACGGGGCACAAAGACACAGGCATCTAAGGAGGAAATGAGGCAGATTGCTACCACTCCAAGAGAAGCAGAGCCAAGACAGCAAAGCACCTGGAGCTGGGTCTTAGAAAGCACGCAGGGTTCTGGTAGGTGAGGGAGGGGAAAGGCTCTTTAATACCAGGTTGAGGGCTCAGGAAGGTGGGCAGGGAGAACCTAAATAAGCTGTCCGGAGGTGGGGCCATGGCCTGGCTTTGGGAAGGGAACTCAGGCAGCAAGAGGCAGGAGGCGGGAGAACCATGCCTAGACCCAGACCTAAGCTCAGTTTCCTCCTGCCAAGCGCCCAAACTCCCTGTTCACCAGGGCAGTCACAGTGCAGCCCGCGCAGCTCCAGGGCGCAGACTCTCAGAGCCCACCTCCCCAACCCCTCCCCACCTTCAGTCTTGCATATGGAACTGAGATTTCAGGCTCCCAGCTGCACACCCCTTGCCCTTCCCCCAACGCTGCCCTACCCATTTTTCTGATAATGAACTGAGGTTGGCTGGGGCTGGTGAACTGACCGCAAAACAGTTCGCAGCATGGAAGAAGCAATCCATCGGGAGAGGGAGGTCAGCCTGCCCCGCCCCCACTCCCTCGGAGCCTCAGGACCCTGTATTCCCAGAGCCATTCCTTTCGCTACGCTTTCAACCTTGAGAAAGCGCCTTGGTCAGGGTGAGAGGCCGCTGCTCAGCGCCCTTGGGCGCGCTCACAGCGAGCTTAGGCAGGCTCCTAGGGCAGGGCTGGACAGTTGTGGACAACAGCGGAGCAAGACACATGGAGGGTCCTCCGCCCACGCGGAGAACCCACTCTCCCTGCCATCCAAGTACCTCTCCAGCCGGTCTAGGCTCACCTCTCAGCGTGGGGCAACCTCACGTTGCCTCAGCGTGGGGGGAAGCCTCCCTCCCCCCACCCACTCCGCGCTGGTTAGGGAAATGTGTCCCAGGCCTGTTGGTTTCATGTTGGGAGGGAGAAGAGGACCCCTCTCTCTTCTCCATTCTTCTCCCTCCCCCTTCAGTCTTCTCCCGTCTCCTCCTGGAGCGCCTCCAGCTTGCGGAAGGCCCACTGCAGGCTCCTTCCGTCGGATCTGCGTCCCCACTCTGGGGGGCCGTTCAGAGACCCTCTGTCCCCCACCTGTCCCACTGCCAAAGCGCATCAACCCGGCCCCTCCCTCTGCCACCTCCTTCACCGCTGAGCCCCGGGCGAGCCTGGGGAGCCGACGCAACAGATTGCAGAACGCGAGAGCGCGGCTCCCGCTCGCTCGGCGCGCCGCCCGCCGCCCAGCCGGCGCTGGCCACCCGGACCCCCGCCCTCCGGGCTCCGCTAAGCCGGCCATTTAGATGCAGCTCACAGGACGGCTGGCCGGCGAGCCGCCGCGGCTTCCCGCGCCCCTGTCAGTCCACTTTCCTTCTCCAAGACTGCCTCAGGCAGCGAGGCAGCGGGCGGCGCGGCCCGCACCAGCCTGTGCGCCAGGCACGAGGGAAGACACGGTCCCCACGGACCCCGACAGCCCCCGGCCCAGCTGGCTGCCAGGGAGGGAGTGGCAGGAGAGGCGGCCGGACAGGATCTAGTAGATCCCTCGGATCCCTGTAGATTTCTGTGGGAGGGCACGCCCCCGGACACTCGGGTGGGGACCCTTCTTTCTCACCCCGAGACGTGGAGTGATTCCCCACCCCCACCCCGCCCTTTTCCTGGGCCGGGCTGGGTCCCCAGGGCGGGGCTCGCCTCCGCCGCTCCCGCCGAAGGGCTTGGGGGATGGAGGTACCTCGAGCTGCAGCCTGACATGCCCAGCTAGGAGCGGCGGCTGCGAGTCCGGCGTGGGGGTTCGCCTTTCTCCAGTAGCCTCTGTGCCCCTCCAGCGGCGGCCGCCGCATCTGTACTCCGGAGTCCGCGCCGCAACACTTACCGAGGGCGAGCAGCGCCGAGAGGCAGAGCAGGGCGGCGCCGCGGCGGCCCGACATCCCTGGGGCCATGGCCGGGGCGGGAGCGGCTGGTGGCCGAGGGGGCAACCGTCCACGACGACTTGGCCCCAGGCTGGGCTTGGTCACATCCAACTCAGGACGGCCTTGGCGCCCCGCTGTCTCTGCTGAGGCTCTAGGGGCCAGTGAGTGCAATTCGGGGACACTTTGAGGGGAGGGTCGTCCCGGGCGCCGCCGGCTACACCTTCGGAGCGGGTGGGGGTGCAGCTCGCGGCGGGAGGACCCTCCACCTCCCTGGCTGGTGCCCCCGCAGGATCTGTGCAGCGAGGGGGGAGCCGCACGTGCGGTCCCGCGGCCGGTGGCCACCGGCGTCCCCGGGGCTGCCTAGAGCCAAGTGCTGGGTCCCCCAACCCCGCGGCCCAGCTCGAATCCAAACTCGCCCTAGGGTGCAGGTTTCCACCACAAGCTTCAGTTTCTTCGATTTCGGTAGTAACGCCACTTGGGTAGCGCGGCTTCCTTCCTCCAAACGCCCTGCAGCAGCTCCAGCATAAAAATCCCAGGTTAGGTGCAAATGAATGGTTTCTTTCACAACGAAAGAGAAAACCCAGGCAACTTTAATCCATCCGGAGAAGGAAAAGTTTCCGTGCAGTGCTGAGACCGGCGATGCGGGCCGCCACCACCCTCCGCGACGCCGGGGAGCAATGCCCGAGGCGGGCGGCCGGTGGCTGGTGCCTTCACTGAGCTCGCGCCCGGACTCCAGCGCGTCCTCTCCGGTCTCGACCAGGGCGCCGGCTGCACACAGGCCGGCTCAGCGCCGCCTGGCCGGGCATGGGCGCGGCGGCTGGGGCACGCGTGGCGCGGCCGGAGCCGGCTGCCCCGTGGAGATGGGGCTGGGAGAACTGAGGGAGGGAGTGGCCTGACCGAGCCCTTCCTGCCCTGGCCACCGACTCCAGCCTCTTGGCCGTAAACGTAGGAGGATGGAGAGGGGCTCAGCCTGCCCACCGCAGCTCTGGGCCGCCACCCCTCTCCTCCCAGGTCTTGCTGTCTCAGCAGAGGGACACGCTGCTCCACCTCGCACCTCGCCTTCCCCGAGGGGACCTGCACAAACCTTGAACTTTTCCAGGGTTCAGACTCTCCGACGTCTCCTCCCGGCCGCCCCCGCCCTGACCCGGGACGCCCGATCGCCCGCCGTCTCGGTGCAGCCCAGCGTGGGCGCTCGGTCTCCGAGTCAGTGGGGGCGAGCGGAGCGCCGCGCCAGCACGGGCTGCGGGCGGCCAGACCTGGGCACCACGCCAGGGGCCGGGACACGCGGCGCCCGCGCAGCCCGCGGCCGGGGAGGCGGCAGCTGGTGCGGACGGGGCCGAGCGGAGAGGAGGTGCCGGCAGGGGGCCCGGCTCCCCAGGGACGTGTGTGGGGGGAGACGGAGAATCGAGGAGCCAAAGGAAGAGGAGGTGGGGGGAGCCACAGTTGCACCCAGCGGTCGCCGCCGCCTCGGCGCTCGCGCCGGCTGCTCCGCCGTAAATGACGAGAGAGACACACACTCGCGCTCGCCCGCCCTCCTCCCGCGGCCGGGATTCAGCGCCCACCCCGGCAGCAGCGGGCACGGAGCCCGGCGCGCTCGCTCCCCCGCCCAGATCCCCCGTGGTCACGTGGCCCCGGAGCGCGCGGCCCACGACTCGCGCGCCACGGAGACCCGCCACCTCCGAGTTCCCCTCCCTTGTCCACGTGTCCATTCCGCATTCCCAGCCTGGGGGCGCGCGCGACTCCTTCATGAGACTCCGCCAAGGGCCGACATCGCGATCCCCCTCGCCCCTGTTTTGTTTTATTTTTCCTCCCCAGGGCCGGCTCGCGCGGGGCCCGAGTGGGGCTGGCCGACTGCGGCGGCTGCATTTCCCCGGGTAGACGCCACTGCAGCCACCAGTGTCCCTTTTTAAAGGATGCACGCTCCCAGGCGGGAGCCGGGGGTGTTTTACAGCAGGAATACCCTACGCCCACCCCCAGAGCCTGCGATGGGCTTTCGGGGGGCACTGGGTGGATATCAGCGGAGCTGCCCCTCCCAGTTTCTCTCGGGCCGCGCCGGAGCTCGCCGGTTCGGCTTCTTTTGGGGATGGGTCGGGGCGCAGCTCGGGAAAACCCGTCCGCTGACGGGGAAGGGGGTGGGCGGAGAGGAGGGGACGTGCCTTCCCACAGGTTGTTTTGCAAACGCTTACAGGGTCATGGGATGGAGGTGGGGAACTGTCCCTCTTGCACACTCACCCAGGCACCTGCTGGCCAGGGAAAGGGGTGGCTTCCTTTCCAACCATCAGGCCCGTTCCACTAGAGTGCACCCCAGATCAGACCTGACAAGTCAACTGTCAACCGTCAGCCAGGCAGGCATCCGATAAATGGCAATGATTTTAGAGCATCGTTGGGTATCACGCTCCAATCCCCAGGGGCCGGGTCTCAATGCTGCCCTACTCTGGAGGGACAGGGCTTTCAATCCTATGGGCATAGCTCTTATGGGGGTGGGAGGCTGTGGATCTTGAGGGTCACCTCCCCCCCATACCTCTGCATTCAACCAGACTGTGGGGCGAAATAGGCCAGAGCAAGGACAGCTGGCAGTGCTGTTTCAGTTCCCCATCAGCCTGACTGGGTCCTATTCCTAGACCTCTTGACCTTGTGAGTTTCCTGTTCATCTTGGATAGTGATATTTTCTTTTTGAAAAATGGGCTTGGGCCGTTCCTGGAAACCTTCCTCCTCCCTGGCTTGGGGCTGTTGCTGTCTCCACTCCGGTACTGGGGCCCCTGGAGAGCAGCTTTTGCCCCTCACCCATGTCACATCTGTCTGGAGCTCAGAGGTGCAGCTTGGAGAGGGCTGGCAGGCTCTTGGAGGCCCTGGGGATGGAAGGTGCTGGAGTCGTCAAGGAAAATGATTCTCATTAGGCCCCTAATGCCTGATGGCAATTAATGTCACCCTTGAGTTTATTAACCATCCTAGTGAGAGACAAGGAGACTCTGTGGGTGGGAAAAGCCATCTCCCGAGACAGGAGGGCTCCTGGAAGAGGAGGAAGGAATCAGTGAGGTCTCCCATCCCTACCCTCCCCCGCCCCAAATGGAAGGGGCACAGAGCCTGTCAGGTGTCAGTCCAGAAGAGAGATAAGTTTGGTTTTCTGAGCTGATGGCCCACTGCCCAAGTGAGGGGGACCAAGCTCCCCTTCTCCACAGATGTTGGCAGCTGGCCTGGGTCAGCAACTTCAGCCCATTCTGGAGGCCCTTTCTGGATGCTGAACACAGTGTTCTGGTTCTTCTCTCTACCTGCCCCCATCTCTACCTCCCAGCTTTTAGGTGATAGGAAAATGAGCTTCCCTTTGCCCACTCAGTTTTCCTCCCTCCCTCCTTCCCTCTGTCCTTTCCTTTCTTTCTCCTTCCCTTCCTTCCCTCTCCCTCTCTTTCACAATATGGTGAATATCTCCAACATCATAGGCACTGTGCACAACAGTGAACAAGACAGACCTAGCCTGTCCTCGTGGAACTTACATTCCCCAGGGAAAGGTACACTAAGCTTGCAATTGATTTCAGTGGTGATAAGTTATGTGGCATCATGCATTTTTGCTCATCTTAGGGAGGGGATTGAGGCCCAAGGTCAGGAAGGTTTGGGGGTAGGGGCAGCCTGCTATCTTTAGAGAAGGTCATTTCAGCCCCAGGTTCTTCTGGTATCTCCTATGTTGACCTTTCATGGACCCGGAGGCTTTGGCCTGGTCAGCATGTCTGCTCATCTTCTGATCTTCCAAATGGCTGACCTGTCTCCCTGCCCCAGGGAAACAAAGGGCTGCTGATGCCCTTCTTCCAAGTCAAATGCCCAAATTACTCCAACTTCAGGGCCCCATTCCTGGGACTCTTGGCAGTGCCAGTTCTAAGGCTCAGGGAGAAAGCAGTTGGAAGACAGCCAGCTGCCCCAACTATTCTACCCTCACATGTCATTGACCTGCAAAGGGGCTCATACCTTCCCCTAGGCCTTTTCTGACGAGATCGAAAGCCTACAGGACCCGGTATTCCCAGGCGGTCTCCCATCCAAGTACTAACCAGGCCCGACCCTGCTTAGCTTCCGAGATCAGACGAGATGGAACCCCTAGGCCTTTTCTACCACACCCACAGATTGCCCTGACCACACCTGTGAGACCTAGTCATGGATCCCATCTGACAATGCCAACTGGAACCTGGGTAGGAAGTCAGAGGAGCAGCCGCAGGGGAAGCGCAGGCTGGAGAGAGGATTTGGCATGTGTGTACTCTTAGGTCTCAAATGACACCTTATTCAGTAAGGTGGTGGCATATCCTTTCTTCCATTTCCATTTTGTTCAGGGCTGAGAGGCTTTCTAGCTAGAGGACTGGTAATGGTTGGGGGTTTCTTCAATCCCCAGCTCCTGGGTGATGCCTGGAAAGCCCCAGGTGCCTGCCAGGCAGCCGAACAGCAAGTTTGGGCTTTGTGTCAGACCCCTGTGCCCTGCATGGATATCTACCAAAGACCCATGCAGAAACTGACACCCTCTTCCTCTTCTGCCTAACCTGCCACCGTAGGCCTGATGGCATCTGCCCTGTCAGCATGCCCCTGTTTTTCAGGATTCCTGCCAATAGAAGATAGGACAGGCCAATGTGGGGCTTCACTAAAGGGAGCTCACCATTTAGGGGACGGGGGCATGCCTAGGATCCCCCTGGAAGCCTAGTCTGGTTGAGCTAGGGAAAGGCTCAGAGATTTCTTTCCTAAGCCAGTCTCTCATTTTACAGCTGCAAAAACTGAGGCCTGTTAATTCAGTCATTTTATTAAATACTTTGACTCTTTTGTCGAACTCAATCTGTGCAGCATTGTGCTCGGTACAGGAATATAGGTATCCCCCACTTTTCAAAAGTTCACTTTATGCCACTTCCCTTTTAGGAAAGAATTACGTTAGTACCTGTTCTCACTAACAAAACAATATCCAAAGAGGATTTTTGCTTTTACGAAAAAAGACGGAAAAACAATACTAGCATTCAGTGTTTGTTTTGCAGCCAGCCAGTTATAGAGGCAGCATGTACCCAGAGTAGCTAGATTGGCACTGCCAAGCTCCTTCCCTGGGAATAACTCTCAGCATTTCAGCATCAAGCAAACATACCTTTGAACTGTGTCTGTGAGCATCTGGGCTTTATCTTGATTTATTTTGTGCAGCTGTTAACAAGATGTGTCCTACGGTAATTGCTTCACGCCATTTCGCTTACAAAAGGTTTCATAGGAACGTTCTACTTTCAACCTGTACATAGGCTGAATAAAACAAGACCCAGACGGGGAAGTTCAAGAACTTAGCTCCGTAAAGCCATATTGGGCGCCTAGTTATAGTAGCAGCTAACTAAGTGCTTTCTATCCTGGGCATTTCTGTCCTGGGCCTTTTGTATTGTATTACTTGGGTCCTCACTACAACCCCGTTAAGTAGATACTATTATTATTGCTGTTTTCCAGGTGAGAAACTGATGTTCAGAGAAGGCAAGTTTCTTGCCTAGGGTCACACAGCCAGAAAGTAGTGAGCCATAAGTCAGGTGTGTAACCCACGTAACTACTTTTAGTATGAAGTGTTAAGTTTCCAGGATTGTGTAGATGGCAAAGCTACCATGAGCATGACTAGAGAAGCTCGTAGTCCGTGGGGGCACCGGGCATAAACAGGCCACTCAATGTAGGGAAGACAGTGCTGTGGCGGCCAGCACAGGCGCTCTGGGGGCACAGGAGCCTCTGATGAGAGGGTAGTATTCTCTCCACAGCGCCAGACTGTCTCAGCCTCTCACCTCCTCTTCAGCCCCCAAACTTATACCTACGTGCCATTAGCTACACTGCCAGTCTAATCCACACAGCTATGTGTACACGCAGGTATTACAATAACAACCCTGCAGCTGGCTCACTTTGCCTCCCCCTGCAGGCTCATCTCCCAGCTCAGATTCCAGGACCAATACCAAACCTCAAGTGAGAAGAACGCCAGTAGCTGAGAGCAGGTGCTGAGGACTTCACTTATCCAAGCCTCAGTTTCTTCATCTGTTAAATGTCGATAATCACACCAACCCCTCCCCACCCCTGTCACTTTTAAAATCCCACTTAATGTATACTGATTGCTCAATAGTACTGGGCACAGATGGAATGCTCTGGAATGTTGACTTGTTACCTTTCTTGAAACCAAACTGTTCACTATAGTATACTAGGTCCTAGATGGTGTGACCTCTAGCTGCTTTTCCAAACTCATTTTTTTTTTTTTTTACCACTCTCCTTCTATTTTACTACCCTGCTGCCACAAGCCCTCCCTGCAGGAATATGTCAAGGACGTTCTTGCCTCAGAGCCTTTGTACTTGCTGTTCCCTCCATCTGGAATGCTTTTCCCCTAGACCCTGCATCTTGCTCCTTTAGTTTATTCAGGTCACTACTCAATGACCAGCTCCTCTGAGACACCTCCCCTGACCACCTGATTTTAAATAACACACCTACCATTCTGCCCCATTGCTCTGTCCTCTTACCCTACAGAACAACATGATGATTAGACAGACATTTCATTTTATAATTTGTCGGTTGAATGTGTCTCCCTTGATAGAATATAAACTCCCCAAGGCCAAGGTTCTTTCATAGGAACTGTTCAGCAATGTATTCCTAGTGCCCAGAACGGTGCCTGGCATGTGTGCTCAACACAATAGACTGATGAGATTATTTCTTCATAATCATTTATTTTGGTAATTGGGCCGTTGATTTTACCCTGTCCTTATAATCAGGTCTTGGGTCTGAGTTCATATGAGGGACCTACCTGGCACCTCACCTCACTCTTTTTTAAAAACTTTTATTGGGGAGTATTGGGGAACAGTGTGTTTCTCCAGGACCCATCAGCTCCATGTCAAGTCACTGTCCTTCAGTCTAGTTGTGGAGGGCGCAGCTCACAGGCCCATGTGGAAATCGAACCGGCAACCCTGTTGCTCAGAGCTGCGCTCTAACCAACTGAGCCATTGGGCTGCGCCAGGCACCTCACTCTTCTGAACTTCCAGAGCCTGGGAGGCCACTGCCCAGGTCACCGTCATCTCTGATGCTCATCAGACTGTCCCAACTCTAATTGTGGCCTATTCCCAGTTCTTCCAGCTGCTGTGCCAGCCGCACAGTGACTGGTGGGGCTTGGGCTGAGACCCGAGAGCCTGCAGGATGAAGCCGTCGGCATCTCCTACTGTTCCCCAATGTGAATCCCCTGCCCTCGCCAGGTCAGGCTGCCCACCACCGTCACCAGGGACATCCCTCTTCATGCCAGGCTCATTGCTCTCTCTACACCTTTGCTCGTGCTGTACCTTCTGTTTCAGTAGTGCTCTCCTCCACTGATTAAAATCCTGCTCATCTTAACATTTCAGCTCAGGGGTCTTCTCTGTGAAGTCTTCCCAGACCTCGTGAGATATGGTTACATGGCCTCATGGAAAAAAGGAATAGAGGTTACAGAATCAGTCAGGGTTTAAGTTCTGATTCAGTAACTCTCTGCTCAGTGTTTCTCTGCATCTTCAGCACCCAGGCATCACTACACAGTAAATCCTCCCTCTGGGATAGGATCATGTTCTCAATTAGGACTATAGATAAGAATCACCCCCTTCCTATTTTATAGCTAAGAAACCCAAGGCCCAGAGAGAGTGACTGGCCCAAGGTCACACAGCCAGGTACCGATAGACAGGACTATAACCTGTGATAGGATGGGCCTACCTCCCTGCCCCACAGTATGCCCATCCCCAAAGTTTCACTCCTGGATGAGGCTCCCTGGGTCATTATTTCAGGGGTTTAGCCTTGATTCCGTGCGGCTGCTGGTCAGCTCAGCCCTTGGGCGCCAGTTTTAGTAATTGCATTTATGTACTCATTCATTCATTCATTCATTCATTCATTCATTCATTCATTCAATCTCACTTTGAACACTTCTTCCTCTCGGAAGCCTTCTCAGACACTGCCCACACCCCATCCCTACTCTTTGCACCTCTAAGGCCCTGTTTCCAGAATGTAAGCATGCACAGGATTGCGTTGATTTGTCTGTCTCCTATAGAGGGGAGACCCAGGAAGGCAGGTGCTGTGTGTTGCCCTGGTTGTATGCCCCTTACCTGACATCTTTTGGCTGCTCAGTTAATGGTTATTGAACAAATGAATTATTAATCACCTACTATGTGTCTGGAGCTATGTCAACTGACCCTCAAGGAGCTCACCATTATGAGGAAGAGGTAAGTGGGCAGACACGAGATTAGACACGCGATTGGGATAAAGGATGGCTGTGAGTGCTGCCCCATAGAAGGAAGCCCAGGGCCTGTGGGGCTGGAATGAGGGGCATCTAGTGCCGTCTAGGTAATGGGTATTTGTGGGGACAGAGGCAGGAGTGCAGTTTCCAAGCTCGCGCCCTCACGTGGAAAGGTGCTCACTTGGGTAGTAAATGGCCATCAACTGTGATTGGATGGCCATCAATTGTGGCTAGTTGGCCGTCAGCTGTAACCAGTGAGCCATTGGGCACTAATATAACTGCCATGGCTACGCTAGCAGCAAATGGGGGCTAGCAAGAGAATGGTGGCTGGCAAGAGCGGAGTACAGAGTGTGGATTGCGGATTGCAGAGAGGCAGATGGCGGGTTGTGGATCGTTTGGCTCCTGCTTCCTGTGTCTCCAACCCAGCCGCCACCAAGAATATAGTGGTATGACTCCCTTATCTATGGCTCCGTGGGTGTTCCTTTTTGGCCTCGCCACATCCTGCGTTCTTATGTGGGGAGCCAGAGCTCCCTGCATGACACCCTGCATGACAGTATTGCAGGAAATGGGAGGACTCCTGGAGGAGGTGAGCTTTGAGGAAAGACAATTGGGGAAGGCTGGAGAAGTTGGGAGAAGAGAGGAGAGGAGGCTGTTGCAGGCAGAGGGAGTGGTTTTCCTAAGGGCCTGGAGCCGAGCAATGGGGTGGGGGGTACAAAGTGATCAGGGAACAAGATGGCTGGAGCATTGAGAGCTGGGGTGGGCTGGGAAGGGAGGCTGCAGAGGCAAGCAGGCACACCCCCTACCCACAAAGGTATATGCGGTGTGGGGACAGAGTCCCAGAGAGCCCTTTCCAGGCTGTCGGCCACACGTGGGAAGGTGCTGGCTCGGGTAGTAGATGGCCGTCAGCTGTAACTAGTGAGCCATTAGCCACTAATATAACTGCCGTGGCTAGGCTAGCAAGCGCGATTGCAGCTAGCAAGTGGGGTGGGTTGGTTGGCAGAGAAGTGGGTTGTGCGTCGTGTGGCTCCTGCCTCCTGTGTCTCCAACCCAGCAGCCAGCGAGAATATAGTGGTATGACTGCTGTATCTATGGCTCCGTAGGTCTTCCTTTTTGGCCTCACCATGTCCAGCATTCTTATGTGGGGAGTGGGAGCTGAGACCCCGACTGGCAGCCGGTATGGCATGCATTCAGGGTTATTATATTCAGTTACACACAACTTCACACTTACATGGGCAAAGACAGTAAGACGTTTATAAAGCATGTTATGAGCACGTGCGTGTGCACAGCACCCCACACACCAACTCCTTGCAAAATGAGTTGACCCCTGAACTGTCTGTTTAGTCTTCTACTCGCATTTCCCTAGAGCACTCCACTTTTAGCTCCTCACCAGACAGCACACTCCCTCCAACTCCCACCCTCTGCCAAACTCTGATGCTACCTGTCCCCCTTCCGTTCCTCCCTCTGGCACAGGTGGACAGAAAGCTAGGACCACCCCTGGGCACCTGGCCAAGGGAGGATTTGGACTCAGGCCATGAGGCTCACCAATCTTTTCCTCCCCACCCCTCTTCAGCTTCACTTAATTCCAGGACAAAGCTCTGATCAAACGTGCAGCAGAGAATAGAGAAGCAGAGCCAGAGAGAGGTAAATAGAGAGTGACCAAGCTCGTTCTCCTTGCTACAGCCCAACAGCTAATGGCAGTAAACTCTCGGTGTTCCTACAACTTACTCGGCTTCTTTCGTTAGCCAACTTGGCTGCCAGGTGCAGGAGGAAGAGGCCAGGGGCCTGACTTCTTCTTAGAGCCTCCCAACCTGCTGCCTGCGACCTCAAGAGTTATTGAGCCAGCTCTGCCTGGTTCCTAGGGGGTGGCAGGGCCCAGATTCCTGCTTTGGGTGGAGAATGCCAGGCTGGGCTGCTGGGGTAAATGAGAGGGGAGACAGGCCTGCTGAAGATTGGGGAGGAAGCCCTTATACCACAGACTTGTATGGCCATCAGAGGCCTTCAGGGAAATCCAGTGTTTCAAGTGGGAACTTGAGACCCAGAGTGGTGGGCAGTTTACCTGACTCCACACAGGGAGCTCACATCTCAGAGTTGGGGTTAAAACCCAGGTCTTTCCTACTTCCTTAAGATGGAAATCATTGCTTTCCTTTTCCACCGCACCTCCCAAATCTGATTCCCAGCTTCCTTGCGTCTCATTCTTGCTATAAAACCATGAATGGCTCCTCACTGTCTATGCGATTGATTCCACATTCCTCAGATTTGCATTTCACCCTTGACACATACCTTCCCCCGGCCCTTTCGCCACTCTCCCCCTAACAAAGCTGTACCTTGTCTGCCTTGTGGCCTTTTGCTTGCTCTTCTCTTTGCTTGGAAAACTTGTTCCTCCTTCCCCATCTCCTGATGGAGCCTTTTCTGCGAAGTCTGAGTCATCACTCCAGATGAAATCAATCACTGTCTGCCTCATAGTTAGAATTCACCCGCTCTCTTAGCTTCCCCTATTCACTTATAAACTCCTTAAGGACCATGATGATATCGTATTCATCTTTAAATCTCCCACCACATTGAACACAGTTCCATACCTGCATTAAGTGTTCAGTAAATGTTTACTCATCAAATGAAGGAATGATGGAACGGCACACGAAACAATGGTTTAGATAGCAACGCCCTGCAATGCTCAGGTACTCCTTATCCATTACTCTTTCAATCTTCACTATAATCCTGAGTGGTACATAAACAGTATCTCCATTTAGTGATGAGAAAGCTGAGACTCACAAAGGCAAAGTACCTTGCTCCAAGTTACACAGCTAGAAAGTTCCTGAGCTGTGATTCGATTCCAAGTCTGTCTGCCCCTAAAGTCTGTGTTCATTTCACCTGCTCAGAGCACATCTGACTATAAATGCCCTCTGAGGCTGATCTCCTCAGACTTCTCATGCCCACCTCAAAATCTAGCATCATTCAAAGAGAGTCTGGGGTGACTGCAGTGTTTTCTGTACTTGGGGATTCCCCTCCCCCATCGGGCTAAGTGAAAACGTCTTTGTTGCCACCTCACCACCTGTCTCCGATCCTCACAGGCGGTTGCCAGGGGCTATCTAGTGGGTGGTTCAGAACCTAATTCCTGGAGCCAGACTAGTGGGTTCAAATCCCAGCTCTGCTACCTAGTAGCTGTGTGACCTTGGGTAACTTACTTAACCTCTCTGTGCCCAGGTCCTCATCTGTAAAATGAGGATATCAATAGAACCTACCTCAAAGGGTTACAAAGCTCTTTGAAGCAGTGATTGGCTTACGGTAAATACTCTGTGTGTTTGCTCTCATCATTATCCAGATTATTATTGTTCCCTTCTGGGATACAACTCCCAAAGGGTTTGCTTTCTCCCTTCCCTTTCTGAAAAGAGTGGTCTCCATTTTTTCCTGTGTGTTCTTGACGTCCCCTCCCCCATACTCTTAGGCCTCCTATGTAAGATAAGGAAGCAATATTGGGCATGGAGAACAGCTCCAAGGAAAGCCAAATCAAAGTGACTTTTGTGGTGACAAATGCTTAATAATAACTTTACAAATCCAGTCCAATTACTATGAATAACAGCCTTCTTCTTTTTTGTATGGATACTGCTCCCGTCTCCCAGAGAGCACACAGTTACAACTCTGAAATCCACCCAAAAGAATCATTGCTGGGAAAACAAGCTAAAAATAACCCCAAAGGAAGCAGCACCAGCTCAAAAGCAGTTTTCTGAAGATGGGGGCGTCTACGGAATCTGTTCTGTGGCTTCTGGGGTAACAGATTCTAATTTTTTAAATTCAGAATTGCTGTGGGAGTGTGTTGTCCTGTCCCCCTGGCCCCCCAGAATGACACTCCAGGCCATCAGCGTGTTCCCTGGCATCTGGCCTTGTGCCATCTTCTGGTGGCCCAAGGAGGGCTGTGGCAGGTTGGGACCCCACGCCAGGTCCCCCTGCTGGCGGGGTTACTACCCTGTGTTACTACCCTGGGCTTCCTTCCCCCTGTTGAGGGCCAGGGTCCCTGAGCTGGCCGGGCTGCCTCTTTGCCCTGTTCTGTGAGTCGCTCTGACCTGGGGCCGCCGCCCTCCACTGAGGGTCTCTGTGCTGGACACTCTGCCAGGAGCTCCTCCTACAGAGCCTCAACCCCTTCTCCTCAAGGCAGGTCCCAGTTTTCAGGTAAAGAAAGGAGGCTCTGAGAGGCTGAGTCACGGGTCCAAGGACACGTAGGAAGGGAAGCTTAGGGTTTGAATTCAGATCAGGTCTGCCTAATGCCCCAAATCACCAAAGTTCCTTTAGGAGGCCCTGAATTGAGGGGCTCTCCTTCCCCGAGGCCCCATCAGTGGGGGGCAGAAGCACACTCAACATGTCACAGAGACCATGTCTGCCCTTCAGATGGAGTTTCCCGAGTCAGGCGCTTAGTCTCTGCCACCAGGGAGGGCTGTGTCTCCCCTTTAAGCCTAGGGGATGCCCTAGGCAGGGACTGTGTCTAAGACTGGGCTTTCCACCATCAGAAATGGGGTTCCGAAGACTCCCTGCTCCTCTGGGACTTCCCCCAAACAAGACTATCTCCCTTCAGGCTGGAAGAGGCCCCAGGTCAGGGGCCCTCTCTCCCCTCGGACTGAGGGTTGCCTCGTGGAGGGGCTGAAGCTGCCGCATCAGGCAAGGGGCTCCCCTACCAGGGACCTCACCCTCCTCAAACCAGATCCCATTAAGACCCTGTCTTGGTCTCCCTTGCCCCCTGCTTGCCACTTTCCTGGGATTCCGGAGTTCTGGCTGGCCAGCGACAGCCCGACTAATGGGAAGGGCAGAGGCATAAACATGGGGCTCCCCTTGGAGGGACCAAGGCTGTTTTTCTCCTCCCAAGGAGATGAATGCTTGTCCCTGGGAAGTCTGACGGCTTTTCTTCCTGAGAGTGCCGCAGTTCCTCTTGATTGAAATGTGTCCCTGTAGGGATGAGGCCGGCTCCGGGGAGGGGGGCTTCTGGTCCCCTTGCCTGACCTGTAGGCTCCAACCATCTGGGGAAGATAGATGACGTTATTCCAAGCCAAGATGATGCAAGCAAGGTCAGAGTGAAGTGTTTAATTGGAATGTCAGGGGCTGGGGCCCAGCTCTGCTGGGATGATTGATTTCTGCGTGGTGCTTGTCAAAGGCGCAGCCATGCCAGGGGAAGGAGGCGCGGGGCGGGGGGCGGGGGGGGGTGGAGTCTGCGAGTGACCCTGGGGAGGCTGGGGTGATGGGAGGCTGCCAGCGCCTGTCCATTCTGCAATGAGGGCTTCTGTATGTGTTAGTGGCTATGCCTCCTGCAAAGGAGAAACTGAGGCACAAGGAGAGAGGGTGATGTGATGGGAAGCATTATTGGGATGGGACACCCGAGCTCCAAACCTCAGCCTTCAATTCTGGCTGACAGCTCTGTTTCACTTTTGCTCTCAATCCCTTCTGGTCCCCTGACCAGTCTGACCCTGCCCTGTGCTGAAAGGAGGGTTGGGAAAGAGGGTGTGGTTGTCCCCTGACACAGACAGAACACTGCCCATCCTACAGCCTCCCCTCACCTCTCTGGCTCCAGCCTGCTGAGGACCAGCTGGATGGCAACAGTCTGGAGGCCACTGCCCCTCATCTGTGCTGGACAGGAACTCTTCTCATTGTCCCCAGAGACTAACAACTCATTCCCATGTGGCCGAAAGCTGGGCGTGGGGTCACCCCACGAGCAACCCTCTTACATCCACCGTGGTTCTGTTGCAGGAGTTGAGGGAGAGTTGGGGATGGGCAGCCGGCAGAGCCCTGTCCGTTTCGCCTCCTGTCTTAGAAAGCTGCCTGCAGCGCGGTGCTGACTGGAATGCGGCCAAGGCAGGGAAAGTGAGGTGTTCCTGGGTGTAAGTAGCAATGGTGAGTGTGCTCACTCTCCTTGCCTGGGCGTAGGAGTGAGTGGAGGGAAAGAACAAGCTGGGCAGGTGGCCGGGGAAGGGGAGCTGAGGCTGCAGAGAGAGGGGTGACACACAGGGCTCGGGATAGAGGAGGATCTGGAGGTGCGGGCTGGAGGAGATGGGGTGGTGAAGATCTGGAGCCTGGACTGTCGTTTGGGGTGGAGTAACCTGAAAGGGAAGGTGGGATGGGAGGCCTGGGCCGGCAGGGGGTAAAGAGAAGGCCCTGGACGTGAGGTGGCGGGGGACTGTTGTCTCCAAAGCATACCCACTGTTTTACATCTCAGCCTCAGGTGGTTGGATGCAGGGCATTCTATTTTGTTACTGTGAACACAATCACCACCATCACCCACCATCACCACCATCACCCACCATCACCACCATCACCCACCATCACCCACCATCACCCACCATCACCACCATCACCCACCATCACCACCATCACCACCATCACCCACCGTCACCCACCGTCACCCACCGTCACCACCATCACCACCATCACCATCATCACCATCATCACTACCATCATAATCGCAGTTTCACCCTCACCACCACCATTATTATCACCACCATCACCATCATCAGGGTCACCATGATCACCACTCATCAATCATTATACTTGTTCTGCGCCCCCATGCCTGCTTGATGCTTTATGATTTCTTCCAAAATGCTTCCACATTCTTTTTCTTTAAATAAGAAATTAGAGGCTTGTGAAGCAGGCAGGATTGCTCTGATTGTTTCCATTTTACAGCACAGGACACTGAGGCTCAGCGATGGTAAGTGACATGCCCAGTGTTAAGTAGCATACTCATGGCGACGCTATTACTCTGAGTTCTTGTCCATGGACCCAAAGCTCTGCCTGCTTCATCTTACCGCTGTGGAATCACCATTGCCCTCTCTCTCCTGCTCTTCCTCCTCCTCCTCCTACTTGGCATTAGCATGAACTGGGGAGGAAGAGTCCAGCTTTGATAAAACCGGAGAAGCTTTAGCCGTCGTAGTACAAGCCCAGGTGTATACCCAAGGGCACAGCCCTTCCCCTTGCTGGGCTCCAATCTCCTCATTTCCATAAGTACATTTCAGGGCCTGATGGAGTGTAAGGGTTCTGTCTACCCTGCTTGTCTGTGATGGTGCCACAGAAAAAATCATAGAAGCAGAGAAAGAGCTAGAAAAAGACAGTGAGATGAAGATATAGACACATGTAGACAAAGACAGAGACCCAGAGAGACCTAGGAAGACCTACCCGAAAGACTCATTAAGATGCAGGAGGATAGAGAAATAGAGATAGACAGAAAGCAGGGGAGGGACGGCAAGCATGTCAGAGGAGATGTAAGAGGCCAAAGCCTGGGAGGAAAGGCAGGATGGAGCAGCGACTGCTCTGTGGTGGTCTCTACACAGGGCCCCTGCCCAGTTCCAGAGTGAGACCTGCCTGAAGGAGGGGCGGCCAGTGCCGCCTCTGGGTGCTTCTGGAGGCCTGGCTCTTTGTGTTTGAGTGCATGTGTGTGTGTGCCTCTGTGTGTGGAGTTGTGGGCTTCCGAATGCTTTTGCTTGGACACCAGGAAGAATGTTGGGACTCCGCTCATGGCCTTCTACCTCCTTATAGCCTGGCCCTCACGGCAGTGAGGCTGCGGATTTGGCTGCCTCTGGCCTTGTCACGGGAAGTCCAGAAAAATGGGATGTGGTGGAAGTGGGGTCATAGGCTTAGGCTGCTTTCATAAAGGAGCTGGGGTGAAGCCTGTGGGGGCTCCCCACTCCCTCGCAGAGAGTTGGGGTTGTTTCTTCCTCCTGCAAGCACCCTGGTCAGCTCTCAGCCACAGAGGCTTTGCAACACGGGACTGGATAGGGTTCAAGCTCAGCTCAGATGCCATCTCACAAAGTGACTTTGAGAAAGACTCTGGCTCCTGTGTCCATGAAGAGGAAGGGATGGGTGAGCTCTGCTTCCTGCGAGTCTGAGAACTGGACTTCTTTAGTGACTAGCTCTCATTAGTGCACTCCGGGCCCCAAAGCCCCCGCTTTTTGGGGCAGAGGGGCCATGGCTACCTCCTTGTTGAGTGACCCAGCAAGCTCTATTCAGCCAAGCACTTAGTGGGACCATCATTCCCACCTTTGCATAATCTGTTTTTTATATATATATATATACACATATTTGGAAGCAGTGTGCTTCTCCAGGGCCTGTCAGCTCCAAGTTAAGTTGTTTTCAATCTAGTTGTGGAGGGCGCAGCTCAGCTCCAAGTCCAGTCACTGTTTTCAAACTTAGTTGCGGCGGGTGCAGCCCACCATCCCATGCAGGAATTGAACTGGCAACCTTGTTGTTGAGAGCTCGCGCTCTAACCAACTGAGCCATCCGGCCACCCCTCTGGAAGCTCAGCGGCAGCTCGTTGTTTTCAATCTAGTTGTGGAGGGCGCAGCTCACTGGCCCATGTGGGAATTCAACTGGCAACCCTGTTATTCAGAGCTCGTGCTCTAACCAACTAAGCCATCTGGCAGCTCTTGCATAATCTGTTTAATTTACAAAGCCAGCATTAGCACTTCCCTTTTTATGTTTATTTATTTATTTATTTAAAACTTTTATTTATTTAAGTGTGTTTTTCCAGGACCCATCAGCTCCAAGTCAAGTAGTTGTTTCAATCTAGTTGTGGAGGGCGCAGCTCACAGTGGCCCATGTGGGGATCGAACCAGCAACCTTGTTAAGAGCACCGTGTTCTAACCAACTGAGCTAACCGGCCGCCCCTCACTTCCCTTTTTAGAATTGCTCTCTGGCTTCCCCTCGCCCCCAGAATAGAGTCCAAGTGTTTCCACCAAGGGCCCTGGAACTGCTGGCTGAGCTGATCAGCTGCCTGGAGCCCCACCCACACCCAGCTCATGTCTGCAAAGCCCCCATTGAAGGGGCAGCTGCAGCTCTCCTCCCGCACCCCCCCCCCCCCGCCCCCGCAAGTTTCAGCTGGCTGCACCTGGAGTGGACCTAACTCAAGGGCAGGCAACCCAAACCTGCAGGGGACTAGAGTGTATGAAAGAGTCCAGGGAAATGAGTAGGGTTTTAAGGGGCCATGGCCAGCACAAGCTGAGAGAAGGCATTAGCTAGGAGGAAGCTCGGAGGCTTGGGGGGCCTGGGCTCTGAAATCCCCAGAGATCTCTCGCTCCTAGGTGAGACAACCTGTCTCCCATGTTTTCTCCCATCGGTGGAGGGAGGGACCCAGCAAAGCAACATGAAACACGTGTTCCCTGCTCGTGTTGCACCCATTTTCCCCACTCACTACTTTCCTCTAGTTTTATACCTTATGCTCTAGCCACAGAGGCCTGTGTTCTCTGAATGCATTGTGTTATTAGCCGCTTTCCATGTGCTGTGCCCTTTGCCTGGAATGCCCCCTCCCAGCTGTTCCCAGGGCACTCATCCCTCAGGTTGCTTCCTCTGGGACATTTTTCTGACCACTCTCTGCCTCACTTGCAAAGTCAATCACGCCTTCTTCTGGCCCATATGCCCTTGCAATTGCCCCACAGTGTTTGGTTCCTGTCTATCTTCCCCTGTAGACTGAGAACTTGCCAAGGGCCGAGACCTAGTCTTTCATCTCAGCATCCCCAGATCCTGGCACAGGGCCTGGCATGCAGGTAGCATTAAAGTTGTGTTGAACAAGTGAATGACTTCAAAAGTTCCTGCATTGACATCAGGAATGTGGCAGGAAGACCAGGTTAGGATGGGCTGGGAAGAGAAGGTCAGTGAGGTTTGGCAGCATTTGGGCTGTCCGTAAATTTGGACACAGAGGGGCCCAGGACAAAAGGGGCATATGGACCTGGAGCTCAGGAGCAGGTCTGGACCAGGGAGAGATTTGGGAGCTGCACACTTGTGGGTGATCGCTGGAGCTATGGGGTGATGAATGTGCTCGGGGAGAAAGAATAGAGAGAGAAGATAAGGAACTTAGCAAGGATGGGCTTGAGGAGGACAGACTCGTCCCTTCTCCAGCCACGAGAGCGGGGTGCTTCCCACCAGTTCTTCCGGGGCCAGAAGCAGTCATAGTTTGAGGAGGAGGGAGATACTCAGGATGAGGGTATCTGTGCTGCTGAGAACATCTCTGTGTGTCCCTGCAGTCCCTAGGTTTCAGTGGGTCACTGTTTTCCTCATTAACGAGCATGCAGACCGGCCACTGAGATTTTCTTTGGCTCGCCCTCTGCCAGGTAGCCGGCCTCCCCCCTCTCCTTCCCCAGGGCAGGCACCACCAGCAAGGGTTGGGTCAGCCTCACTACAAGGCATGATGGGACTGTGGAAACCTGATAACAGCTGGAGAAAGGCAGGATGGGATAGAATGAGGAGGGGGCAAGGGCGGAGGGTGGGTCTTTTCAGTGCGTTAGCTCTTGGGAGAAATATCCACCATGAATGTGGTGCCCTCTATGTGCCAGGCGTGGTAGCAGGCAGGATATAGGTGTTATCCAGTATCTTTTCTGGCAGGGAGCTTCCCCTGGTTTAGAAATAAGGCAACTGAGGCTCAGAGAGGGTATGACTGTCCCAAAGTCACACAGCATTAAGGTGCAGAGCCAGTGTTCAAATCCAGGCCTCTGGGACTCCATAGTCCATCTCCCTCTGGAAAGCTCCACTGGGAGGGAATGTTTCACAGGACTGGGCATGTTTGCCACAGAGACTGGGTCCACCCAGGAGTTGTGGCAGCAGGGCGCCCTAGTCATGTCATGGCTGCCGCGTCTTCCGTCCTTTTGGTTGTCAATAGTTCTGCTATCCAGTCATGTCCAGCTGCCCACCCATGCTCTCCTACAGGGTAGGATGGCACGGCCCAGTCCCCTCAAGTAGGAGTCTGTTCTTTCTGACTCCTGACCTGTGAGCAGAATTGACACCTGTCACATCCAGGCCAAGCACTTAATTGCCAAAGTGTGATCAAGCAGGGTAGAGACACTGGCACCAGGAAAGATGTCAGCTGCTCAGCCATGGGTCTGGGCCCCGGTGGTGACTGGGAGCAGAGGCCCCTGCTGGCCGGTTATGATGGATATCAATGCGAGTGAGAAAGAAACTGGTTTTCAGCCGCTGAGATTTGGGGGTTACGTGTTACCGCAGTATAATGTAGCTGACACTGACGGAGACATATCTCCTCATTGCCGGTAAAAGGTAGGAAGGTCGGTTTGCTTCTAAGCCTCTGGACTTGTTGGCCCTGAGCACTTCTTCAGTAGGACCCCAGGGTATTTGGATATTCCCACCAATGAGGAATTGAGATGCCAGTGCGGCTCTGAGTACAGAATCTGACAAACAAGGTTTCTGGGAGCTTCCCAGCTCCGTGACTCTGCCCTCACTGCCTGTAGGTAGTTCCATAGTGTACAATGCTCATGAATAGGCCTGATGTCTCTGAGTGAGACACAATCATTCCCACTTCACAGATGGGCAGAATGGGAGCCAGAGGGGTGAAGGATCTTGGCCAAGGCATGGGTTGAGTCACAAACCTGGGAGTGGAATCCCAATTCTTGGCTCTAGGCCCCTTGCGTTCCCACACCTTGGACCCAGAGTCCTAGATTCCTAGGAGAGAACTCAGACCAGAGAGGAGGTCTTGACAGTCAGTGAGAAAAGCCCCTGCAGGGGGGGAGAGCAAGAGTCACAGGGAGAAACCCCAACATCACTCAAGGGTCCTGTAGTTCATGTAGAGGGTGGCTGGGGAGGAAGCAGGCCACGAAGGCAGGCAGGGCTTGCTTAATTCGGCAGTCACTCTGGGACCACCTCCTGCTTTTCCCCTACTGTGGAAATTTGTGTGCCTCAGTTTCCTCAACCCTAAAGTGGAGATAGTAATGGAGGTCCATGTAAGGACCTCTCTTACATGGTTGCGATGAGGATTAAATGAGACAGTATATCATGAAAGCACTTAGAACAGTGCCTGGCTGGCAGAAGTGCAAAGGAAGTTATCTGCTCTTCTGTCCTCACTGTTCTCGTCATCATCATCCCCACCCCCATCCCCACGACCCCCAGCTTTAGCGTATTCTATGACCTCCGCTCTCTGGGCCTCCACTTCCTAACTTATGAAATGGGGACAGTGAGTATATGTAAACTTTGTGATAATTATAGGGAGAGTTTACTGAGTGTTTACCATGTGCTCGGTACCATTCTCACTTCATGATCTCTTTTAATCCCCCCAAGATAAGCTGATCAGTAGCAGAACCAGGATTCTAACCTAGGCGTCGGGCTGCAGAGTGAGTCTTCTAACCACTACCCCATACATTTTATATTTACATTGTAAAAGCCTCCCAGGTGGTGGTGCACTATTTGTGCTGATGTGCAAGCTTTGTAAGTTCATGACAGTTAAATGCTTGTGCATGCACATGTGCTTGAGTGGGTACCTGACATGCTATCTAGAGTATAACTTGGGCCCTGTGAGAGGTCATGTACATGCATTGTGTATGTGTTTCATCTATGATTATTGGTCTCTGTGTGTTTACGTATAAGTCGTTTGTACATTTGTGGGTGTGATGCCTTGTGAACTGACTGTGTGTGTGAGTGAGCTATTGGGTTACTGTGGTGTATTTGTAATGATACATGAGCTATGTGGTCTGGTTGTGTATGTGACACCGTGTGGCTCGTGTGTGTGTGTGTGTGTGTGTGTGAGAGAGAGAGAGAGAGAGAGAACTGGCACCCAAGGTACTCTCTGCGTTTGTCTGGCTGTGAGTGTATGTGCTCACATGGGTGTGTGCTCACATGTACATCTATGTGAGAACCAGTAAGCTGTTTGTGTGTATGTAATTATGTCTCCCTAGGCAGGGTGCTGGTGTGTGTGAGCGTACATGTGCCAGTGGGCTGAGTGCCCTGTGTGTGTCGCTGGCAGCCAGAAGGATGGTGCAGCGGGAGTAGGGGGAGCTGTGAGTTAGAGGGTTTAAACAGGCTTCCTGGCTGGCCTAGGTCCAGCTCCCTGCTCCCAGCCTCTGCAAACACTGCCTAGCAGACGGGCTGAGTTTTTACACACGTGGAAACAACCCTCTCAATATTTACCCACCAGACTGGTGGAATGGCCTGCTTCCCTTCCCTGCCTTCCCTCTGCGAGCAGAGCCCCAGTGTGAGCTCAGATTTCTGACACTCTGACCCTCCCTGGGGCTTAGCCCAGCATGCCTGCTGCCTCCCAAGAGGCAGTGAAGAGGGAAACAGGAAGCATGAAAGCAAGCAAGCTCTAATCCTGGGTGGCACCCATTTGCACAGCCTGCCTATCTGCCTTCACCTCCACTCAAATGAAGAGACGTACTCATTCACACGTGTGCTCACCTGACTCTTATGCTCAGGTACACTTGAACTCATAGCCTTACCTCTTTCCATGCATCCCGACCTCCTTTCTGACCTCTGCCCTGATTCATCCTCACTCTGCTCTCAGCCCCACCCATTGCCATTGATCCAGCCTCCTCTTCTTCCTCCCTCTCCAGTTCCAGAAGCTTCTTCTCATACTGCTCAGCCTCCTCCCACCATGCTCACCCTGCTCTGGGACTGTGGGCAGCTCACTCTTACTACTTCAGGGCCAGCAGGTTCTAGCCCAGCCAACAGGAAACTCTGTCCATGGTCCTGAACCATGATCCCTCCAAGGCACTTTCCGGAGTCCGTCTTGGGACACAGGTGGGGACTCTTATCCAAAAGTCTTCAGGAATTCTGAACTGGCTGAAAGAGGAAGTAAGAAGAGAAATAAGATTGCATATGCATGCATGTACACATACAGACTATCTCTGCGAAACGAGAGGCAGAGATACAGAGGGACAGAGAGACAGACCGAAAAGGGGAGGGGGGATGGAGAGAGAGACAGAGACAGAGAGAGAGAGGAAAGAGAAGCCCCTGGAAAGTCAGAAATGCTGAGAGATTTCCAGAGAGGAAACAAATGGCTTTTGTTTTGACACCTCTTGCATACAATCCTATTTAATAAGAAGGCATATTATTTTCCTCTGGGAAGTTGGAAAAATACATGCCCCCTGATTCTATCTTCTGGGACAACAGCTAATTAAGGGTAACCCTCAGATGTTGCAACAACCTTGTCGGGGCCAATATTCATTTAAAAGGAGAGGCTGGCGTAAACTTGTGCCCACGTTGAGGATCGGTGTGTGGCCCTAGTGCCCTTCTTAATCCAGGGCTGGCATCCTGAAAGGTCACTGTCTTCGCAGGTCATCCAGGGCTAATCCCTCACCTCCGACACCTGCCCTGGGTGAACAGGATTTTTAAGGTCAGACATCATCTGAAGAAGGCTGGAAACAGGCAGACGCTGTGCTGGCTGCCTGACCAGGTTTGACATCAAGCTACGTCACTCGGCTCGCGTTCCTGCCTACTACCCATTGTGCTGGCTTCGCCCACACTCACAGGTGGTTCACTTGGATCACTTTTCTGCTGCCTCAGTTCTCAGGCATCTCAGGCACGTGCTGTGCACTCTGCTAGACACAGTGATCCCGTTTAAACCTCACAATCACCTTGGGAGGTGGTGATTATTCCCATTTTACAGATCAGGCAGTTGAGGCACAGAGAGGTGTAGGAACTTGCCTACGGTCCTGCAGCTAGTAAATGTCTGAGCCAGGAGTCTGGCAGCCTCTTTGAATAATAGCATCTCCTTGAGGGATGGGTGTGGTACATCTGCTGGCAGCTCTCCAAGCAGCACTGTGTGGTTGTAAGTTAGCATGCGTTTCAAAGTTAGCAGTCCTGGATGTGACCCTGGGGGTTTCCACATGTTCTGGCAGATCCAGTTGGGGCTTCCTCAGGTTGGCTGCCCCTTCTTGCGTCCTGGGCAGGGATACCCAGGGAAGTCAGGGGAGGGAGGAGGCAGCAGCAGTCCAGTCTGGGCAGGCCAAGTGGGTTCAGCCAACCTCGAAATGCCATGGCCTCTGGCTGCAGGCACGGGTGCCCCAGCCCATAGCAGCAGAGCCCAACTGGCAGGGCGGGAGCCCGGCTAATGGCCATGTTTATAGCTCAAAGCATTATTAGCTCTTAGGAGCACTCAGCCCTTGCTTGTTGTCAACAGCTGAGCTTATTGATTGAGTGACTTGATGTTTTGGTTATTAAGTGCCTGGAGTGTCGGCAGATTTGGGCCAGCCTTGGCTGGGGGAGGAATATGTGAGTAGCAGGGAGGCTGTCTGTGGATGCATTCCAGCCTTGCTCATTTGTTCAGGCACATGTGTTGGGGGGAGGGGTCCACGTGTGTGTTCCTGCATGGTTGTGTCCCTGAGTGCAGTTTTGGGACAAGGAACCTTGGTTTCTAAACCCATAGTCACAGAGCAGCCCTGAGGGGTACTGGGATTTGGATTTGGGAGGCCTGGCTTTGAATCCTGGCCTTATGTTTCCAAAATGTGAGCTTGGGCAATTCCCTTACCATCTCTGAGCCTTGGTTTCCTTATCTAGAAAATGGGGATTAAAATAATACCAGCTCTGCCTACCTTTGAGATGGAGAGTTAACAAGGTACAGTAATTTGCAAACTGTAAAGCACTGCACACATGCTAGGGAGTGTAACTATTATAACTATTGCGAGCTCAACTGTGATGCCATTATTAGGTTTATGTTTAGGAGACAAGTTGGTGGAGTGGAAAATGAATAAGAAAGGGGACTGTAGGGGACTGCTGGGAACCCCACCTCTGAGGGACCTGGACCAGCCTCTGCAGCTCTTAGTTTAGGAGACCACTGAAACTGGGTAATGAGAGACCTGTGCAGCCTCAAGTAAGTTGCTTTCCTTCTCTGGGTAATGGGAGGCTGTGCAGCCTCAAGTAAGTTGCTTTCCTTCTCTGGGCTTTCCCTTTATTTATCAAAAGAGGAGCTCTAAGCTTAATGGTCTCTAAGGCCCTTTTCACCTCTGCTTTTTTTATACACATAGGAATCCCTTAGTCTTTTCCATTCATGTGTGGACATTGGTGGGATTCTCGACTCTGTTTTCAAAATATCCTGTGTTGGTTTTACTGCCCATGCCCACAGGGTTCAAATGCCCCTGAATTAGTGTGAGTTGGAAAGTTAGAGCTTCCCATTCACCCCCCCCCACCTGCTCTCCTCAATGCCTGAACACATATGTGCCAGCCCATTCTCTCCTTGTTAAGACAGAGGGGCTGGGAATCCAGCTGCTTCCCTGGACTCCAGCTGCTAATGGGAAAAGCCCATTTTAATAGCTGATAACAAGATGAGTCCTTTCAAAGAACAAATTAACTGCAAACCCAAAGATTACTTCTATTCTGCTGGTGAAGGGCTGTGAAATGCCAACTTCATTTGTTAAATGAGCGCTTCAGCCCCCTGCTTCCCCAGGTGTGGCTGCTGTCAGGACCAGTCTGTCCACTGTCCCCAACCTCCTTTCTTCTCTGGAAGTGCTCCACGCCCTCCCCCTTCTCCCCCTTCAAAGCCCTGAGCACAGTTTTCTACGTCCTCAGTGAAAGCCTCCCTCCTTGCTCAAAGCACCCCAGTGCCTGGCTGAATGGAGGTGGAGGCTGGCATTCCCTGACTCACATGTCAGCTCTGCCTGATTCCTCCTTTTGATTCTGCACTCCGTCAGGGCAGCACCTTTTCGGTGATTACTTGGTTCTTCACCCATTCATTCACACAATCCACTGATGTGTTTTGAAGACCTACAGTGTGCCTGAGGGTGTGTGAGGCCCAGTTCTGCTCTAGAAGAAGGGACACCTGAGAGGTCAACCCCTCATGCTGTGCTGAGGGCCCTGCAGAGTGGGAGGGAAGCAGAAGGGAGTGGCAGGTCCTGCTTGGGGACATCACAGAAGAAGCGGCGTCTGAGCAGCATCTTGAAGCATCTGTGGAGTTTTTCAGGTAGTGAAGGACTCTATGCAGAGGGACCAGCATGAGTACGACACGTGTAGAGTTTACTGAAGAATAGGACCGGGCGGGGGAGTCTTGCACAGAGTACATGCTCAATTAATGTTTATGGGGAAATGAAATTCTTATTAATTGTCCATGATGGGCCAGACATTTGCAGGTGCTGGAAGGGTAGCCTCAGTTTCCTCATCTGGGAAATGGGAATAATAATGCTGCTCAGATCACAAGGAGAGAAGATAATTGATGTTATATGCTTGGTACAGTGCTGGATACATGGAATTATTAGGAGAGAGCCTGAACTTAAACCTTCTCCCACCTGGGGGAGGCTAGCCTTTTCTTCTCAGAGCAGAAGGGAAAGCAATCCGGGAGCCTGGAAGGCCATCCTGGGTGGGCAGAGGACCAGCTTTTTCTGCCATAGCCTGGGTTTCTTTGGGGAGTGCCATGCCCCGTGGCCTCAGCCTTTGAAGGCAAGTGGAAGCAGGGCCTACTTACAAATAACCTGGATAATTGAGAGAAAGAAGGAAAAAAAATCCATTTGGGGTTCTGATACTGGGATTTAGGACTCCTCCTGTCGTGCTCAATTCGTAAGAATGCTTTTCAATGTGGTTTGACGTGGAGTCAACGTGGGGCAGGCGAGGAGGGGACACAAACTCCTTCACGGCTGTCTTCTGCTTCCAGAACAAGTCCGTATCCCTTTAGGGAGCAACTGAGGCCCTTTCTAAATGGCCTGCCAGTGTCATCTTTAGTCACTGACCCCAATATCTTCCATCCCAGGCACACCTGACTGTGGGTCTCTTCTTGCAATGGACAGGCCCTGTCCCAGACCTCCGTGCCTTTGCACTTGCTGTTTCTCCTGCCTGGAATGCCCTTTCCGCAATATCATTGCAGAAAATGCTCACTCATTCCTCACAGCTCTGCTAACTATGCTCTGCCTGGGGAAGTTTCTACCAAGTCTCCTTGGGGAGGATGAATCTCTGCCTCTCTGGTTCTTGTGCACTTCCTCAATTTTAAGATGCCATCGATTGTGAGATACGCCATCGATTTAATAATAGCTTCTGGGGGAAAAGAAGCCCTGCTTTAAATGTACATACCCACATTTTAGAAATGTGCAAATGTTTTTGAAAAGTACCTTTTAGAAACAGGGAAATGCAATCGGTGCTTCTCTCATGGCACACAGGTCACAAGGATTGACTTCATTCATTCACTCAGTCACTCATTCATTCATTCGTCCATCATTATTTATGGAGCTCTGTTGTAGGCACTGAAGTGGAGCAGTGAACAAAGGCAAGTCTCTAACCTTATGTAGCTTGTATTCCATTAGCAGAAACAAGTAGTAAACAAACAAATAAAAATCGAATCTAAATAACGTAGAAGGAAAGTCATGATAAGAGCTCTGAAAAAGGCTGGGTGGGAGGATGGAGAGTGACCAGAGATTGTGCTTTTAGCTAGGGTCATCAAGGAAACCCTCTCTAAGGAGGGGACATTTGTGCACAGACGTGAATGAACGGAGGGAGTGAACTATGTGGGTATTTGGGGAGGAGCATTCCAGACAGAGGGTATGGCAAGTACCCAGGTCTTGACATGGGGTCATTTTTGGCATCTTTGAAGAAAAGAGGAGGGGTGCATGTAGTTGGAGTGACACAAGTGAAGGGCAGTGCTGGCACATGAGGTCAGTGGGGTTGACAGGGCCCCAAGACAAGTGAAGGCCTGGGATTTTTATCCGAAGTCTGACTGAAAATGAAACATGTCTGTTGGCAGCTGGGGCCCCTGTGCACCTCGGGCCTATCAACTGTAAGTTCTCTGAGGGCAGAGAGCCCAGCGCTTAGCACAGTGCTCGGCATATGAGAAAGGTTTGTTGCATGAATACTGGATGGCAGGGGAGCGGTCCCCTCCCTGGGAAGATAGGTCTGGGTGAGATCTCAGAGTCCCGGAGGCTGTGGCAAACGGAGGCCTGGCAGGGAGGACCCCCCCAGCCTCCAGCACCCCATTCTTTCTGTCTAGAGCCCAGAGCCAATGAAGAGGGGGACAATTCCCACGTCATCTCTGCCTCCCCCGTGGTGTACAGAGGCACCTCTGGAATGGAGCAGGCACATGCCAAATATTTGTTTAAGGAATACCAATGAAAATACGAAGCTGCTATTCTATCTGTGGTGTTTTACAGTTCAAAAAGCCTTTTTCACGCATGTTCTTACTTCCTCCATGCCTCCAACCCATTTGACTTTTACAGATGAGGAAACGGAGGCAGAGAAGGTCAGGAAGTTGCATGGCACGTGCAAGACGAAGAGCCAGGACTCAGATCAGATCTCCCAAAGTCCCGTTCGCTCTCCTTTTTACTCCAGGGTTCACTTTAGACTTTAGAATCCAAAGGATAATGAGCCCCTTGGGCTATGTACTTTAGTGCAGCTACAGGGTCAGTGTGTTCTGATCCCGTGGGGAGCACAGGTCTGCAAGCCCAGGTGTGCTCATGGGTGTGGCTGGGCATGAAGATGACCCAGGAAGCCCGGGATCTGGAACAATCACTGTGAAACATCTCTGCTCTGAGTCAGGACACCTGAGCTCTGTTCTCAGTCCTGCCACCAACACACTAGGTGACCTGGGCAAGTCACTGCAGAAGGCGGACTTAAGCAAATAGGCGGAAGTGTGTCCTTCAGACGTTGCAGGCACTATGGCAAGTGGCCCCCCCAGGTTCTACTTCAGTCACAAAGGCTTGTGTCAACCTTCCCCAGGCCGGTGGCCTTGTGCTGCCGGCTTGGCTATGCCCGGCCTTCTTCCCTTTAGAAGTTGCAGGCACAGGAGCAAGTGGCCACTTCCTCCCCAGGGGCTTTTGCAGCAGACCCAGTGTCTCTTCCAGGCGGCTGCTGCTTCTGCCCTCAGTGCCATCTGCCCACCCACCCAAGACCCCTGGGGGTCCCCCTCTGCCTCTCTCCCACATTCAGTGGCCATGGCCCTTTGGCCGCCCTGATTGACCCTTCCCAGGGGATGTGGCCGCGTCCCTCCACCTCCCTGCTCCTGCTTGGTCCGGGCCATCACTTCCCATCCAGGATCACTTCAGCAGCCTCCTAATTGCTCAGCCTGGCCCCAGGCTCCCTCACCTCTAATCCATTCTCCACGCTGTAGCCAATGCGCTCTTTCCAAACTGTAATTCTGGTCGTGTCATCCCCTGGTTTAAAACCCTTCAATAACTTTCCTTTGCCCTCAGGATGAAGTCCAAAGTCTTTAGCATGCTCCCATGGCACTTCACGATCTGGCCGACATCCACCCTCATTTCATACCCCCCACACCCCCACCTTCCTCCTCTCTTAGCCCTATTTCTGTTCTCCAATCTCACCGTATTTTCCTCAGTTCTCCTAACAGGGCACAGCCCCTCTCCTTCCCTGCCTCTGCACATGCTGTGCCTTTGGTCTGGAATACTATTCTCAGGTTAGCACCTCCTAACCCTGACCTTCTCCCCCTGCCCCACCCCCCAACACTTAATTGCCCTTCAGGACTCAGCTTCCAGAAACTCCCTGGAAGCCTTTGTTAATCCTGCCTTCACCTGTGGCCTGGCCTAACCCACTCTGGGCACTTTCTCAGCAGGCATCACACAGATTAGAATCATCCATCTGTGTTTTTTTCCCCCTTGGCAATGAGCTCCTACATAGCAGGGATTTTGTTCATTTCTGTATCCCCCGGTACTGTAGATGGTCAATAGATATTTGAATGGGGAAAAAACCTGAGTGAATGAATACATGGAGGTGGAAGCATTCATTCACATTCATCCATCCATCTTATTCAACAGGTATTTGCCGATTAGGTGCCCTGGGCTGGAGATGCAGAAATGAGTAAGCAAGGTCCCTGCCTCATGGAGCTTGTGTGTTTGCAGACAGGGGGGTGATATGCTTTCTTTTCAGCTCTGAGGCTTGGTAACTTACATATTTTCTCTGTTGGGGCCATTGAAGACATCCTTTTGAGTTAGGAAGGCAGGATGTGCACTAGGGCTGGGGTTGATGCTGGGTCCAGGCCTGCCTGTGACTTTGCGGCCACTTCTGCCCCTCCTGAGGACACCCAAGTCTTGAAGATGATGTTCTCCTTCTCCTGGCCTCCTCCTGCCCGCCCTCTTCCTCCCCCTCCTCTCCCTCAACACTTTTGTTTCCAACCAGGCAGCTTAACTCCGGCCTCCCGGTTGGGCTTTTAATTTGGATTTATTGCTGGCCATGATTGTATGTTAAACAAACTCCAGGCGATTATTAAAAATGTGATTATCATGTTTTATTATCTCGCTAGGTACTTGGTGGGTGTTTTGGTGCTGATAGCTGGCCAAGCCTCTCTGATGCAGAGGGGTGAAGACTCCCCAGAGGGTCCAACCTCTGTTCTGGCCTTGTCACACCTCCTAGGGGAGGAGGTGGCAGTGGGGATCGAAGGACACTTGGAAGGAGGGCCAAGGCTCTGGGGAGGTGCACTGATGTGGCTGAAACAGCACTAACCCAGCACCTGGGAGGCTTGTGCCAATTAGGCCCAGGGCTTCTCTGGGCTTCAGTTTTCTCTTCTGAAAACTGGACCGTTGGACCACATGACCCAGGGCTCTGAGAGCTGAAACCCAAGTATCCACTGGGGCTGGACTTCACTGTGTCTCACAGAAAGACTCAAGACAGGGGCACTTGCAAGGCACACAGAGTCCAGAACATTCCATCATGAACATCGGATGAAGAGTCTCCCAGCCTAGTCCTGCTGACCTGGGGAATGTCCTCCTGTGGCCTGGCAAGCTTCCTGCTTGCTGCAAGCTCACTGCTGGTGTGGGAGACCAGGACTCACCCAGCAAAGGTACTGGCAAGGGAGGGCCAGTGAAGAACAGGGAGGCCCTGGCCAGGCAGCCAGGACCCTGGGCTCTAGTCCCAGCTCTGCCATTGACTGGCTGCATGGTCTTGGGCAAGTCACTTGAAGTCACTCAGGGCCTCAGTTTCCTCTTCTGTAAAATGAAGGGGTAGACTGGTCCGTGATTTGCCAACTTTAAAAAATCAAGGGTGCCCTTTTTTTTCTAAACAGAATTTCCCGTCGAAGCCAAAGATACAAGAGGGAAGGAGCTGCTTGGAAGCCAGAAGCAGAGAGCCTGGCCCACCGACCTCTCCCTTGCCCCCTGCCTCTGCCCACCTGGAACACTGGACTATCCCAACAGCCCTCAAATGCTTTAACATACAAAGTGGGGACCCCCCCCCCCATTGCCTCATGGATCCTCTCCACATCCTGTGAAATGGGAGGGCAGACAGGCTACATTTCCCCTTTGGGGAAGGTGAGGCCAGATCGCTGAAGGGAGGTCTCCCAGAGCTGGGTCCAGCTCCCTCGGGCAGCGTGCCTCTGTCTCTGGCTCCTCATCACCAAACGAGTGGGGCAGAGGCTGCCAGCCTCCCCGAGCAGCTCTGGGGCCTCACATGCCTGCCCAGCCGGCTGGCCTCCTGGCTCCCTCCCTCATCCCACCTCCACTTGCCTTCTCAGGCAAAAGCTTGGGCCAGTCCCAAGCCTGATGAATCTTTGATGAATACTGAGTGAAGGCACTTTTAAAAATTCAGAAAGGTAGGGAGGCGTCGGGACCAAGCAACGCGAGCTGACTCTGTTCCCCTGCTGTCCTTCTCCTCATGTCCGTTGGCTAATGAGGCCTGAGTGTGGGGCTGGGGGAGAAGGACAGGACACAGCTGAGCCACCGAGACCAGGAGAGGCCACCGCCTGGAGGAGGCATCCCGCTAGCTTTTCTGATTGAAGCAGAAGCGAACTCTGGAAGAAAAAGATATTAGAGATGGAAAAGCTTAGAAATACTATCTAAGTCAGCCTCCCCTGCTGTATGGAGGTAAGGAAACTGAGTCTCAGAGAGGGAAGATTCAGGCCCACAGTGGTCAAGGCAGGACTGAACTCGGACCCCTGTCTTATAGAGCTGAGCTCATAGGCTACCTCTGGATCCAAGTGCCCGAGACACACTTCCTGATCCATAGTCACAGCTTGGCATTTCAGTCCCCCCAGTCCTCAAGGCTTCGAGGAACTGGGTCTTCTCACACTCTTTTTATCCCCAAACCCTTCGGGTTGCCTTTCTGTGACTTAATTTCCTCTTTACATCTCCCCCTCCCCCCAATGGCTGTTTCAATCCAGTTTTGCCTAGATCAATCCAGACTGGCTCAGTCTTCTCAGCTGGTGGCTGGATACAGAGAGGCTGACATCACTGTTCTGGGTTCCAATTCTGCCTCTACCACTCACCAGCTGTGTGACCGTGGGCAAGTTCCTGAACCTCTCTGAGCCTTTTTCCTTATCACTGAAACGGGAAATGCTAAGGATTAAAGGAGACAAAATGGGTGAAAGCCTAGCAAGGTGGAGGCACACATGGGTTCTGTCCATGTTGACAGGATATTTCCCAGCTCTTTCTTCACCATCCTCCTTGAATCTCCACAGTGTTTGATATCCTTAGAAATCCTCCTGGCTTGGAGGCAAAGAGGACTGCGCCACTGCACACCATCAGGGCGCGCCATTTGTACTCCTGAACATGCCCACCGCACCCCCTGGAGTTGTGCACAAACTTTGTAAGTGGTGGGGTCGTTGGCAGCCAGGCAGGCACCGGCCATCGGAAGGCTTTAGTTCTCCCACCGACAATTCCGTGGGGTTTGTTTTTCTCTTGCTGAAATTCCATTCCCTTCTGTCAGCAGTGATACCGGTTATCTTGTCTGGTTCTCGGTGTGTTTTGAACTTGGCGCCCCAAACGGAGATTTCAACGTGATTCCCATAATTTAGACTTCAGCTTTTAGAACAACTTCTCCCTGCGCCGTTGTGTCCTGCTTTGATTTCCAAGCACCTAAGATTCTAGAGACACATTTTTTGGTCCTATGTCAATTGCACATTCATAGGACTTGTAAATATAAGAGAGGCCCAGAAACTGAGAGATGCTGGGTAACGGCCTCACAAACAATACGCTTTATAGCAGAACCTGAAGAGTAAGCCCTAAATCGAGATTTGGGTTTGCACCACCCAAGTCTTCAAATCCAAGGGCGAGACTCTGCAGGTTTTCCCAGGGGTATGTGGAGGACCGCAGCGCATGGAACACAGAGTCCAGTTTTATACATTTATATTCATATGTATATTATTTATATTATTTATATTTGAAACCTTACCACTTCTACCCCAGCTGTGTGACTTTGGACACATCACACAAGCTCTCTGAGTCTCAGCTTTCTTTTTACAGCAAAATGTGGCTACTGATACCCATCCGCCTCACAACGCTGTGGGACTGTGATTTAAGACGATGTCTGTGAAATGACTGCCGTTGTAAACACCCCAAGACGTTAGTTCTTGTGTCCCTCCCGCCCGCCATATATCACAGAAGAAAAAGTGAAAGCTCAGAGAGGTCAAGTCACCTTTGCCAAACATCGCTGAGACAGCTGGGAACCACATGCAGACCCGCCTGACTCTGAAGTTCATGGTTCTTCTCCTAGACCAGCTTTATTGCTAAGCATGTGTTTTCTTCTTATTGTGCTAAAATACACATCATGTAAAACTTACCATGTTAGATATTTTAAGTGTGCAGTTCAAGGACATTAAGTACATTCACATTATTGTACAACCAGCCCCACCATCCAGCCCCAGGACGTTTTCATCCTCCCAAACGGAAACTTTATACCCATTAAACACTAACATTCTCTCCACCCCGCAGCCCCTGGCAGCCACCATGTTACTTTCTGTCTCTCTGAACTTGACTACTCTAGGGACCCCATGTTAGTGGAATCCCACAGTATTTGTCCTTTTGTGTCTGGCTTATTTCACTTAGAATAATGTCTTCAAGGTTCATTCTTGTAGCCTGTGTCAGCATGCTGAATACTATTGAGGCTGAGTACTATTCCACTGTATGTATATCCCACATTTTGTTTATAGGAGGATGTGTTTCAGTGCATGTAATGAACCTGGTACCTGGCAGGTACAAGGCCTGCGATATTATCACTGTTGGTATTTATTATCACTCCATTACTTGACTGTTACAAACCCTTGCTGTAAAATCCGATTCTTCGATCATTGAACAATCTGATAATAGTAACGACAATAATAAATACCCACCGAAAAGAGAAGTACTTTCTTGTAGCTCATGTCAGGACTTCTCTAGTCCAGGGGACTCAAACTCTGGTGTGCCTCTGAGCCACCTGTTAACCACCTCTGTGTGTCTATTGTCCACAAGCGCCCTGCGTTCAGATATGCAGGAAAGTCTGACCACTATTATCCTGGTCTTGGAATCATCCCCTGGCGGTATCTGGGGAGATGGCACAAAACCAAGGTCAGGAGGATGTAATGGCTGAGCAGCAGAAGCGCTGATGTTTCTGAGCAGCTTCCCTGAGACCACAGGCTCCGGTGTGGTGACTGGCCCCACTCTGACTTTCCTGGGTTAGACAAGCATTCCAGTCCTTTCTGGGGAACTGACCTATTCGGCACAAGCAATGAATTATTTGGCCCTGTGATTAGAACTCAGGCAGACGGCTGTGTCCCTCTCGCCTCCATCCTCTCAGTGGGTTAGGATGGGATTTTTGGCTTGAGGTTGGCATAATTAAGAGCTTTGGTGAACAGGTTGGCTGGGGCTCTGTTTACAACTCAATGCTATGCCTGAATGTTTGTATCCCTCCCTGCTGCCAAAGTCATATGTTGAAGACCTAATCCCCAGCGATGGTTTTAAGAGGTGGGGCCTGCTGTATGCCTGATCACCGCACTGTACACCTGAAGCTGAAGCTGAATCATAATGAATGTCAACTATAATTATATATATATATATATATATATATATATATATATATATATATATATATATCTCGTCACAAGAAGTGGAGTACAGCATTAGGAATAGAGAGTAGAAATGTAATGGCTGTGTGTGATGTCAGAGGGGTAGTAGATGGAGGTTATCACTTTGTGAGGGGTATAAATGATAAATGTCTAACTATTACAGTGTTTTGTACACATGAAACTAATAAAAAAAATTTTTAAATGTACACACACACACACACACACACGAGGTAGGGCCTTTGAGAGGTAATGAGGCCCTGAGGTTAGGGCCTGTATGATAGAATTAATGCCCTTAAAAGAAGAGATGTGGAGACAGATGACCTCTCTTGGCGTGTGAGGGTACCACGTGAAGTTCAGGCAGGAAGTCAATCCTGGCTGAGACAAGGAATGCACTAGCATCTCAGCATGCCCTCACCATACCGTTGGCCAAGCTCAGAGGATCTTGGTACAGCTAGAGGGTCCAGAGCAAGGTGGGGGCAAATGGAAGTTATCTGGTGCCCTGGCTTCTGCCTTTCCATCTGCCCGAAAGTCCTTCTGCTCACTTGCCCTCGTCAGCCTGGCCACGCCTACCGATCCTTAAGGACTCAGCCCAAAGCCACCTCTTTTGGAAAGGCGTCCTTGGTCTGTGCAGACAGACCTGCCTCCTCCCGCCCTGAGAAACTTACTGTTGTATTGTTGTGTCAAGTGCACAGTTGTGATGGAGACCTTTGCTCGTTGGTCTCATTGCCCAGGGACTATTTATTTACTTATTTTTTGGTGGTGGGAGGCTGGAAATCTCAGGTAGATTTATTCATATTATAAAGATATAGCTAAATAATACATTGCAGCATGTTAAAAAATGATTATATTTTCATTCCTAAGAATCATGTGCTGATGAAGAATCCTGTCGTTTATTGTGACAGGTTTACGCTGTCGTTTGTTGAATTGGTCTAGAAATTAACTAGAGATTTTGAATGTAATAATCGACTTTGAGCGACTAAAATAAGGCAGTCAGGATGTTACAAAATTCAGAGTTTGGCATAATGTGTTTCCCAGCCTTTCCATAATTACCTTCCCATTGTCTTATTTTCCTTGTAGCCTTAAGGTCAGATGTCCTGTCAAAGGTTCTGCCATGGCCAGCAATATTCTTACTGAAAAATAATTATTGTGTAACTTTACAGTTAATAGTTTCGAAAAAGAAAAAGCCAGTAAGTGTCCACGGGCTTATTCAAAATGGTGGTTCTCCCAAATCTTGTCATGTTCTGCAAGTTCCACTCTAAATTCTGTTCTCTGATTTTGTCATGACATTGACAGGAACCAATAAACATAGACCAAAATGTCAAATGATTGATACCGAATGACATAGCTTAAAATGCCCCAACTCACGTCAGATCATCAGGTGCCAGCATCAGGATGGCTGGTGCATCTCCAGAATTATTCCTGTGCTTTCTTTTAAGATACACTCTGAATTGTACATCTTCAAGAGTTTCTCCTTTTGCATGGAGTGCTAGGAAGCTCAGAAGCAAACCTGTGGCTCATTTCTAGCATGATTGTGGAATTCTTGGCCACTATTTTGAGTACTAACTTTACCCTTGCTTTCATCTTGTTCTTCCTACATGATTTTTCTTTCCTTGTTTACTTAATTTCACTTGATTATTCCATACTGAGCTTTGGTGGCTTCTTCCAATCATTTTGTAAGAAGATGGAGGCGTATATACACGTAGACTATTTGTGTTCTGAAGGTGCCTGATGTAGGTTTCTATTCTAGCACTTACCACGTTTTGTTATTATCGTTTGTTTATGTGTTTGACTCCCCCACCGCAGTTTATGTGTGACTGCCACCTGGTTTCCATGTAGGTGGACTCCTCTGCATGACTGAGCACCCAAGATGAGCTGTTGCCGGAATCCCATTTTTCAGACTCTGAGCCATCCCATCCCTGCTCTCCACGGACTGCCCCCACCCCTACACATGCACACAGGCTCAGAGGCAGCCTGAGCATGTCTCAGCATCAATCATGCCCTAGCGGATATCCTCTATGTGCCCCTTTGAGACATGGCCAAACAGAGCCGGTCAATACCCAGAGGGAAAAAAAATCAAGAACAAGCGTGCACCCATAGTCAGAAGATGGTGACCTGAGAAAGTGGAGAGGGAAAGTACGGGTGCAAACTGTTTCCTCCTGCTGCTCAGGCCCTGGGTGGCACCTCTCCCCTCTTTTCCCCATTGGCTATGCTGGTGATGGGGTGGCGAGGCCATATACGACCAACAGAATCACAGGAGCACAAGGTTGTAGGCTCAAGATTATTCACGTCTCACCTAGGAATTCGACTTGACCACTGTCTTACCCAACTTCCCACCCAACTATCCCCTCATTGGGTCCAAGGGGCAGTTGAAGTCCAGAAAGGGAGAGTGATTTCTTCAAGGTCACACAGTGAATGCAAGGCTGGTCTGTTCTCTACCTGGGGAATGAGCTTGGTGTTCTCTGAGTATCAGGCACAAACAGAGCCCGTGGAGGAATATTTCAGGGAACAGAGGAGCTTTCCTAGTGCCCTAGAGGCAGCCATCCAAAGGCTGGGCAATCAGTCTGGGTAAACTTTTCCTCTGGGTCTCACCCTGGCTACATAATTCCTCCTAGAATTGAGTGGACTCTGAAGGTTTGCTGTGAAGAAGGAAAAAGAATGATAAGGAACAGTGTGGGGGTGCTAAGTGTGAAGGCAAAGATGGGCCAGGGAATAGCTCAAGTGACTTCCTGTGTGAGGTGGGAGACAGACTAGAAACTCTAGAGCAGGCAGCTCGAACTAAAGCCTGCAGGGATCGTGCTGTAGGGTGACAACAGGGAAGTGTGGGGGGCCATTCTGGGGGAATGCAGATCCTTAACCCTAGTGGGCACCTCCTTTTCAGCGTTACTGCTGCCACGGGGAGGAGGCTGCCAAGTTGCCAATCTTTCTATCTTTTTTCCGGGAGAAGATGAGAATCTGATGTTTGTGTGAAATCCAAACTTTCACATGTTGACAACCAATTGAGAATTTAAAATCTCTGTGTGAATACAATGCAGAGACCTTATTTGAATGCTGGTTCAAGCCAACCACCTGTAAAAAGACATTTTTGAGACAATTAGGGAAATTTAAATACGCACGAGGTACTAGATGCTAATAAGGAATTAATCTTCATTTTGTTAGGGTGATGATGGTTGTGTGGTTATGTTCTTAAGAAGTTCTTACATGCTAGAGAGAGGTATTGGAGAATGTATGGGTGAAATAATGTGATGTCTGGATTTGCTTTAAAATAGTTCAGGAAAAAAATGCGTGTGAGGCTCCCCATGGGATCGGCAAAGTGGCAAGAGTTGCTAACGCTGGGTTCGTGGAGGCCCATTGTACTCGTCTCTGCTTCTGGGTATGTTTAAAATGTCCTTAAAAAACAAACACTCAGTTTGGGCTGAACAAAGCCTGCAGATGTGCTGGAAGCGGGTTACACCACCATTTTTCAGTTTCTAGTCTGGGATTTTCTCTCACACACAAGCCATAGAATAAATATCAGAGCGTGAAGAAACCCTAGAAATTACATAGGTCAGGGGTTGGCAAAAAAAGAAAAAAAAAGAAAAAAAAAAAGAAAAACAGCCTGGGGACCAAATCTGGCTCACCTTCCTTGTTTGTTATTCTCAATAAAGTTTTATTGGAACAAAGTCCTGTGCATTTGTTTTGGTATTATCTCTGGCTGCTCCGGTTCTGTGACAGCAGAGTTGAGTAAATGTGATGGAAACTATCTACTTGGACAGCCCCAAATATTTATTCTTATCCTTTACAGAAGAAGTCTCCTGACCCCTGACCCCAGTCAACAAAGGCCGCTTTAGCACTGTGGAACTTGTGCCACATCTTCAGAGCCCAGGGCTATGTGGGGCTGGAGGGAAAGTGGGCTCTGCTGAGGGAGGAGAGGAAGAGCGTTGGGAAAACAGATCTCAGGCTTGGAATGAGAGCAGCTGGGCAAAACGAGAACTTCGAGCACCTGCCCTAGAGGCAGCTGACATTTCAGGGCAAACCAAGGGCCATTCTGACTAAGAGGCAGCGTGGGACAGGCGGAGAAGGTGGGCTTTGGAGCCAGGCAGGTCTCATGTCCAATCCTAGGCCGTTAGTTAGTGTGTGGACAAGTCTATGTCTGAGTTTCTCCTTCTGAAAAATGGGACGAAGGACTAAGCTGGTGTGGCAGATTAGTCTAAAGCACATTTAAAACAGTGGGTGTTTTAATAAATGGGAGATATTATCGTGATTATAGCCCCATGATGCAATCATTGAGCTTTTGGACCATAAAGACTCAATGTTACTAAATTATATTGTTAACCTTAGATATATCCTCTTAATAAAAAGAAATAATTGCGGATTGTAGAGCATTCACACATTTGTTGAAGGTAAAACAAGATGTGTATTGATCTTTTAAGAGACAACAAAGAAGAAAACTACATCTTTGCACATATAACAATGATGTGCCTTTACTTGAATGAGAAAGAAGTTAACGTCAGATGCCGACTATAAATAAAGTTTTACATGCCGGCACATGTATGAAACTACAGTCTTTATATAATCCCGTTTAAACAGTAGTAGAAAGATACTAGAAAGGTTCAAGATATATGATAGGGAGGCCATGGTTTGGCTTGGTCCCTCCATACTTCGCCCGTGTGGGCAGCAGTCACCTACCACCTAGGGCTGTTTGGGAGATTAATGAGATAACCTGTGTAAAGAATCTAGCATGGTACCTGGCATAAGTTAGATGTTCAATAAATCTTAATTCCACTAATCCATCCATCTTCCTGCTATCCCCCATTATTAGTCTGTCTTCTGTTTTCTGCAACCCAAATGCCCTGCATTAGGCCTACATGGTTAATACTTTGGTTTGCTGGCCATGTGGTCTCTATGCATTTTTTAAGGCCATGTTTTTTAAATTTTAATACACATATAGATTCTTAGTCAGTAGGCCTGAAAAACAAGCTCCCAGGTCATGCTGGCTCTTAGTCACACGTTCGATACCGAGGATGTAGATATTGAGCAGAGACTCAGCCTTGGCAGTACTGATGTTACGAGCCAGATAACTCTTTGGTCTGGGGCAGTCCTGTTCATTGTAGGATGTTAAATACGTCCCTGGCCTTTACTCACTAGTTGTGACAATCTTCCAGGTTGTGACAACCAGAAGTGTCCTAGACATTGTCAAATTTTCCTTGGGGTTACCCCCAACTGAGGACCATTGGTATAGAGAATAATTTATCCACAGGTAAGTGCAGAGTTCACGAATAGTCCCATCCATTGCCGTCAGGCATTTAGCACAATGTTCTGATGATGATGGTGGTGGTGATGATGAGAATGATGATGATGACAGCTCCCAAAAACCCTATGCCAGAGCCTGGTCTTAGCTTTCCCAACTCCTCAGGGCCCCAAATGTCCTGCTTACCTTCATCCTGATTCTACAATCCTGGCATTCCTACTGGTGCGTCTCTGTGAATACTAATCATCTTTTAGAGTACACATGGTACTGCGTATGCTATAGAAGGGCAAGTGTTATTATTACCTTTGCTCTGCAGATAAGGAAACTGAAGTTATTCGGGGTGAAGTGAACTGTCCATGGTCACAGGACTTCTTAGAGCCAGAGCTGGGGTGCTAGCTAAGATGTCACATCTGCCCCTGGGAGGAGCTAGAGCGAGTCATTCTCCCCTGGAGAATAAGAGGTCGCCCCCCTCCTCTTTCCTCCCTGTCCCTTCGGTCAGGGTCACTGGAATAGCAATGGCTAGTATTTATGGAGCACCGTATTATTCTATTATTCCCTCGGGACCACACCTTGATGGTAATATTATAGATGAGAAAACAGGTACAGAGAGCGTGAAGTAACTTCCCCAAGGTCTCATCTATGGGAGAGTTAGGATTCCAACCCAGGCAGCCTGGCTCAGCCTTTTGATTCTTCGAAATAGAATCTGAAGTCCCTGCCTCCCAGACTGTCATTTTGTCAGCCTGGAGTCCGAGGAGATGATTACCAATTGCCACAGACACCCAGGATGAGACCCCCTCTTCCAGAGAGCGGCTGCTGCTGTACCCAGACACCACTTACGCGTGTTGGAGCCCCTCCTGCCACTCCTGCTCGGCAGAAGACAGCCCCTCTGAGCCAGTCTTCAAAGCTTACTCAGGCGCTGTGACTGAATGACAGATGTGCAAGCTTGTTAGACTTGTAATGAATATCCCAGCCTCCTCTGGTGGGAACCAGCCTGCCCGAGGATGATGGGGAACGGAGGGAGGCAGAGGAGCATTCTTCAGAAGCTTTCAGTCATTGTCAGAAAGCAAACGGAAGACACCTGTGCAGGCAGATAGAGCACGGATGCCGGCTGGCTGCGGGGTTTCCACCGAGGAGAAGGAACAAGGCGTAAGCGCATACAATTCTGATGTAGAGCTCGAATCTCATTCCAGCCGCTTTCTAGCTGTGTGACTTTGGGCAAATGACTTGACCTCTTTGAGACTCGGGTTCTTTGTAAAGTGGGGGTGCTAACTCTGGTCTTGGAGCATGGTTTTGAAGACTAGAGAAAACCCATGAGAGGTGCTCGATAGGTCCTGGGCATCCGATACGAGCAAAGTATCGTTATCAGGAGACAGACTGTAAATATCACATGAGCCAGGCACTGAGAGGTCTGTGGTGCTTACTGAGAATGCTGAAAAACTGTGTAAAGGAGTCCTATTGTGTTTGTCTATTCAAAATCCCCTTCTTGGGGAGACAGCGCTCCCTCTTCCCTCTCCCACACCATGTAGTGTTGGTGGGGCTGCCAATCCCAGGATTAGGACCCTATTTGAGCCTCAGGGTGGTCATATGCCTATCTCCATCAGACTTCTCCCCTGGAATTTCATATATAGACAGTAGGGGAGAAGACCCTTTCCCTGTCCTCTGAGATTACTAAATGGGATTTGTTCAAGCCTAGACATATCTGAGGCATGGCACCTATCCCCACTTCTCTGTCCCACTGTGGGGACAAAGCCCCAAAAAGCAGTTTCCAGGCTCTTGGCCTCACATAGAAAGGTGCTGGCTCAGGTAGTAAATGGCCATCAACTGTGATCAGATGGCCAGCAGCTGTGGCTAGTTGGCCGTCAGCTGTAACCCGTAAGCCGTTGGCCACTAATATAACTGCTGTGGCTACGCTAGCAGAAAGAAATGGGAGCTAGCAAGAAGATGGTGGCTGGCAAGCGTGGACTGCTGTTAGGCAGATTATGTAGATCCTGCTTCCTGTGTCTCCAGCCCAGCTGCCAGTGAGAATATATTGGTTTGACTCCCCTATCTATGGCTCCGTGGGTGTTCCTTTTTGGCCTCACCGTGTCCTGCGTTCTTATGTGGGGAGCAGGAGAAGAGACCCCGCAGGCCGCCCCGCAGGACACCCACCTACCCAGCCTCACGGAGAAGCCTGTCTCTAGTAGGATAAGGTGGCAGACAGAGGCACATGTATTAATATAAGAGAGAGAATGCTGATGTGCTGATCTCATTTAAGATGCATCTCTCCCCGCTCCAGACTCCTCCACGAAATGAGTCAATAATGTCCCCTTTTAGCTTCAGCTCTCTTGAGTTGGGGCTTTCTAACTTTCGGCCATAAAAACCCTGCTACACAGGAGGTGTTCCAAGAGACCTGGGGTGGGCAGGTACAGATACTGGCCATCCAGGTACAGGTAGGTGTATGGATTCAAATTCAGGAAAGGTTGTCTTGCAATGAATTTCCCATTCTTTTGTTCTCTTGCGTGCATTGATTTCTTGCATCTCGTCCTTTTGTCTTTGAGCATTTTACAGCTTCCTATTGTGTTCAAGGGAGGTTTGGTAGGTAGTCAGAGCTGGAATCTGGAAGGGCCGTGTTCAACGGGCCTTACCTATGTATACTGGATATTAAACAGGACACATGTGGTCTGAGTTGTAACCCCAGTGCCAAGAAATCAGCAGATTCTTGATTTGGACGTGGGCTTCTATGTGCTCATGGGCAGTGCAGCTGCACACAATGAGAGGAGTGTCAACAATAATCACAAAGTGTGTGTGGGGACAGAGCCAGGAGTGCAGTTTCCAGGCTCTCGGCCTCAAGTGGGGAGGTGCTGTCTAGGGTAGTGAATGACCATCAACTGTGATTGGCCATCAGCTGTAACCAGTTAGCTAATTGGCTACTGATGTAACTGTGGGGCTGTGTTGATTGGTTGGTTGGCAGGCAGAGAAGAGAATGGCGACTGCGGATCGTGTGGCTACTACTGTGTGGGTCTGGCTCGGCCCCCAGAGAGAATATAGTGGTGTGACTCCGCTGCCTATGGCTCTGTGGGTGTTCCTTTTTGGCCTCACCATGTCCTGCGTTCTTATGTGGGGAGTGGGACCAGAGGCCCCGTAGGCCGCCCCGCATGACTGTGTGGCTAAGCCAAAAACGGGCCCTCCCAACTGTGTTCGGGGGACAAACAAGTGAGGTGCTATATGCTGAGGTGCTGTGCTCCTAGAAGGTCTCCAGGGTGCATGGAGTGAATTGCATTAAAGAAACCATCTCTACCCAAATGTGGCATAAACTGGAGAGAGGAAATCTGACTTGGATTCAGAATAAGATCAGCAGGGTGGATTTAGGTTAAATATTAGTTAGGAAAAATTGTAGGTGTTCAGGACACTTACGTGTATTACTAAGGAAAGGGGAAAGGAGAATTACTCTTTTTCCTGCACTTGTCAGATACCATCCTAAAAACTTTATAAATATCATCTCTGGTCAACCTTTTAAGAACAACGCTGGGCCTCAGACATGCTGGTGGGATTGGAAAAACAGTGTGGCCACTGTGGAAAAAGTCTGGTAGCTCCTCAAATGGTTAAACAGAGAATTACCTATCATATGACCCAGAAATTCCCCTCCTAGGTATATACCCAAGAAAAATGAAAACATATGCCCACACAAAGACTTGTATACAAATGTCCACACTGCATTACTCATTATTGCCCCAAAGTGGAAACAACCCAAATGTCCATCAACTGATGAAAGAATAAATAAAATGTAATATATCTATATAGTAGACTATCATTAGGCAGAAACAGAAATGAAGTACTGATACATGGTACAACACCGGCAAACCTTGAAAACATTATGTTACGTGAAAGAACAGTCACAAAAGACCATCTAGTGTATGATTCCATTTACAGTATATAAAATGTCCAGAACAGGCAACTCTACAGAGGCAGAAAAGTAGATTAGTTGTTGCCTAGGGCTGGGGACAGGGAGACGGAGTTGGTGCCTAAGTGATGAGGATTTTTTTTTTGAGGGGGAAGTAATGAAAATGTCCTAAAATTAATGGTTGTGATGGATGCCCAATTCTGTGAATATACTAAAAGCTAGTGGATTATACACTTCAAATGGGTAAATTGTGCGGTATACGGTATATCTCAATAAAGCTGTTGAAAATGTTTTCTTTAGGGAAGTAGGAAATGGGAGGTAGAAATGGGCCACGGGCTGCTGTTTTTCCATGAAAGTCTTGTATAATGATTTGATGCTTAAATCGTGAGCATGTATAACAGAATAAAACAAAAGTTAAATTAAAAATCACATACTAGTGCTAAAAAAAAAGAGGAACAACCCTGTAATATATTATCATTTTTATTTTACAGAGAAAGAAGCTGAGATTCAGAGAGGGATACTTTACTCATGGTCCAATTGCTAATAAGCAATTGACCCTAGAGGATAGAAAGCAGGGGTAAAGCAGCGGTAGGCTCAGCTGCTTGAACTTGAGTAAGTCACTATTCTGAGCCTCAGTTTTCTCATCTGTACAAGAGGGATAAAGCACTCAGATTACAGGATCATGAAGAGTTAATGAAGAGCTCAGATAAAGGGTCTGTATGTTGTGGGCACCTGATGTCCTTATGTCCTTATGCCTGTAAGGCTGGATGCCAGGGAATAAGAGATGGAAGTCAGGGCATTTCCATGTGTTGGTCCCTAAGCTTGTCTTTTCCACATGTCTCATCACTTTCAGAAGAGTAGCTCCTGGGTAGCATTTCCCAGAAAGCGTTTAGCTGCCATCTTGCCTGGGTTGAGTGATGGCCCTCAAGAGCTGTCTCCTGCCTCTAAGTACTTACCAGCTGCTGCTTTAAGGTAGAGTGTGGCTGCGTCATCCCAACCCTGAGGTCCTCAGGTGCAGGGCAGGCTTGCTCACCCGCCCATCCCTATCGGGCAGCATTGTGCCTACCTTGCAGTAGGCACTCAAGAAATAGATTCAAGGACAGGAAGTTGAATGTCAAAGCTGAAAGAAACCTCAGAGGACATCCAATCCATTAATTCTCAGTTTATTTTTAACCTCAAAACCCTTTTTTCAAAGGGAAAGTTTATACCGCGTTCGTCTATAGATAGATAAAAGCTGAGCTGTTCTGACTCTAGTGGGGTGGGAACTGGTCTCTCCCTGCTTGAGTCTCTCCAGCCATCTCTGCAGAACTCTTATAACTGTGGGGAGCAGTTTGAAACCCACTGATCACATCTCCACTGCCCATTTTACAGATGGGAAAACTAAGGCTCAGACAGAAGAAGTGGGTAGCGACTTGCTTAGAGTCACAGAGGGCACGGTGCTGGGTTTGTAACTGGGATCTTAGCTTTTGCCTGTCCCCCTACCCCCCTTGCTATACAAATCTCCCAGCATCCCAGGCTCTGAGTGTGGTTTGCGAGCTGCAGGTGTCTCTAAATGCCTTTTTCTCTCCAGCAGTGTTGGCTGTCCAGGACTCACAGAGAAAAGCGTTGTTACCCTGATCACTTTAATCATTAACAGGGGGAGGTACTGGGGTGGAGGAGAAAGGCAGAGGTTTGGGAATTTGCCAGAATAAGTCGGCTCTATCATCATCACAAACGGACACAACTCCCATCTCTTCAAAGAAGTACTTTCCCCCAGGTGGAAGGATCTATTCCTCTTCCATTCTCTTCAATCCCTTCATCCTTCCCTGCCTTCCTTCTTACCTTTCTCCCTTTATTTGGTCACTCACCAATGCCAAATGCAATGGCCTTGACTATTGCATTTAGTTGTGATTTAATTGTTTCTTGATTTAAAAAGCAGCCTGTGTCCAGTCCCTAGGCACAGAGCCTCCACTGTTAAAAGACCCAGGCCCATCCTTCCAGGAGCATCCAGCCTAAACCCAGGGAGAGACTGGTAAGCAGTAGGTTATGCTACACTGTGCAGGTTGCTGCAAACCAAGACAGCCGGGGGTATTGACTATCCTTGATAGTTATGGCAACTACATTTCTCCAGCCCCAAGTCAGGACACCGGGGCTGGCAAGAGCTCATGTACCTAAGGAGACAACAGAATATGGAATATTCGAAGTTGTGATTGTCACCAAATATCTGGGCTTTTGGGTGGAGGGCTTAATTATTGCATTGATCTCAATTTACCCGACACCAGAGTTATTACGTGGTGAGTATATTTCTGGAGGCATGCTTAGATATCTTGGATGCCTTGGCCTTTTAATCAGAGACCACTCAGAATCTCTGTTTTTGCGTTCTTCCTTAATACAAATTTGGAAAATTTTAACCTTTTCTAAAGCAAATAGAATTAGTTTTAGTGTTTACAATACCCACAGCTGATTTCATGCACTGTGACATTTGTTTTTGAGGTTCTAACCGGCTACTGTTGCCCCCTCCAGGGAACAGGGGTCTGTATGTGTGTCTAGCTTCCTTCTGCCAAAACAGGAAGTTCCTTGAGAGCAGGGATGGAGTCTTATTTATCTTTATGTTTCTATCCTTTCTAATGTGCAGTACAGCCCTTAGAATGAGGTTAGGCTTAGCCAGGGCTTGTTGAATTGAATTATTGAGCAGACAGGCTTGTGATGAGAAATAAACAAAAGAACCAACCCCCTATGATTCAAAGCTGTTCAACCTGTCACTTGCCGACTAAATCCCCAGCTCCCTCGATGGATGGGGAAGGGAATGCACAGACATGAAGAGAGAAGGACGTACCAGGCACTGCACCGGACACACATGATCTGCCTCACCCTCCCTGTATTTTTGTGAGGAAAGTGCTCTTACTGTCTTGTCACAGATGAGGAAGAGGGCTCAGGAAGATCCAGGCACCAGTGAGAAAGTGGAGAGCTGGGATGGGGCCCGTGGCCTGTCTGTCCCCAGTGAGTGCTTTTCCTACAAGACAGCACTATGTGGGTCAATGTGACTACGACTCCTCTCCTCCCTTGGCCCCTCACAGCCCCTGGAAACAGGCTGCAAACCCCTGACCCCCTAATCGGGTGAAAACAGTGGCTATGGAAACAATAACTGCTATGACCGATGTTGGGGGCTTTATCTCCTTACTGGTCCCAAGTTTCTGAAAGATGATCATTTAATTATCTGACCCAGAGCCTTTCAGCCATCAAGACCTCTTTCACTGGAAAAATACTTTGGATTACAGGAGGGGATTTGGTTTCTGTGGCCTTCTCTCTGTGTGCAGCATCTGGCACGTAGTGTGTCTTCAATTCCTGTTTGTTGAAAGATGAAGGAAAGAGGCTTGGATGGGATGACTGAATTGTCCTGGCTTAGACTGGTTCTCAGCTCTCCGTTGTTTGGACAATGGAGGCCCAGCCTGTGAAGGCCTGATCTCAAAACCACCCTAAAGGCAAGCAAGGAAGGAAAGAAGGGACGGAGAGAGGGAGGGAAGAAGGGAGGAAGGAAGGAGAGAAAAAAGACCAGCACCTCCTCTTTCCTCCATCCATCTCTTCACCATGTACATTTTCTAGAAATAACTGGTTACTCTGTGGGCTACTCTTTGCTGCTCAAAATGTGGTCTGTGGACCAGTAGCATTAGCACCAGCTAGGAGCCCAATAGATGGGCAGAAATCTCAGGCCCCACCCCACACCTACTGAAATACAGAATTTGCACTTAGTAAGATCTTCAGGAGATTTGTGTGCACATGGAATGGTGAGCAGCACTGGGCTAGATGACAAGGCTGTCAGAATATTGTTCTTTTAAGAGGGCAGTCAGGTTTCTTCCACATCATAGGAAAGGCATTGGAGAGGGTCTTAATGCAAGAATTCCAGGCATGGAGAGAGAAAACATCTTGGGAGGAAACTGATGGTAATTGTCATCATTATCATCGCTCAAGTTTTTCGAGCCTTTACCATGCCGGACACTTAACATTCGTAATTTCATTTTATCTTCACACAACACTACCAAAGAGCTATCAACATTATTCCCATTTCAGAGATGAGAAAACTCAGGCTGGGCAGTGATGAAGTGATGCAGTAACTTGGAGTGATGGAGCAACTTGCCAAAATCACACAGGAAGATTTGAGTTCTGAAACTAACTCTGGTTTTCCTTTGTTCTGTGACCTTGGCCAAACCACTTTGATCTCCAGGCCAGGCTGCTCCCTGCTTCAAACCAGAGAGAACAATGCCGAGAGCCTCCTAAGAAGCAGGCCAAAGAGAGAAGTCGCAAATACACAAGCTTGCAAGGTCCTTCAGAGCTGAGATGTCCTATTTCCAATGCAATAGAATCATTTCACTGATAAACACGGAAGCACTGTCAAGATGGCAATGAATTGCTTTGCTATCAAGTTAGGTCTTTGTGTAGTGTTCAAAAGAAACTAATTAAAGGAATTTTTCTTTAAAGTATATTTGACCCAGACATTTCCACATCAGCTGAGGAAGTCAATCCAGTCTGAAAAGTGGGTGTGAAGCTTGAATTATTAATGCACACATGAAAAATGCTATTGCATATTTGCCTTAGAACATTTTGGGGAAGGGGGAGGATTAAATGCATCTCTTGAGGATTTGACCAGGGAAGGGGGTGGGGGTGGATAAAGCCAGGGAAGCCTGTGAGTATGTGTGAGTGTGTTTGTATGCTTGTAAAACATACATCATAAACCTTGGTACTTTATTGGAACTCCAGTGTTTAGATGACTGAGACAAATTTTAAAGAGAATTTTTCACAGCTAATGCATAAAACATGATCTCTACAGTCTCCCTCTTTAAAGAGCTCTGTTAAATAGTCAGTTGAATGGCATCGCCTTTGCTCCTTGAATCCGTTAGGGAATCATATTCATATAGGGAATTTCACCTGATCATCTCAAACAGCTTGGAAAACATCAGTCTGTTCAGCCTAATGGAACCCTTGTGGAAGCTGTATCAACACCCCTGGCTTCTTTCTACTCCCTCGGTGCTGTGACAGTGGCTCCACGCAAAGTGGTTTTGGCAGAACAAGTGTCCCAGCGAGTACTTTCCAGGTTAGCTGGCAGAGGGCCGCCCTGACTTCCGCTGGCCAGGTTGCTGGGAACCAAGAGGACGGGTGTGAGAAAGGAGCTGCCGCAGCTCCTGCCATCACGCATGCTCACCACTCAACTGCACAGCGAGCTGACATAGAAACTCCCATAAGGAGAGCAGCTAGTGTCTAAATAATGATGGTAATAACACGAGTAGCTGATGGGTATCGCTTCATGTGCGACAGGCACCGTGTGAAACACGTGACATCAGGCAGGCCAGTAAAGCCTTGCGAGCTTCCGAGGAGCTTCTAGTGTTACCCCTATAGTGTGGATGAGGACACTAGAGAGGTTAAATGACTGGCTCAAGTTCCACTGTTAGGAAGACAGGCTCCAACCCATATTTGTCTGGTTCACTCCACACTTGTATCTATCATTAGAGACCACAGGACACTGTCCTTAAATAGGGAGTTTTCTAGAAAAAGATAGAGCATGAAATGTTTTTTCCATGTAGAAACACATATGTATTCAACATGTGGATTCAATAAATACATCCAGTCTTGCTCCCTTTCATTCAATCCTCAACATTGAAACAGAAGTAATGTTCCTTTTCCCTTAAAATAGTCCGTACCTGGTTATGGAAAGCAGCTAATGCGGTGGTCGGCCTGCAGTGGGAGATCAATGACGTTACTTCCCTTTTCCATTTACAGTCCACGCACACGTGCCAACGCTTCCTGATTTCATGAATCGATATATTTTTTGAAATCATGCTTGAAGGAGAAGCCTTCATAGATGGGGCAGAACTACTGCGGTCACCAGTTTAAACATGGTAGGCCATATCAGCAGAAACCATTGAAAGCTGAGGTAAGGTCGTAGAGGGAGGAAGGAAGTGGAGAGGCCTATTGGGTTGTGTGGAATGAACAGAGTGGAGGGTGGGCAGCAGAGTGGCAAAAGTGAGAACTAATCTGATATTCTGCTGTGGGAATGCTGGTGGGGCTGAGGCTGAGAAATCACTCCTGGCCCCAGGACTGTGGCGAACGGTTGTACGGGCTGTGCACTGCAGAACTCTAGAGGGCGCTATTCTCACCTGTCATCCTAGAAATGGCTGTCCTGAGCCAGCAGTGCACTGTACTATTTCCTGAGCTCTAATAAGAACAGAAGCATGTGTTATGGTGAAGTGGAGAAAACACCGCAAGTGGGACTGGTTTGGGTTAAGGGGAATCAAAGAAATTTTTGATTTCAAAAATCAGGGGCCTTTCAAAAGCTGGGCCTTGTTGGTTAAGCAGAATTTTAACAAATGGAAAATAGGGAAGGGGAGAAAGTCCAGGTGATTCGTCCTCACTCTGATTCATCCTTTAAGACTGAACTCATACCTCCCTCCCTGCGCTGGGATGCCTTCTGATGCCCCCTTTATCCTAGAGCATTGTGTTACCATATCCTAACTTTCACCACACCTTTCTGAAACGGTTCATTCACACGTCTGTTGGCTCCTGTGGTGCCCCTGCTACACTGGGAGCAACTGGAAGGCAGGAACTACATGTTCCACTTTGGTATGCAGGGCCTAGTATGGGTGCTGGCACATAGTAGGTCCTGGCACAGAGTAGGTATTGAGTAAACCAAGTAACAGATGTACACAGGCATGAAGCCGGTGCAGTAGGGATGATAACGGAGGCAGAGTGGCCAGTTTGCAGCTAAAAGATGCCTGCATCCCCAGAAAGGGCGGTGGTGCAGAGTGAGAATGGGCAGAACTTAGGGACTGCTCGGCTGTGGGGCAGTGAGGAGAGTGGAGAGGAAACTGAGTAATGGACCGGGGCTGACTGCTCATGAACCTGACTCACAGCCTGGGGCTCGGAACCAGGTGACAAGCTTCTGCCCTGTGCCTCAAGCCTCCTTTGAAGGTTGATGATTTTCTTTAACAGCATTTGTTCCTCTGAGGGTCCGTATTCAGGACGTGCCTCTCTCTAGCAGGGCAGAGAGGCAGGCGGCTAGGAGACAGACGGCTTTTATCAGATTGAAAAATTAATATGTGAAGCAAAGCCAAGGTTGCCAGGCATTCCTGGACAGAGAGAGGCCAGAGACCCGGTGAGGCTTGATGATTGGCTGGCAGACAAAGCAGGCAGCCCTCCAGGGCCAAAGGCAGGGCCTTCCCCCCTCTCAGGCTCATTCAGACTGGCCTTTCCCAGGTGCAGTATGGATTTGTTTCTGGAGGCCAGAGTGACCTCGTTCCCTGCTCTCCTCCCCACACTGTGGGAAATCAGACCTTCTGGGCAAGGCTCCTCCTGTGGTCTCCACCTGCTCTGTACCTAAATGCCACCACCCTATATCTGGACAGGATCTTAAGTAGGTGCTTGGAGAGGCAGTGTAGACAGTGGGAAAAGCAGGTGCTTGGCAGTAGGCACATCCTTGTGCAAATCTGGGCTCTCCAATTCCTACCTGTATGACCAGAGGCAAGTCACTTAACCTTCCGAGTGCCTGTCACAAAAGGATAATGAGTCCTTTTCATAGAGCTGTTGTGTGGATTCCCCTTTCATCAGTCAAATGCCCGGCACGTAGTAGGTTCCTAATAAATTATAGCTGTGACGAATAGTTAATAGCCACTTATCTACTCTCAGCCTAGCTTAGCCACACTGTCTGCTGCCTGCAAGACCCTCTGCACATTTCTCCCCCCCACTGGCTGGCTCCCACCCCAGGTCCCTCATCCTTCTGGGCCTAGCCAGAGAGCTGCCTACTCCAGGAGACCTGACTGGCCTTCTCTCCTTAGGTCTGAACACTCAGTTTCTGTCTTCTGGTCCTAATCATCCTAGATGATGGATCCTAGAGTAACCGTGGCTGAGAACGTGAGCTCTGGAGTGTGGGGACAGAGCCAGGAGTGCCGTTTCTAGGCTCTTGCCCTCATGTGGAAAGGTGTTGGCTCAGGTAGTAGATGGTCATCAACTGTGATTGGATGGCCATCAGCTGTGGCTAGTTGGCCGTCAGCTGTACCCAGTGAGCCATTGGCCACTAACATAACTGCCGTGGCTACGCTAGCAGCGGATGGTGGCTGGCAAGTGCGGATTGCAGTTAGCACGGCGGATTGTTGTTAGCAAGGGGTTGGTTGGTTGGCTGGCAGAGAAGCGGATGGTGGATGGAACATCGTGTAGATCCTGCCTCCTGTGTCTCCAGCCCAGCCGCCAGCGAGAATACAGTGGTATGACTCCCCTACCTGTGGCTCCGTGGATGTTCCTTTTTGGCCTCACCATGTCCTGTGTTCTTATGTGGGGAGCGGGAGCTGAGACCCCGCGTGACAAATGGCGCAGCGAGCAGGGTAGGGTATCGGCCGAAACTCTCCGAAAGGTAATGGAGCAGTTTATACGTATGAACACTCAGTCTCAGGAAGACCAGGAGGAGCAGCTGCCAAAGAGCTGGACCCCCGTGGAGGGGTGGGAAGACATGGATGTTCTCCAACCAGCACAGGCCGGAGAAAGCGAAGGTCCTTGTGGTTGCGGCCCTGTGGGCTGGGAAGTGCTTGCTGAGCCAGCCCGGATGCGGGGCATGTAGTCCCAGGAGGAACCGCTTGCTGAATCCTCAGTGGGAGATGCGGGTGAGGTCAAGGTCGTCCCTCACCCCCAGGTTGGGAGGACTTGGAGCTCTCGCCCTGCAGAGAGGACACACAGCCCTGGCGAATGACTGTGGACTTTGGGGAATTGCCTTCCATCCCTGATTTGATGGACCGCTTGACTGTTTGCTTGGGAACGTACCACCATGCAGTGGAACTGGTGGATGTTTGCTTTCTGCTTTTCTGGCCGCCATTGAGAATATGTAAGCACCTTGGCTGTGAGCCATTATTGGTCCAGCATGGTACCCTGAGAACTATGGCTGTGCCCAGGAAGTCTGGCTGTGCCCTGAGAACCCTGGCTGTGCCCTGAGAACCCTGGCTGTGCCTAGAAAGACTGGCAGTGCACTGAGAACCATGGCTGTGCCCAAAAAGACTGGCAGTACCCTGAGGAACACTGGCTGTGTCCAGGAAGACTGACTGTGCCCAGAAAGACTGGCAGTACCCTGAGAGCCCTGGCTGTGCCCGGGGAGACTGGTGGCACCCTAAGAAGCCCAGGAAGTCTGGCTGTGCCCAGAAGGACTGGTGTTGCCCTGAGAAACCCTGGCTGTGCTCAGAGAGCCTGGCTGTGTCCAGGATATTGCATTCACCTCCAGGGTCCTCGCACAGGGCCCCTCGCGGAAGATGCTTGTCGCGTAGATTGTGAGGCGAGACCCTGGAAGGATGGAGTGTGGGGACACAGCCAGGAGTGCAGTTTCCAGGCTCTCAGCCTCACGTGGACAGGTGCTGGCTTGCATGTAGTAAACGGCCATCAACTGTGTGATTGGATGGCCATCAGCTGTGGCTAGTCGGCCGTCAGCTGTAACCAGTGAGCCATTGGCCACTAATATAACTGCTGTGGCTACGCTAGCAGCAAATGGGGGCTAGCAAGAAGATGGGGGCTGAGCTAGCAAGAGCAGATTGTAGTTAGCACCGCGGATTGCAGTTAGCATGGGGTTGGTTGGTTGGTTGGTTGGTTGGCTGGCAGAGAAGCGGCCGGCGGACTGCACATTGTGTGGCTCCTGCTTCCTGTGTCTCCAAACCAGCTGCCAGTGAGACTATAGTGGTGTGACTCCCTTATCCATGGCTCTGCTGGGGTTCCTTTTAGGCCTCGCCATATCCTGCATTCTTGTGCGGGGAACGGGAGCTGAGACCCTGCATGACATGGAGTTAGATGGCCTCTGATTTCTTGATGCCTCAGTTTCCTCACCTATACACTGGCAGCGTTGCATGAGGCCTGTGCTCCCAGTCTGCAGGAGTCAGAGAGTCATGTGGCCCGGCAGTAGGTGGGTGACAGCACCCTCCTTTCTCTGACACTCAGAGGAGCTCAGGGACTGGGCAGCCATGGGCTCAGCAAGAGGGGGTGGGCCTGGGCATGCCTGATGCCCGAGTGGGGTCTCTTGTCTCCCCCTAACCCTGCTCCCAGGTCTTCAGGAGTCAGAAACCGGTCAGCAGGCCCAATCTGCCAATCAGCTCCTTGTCTCCGCCTTTCCCTCTGCTTTCAGGAGCCCCATAGGCCTCGCCCCTGGAGGGGCTGATTTCAGGCTCAAAGGCCTTATTGCAGCATCAGGAGCGCTCTGCTTCTCTCACCCTCTGTATTAGCAGCTGCTCCCTCCTCTCCCGTCTCCCTACAAACCCTCTGGTTGCTGTCTATCCTCCTGCCCTGGCATTATCACTCTCGCCTGTTATCTCTATCACTGAAGGCTGGATGCTTCTCCTGCTTCCTGGGCAGCGCAGACGACTCCTTTAGGAGCGTAATCCTCGCGTTAATCCAGTGCTCCTCTCCAACGGGCGCAGGGCACGTGGTGGGCTTTATCTCAGCTCCTCCCTGGGATCCCCTGGGAGGGGAGGAAGCAGGGGTGCAAGGAGCATCTTCCCATCTCACAAAACGGAGAACTGAGGCAAGAGCCACCTGGGCTTTGCTCTTCTGCCAGGCGCCCACCAGCCCCCTGCCCTCCCCTGGGCCTGCCTCAGCCTTCCTGGCCTCTTCCCCTCCTCACAGCTTAACTTCTCCCACCGGGCTTCTGGCTGCTTCTCCCAGCTTTCACCCTGTCTTCAGGCAAACTTTGCAAAAGTTCCCATTTCTCTGATGCCCAGTGCTCTCATAGGCCTGCAGACCTTTCTTTTGGTGCCTTGCTGTCTGCCCACCTAATTCTAGTGACCCTGGAATTGGGGGATCTCCTACATTGTCCAAAGCACTGAGAGTGTGATTCTGGACGCTTCTGAAATCTTCGGTCAGTCTGTCAGTGGAGGTAGCATGGGAGTGTTTCAAAGGATGGCCTGTAGCTCTAACAGACTCTCAAAGGTGTCTGCTCCTGCAAAACGGTTAGAAACCTGGGAGTGATGCAGGTTGCTTGGGGCCACTAAAGAACTAGTCACTGCCAGTGCAGACAGGGAAGCTTTCTTTGTCTTGTCTGGGGGCCCTGTGGCCTCTGGGGAAAGCTCTCTGTCTGGCTGTTCTGTCTCAGACTCGAGGTCCCGCCCCAGAGCTGTCCTCACCTCCTGCTCCAGACAGCTGCCGGTTGTATTCTGTCTGACTAGATGCTGGCACACAGGTTGGCTTCTCTCTTGTGAAGTCAGTTTTTCCTTTGTCTAGATTCCCTGGCGTTGAGTTATTTCTGGGTCCTGGTCTCTCTTCTGAAACCAGTGCTACTCAAAATGTGGTCCCCGGACCAGCACATTGAGCCACATTACCGTAGACTTAAATCTAGACAGTTCCTTCTGTTTCCCCAGCTGCTCCTTTCCCCTCCGAGTCCACCTGTTGAAGGAATCCTATCTGTCCTTCAGGGTGCTCCAATGCCACTTCCTCCAGGAAGTCTCCCTGGAAGGAAGCTGTCCCTCTGACTGCCCTAGTTATGGCTTCCTCCCTTGTTGACAGCACTCACCAGACTGACCGTGTATTAACCCAGCAATGCTTGGCACGTAGGAGGGGCTCAGGAAATGCTTGGCGGGTGCTTGGTCAATCCCAGTGAGGAAGGACTCACTCTTACACTTAAAGGTGCATTTCTTCAAGTATGTATGAGGCATTGTGCTGGGGACAAAACAGTGAAAGGAATGAAGTTGTTGTCCATATAGATTTCCTGATCCAGGAAGGGGAACAGACATGAGGACACACTGACCACGGAGTAAGTGATACCTGCCCTGTTGGCAGTAGTGGGTGTCTGAGAGCGTATCGTGGGCATCAAGGAGGACTGCCTGAAGGAGGTGGGGTCTAGGTGAGACTTAGACATGGAATTAGCAGGGGGTGTGGAGGAGGAATGAGAGCATTGGACAAAAGGGAGAGCACCTGTGACGAGTGGGACGATGCCAGAATTCAGGCATTTCAACCTGGCATAAGCAAAGCCTGTGAGAGGAGAAGAGGGAACGCATGAGCCCGGATAACAGGCAGGGCAGGTCAAGAGAGCCTGGCAAGTCATTTTAAAGAACTTTAACTTCATAACAAGGGTAGATGAGGGGGAACTATTCTAGTTACTCTGCCTAGATAACAGGTTACACCAACGTGTGTAGGCGTATACGACAATCATTTATAATGTTACAGAGTCCTTGGATCACGAGTTGGGTGGGGGATGACTTCTCTGCTCCGTGACATTGGGGCCTTAGGGGGGAAACTCAAAGACCATGGGGGGCTGGGACCTGTCTGGTGGGTGATGCTGAAGGTCACCCAGGGGCCTCAATACCTGTCTACATGGAACCTTCCACGTGGGCAAGGAGGGCTTGAGTCCAGACCTTGGTCCTTCTGCAGGACCTTGGGTCGAATGGTGTCTAGGGTTCCCCTGCTGTGTGCTGTTGTCTGTCCTAACCCCCTCTTCTGGTAAATGCTGGCGGATAGTCACCTCCCCTGGAAAGCCCTCCCTGATCTCTCTAGGTAGGACTGACCACTAGCCATCTGTGCCTGGAGTCATTTGTCTCCTTGCTGTCTCCCCTACTAGCCTCAGACCACCTCATGGGCAGGGAAAACACCTTACTCATGTCTGATTCCTCAGTGCCTGGTATAGAGGAGGTGCTTGATAAATGTTTGTTGAATTGTAAATGAAACATGAGAAGGTAGTCTGGCCACTTCCTGGCAGGGTTGGAGTGGCTTTTGCTCTTTGGCTTATCTTGGCTGAATCTGCCCTTTCAAACCTTCATTCTACCTGCCTCCTTTCTAATCTCATTTGGATCAAATATTCCTACCTGTAATGGGGCCTCCTTCCTTACCAAGTGCTTCCACTCCTGTCCCCTTCAGCTTATTCTCTGCAAAGCAGCTAGAGGGATCTGTATCAGGTCTAAGTGGATCTATTCACGGGCCTCCCCTGCTCAGAACCTTCCAGTGGCTCCCGTTACAAGTAAAATCCAGATTCCCTACCACAGTCTACTTTCCACGAGGCCCACTGTGAGATTTGTCCTTCCCTCCTTTGCTGAGCTCATTTCCTGCCACCCCTCTTCCATATTCCAGTGACACTGGCTCCCTTCTGCCTGGACATGAAATGCTCCATCCTTTCTCAGGACTTTGCACCTGCTGTTCCCTCTGCCTGGAATGCTTTTCCTTCATGTCTTTACTTGGCTGCTCCTCCTTATCTGAGAGCTTGGCTCAAATTCCACTTCCTCAGACTTCGCTGAACCCTTAGCCTAAGTGGTATCCTCACCCCAACCCCAGCACCCTTTCAATTTCCCTTCCTTCAGATAACAATTCAGCCATTGGTATGTGAAATAATCTAGTTTCTCGATGTGTTTACTTTGCTGGTTTCCTGCACCAGAATGCAAGCTTGCTCAAGGAGGGGATTTTCTTGGTCCTGGCTAGGATAGAGCATTCAGAACAAGGCCTGACACATAAACATGTGTGGAATGAATGAATAAATGGAGATCCATTGTACAGATGGGACAATCCAGGCACAAGCAGCCTGCTGGCTGTGGAATCCGTGGCTCGGGGCCTCCAGCCCCGCTCACCTCTCCCTGCCGGAGCTCCACTACTTCCTTTACTCCTCCTCCCCTGTGCCATGTAGCGAGCACTCGTTCCTGTCCTCAGCAGCCCAGGCTGGGAAGGGGTGATGAGCTGGAGTATGCAGACATGCAGCCTCCACAGCCGCTCAAAGAAGCAGGAGAGATTCTGGTCCAGGGGGAGAATTAAGCTCCAGCTTCGGGGGGAGGTGAGAACATGCAGTTGTCTCAGCCAGTGTGGAGCAGGAGGGAATTGATGGATCAGAAGCAGAACTGCCGATGGTGCTCCAGGCAGGCTCGGGAGCCACCAGGTGCAGGGTGACGAGGCCCCGGGAGGAAAGATGCCCACCGAGGAGGGGTTGGCTGACTGGCTGGCTCACGCACTCCCACCTCGGGATTGATGGTACTGCCCTTGAGCGGGAGTCTCTGATGGAGATATAGCAGCTTCCTTATCTGCCACGAGTGGGCCCTCCCGATGAATCTGAGCAACTACTATTGCAGCCACCTGGGGGGAGGTGGTGGCACAAGATCTATGGCCCTCTCGCTGGGCCCAAGTCCCTCTCCTGCTCAAATGGCTGACAACCACTTAGCCGGGAGAGGAAGGTCTCGACCCACTTGGTTCCTGTGCAATAATAATGCTTGATGGCTAAGAAGGACAGTGGTACCCAGTTGTCTGTCCCAGAGCTCCTGGGAGGACAGCTGGCTGCCATCAGTGGTGGTCCTGAGTGGCTGGACGTTACCAGCTGCACGTGAGGTGCTGCGCGCTCCGAACAGCAAATCTTGCAATGGACCAAACACTGAACTCCAGGCCCCGAGATGAGACGACTTAAGTGTCTTGAGGCCTTTTCTAAGTGCGCGGCATATGCCCTGTGCCAGATAAGCCACAGGCCCATCTCCTTAATACCCTTGACAGCCTGGAGGCGTGAGCACTGTTAGCTCTTTCACAGATGCAGACACTGAGACTTGGGAAGGAAGTAGAGGCCTCCACTGTGAGTGCCGTGTCCATTGCACTCGCTATTTAATTTTTATATCCGCCCTAAGAGGTGGACATCGTTTCCGCGTTTTAGATTAGGCACGAGTGAGGGGAAGAAAGGACGGCTATCGGCTGTGCCCTCCTGTGTACAGACGCTCAGTTAAGTTCTTTGTGTGCTACTCACCATCACAGCGAGTCAGGAGGCAGGTAGGTTCTACTATTCTGACTGGATTAATGAAACACTGAGCTTGTGGAGGGTTGGGGACAGCTGGGGCGCCATGGGGCTGAAGTCCCTCCTCTTTCTGCATCCTGCAGCCAGTCTGAGAAGCTTCTTGGGGACCACACTGGACTCATGTTCGGGTTCAGCGGCAGAGATCAGCTGGTGCGGGCCGGCCCGATGGTCTTCATTTTAAAGGTCAGGGACCTAGCGTCCTTGTACCCAGTGTCGTTGGTACCTCCTGCCGGCACCTCTCTGCTGAGACCCCGCCCCCAGCCTTCCCCAGCCAGGGCCTGAGCGGGCAGGCAGCGTCTGGGAGGCCTCCCTAGCATGTCTCTCTCCCCAGCTGGAGCCTGTCCGGCTGTCTCCTCCCTCCTCCCGGGCTGCCAGCCCTGGGAGACTTACAAGTAAAGGCACTTTGATCACAGAAGCCCCGGGGAGCCAGAGCGAAGGGGAAAGAGAGAGAGAGCATGTGTGTGAGAGATTTACATCCAAAGCCAGATCAGAGATTCTTGTGCGCTGTGTTTACGTGGGACTTGTCCCTGTCAGGCTGCAGTGACCAAGCAGGTAAAGACAGGAGAGGTAATTAGGCAGGTGTCCCATGACCTGCTGTCAGCCCTCTGACACAATCATCACCTTTTGGGTGGAGAACCAAACCTCCCTTGTACTCCTGCTCCCTAGAAGCAGAGAACCTCAGAGCCAGAGGGCCCTTAGGGATAGCCACCCCTCTTGTTATGATGGGGAAACTGAGCCTTGGGAGGAGAGTCTTGCCCAAGTCACGTGGTGGACCAGTGGCAGAGCTGAGGTTGGGATGGGGAGCTCCGGGCCGTGTTCTTTCAATGGTAGCAGAGGAAGTAGGAAAGTAGTTAAGAGCACAGCTTTGGAGCCTGGCAGGCCTCGGTTCACGTGCCGGCCCCACCCCAGGCTGGCTGCTGTGTGACCTTGGGCTTGGGTCTCAACATCTGCTTCCTCATAGGATACACGCGAATGAGAACTGCTGTGAGGACTGACACATGCGCCTACGAATTGCTCAGCAATGCTAACCGTTAGTATTGTTGTGGGGACTCACACACAAGCAGAGCAGGCACGGTGGGAGGTCCAGAGTATGCGAGACAGAGCCCCAGAGAGCCGTTTCCAGGCTCTCGGCCTCACGTGGGAAGGTGCTGGCTGGGGTAGTAGATGGCCGTCAGCTGTAACCAGTGAGCCATTGGCCACGGATAGAACTGCTGTGGCTGAACTAGCAAGCGCGGATTGCAGTTAGCACGGGGTTGGTTGGCAGGCAGAGAAGCGAACGGCAGGCTGCAGATCGTGTGGCTCCTGCTTCCTGGGTCTCCAACCCAGCCGCCAGTGAGAATATAGTGGTATGACTCCCCTACCTAGGGCTCCACTGGGGTTCCTTTTTGGCCTCACCATGTCCTGCGTTCTTGTGTGGGGACCCGGAGCTGAGACCCGGCATGACACCCTGCATGACAGAGTGGGTGGAGGGTGAGATGTAGAGGCAGAGTGTGAAAAAGGCAGGCAGCTTTCTCCCAGGGCAACTGACTTGGTCAGGAACCTGGATTCGTGGTGGCGCTGAGCTCCTAGGAGGATCAGATACTTGACATCGGTCATTTTATTTAATCCTCCCAACAACCCGATGAGCTGGGGGAAATTATCCCCATTTTGCAGGTGAAATGAGAAAACTATGGTTCAGAAAGCGTAAGCAACTTGCCCCCATTACCCAGTCAGCGAGAGGTAGGGCAGGATTTGACCCCTGGCCTCTGGTTCTTTCCCTTTTGCCAGCGGCACCTGAGATCAGCCTCACCTTCTAAGGGCAGCTGTCTTGCAGGGCACGGGATGGGCAGCTGACTCAGTTTAGAACCTTCTAAGAGGCTGAACCTCACCTCACCCTGGTCTGGCTGGGCCCTCCAAATCTGGGGACCTTTCTTGGGCCAAGCTGCGTCCAGCTTTACCCAACAGAGGGAGCCAGTACCCTGGTTCTCTGGCCTCAGAGTGGCCCACCTGGTCTTGCTTTGTTTCCATGGAGACAAGTTGCTGCAAAAGGAGGACACACTGTCATTTTTCCCCCTGCTCCTGTCTGCATTGTTGATGTTCTTGACTTATATTAGTGCCGTGGTTTTGACTGAGGAATAACGCAAAATAAAACAGGATGGCGTTTCATAGTAAATTACTTTAATATTTATGGTGCCGGGTGCCCTGTTTCCTGACAAAGTAACTATTTAGTTCACAAGTGAAAATTTTCTCCTTGGGTGTTTTAGTTCTCCATCTCCCCATGCTCTCGCTTTATCCCTTCATGCCCTCCTTCTTTCCTGCCTCCACCCTCACGACCTGATTACAGCCTCAGAGAAGGAGGTAGAAACTATTGTCTTCCCCTCCAGTGTTACTGAGAGGAAACGGGATCCCTAGAGGGGAAGTCCTGAGGCCCAGGTCACGCCAGAGCTTGGTGGCTGGCACTTGGACGCAGGACTAGATTCCAGGGTCCCTCTTCCACGGACCTTGAAGGATATGCAGGTGGGCAGCAGACTCGACCCAAGTTTGGGGACACCATTCTCCGAGCAAGCAGAGGCCGCAGGGCGAGTCACCAGAGCTGCCCCCGATTCCTAATTGCCTGATGCCAAAACAGTATGGGTGCCTGCCCTCCACCCTGGCCCTCAGGCTGTTCTTCTGGGATCCACTGTCTTATCTCTTTTCTTCCCAAGCCAGCATTTGTTAGGAAGGAGATCCTTTTGAAGCCATCTTTGAGGTTTTGGTAATTCAAATTGTACAAAAAGGCTGGGATAGTGGGATTGCACCCCCTAATAAAGTACTAACACATTTAAAAAACTGCTAGGGTGGGTGGAAAGGGAGGAGAAGCCTGGGCAAGCTGATTTTCCTGGAACCTCAGAGTCGCCAGTGATTTCCTGGGTCCCATGTCCATCTAGCTGCACCCCTTCCTCCCCATCACCAGGGAGCTCACGCTATTTGCTAGGCATTAGGTGAGGTGTTTGAAACCCATGTCGCTCCAAGTGTGCCAGCGGCACCAGTGGCGCCTGGGAGCTTGTTGGAAATGCAGACACTTGGGCCCCACTCAGACCTGCTGACTCAGTCTGCTGGTAACAAGATCCCCAGGTGACTGTACACACGTCCCAGTCTGAGAAAGGTGATTTTAAACCACATGTTTAATCTTCAGCCCTTCCCATTTCACAAAGGAAGACACTGGGCCAGGAGGGTACATGGCTGGCCGAGGTGGTGCTGTTATTAAGTCTCAGAGCTGGAATTCGGACTCTGATCTTTTTAATGCCAAAGGATGAGGAAGATGGGTAGGGTTTCAACAAGACAAAATGGGGGAGAAGGGGACTTTGAGAAGAGATGGCTGGAATGTGGAGATATAACCAACGAGGGTGAGCTTAGGAAGAAGCTCAGAGTTACTTGGAAGGAGGCTTTGATTCTCTTGATAGGCAATGGAGAATTATTAAAGATCTGTGAGCAGAGAGCGGTTACCAAGTCTATCCATGGAGGTTCATCACCCCAACAGGGCCTGCCTTGCAGGAGAAACCCTAGAGCAGGCTATGCGTAAAAGGCCTTTCCTTGAGGGCTCTGGCTACAGCTCCTCTTCTGGTCTTATACCTGGTTGCTGGTTTGGGTTATCCAGTCCAGTGTGGAGCCCAGGGACAGACGGGCAGGCCTCTGAGGGCTTGCACTGTGAGGAGTTGGGGGGAAAATAGGGGGAGCCCTAAACGGGGCGGTGGATATATGTACCCTGAGTCATCTCTTCTCCAGCAGAAATACTTGCACTTTCTTTGTCTGGGCCTTGAGAGCTTCTGTTCCTGTGCCAGCCTGAGCCGCCTCTGTGCTCCCACGTGTCACTGTTCTGCCCCGGCATGGAGCTCAAAATGGACCGTGACAAGGGATCTGGACACTCTCCATCCAGTAATGCAACCCAGTGACAACATTTTCGGCAGTGAGCTCATGGTCGGGAGTATTGGCATCAAGTACGGTGGAAGGAGCAGTGAGTTCCAAAGCAGGAGACTGGGGTGCTTGTTCCAAGGGGCAGCTCAGACATAGGACCACATTCGCCCTCCCTCACCCTCTCCTAGTCACCTCATGCCTACTCCCCTTGCTACACTAGTCAGCATCTTCACAGCTGCTGGCACCTCCTAAATCACCAATTCTTTCAGAGCTAGAGCTCATATTCTTCTTAGGACACCAGTGAGATAGGTAGGATTTATCATCCCCATTTCACAGATGGGAAGATGGTGGCTAATAAAAGTCAAGTGACTGGCCCGAGGTCAGAGCAAGCTAGGCCAGAACCCAAGGCTTCTGGCTTTGAGTCCACAGCTCCTTCCATTTTAAAACTCTGAGCACTTTTTCTAGTTTACCTTGGGGCTCTTTCCATAACTAGAGATGCTGAGATCAGGATATGTGTCTGGCCCTGAGCCCTGGGGCTGTCACCAGGTGTGGTTTATTGTGTCTCACCACCACCAGACCAGGAGTTCCCTGAAGGGAAAGGATGACTTTTCACCCCACCCTTCACCCCTCCACTGTGCCTAACACAGTGCCTGAGAGTGGAGGCATGATGAGAGCATATTAAATGAATGCTGACACAGAGCAGCTCCACGTCTGTCCTTGTCACTCACTTGCCACCATTCTCTCATGTGTCACCTTCTCTGCCCCCATCCTCTGGTGAGCCTATTTTCTATTCTCTGGCTTCTCCCTGTTTCTAGAGACCCCTTATCCTCTTCCTGGATAGACACTTTCTTCAAGGCCACCCTTTCTCTCAAGCTGCCTCTTCCTGGTCCAGAGTCATACATCTTAAATCGCTGGGAACCAAAGTGATGGCAGTTTCATAGGATGGGCCGCTCTGAGCTGCTCCCTGGGCCCCACCCATGTTCAGCACCAGTTTGTCTTTCTATGTGGGGACAGCCTGGAATGGAAGCAGCCCTAGCCTGCTGTCTCTATTCCCAACACTGTTCCCCCCGATCCCTTTGGCTGATCCCTACAGTGGTGATAGGCCTGTGCTCTGGAATAAGCCTGTCCAACTGGAATTCTGATTTTGCTCCCATTAGCTGGATGACCTGGGACAAGATACTCCACCTCTCTCTGCCGCAGTTTCCTCATCTTTTAAATTAGGGGTAACAATAATACCTGCTTCATAGGATTTGGAAGAATGAAATAAATTAATACCCTAAAGTGCTTAGAGACTGCTTAACAAACATCAGCTATTACTATTCTCTAGACCTCAGTTTTCCCATCTGTACAATAAAGGGGCTGTGCTCTCTGCTCCCTAAGGCCCCTCTGGCTCTGACATCCCAGGATTTAAGCTCTGGGCAGTCATGCGCTCTGCTTATTTCTCTCCCTTTGTGGAATTCTCAGCACAGGGTCATGTGTAAGATTAATAAATAAATGGATAAGTAAATGAATAATGCCTTTCGTGTGTGCAGTGCAGAATAGTTTTCAAAGTGCTTTCTCATGCATTGATTATCTGTCCCATGGCTCATGCAGGTTCTGTGAAGTAAGCGGCTCAGGGATTATAACCGCTGTTTTCAGATGAGGAATGATAGAGTGACTTGCCCAAGGTCATGCAGTTTTTTGATGCTGGCATGAGAAGAGGTGGAAAAGAGAAGCTGAGAGGGAACGGAAGGCCGGGGAGGGTAGAGGGGAGACTCTGGGTGGCAGAGAGCAGAGATGAAAATAGGGAAGAGAAAGGAATATTTGCCAAAGACAACCTCAGAGCTTTGGAGTTTTTCCTCCTCCTTCAGATAGTCCTCAAATACCTGGTGTCTGGGGAGTTTTCTTCCTTCACTGTAATTGGGTCAGTGGCTGGAGCTCAGTCCAACCTTTGGCTAGAAAGGAGCAAAATCTTGGGCAGCATTAATAGAGGTATAGTGCTCAGAGTAAAGGAGGTGATAATCCACTCTGTTTAGAAACCTGGTGTCCAGTCCAAGGGACCACACTTTGAAATGGACTTTGACAGATGGAGGTAGGTGGAGAAGTGTCTGAACCCTGAGCCATCTGGGGCAAAGCTGAAGGACCTGGACTTAAGAAAGAAAAGGCTGGGAAGTTTCAGTAGCATCTTCATGTATTAGAGAGAATGTGGACATGCTCCAGGAGGCCTCAGGGTTGGGGGAAACAGGACTTCGGGGGGGGGGGGGTTTGAAGGTCCAGGGGAAAATTTAATTGCTACAGGGGAAGAACTGGCTAATCTCTGCTGTGAATCCATCCTTGACCCTCTCCATTCCCTTTCCCAGTTCTCCCCTCTGCCTCCATGAATCCCTTTCCATGCTGCAGGAGTGCGGTGGGTCTTTGCTCTTGTCACTCTTCCTAGGGGCCTGAGAGTTCCCTAAGGGCTGGGCAGGGCATGGAGACCCCTGCCCTGGGTGTAGGCTGACAGTTGAGGTCCCTTCCAGCTCTGGATAGAAGCTGTGCCCGGCTATGTGCAGGGCGGGCCCCTGGAAACCAAACAGGGCTTGTTTTTGCACACAGCACCCGGGTGGTGCAGGATTAAAATTCTGGGGCAGCCAGCTGGTTATTTGAAAAGCTCAGGTCTGAGGACTGTGCCACTGTTGGGATATGTGTACGGGGGAGGGTGGGGTGCTGGGATCCTGAAAGGAGACAGGGAATGAGATCTGAACATCTCAAGGGACAGGGACACACGTCTGTCTGGGCGCCATCTCTCCGGCTCCAGGCCTTGGTTGAGAGCCTGCTGCCCTCTCAGCCACACACTCCTCCTCAGATGGAATAAAAACAAAGTGATTATCATGGGTGTTTGGGAATCCTGAGCACTCCCTTGGAAGCTGCACCGACGGGTGGCAGGCATGGGTCTTTCAGAGAGTGAGAAGGAGAGAGGCTTAAAAAAAAAAAAACAACCCTAGCTTGTCAGCTGTAATCGGCTTCTGTTCTGCTTCCTCTCTGCTGGGGTCTGTGCTGCCGCAAAGACAGATAATTTACCTCTAAGAAGCTTTATGGCTCCTGCTGCCACTGTTTCAGGGGCTGGAACACAGGGCCCGCTGCCTTAACTTGCTGCTCAGCTCTGTGGAGGTGCTCCCCCGTCACTGTCCCACTTTTATTTTTTTTTTATCTTAAAAAATATGTACTTAAGTGTGTTTTTCCAGGACCCATCAGCTCCAAGTCAAGTAGTTGCGGAGGGCGCAGCTCACAGTGGCCCTTGTGGGGATCGAACTGGTAACCTTGTAGTTAAGAGCACCGCGCTCTAACCAACTGTAACCAACTGAGCTAACCAGCCACCCCGTCCCACTCTTAAAAGGGCGAGTAGCCTCCAGAAAGGTCCTCTCTCTCTCTCTCTGATCCAGTTTTTCTGTCTCTTTGTTTCTCTCCCTTATTTCCCCCACCTTCCCACCCCTGCCATTACCCTGTTCTCCTTCCCTGCTCCCAGCCTGGAGGACCACCAGGAGGCAGGAGTAGGACTGAAGGGGAAGGAGTGAGCCGATGATGGGGGGCAGGGAGGTGCAGCTAGGACTCAGGACTGGTATCTTGCCTCCCCTACCCCAAAACTTTACCTGGGGCTGGCTCAAATTTAGCAAATAAAAATACAGGATGGCCAGTTAATTTGAACTTCAGATAAACAAATAAAAAGAAAAATTTGAGTATAAATATGTCTCATACAAGATTTAGGATATACTTATACTAAAAATTTATTTATTGTTTACCTGAACTTCAGATGAACCGGGGTGGTGTATGTTGTCTGGCAACCCTAGTCTTGACTGCTCGGGAAGGGTCCTCGAGCATCTCTCCAGCTATGAGGGCACAGTCCCAAATCCCAGTGCCAACCATTTATAAACAAGAACAAAGGCCCATCTCCCAATAATGGACAGGTTAGGATAACGACGGCCTCTAAGAAGCATCAAGGTGGCCTCCAGCAATCCGTGATTACTGTCATCATTGTCTCAGAAAAATACATGTGTCTCAACATGTGGGCATCCTGTTTAGCGATGATGAAAGTGAGGCCCAGAGAGGCGGCCTGAGTTGCCCAGGGTTCTGCAGTGAGCGGCGGCAGAGCGGGCCTGGGCTGACGCCTCCTGCCTCCTTGCTCAGGGCTCTTCTCCCCCATGCATCCATGGAGCAGCCAGCTTCATAATGGGAAAGGGTGGGGAGAGACACAGTGGTCTGGGCTGAGGGAGGGAAGGGGGCTCCCGTTCTGGCCCTCACAGCTTCCCTCCCTCCGTCCACCACTTCCTCCCCAGGTCGCGCAAGCCCCACGCACTCACAGTGGAGGAAAGTCCTCTCTAGAGGACATTCTGGCAGAATCTTTGGCGACGCTAAATTAATTTCAAGCCGAGAGGCACAGATCTGAAGAATGCAGGTGGGAGCTCATGCAAATGACTTTGGGGGAGCTGGGTTCAACTCCTGATCCTCTGAGCAGTGCCCTTGGGTTGAGATGCGTGTTGCTTAGTGTAAGGGAGGTGATGAGCTCCTCTGCGGAGGTGATGTCCAGTCACAGAGGCTGCACTTTGAGACAGACTCTAACAAATGGGAGATAGGTGGTGAAAGAATCTCAACCCTGAGCCATCGGGACAAAATTGAAGGAGCTGGATGTGGGGAGGAAAAGGCTGCAGTGTTTCAGCATTGTCTTCACATATGAGAAAGAGCCTGGACTCCCTCAGGGAGGCCCAGGGGTCAGAAACAGGGCTCATAGTGAGTGGAAGGTCCCGGGGCAAAGCCCGGGGCCCTCATTTGCCCAGAAGCAGGGGAACAGGTGATGACTGCAGTCTCAGTTCTTCTGCGTGACCTTGTTCAAGTTGCTTGCCCTCTCTGAACCTCAGTGCCTCAATTAGAAAATGATTGCGTGTGCTAGATTATATCCAAGGCTCCTTCCATGGCAGAGTTGTGGTCAGTCTAACTCGTGGTCTCTTCGTTGGCACCACAACCAGCAAGCTGAGGTCAGAGGTCATGTCTTATTCTGCTTAGGACTTCCCCTAGCCTTCTGTCTTGCTTCATAAAGATGTGTTAATTGTTGGGAGATAAAGAGGAGGGAGATACATTCATTCAAACCACGGCTCAAAAGTCCCCTCCTCCTGGAAGCCCTTTAGGATACTCCCAAGGGGCCGTCCCTTCCTATTTTGCTACCCAGTGAACTCAAGCTTTGCTTTGACCTCAGGCTGGGTACACATCAGGGCCTGTTCACCACCTGAACTGACGATCCGAGAGTGCCCACTAGATGGAGCTTCACTCTGCCCCAAATGTGCCTGACCTGTGCCCCACGTTTGTCCCTCTGGCCTACAATTCTCTTTCTCTCCTTTGTGTGCTAACTTCTACCTATTAATCCTTTAAGACTCATCCCAAATGCCTTTGTAAAGCCTTCCAACCCCTCCTCGTGCTCACCCTACCCATGCCCCGCCAGCAGACGTAGTTACTGCCTTGTTGATGTCCCAAAGGAGGGCCCTTGTCCTTGTCCATGTTATACAGAGCGCCCCCCGCTGCCCCCGCTGTGTGGCAGGGTGTCTCTCTACTTGCTGCCTCTCCCACTCAGCCACGAGCTCCTCGACCACAGGGACTGTGCCATGTCAGCTCCCGCTGCACACACAGCATGCTCACGTCTTCTTCTCAGCCTCCACATCTCAGCGTTAACATCCCACCCCCGGGGAGCCTTCCTTGCCAGCCCAGTTCAGAAAGGTTCTTTGTTGTTACTTGCTTCACGGGAAATCATGATTTGGAACTTGAATAAAAATGCAATGTCGACATTTTTGGTTTCTGTCTCCATCTTTCTGTATCTCTAGAATACAAGCGCCAGTGACTTGGTATTTGTTTTGCTCAATTGCTGTATCTTTAGCACCCAGAACAGAGTCTGGAACACAAGGACTCCCTGGAAATGTATTGAAGGAGTGAGTGAATGGCTGAATGGCTGTACGTACCTAAAGAACACCGGTTGCTTTGCCAGCCCAATCTTCATCCCTCTTCTTCTGGTGGCCACATTGCGATTATCCTTTGGGGAATATTCTCTCTTCACTCTGTGTTGCTGGGTAGGTCTAACCTCTTCCCCGGCCACAGCTTAGGTCTGGCCCATCCGTGCATTTTTCCCCCTGACCAGGAATGGGCACCAAGCCAGGCTGACCAGGGTAGACCAGATCCTGGACATTTGCTGCCAGTGTGATAGGGTGTAAACTTGTTGCTGCCAGTGGGAAAGTCTGTCTGGGAGTGCTGCCCACACATTGGGAAGTGGGTCTAAGAGATGGAGAGAGACAGATTCCTGGCTACGTTGTTGGTTGGGTCTCGACGGGCCTGAAGCTACCCCTAGATTTTTCCAGCTACAGGAGCCAATAAGTTATCTTTTCTGCTTCAGCTGATTTGAATTGTAATTTATTATTACAACTGGAATTGTCCTCATTAATACAGATTGGAAAAAAATACCTTCAATCATCTTTTTCTTCCCATCTAGCATTTAACAGGGCCTGGCGTGTGGTAGACAATAAATGTTTTGAGTGAATAAATGACTGTAAGCCCTTTAAGGAAATGAATTCACTTTCATAGTTTTTCCTTTCTCTATCCAGGCAAATGTTCAGCACACATTACACATGCAACGAATGTTGGTTGCTCCCAGTTGGATGAGACTCTTCCTCCTCTGTTACCTTTCTGTTAATAGGAAACCCTACCGCTCAGCTGCACCCCCTTTATGGCTCCTGAGCTCTCATTCTCTCATTCTTCTTTCTGTTCATAATCGCAACAATTTGCAATTTGTCATCCAGAATTGGTCCCTGTCCTGAGTCCCAAAATAACCTGGGGGGAAAAAAAGCAAATGCTAATAAATAAAATCATAGGTGTTGGGGACACAGGGCTGATGGAATTATTCACCTCCCATGTTGCTTATAGAAACTGTTCTGTTTCACGCTACTCTTCAGAGAGGAGAAGGAAGCAGAGAACCTAGAAAGTCCCGCTGGTGCTGCGTCACTTCTCATTACCTTGGGAAGCAGGACGTATCTTGGGAGCAGCAATGGTGGTGTGAAGGTTCCCGTCTCCCTGGGGTCTCCTAGGGCTGAAAGTTGACCAGTCATTAAAAAGAGAACTTGATATCATTACAAATTTCAAACACATGGAAAAGTAGAGATAATAATATAATGATCCACCACATATACACTCATCCATCAGCCTCAGGAAATTCACGGCCAATCTTATTTCATCTCTCCCTCCCTCCCACTCCCTATTACTCTGATACATATCATTCTATCTGGAAATGTGTTAATATGCATATCTAGATGATTAAGGCTCTTGTAAACTCATCACCGTGATGCCACCATCACCCTGTGGTATGTTGTTACAGCGTGACCTCCAAAGAACCATGCCTCTCACTGTTCATGCCCTTGTGAAGTCCCCTCCTCTATGGACTCCGGGCTGGACCATGTGACTTTCTTGGTCTCTTGGCCCACGGGACAATAACAGACCTATGGGCAAAGGCAGAAGCTCAGAAAGCAATTGCCCACCGGGGCTGTGCTTTTCTTGTCACTTGCCGCAAATGCTTTTGCCACCATACGAAGAGGTCCAAAGCCCAGGCTGACCCCGTTGGGAATGAGAGACAGCATGGAGCGCACGCAAGAGGCACAGCCCTTCCTGTTGAGTCCATGCATGTGAATGATCCAGCCACACCAGGTGGGACAGAAATGAGCCATCCCAGCTGACACCTGCTCAAACTGGGGACTCACAGAAACATGAACAAACAAAACAGTGGTTGATTTAAGTCACTACATTTTGGGATGGTTTGTTATGCGACAATTGCTAATCGATGCACACACCACAAAACTGAATAGTAATTCCTTAATTTCATCAAATACCCAATCAGTGTTGAAATTTCCTAGATTGTCGCATAAACATTTTTGGTTTTTTGCACTTCACTTATTTTTATCGGGATCCAATAAGGTCTATTATGTTTTGACTGATTGCTATGTCTCTTAAGTCTTCTTTAATCTATAGTTTCTGCTACCAAGGCATTTTTTTTCCTCTTGGAATTAACTTTTTGTAGTAACCAGATCCTTGGTCCCGTGGATTTCCCCACAATCTGATTTTGCTGAATGCTGTGGTATCATTTAATGTGTTCCTCTGTCCCTAAATTCTTTAAACTGGCAGGTAGATAGATCCAGAAGCTTGATCAAATTTAAGGCGTGATTTATTTTGGTGTTGTGTTCTTTTATCGGGAGGTGGCAATATCTAGTCCTTTTGTCATATAGCTGTCCATGACATTTTCCTAGATCGACTATTGCATTAGTTGTTATAAAATGATACCAGTTATTCACTCTTGGTTTCTCAGCCATAATACTTTTCAAAAGATAAAATTTTCCTGAAAAAGTGTTTGGTAACCAGTGGCACCATTTGTATAGGGAAGACAGGATAAGTGTTTGACTCCTTTCCCTTTTTTATTTGCCAATTTTCAAAATAATGAGTTTTTGCTTTAGTATTCTCCAGAAGTGACCGATAAGGTTTATTTTATTTTTGAGTATCATTATAAATTCATGGATTTAAACACTTTGATGTGTTTTAATAGAGTCTATTGTCCTAATTGATGCTTAAATTGCACCAGCTTTGACCAGTGGGAGCCTATTCAAGTTGGCTCCTGAGTCGTTTTGACATAAATTCTGTAATCTTTGATAATGCTTGATCGCTTCCTTGTTTCTGGTATAAAGATATCCTGGCTTATCTTGTATTTTTTTTTCTGTCCTGGTCTTAGAATTAGCTCTTTCTGCAAAGATACTTGATTTCTTTAACATAGTTACACGTAATATTTCACAGGTAGGAAAAGCTTTAATGAGGTTTTTGTTGTTGTTTTTGCTTGTTTTTTTTTTTGGTTGGAACAGAAAGGCCAGAAAATTTCTGCCTGTCACCGATATGTGGCTTTCTCGGAGGTAAGTTTGGAAAGTTCTACCGGGTAAGAGCATATCATTGTTGTGTTTGCAAAAAGGTACAGTCCAGAGAGAGGACATGTCTTGGTGATCTCGTTTTCCATACTGAAGAATAAATCTTACCTTTGTAAACAAAGGAGCAAAGGAAAGAATGATTTCAGAGCTGGTTGACTCTATGTAGTGGAGATCCAAAGATAGGGAGGCACTCAGAAACCGGACTCAAGCTCTGAATCCCAACTCGGTCCCTGGGACCTACGTTATGGCATGTACACAACTAACATGGGGAAGCTGAGCTGTGTATCGGGGAGCAGGAATGCTTGAGAGACATACCACCCCCAAGTCAGAATGCTGTTTCTGTTCCTAATCCTGGGCAGTTAGCTTTTCTGAGGTCTGATTTTTCTTACCTGAGGACAGGAGATACACTAACCACTTCTGAACATGTTTTGAGGGTTAAATGAGATGCTCAACTAGAAACAGCAACAACTTGTATTGCCCGGCCTGAGGTCTTTGGCTTCCCCCGTTCTTGAAATACTCTATACCCCCTAGACTTTTCCCATTTGGTTCTTTCCCAAAAGTAAAGTAGTGTTGAAAACGCTGTCACCTTTCTCAGGGGACAGAGTGAGAGAGACAGACAGTGGGAGAGCTTTGCCCAGAGGTTCTGGGTTCCTGCAGCGGATCCATTAGGCTCACAGAGCTCCTTGTGGGGTCCAGGAGGGTTTGGTTATTTGTTGTCTCTGGGGGGTCTCCCTGACTTCCTTCTTCTCTCGATGGTGATGATGAACTTGATGATATTAGCAATAATAGTTATAGATAACATAGAGCACTTTCCAGGTGCTGGGCTCTGTTGTATTACATATAGTTTTTCTAATTCTTCAAGCCATAACCATCTCTCCTCTAGGTTAAGTAATAACTTCCCAATTGGGCTCCCTGCCTTCACCCATGCTGACCTACTGTCTATTCTTTGCAAACTGTCCAGAGAGATCCTTTTAAAACGAGTCAGATGGTGTCACTCCTCACAGGCTTTCAATGTCTTCTTATCCTACTCTGCCTATGCGATAAAGCACATACCATGGTCTACCAGCCCCTCATCATCTGGTCCCTCACGGCTTCTCTGATCTTTTCTCTCCATGGTAGCCACACTGGTCTGTTGGTTGTTCCTCAGCTCAGGCAAGCACACACTTACCTCAGAGTCTTCACCCATGCTGTCCCCTCTACATGGAACGCTCCCCACCCCACCTCACTCTCTCACTTCCTGCAGGTCTCCGCTCAAATACCACTTCCTAGGCAAGCGGTCCTTTCCCTGACCATTCTCTATAAAATAGTCCCCTCATGCTGTCAATTTCTAGCCCCTTTTCTTCTCAGCATTTTCACCACCTACCATCTCATATATTTACTCCTTGTTATTATCTCTCTCTTCTCCCTACGAGGCAAACCTATGAAAATAAGAATTTTTATCTGTATCTTAATCCCATAAGACAATGACAGGTACATAATAGATGAACAATAAATATTTGTTGAGTGAATGAGTGAATATTAACCCAGTTAATCATTTCAATAACCTTCTGAGGTAGGTATAATTATTTCCTCATTTTTACAGATGAAGAAGCCAAGGCAGAGATATAAGCATCTTAACCAGCAACCAGTAATTTGCTTAACGTCACACAAGTATGTGAAAAGATGGAATTGGCCAATCAGTCTGACAGATGTCGAGAATCTTCCTTACCTTCCTCCTTTCCTCCTCTGCTGCTGTGGGAGTTTATGGGGGATTCCTTTTCCTCTCCATCCACCTAGGTTTCTTCCCTGGTGCTCTGTCTGCCTCTCTACCCTGGAATTCAGACTGGACAAAGTAGAAGGAAACTGGAAATCCCCTTATCCTCCATGTCTGAGTAGCCAGCTCCACGTACACTAGTCCCACCTTATCTGCAGTTTCACTTGCCGTTGTTTCAGTTGCCTGGGGTCAACTGAGGTCTGAAAACATGAAATGGAAAATTCCCGAAATAAACAACTCATAAGTTTTAAATGGCACACCGTTCTGAGTAGCGTGATGAAATCTCACATCATCCTGCCCCTTCTCGCCTGGGATGGGAATCATCCCTTTGTCCAGTGTCTCCACGCTTTATATGATATCTGTCCTTTAGTCACTTGGCCATCTTGGGTATCAGATTGACTGTCACAGAATCACAGTGTTTGTTTTCAAGCAACCCTTATTTTATTGTTATGGTTGTTCTATTTTATTAATAGTTATTGTTGTTAATCTCTTACTGTGTCTAATTTATAAATTAAGCTTTATCATAAGTATGTATGCATAAGGAAAAAAACATAGTATAGTTTATAGAGTTCTGTATTATCTGCAGTTTCAGGCTTCCAGTGGGGATCTTGGAAATTATCCCCCACGGATAAGGGGAGACTACTCTATGCTGCCTCCCTGGCTGTCTGGACCTGCTCAGGCTGTCCCTTCTGTAGAAGGGTTCTCCATATCCCCAGAGACTCTCCGGCTTCAGCCTGACCACCAAAGACTGCATAAAGGGAAAACAGAAGTTGAAGGAGAGAGGAGGCAGCCATAATTATTTCTTTGCCCTGTGAAAACTTTTCCATCTCTCTCCCAGAGACCTGAGAGGCACAGGACTGGATGGAAGAGGGGTCTGAAGCAAGGTGGTTTGACAGGGCCCATTTGAGGCTGCCATTTTAGAAGAGCAAAGTCAAAATTGCCATGTTAACAATTTCTTTGTGGCTTTTTGTTTTCAGGTTTTAAAATTTATTTTTAAATTTACACACAGAAAAGTTTGTTCTTTGTAGTGTACAGTTCTATGGGTTTTGGCAAAGGTATAGTGTCATGTGTGCACCACCAGCAATCATAGTTCTTTCACTCCCCAAATTCCTTTGTGCTATCCCATTTCTGTCAGCCTCTCCCCGCAAGCCTCTCCTTGGCAATCATAGATATGTTATCTATCCCTGCAATTATCTGTTTTCCAGAAAGTCAGAGAAATGAAAGCATATAGTATATAACCTTTCAAGTCAGGCTTCTTTCATTTAGCAAAATGCATTTGCAATTCATCCGTGGTGATAGTTCGTTCTTTTTATATTGCCGAGGAGTACTCCATTATATGGATATGCCACACTTTGTTTATCCATTCACCCATTGAAGGACATTCAAATTGTTTCCAGCTTCTGGCCATTACTAAGAAAGCTGTTCTACACCTTCACGGGTAGGTTTTTGTGTGAACATATGTTTTCATCTGCTTGGGTATGTACCTCGGAGGCAAATTTCTGGGTCATGCGATAAATGTATGTTTAACTTTATAAGAATCTGCCAAATTGTTTCCCAGAGTGGTTGTACATTTTGTTTCTCCACCAGCAGTATATGAGAATATCAATCCTCACCAACCCTTCATATTGTCAGCTTAAAAAAAATTTTTTTAGCCACACTAGTAGGTGCATTGTGGCATATGACTAATGATACAGGACATTTTTTTATGTACTTATTGGTCATCCCTATATCTTCTTTAGTAAAGTGCCCAAATGCCCCATATCAAAATTGTGGCCTCTTTTACTTGTGTTACATTGTCATGCACGGAAGAGCTCTGCTAGCTTGCCTGAAGGGTCTCGGGGAGGTCATTGATTTAAGGTTGCTCCATCAAGAATCATTGCTAAGTGTTGAGAAGGTAGGTGGTGGTAGTAGTGGGTGTTATCTAGAACTAAGAACCACAACAGCTATGTCCTATTTTTAGTAGCTGAGAAAGTTCTTCAAGTCTATCTAGTCAAATCCTATTTCTCTGCTTTTTAGAAATAAGAAAACGGAGGCCTAGAGAGAAGTTTTGCCCAGATCTCACAACTAGACGATTCCTGAGTTTGGAGCAAGAACTTAAACTGACTAATTTCATTTCTAGAAGTCCCGAGCTCTCTCCACTAAAGACCTTAGATGGATGCTGAAGATATATACGTATGTGATCTCAATCCCTGGAATGTTTTTGGAAGAAACAGAAGTAATGCAGGACAATGCTAGGAAGAGAAGACACAAATGCATGTGTGTTTCTGGGTTGCTGAAAATACTGGAGAGAAAAGATGGTGTTAGCTAAGCAAAGCTTCCTGGAGGAAGGGAACTCTGGGGTCCGGTTTGGAAAGTAAGCCCAAAGTCTGTGTCATTGTGGCTCTGTGTGTGAATTCCGTCTCATATGAGATTGTGTACACTGGGTGTACTCACAGTATACGGTACAGTGGCCATTTTCCTCATCTGGTAATATACACAAGCAACTGCAAGGCTCAAAGTGAGCTTTTGTTTGGTATATTTTTGTGGTGCATTGTCAGCTTTTGCTGAAACCTGAATCGTCTTCATTGCCCTCATTTCCTGACTTCAGGTGGGGAGCACCTAGGTGACCCCTCCCAGAGTCCCAACTGCAGCTGCCAGCACTTAAATCCAGTGAGCAGTGAGCTTCTCGGATTTGCTTCTATTTGAAATCAATATTTGCTGAGAAGAATGCATCTTAATTTCAGCGGCCAGTTCTCCGGGTGAGAATTGCTCTAAAACAAACCTCCAAACCCACAGACTTAATGCGTCCTAGTTCAGTTGTTTAGTAAATCTCTCTGTACAGAGAAAAATCCATTAGCTTACAGGGGCAGGGTTGGGGGTGGGGACCTGGAAGAGAGAGCAAAGGCCTGAACAGTGCCTCAGCAGCAGAGATGGGACTGAGAGCCCAGGGAAACCAAGCGAGGCCTGGCCACATCCCTGGGCCCAGCTAGGACTCCCCCAGCTCGCTGGGGGCTGGGAGGCACAGCCAGGTGTCACCAACAGATTGAATGGGAAGTGGATTGAGACCCTTTTCCCTGCCTGGAGAAGTGTTTTCTAATTGCCCACTGTCCTGTTCTAAATCTACAAGGAGGCCATCGATTTTTCTCTTCAGCAGGATTGGGGGAAAGCAATCATTTACCCCAGAACACAAGCTTTAATGAATCTGGGAAACATATGAGGTCACCCTGATTACATCGTCCCCTGACAGCCTGGGATGGCTCCCGCAGCACTCAGACTTCCTGAATGAAGACGTTTCCAAATTTAGGTTCCTCCCACTCCCTTCACTCTTCTAAGTCAGGGTGTGTTGCCAAGCTTGAGCTTTTCTACCTGGAAGGTGGGAGGCTTGGGTTTAGACCCAGCCTTGGACACATTATAGGAAGGCAGTGAGACCTAGTGGAGAGAGCTGGCAGCTCTAGAGTGACAGGGATCTGACTCAGTGTCCAGCTTTGCCACTTTCTAGTTGTGGGTCTCTAGGCAGCAGCTTTAACCTCCCTGAGTCTCAGTTTCCTCAAGAATCCCTATAGAGAAACACATCCATATATTTAAAATATCAGGTATATAGTTGGTGGCAAGACAAGGAAGCAAAAATTGCCACTTTAACGCTTCAGTTTATCCTCTCTGTATGATGGGCTGTAGATTAGTTGTTTCACAGTGAATTGAGGACAGAAAAGAAAAAGGATGAACTTATCATGGCTCCGAAAACAACAAGAAATGGTGGTATGGGGGGGGGGCCCTTCCATGGTCAAATGCTAGAGATCAGAAATAAACTCGGCAGGTAGGAGCAAGAACTATATGAAATGGTGTGAAAAGCATGTCCCTTTGCCTCAGAAGGGTGCAATCCTAGACTACTGGCTCCAAATTGGGACATTGCATATTTACCTTATCTTCTAATTTTATAGATGGGGCAATCAAACGTCAGAGAGGGGCAGCAACTTGCCTGGAGTTGCTGGCCAGCTGGTAACAGTGCAATCTCACACCCAGGGCGACAGACCCCAGATCTCAGCCTTTCCTCCATTGGTAGGCTCCTGCCTTCACCTGCCTCTGTTTTGTAGTTTGCCCATACCACCCAATGGGTGGGAGGCAGCGGCCTGAATAGGAAAGGGGAGATGAAAGCTGAGGTGGTGTTGATGAAGGAGGAGGAGGGAGCAGAGAGGAAGAAGGTATTTTTACCTTGAATTATTTTTATTAAATGTCACAACGGCTTTGCAGCACTTGGGATCTGAGTAGACAAATCAATGAAAATAATTATAGCGAACATCCTGCCTTCCCACTTCCCTCCTCCTTCCACTCCCACAGCTCCCTTGGACTGAGAGAGAGGCTGGTAACTCAGCTTTGCACTCCAGCCTCAGGGAGAGGAGGGCAGCAGCTCCCTCTGACCTCTGCCTTCTCTCTGCTTTGTTTGCAGGCAGTTCTTCCTGAGTCAAGACTCAAATTTTGGAGAGAGGAGCAGTAGCAGCAGCAGCAGCAGCAGCAGCAGCAGCAGCAGCAGAAATGGGCCAGAGGCCTGAGAGAGAGACAGGCAACTCCTACAGGGACTTAGAAACTGGGAAGAGGGGTTTTATTCTTAGAAGCCATTTATGGCTTAAATAAACCTTCTAGCAAGACTTGTATTTCTAGTCAGGCGACAAAATTAGTTAAAGCCACATGAATAAAGGCTGCAAGAGTTACCTATCGGTCCATCCGTCTCACCATCCGTCCGTCCATCCATCCGTCTGTTTCCAACTATTCCATGAGCAATTACTGAGAATCTATAGGAACTGGCATTGTAATGGAAAAGGTCTGCTAGCCCTGATTCAAATTCTTGCTCTGCCATTTCAGAGTTAGCTGTGTGTGCCGGATGTCTTCCATTTGCCCTCCAGCTCCGCTGCCCCCTGCCTGTGCCCACAGAGGCTGACCTATATGGACTCCCTTGCTTCCTGGCTTCTGTGTGGGTTCATCTCATAGAGAAAACCAGCAGCAGATGAGAAGGAGGGAGGAGAGCAAGGTTGGGGGTGTTTAATTTTCCATTTTCCTCCCCAAGAGGTCCCTCAACTCAGGTCACAGGTCCTGATAAGTGGCTCTCTCTACACAGCCCTTTCCATCCTTGGGTTCTGGGGAGCCTCCCTTCAGGGCAAGGTCCCTATAGTTACCTGCCCTAAGGTACTTCCGTATCCCTTATAGTTTTCCTATGCCCTGCCCATGCCTTTCTTTCTAAGTAACACTTTTATTACACTTTCCTCAGGTTACTCCTGCTGGGATATCGTGTGACTATATATATATAGTGTGTGACCCCCGAGTACGTTTTTTACCTTTTTGACTCTCAATTTCTTCTTGGGTAAAATGGGAGTATAAAATCTGCTTTGCAGGATTGTTTTGACGCTCAGGAAGGAGAGAGGATTTTCCCTTTAGCCCAAGGTTGCAAGGTTAAGGAGCAGAGCTGGGAGGTGAAACCAGAACTCTCCAGACCAAAGCCCAACCTCTTTATTACCTCCTAGAGTCTGGGGCCCTAGGGTGGTGGCCCTGGGCATTTGGGGGTCAGTGGCAATGGCAGGCAAGTCATGTTAGTGGACTCAGTGCATCCCTCTAGCCTCACAGAACCCTCCTGACCAGGCTGGCGTTGGCCACCTATGCTCATCACTCAGGTGGATGTGGCTTGAGGTCCTCTGAACGGGAGGAAGTTAGCATCCCGCTTCCCGCTGCTGCCGGGGAAGTCAGAGAGCCTGAGCTGTCAATTCCACTCAACAGCAGCATTTGAGGACAGGATGCCTTGATGTTGGCTGATGAGGTCAAGGAAGTATCATCAAATTTCTTCCTTGACTGAGCAGATGGTAAAGAGAAGGGGAGCTGGAATCTGTTGAGAGACCTTCATGTACCAGGCATTTTACAAATGAATTCTCCCCGTGAATCTCCCAGCAATGTACGAGGCAGGAATTTTCATCCCCCTGTTGGAGGTGAGGAAACAGAGACCTAGAATGGTTAGACAGCCCACGCAATGCTCAGCAATTTAGGGGTGGGGTAGGGGAGGGACCTCTCAAACCCAGTCTGTCTGGTGGCATGGCCTTCGCTCTTCCTACAGGACTAGGGTAAACAATGACCTATTTTGGTTATTGTTTCAATAAGTTGCTCAGCAATTTATTTATTTCTGCGTCTTTGGGGACTTTGGCCCATCAATTATCCTTCCCCTCTCTCCTGCATCTTCAACCTTGCTCTTTTCCTTGGCTCCCTCTCCTCAACATAAGAATGTGTTTGTCTCCTGTGTTCTTGAAACGGGTACTTGCTCAACCCTGCTTCTTCTACAAGTCCTTCTCTTTCTTGCCCTACTCTGCTTCCTCACCTACTGCAGCCAGGCTGCTGTCCCCATCAGGCCCTGTCCAGCAAAGGCCACCAATCACCTCCTGGTTGCCCATCTCAACAGGAACTACCTAGTATCATCTTCACCAGCTTCATTCATTCATTCATTCATTTATTCATTCATTCATTCAACCAACACTGTTGAGTCCCTATTATGTGCCAGATATGATTCTAGGTAAAGCAATGAACAAAACAGAAAAAAAGCCAAGATAAAGTACCGAACAAAGAAGACAAAACTTCCCCGCCATTATGGAGCTTACATTCCAGTGGGCTGGGGTGACAGACAATAAACAAGCACACAAAAAGCGTCTCAGTGGCAGTAAGTGCTATGCAGAAAAGACAGGGCAGGATGAGAACGATAGAGAATGGTGGGAATAGGCGTGCTGTTTAGGTGGTCACAGAAAGCCCCTCTGAAAAGGTGCGAGTTGAGCTGAGAACCAAAACGAAATGATGGCGGAGGGAGACATGTGGATGTAAGTGGAGGGTTCCCGGCAGAAGGAACAGCACGTGCAAAGGCCTGTGGTGGGAGCACGCGTGACCAATTCAAGGAGCAGCAGGGAGGCCAGTGTGTCTGGAGGGAAGCCAGTCAGGGAACAGTAGCAGGAGACAGGGGTCAGTGTTAACAGGAGCCTGGCCATGTAGAGTCTTGCCGGCTGAGGTGAGAACGTTGGTGGTTACTCTGAGTGAGAAGGGAAGAGACTGAAGGGTTGGAGCAGAGAAATGAGTGGTCTGACTTAGGTTTAAAAGCATCTTTCTGGTTCCTGTGCAGAGTAGACAGAAAGGGGCAAGGGTGGAAGAGGGGTGGCCAGGTCCATTCTGTCACATTTGACATTTGGGGCCATCCTCTTTCTTGCAGCTCCATCCGTCTCACCTGATTGTGTGTCTCCCTGACCAATGCTTGGTCTTAGGTGAGAGCTCGCTCTTCCTTTCTCCTCATACTGTAGAAGCAGATCAGCCTCTCAGGTGATGTCCCTCAGTCACTTAAGAAAGGACTCACGCACTCCCTGGCTTCAACTGCCTGAGCCCCAACCCTCTGGAATCGTATTCCCAGCCCAGGCCTTGCTTTTGTGCCCCAGATGTGTTTCTGCAGCTGGCGTCCACTCCGCCACTTGGGTGCCTCACCTCTAGCACCGTTGACCACAATTATCCATAACTGAATATTCTCTCTCTCCCCGCTGCCCCATGCTGTTCCTTTTCCTGTATCCTCAGGCTCTGCATGGTCCCCTGGCATTCCCAGGCATGCTTGCTGGAGTCCTGGTCTTCCTTTCACATATCCTCCAGCTTCCCTCTTCCTGAGACCCACATCCCCCACACCAATTCCTCTCTCTCCAGCTCCACCATGACCTCATTTCATCACTTAGAGGGTCACCACGGCCACCTCGTCCTCTGCAATCTACCCTCTACACTCATCTTTGCCCACCCAGCTTCTAGGGACTTGGTCGATGACACACCTCTGGTTAGGAGTTTCCTGTCAAGATTCTCCAACAGCCTCCAATCTCTTTCCAGATACCAACACTTGTGTGTGGCTTCGGCCTCCATGTCCTCTCCTAAGCACCTTGACACTTGGCGGCTCCAAACTTCTCACTGTCCCCCAGTCCCTCAGTGTTCCCAGGACCCTGTGACTGTTTAGGGGGCTTCTTCGTGCTGGGGCCCCTCCCCTCCCTCTGCCTGATGTCTTCTCACCTATGAGATCTCACACAAAGACCACGTCTTGAACTGACCTTCCTCAGACTCCCAGGTGAAATTATTAGCTCCCTGGTCCACAGTTCTGGAACCTTCTGTTCCTACCTGTATTCACTTATTAAACTTCAATGTGTGCCAGGCATTGCTGTAATTTATTTTATAATTTAAGCCCTCAAAACAACATTAGGGGTAGCGAATCCTTTCCTCACTTTTAGGTGAGACAACGGAGGCTGAGAGAAGTAGTTTGTCCAAGATCTTAGAGCGCCCACGGGGTGGAGCAAAGTTGGAACCGAGGTCGTCGGGATCCAGAGCCTCTCGGCCAAGTAGCTTTTCCTTTAATGATGCGTCATTCTCTTTTGCCCCTGTGTTTCTTTCCCCACTAGATTCCTCAAGAGCACAGGCCATGCCTTCCTTTCCTTTCTGTTCTCTATCCTCACTGCCTCACAGGGTGCTTGGCATCTAACAGGAATCCAGTTAGTGCCAGTGGAGGGAATGTGTGCCTAGAGAAACAAAGGAATACAAATGCCTTCTAGTCCACAATCTCATGGAATCCATAACAACCCTGAAAATGGCCATTCACACCTTCCTTTCATAGCCCGGGCGTCTGAGGTTTAGAAGCATGAAAGAAAGTCCAGCAGCAAATAAGGGGAAAAGCAAACGCTGCAGCTTTCCTATCTCTGGATTGAAGAAATCCAACACTTAAAGTTCAGGGTTGGGCTAGGACAGATTCAGGAGCAACTTGCCAAGAAACAAGAAGTTCTCTGAGTGGATGAAGTAATGTTTCCAGAGCTAATAAAGCCAAGGCTCTTACCGCACTCTCCAGGGGAGAGAAATTAAGAGCACAGCTGCAGTCCTCACTGGCTCCAGGTGACCAGATAGCCCAAGGTCAGTCTAACCAGGGCGTGCACTTTGCCCCCACACATCCATTGAGTGCCGATGGCGTGTTTGGCACTGCTCTTGGCCTGGCCAAGGTGCTGAATTAATACCACAGGCTGTTTTGGCCCATCAACGGAAATGAACTCTTCAGCAAAGCAAGCAAAATACTCTGTTACAAGTAGGGGAGAAAGGGGTCACTGCGAATGCACATGAAGTCTATCTGACACTGTGTATAATATGGTTTCAATGCCAGGCAACTTATTAGCCTCCTAACATGTGTATTCTAGGATGCTTGAACATGTTACCGAGCTTAGCAGACAGCTCTGCAGGCATGCTGGAGGGGCTGCTCCCATTTGGCGCTGATGTGATCTGTGGCCGTTAAACTCTCTCCCGCCGCTGTGAGCCCAGGCCTGGCTTGGTGGTCCCTGTAGCAACCCACCACACCTTCATCCTTTCTGTCGTGGAAGGTCAGTGTCCTCCTGGGCTCAGTGTGAGCAGCTCCAGATGGAGGATGAAGCATCACCCTCAGGCTGTCCTAAAATCCTGGAGTGTCAGGGCTGAAGAGGCCTTTCCAGAGTTTCTTGTCCTATCACCCACTTTACAGCAGGGAAAACTGAGGCCCAGATAGGCAAGCAGTAGCCTAGAGTCATTGGTGCCAGGTGATGGCAGAAGGAGGGCTAGATCCAGATGACCCACAGCATTCCTGGACATTCAGCTCAGTGGTCAGAGTTTAGGGAAGAGGCTGCATCCGTCTCCAAAACCATTACATTTTTGGCAGAGGCCAGAACCAGAAATCAGGGAATGAAGAAGGAAACAGCACCCATCTTTCGGGTCTCGGGGGAAAAATAAAGCCCTTGTCCCTAGTCCCTTCCTGGCACCCTGCCTTCCAGAGCAAAGCATGCAGGCCCCCCACTGCTGGCCACAGAACTGGGGCTCACTGGGGGCATATACTGCCCTTAGCTCCCCCTCTGGGGCTGACTTGCTATCCGTCAGCCTGAGGAACAAAGCCTGGGAAACTCGCCCCGAGCAAAGGAAATCCCCACTCCACTTGGTTTTCATAATCTGCCTGCAGATCTTGCCTGGTTAACCCGGTAGGTCATTTTAATTTTCCAGAAGCTTTTCAACTTCCTAGGATCCTTAATCAGATCAGGGGATATGTGTATGTGTTTGTGTGAGTGGGTGTGCACATGTTCCTGGGCCCACTATGCTCTCCTCCCCTTTTGTACCCTTCTCTCTCTCTCTCTCTCTCTCTCTCTCTCTCTCTCTCTCTCTCTCTCTCTCTCTCTCTCTCTCTCTCATCACTTCCCATCTCTTTCAGAGCGCTTAATGGAGTCTGGAGATGAGAGGAAGGACAATTTCATCTCAAAGCAGAAGACAGCCCTCACACCTCTCTTTCCTGTCCCCGACTCTCTTACTGTCCTTCTGAAAGAGGATTTACATTGGGAAGAGGATTTTCTTGGAGGAGGGAGAGGGCTCTCTTTCCCCTGCCCCTTTGCTCTGGGAGCCTGTGTTTGCCTTCCCCTGTTCTAATGTCACCTAACTGCCCCAACCCATTGCTGCCACGGTCACCAGCCAGCTCAGGCTGAGAGGCACAGAATGTATGAAGATACAGAATGGGATAAGAGTGGCTGGCCAGCCCTGTGGCCATGCTCAGGGAGAGACAGCCCAATGGGCTGATACTTGTTGTTGGGAAGCTGTCGTCTTCCCCTCCAAGCCTGCCTGCCCAGTGAAGCGCGACAAGACCGGTGTCAGCAGCTTCCTCCTGTCAAGAGAATGCTCAGCTCCCTTCTGCTCCGGAGGGCTATTAGTGGGCGCCCATCCTGTGAGTGGGCATTCTTCTCAGGCCTGGGAGTCTTGCCATCCCAGGAGTCAGGGGTCAGCTTAGCACAGTGGGAGAAGGGGAGGGGAGGGGACACAAAGCTTGCTTTGCAGATCCCGTGTCCCATTTGTCTTTGTCCCACTGAGCCAGGCATGGTGCTGGGCACACAGTAGGCACTTAATAATTGTTTGTGGTTCTGAACTGAAGTATCTGTTGATGGCCTTGGGCTGGACCAGATCACATGAGGTCCTTCCAGCTCTAAGGGCTATGGGCCTGATATGTACCTACAGATGTGATGGCCACTGTCCTTGGCGCTGCTGGGAACAGAGGGTGTTCAGGCACTGGTTCTGTGTCTGGAGCTCACCTCACAGGGCTGTGGTGAGAAGGCAGTGAAGTTGTAAGTGTAAGTGCTGGGGGCTGTCAGCACAGACCAGCCCCTTTCCTGCGTCTTCCAGAAGCAGAGGATACTGACATGCTAAGGGCCCTCAGAGAATCACTTTGCCTGACCCCGAGGCCCAGGGATGACTAGCCCAGGGTCTCACATCCGTCTGAGATAGGAGGTGACCTTGGGGTAGATGACTCCCAGGACAGTGCTCTCACCGTAATAGCAAGTTGCCCAAGAGTGAAGACCTGGACACAGGAATTGTAATGGTGGAATGAAGCTGGGTCAGGCATACATGGGGATTTGAATGAAGTGGATATGGCCTGGATATGAAGTGCTCTATGGATTCAGGAAAGAGAAGGCACACCCAGCATTTGTACCTTTAATCTTGAACGGTTTGTCAGTTCCTTGCTTTGTTTCTTTGTTCATTCCTTCATTTGTTCAATGAATATTAGTTAGCACCTTCTGTAGACCAAGCACAGGAAGTTAAGTAGACTGAATCCTTGCTGGAAAGGAGCTTACGGTCTAGTTCGAATTCCAGGTCGGCCACTCCTGGCTCCCCACTTTGGCTCTGCCTTCCCAGACTTGCACTTTGGGGATCCTGTCAGCCCTCTGGAGAACACTGCTGCCTCTCTCAGCAACCAGGAGACCCACTCCTGGGCCCTACGGACAGCACTTCCTACTTGGCCTGCCCCTGCTCTGGGATGGAACCCAGGCCGTCTGCCCAACGTGGCACCTATCCCAGCTGCACAGTAACTATGTGCATCCCCACATCCCAGAGTGTGCCCCTGGTTTGGTTGCCTGCCCATCATCTCGAGCCCATGTTTTCTGTGGCCTCAGCCATGCCCAGAGTGGGATGAACTCTGTCCCCAAGGAGGGGGACATGTGGGGGAACACAGCCAAACTCCTGGTTAGACTCTGACCTTTGACCCTGGCCCTTGCCAACTCGGTGATCAAGGGCCCTGTCTGCTATCTCTGTTTGGGAAGTCACTTCCTCTGGGATATGGGGTCTTTTAGAAAGCGAGTCCTATTCCTACAGCTCTCTCCCTACCTCTTGCTGACATATTGTCCTATCTTCACCTGCCCAGAACCCCTCATCTGGCCTGCGCCTTCTCCTGCTGACCGCCCTGGACCGCCCCACATCGAGTCTGAATACTGCTTGCTCTCTGTTTGCAGCCATCCAGAGTCTGGCCCATAAGTCTCTGACCCAGAGCCAGTGGGGCAAAGCCATGTCCCCAGGGATCTTCATGCATGTCTGTAATTCTAAGTTCCAGGGTGAACAGGTAGGAAGAAGTGGACTGACGCTTAGGAGCTCCAGAAATACTTTCCCATCCTATGAACTGAGGCCGAAACTGTGGTCACCCCGGTGAGTGGTCACACACTGGCTGATAGCTTGATCTCTCCGTGGGTGTGGGAGAGGGAAACTGACAGAGCATCCTGGGGTAGAGTCTCTGAGCTGCTTGTTGTGGGGCCGTGGGCAAAAGTGCCTGGAGTGGGGGGTAATAGGCACTCCTGGTCCTATTAGCATTGCCTCTTTCCAGCCTCTCTCCCACTCTGCTCTATGTTCACTCCACTTCCATTATCACTAGGTGAAGTAGAAAATAACCTGGCTCTTAGGGGAATGCACATCTCTGCTTCTTTCTCTGGCTGCTAATGGAACCAGCTGCTGTCCCCAGCCCTGTGTGCCTGCCCTGACCCTCTGAGACTGGGGGTGGAGACCAACCAGGAAGAAGGACTTTGCTCAGTTCTATTCCCCACAGGGCACAGAGCTGACATCATGCAGGGAATGCTGAGAAATAGAGCAATTGATTTGGAGGTGGAGATTTGAGCATAATAATCACAGCTTCCATTTACTGAGCGCCTCCTGTGAGTCACGCAAAATTCAAATTGTTCTAGTTGAATTATCTCATTTAATTCTCTCACCAACCCTGGGAGGCAGGTAGGGATTGCTACCATCTTCCTTTGTGGGGACTAAGGCTCAGAGAGGTTTAGTAACTTGCTTATAGTCACACAGCTAGAAAGTGGCAGATCAGAACCAGGAATGCCTGATTCCAGGGTTCTTTCCTGGTGCAGCAGGAGGATTCCGGGACTGGACAGGCGTACTGTAACTCCAACAGTGCCTCATCTACCTGATTCTGCATGGAAAACAGGCAGGAGGACTGCCTGCCAGGGGGTCCTTATTCCAGTGGGAGGGGCTTTCCCAAGGCAGCCTGAGACTGCAGAGCCTGAGAGACAGTTGGAATTCTGGTTGAGGGGGTAATGGGACACATCTAAGAACTCAATAATGCATATCGTACCTTCTGAACTATCTTTAAAGTCACTTTCGCCTTTTCCTCTTGGTCATACTATACAAATTGTGCATCTGTAACCTCGGATGGGTTAACCACCTGTACTGGGCTCAAGGACTCCAAGTCTGGGAAGATGCAGTGATAAGCATCAGCAGTGTTCAATAGGTAAGGTGAGATGAGGCTGGAAAGTCCTCGCAGGTGGCCAGTGGAAGGCCTGGTGCTTAGCATGGACTCAGAGTGGCTGCCGGAAGGGGCTTCTCAGGTGCGACACCCTGTGCATCGTAGGTACTCAATAAATATTTGGGTCAAGAATGTATAGGCTGTCTCCAGAGGATTAATTATTCTAACTTGGGCATACCCCTTGCAAAAGAAAACAAAAACAAAATGAACACCGTTTGAGCCTCTACTATACGTCAGGCGCTCTGCTAGGCGTTCTCACAAATATTAGCTCAGCTAGTATGGGCTTTTGTCAAAGCAGGATATTCAAGCCTCCACATGGGAAAGTAACACACAATCCCCCAAGAAAAACCCCCATTGCCTGCAAAAGCATAAGTCCCCAGCATTTTCCCAGGTCTCCTAGGGAGCCCTGGGGGATCCATTCTCCATCTCCATCTTTAGCTTCCTTCATTCCAATCTGTCACTTTTGTGATTGTGCTGTGGTGTTGCTCCTGACGCCCCATCCATGCCCGGAAGGGCTAGTGTGACCAGCAGTGAGGACCAGGCAGAGATACCTCCTGCTCTCCCCCTCTGCTTCCTGCACCCTGAGCCTTGGCAGCTCTGCAGTCCTGTAAGGAGACCAGGGGCTCTGGGGCTGCAACCCGCGCTGAAGTCCTGGCTGCTGTGTTGATCTTAGACAAACCATGGCCCGTCTAGAGCTGAGTTTCTGGTTCTGAAAGGTGATGGGCGTCAGGGAAGGACTCGGTGCTTCTCAGGTCTTTCCCTGCATTTCAGTTGTTCTGATTTTGACCTCTCTCACTACCAGGCTGAGTGAATCGTGGGGGATTGCGACTCCTGGCTCCACCACTTTCCGGCTCTGTGACAGCTGGCAAGTTCTTAACTGCCTTGAGCCTCGTCTGATAAAGTAATACCTACTTGTGGGTTGTTGTGAGGATCCAGTGAGATAATACGTGCAGTCACGGCAAGTGCTCAACCCAGGGCCTCGTGTAGGAACAGGGCTCAGACAAGCTGCAAGTGATGTTTCGTTTTTTTCATCTTCCTCCTCACCATCATCATTGTCTTCATGTGGGAGCAAAACAGGGATCCCTTTGCCATCACTCTCAGCACCCCGGGAGAGCTGGCCCCTGCAGAGGGTGGATGAAAGAGTCACTGGACCCTGTTCCCTTGGGAGAGCAGTTAGCCCTCTATTACTGCTCTGTCTCACTCTCCTTCTGACCATTGGTGTATTCCACCTACTTTAAATTCCACTGTCATTTGGTCTGATCTTGGCCAACCCCGTCACTTGGGGCAGGGGCAGAAGAACTGTCTGTCTTTGAGTTCCTGGGAAGGGAAAGGGGATGGTTAAGGAGAAACTAGTATAGGGGAGTCTAGAATACCAATCATATCCAACCGAGGCAATGGTCCTGGGGCAGGCGCTGGCAGAGGAAAACAGGAAGTGGGCTGGGCTGGCCGGCGTGCTGCTCCTTCGAGACCCAGGAGCTGGAAAGCTGGAAAGGTTGCCTCTGCTTCCCTATTCTGAGAGATGGACAGGCAGGTCCGCTCATCACGGAGATCTATTCCAGCAGTAACATTCTTGGGTCCTGTGGCCTGATGACTGAGGTCTCCTGACACGCTCAATGCCGTCTCTTCCTGCCTCACCCCAAAGTGCCTCAGCCTTGTACTTCAGTATTCCTTGCAATCTCTCATATTGACCGACACTTACTGAGCACACCCAGCAAAGCCCGCAGGTGTTCGGGTGGGGACAGGAGGACACAGGGCCTGGACGTCAGGAGTGGTCACACTGCACAGTGGAAAGAGCTCTCCACAGAGACCTGGGTTCTGGTCCCAGCTTTGATATGAATTCCCTGGATGACCCAGGAGGAGTCACTGCCCCTTTCTGGGTCTGTTTCCTCATCCAGGAAATGGGAAAGTAGAGCTTGATGACTCCCGATGGACTTCCAGCTGACTATGTATGTGTGTCTCTGAAACTTCTCAGAGGCCTCAGCTATGGCCATGGGAGGGATACCCAGGTTCCCTACTGCCTGCAGACCCCTTCCTCCTCCTGGACCCCGAGACGCTTCTCTGCAGAGCAGAGCACTGCCCTTTGCCCTCCCTCCTGGTCCCCCTTTTTCCCTCCTCCCTCCTTTCCCAGTCTCTCATTTGTGTGAGCATGTCGCTATGGAAGCTGCTGCGTTGGATCCGGGCAGTGGCCGCGGTGAATGTGAATGTGGGCACAGCTGTCCCCTCAGAGGCACTCATTCTGGTGAGGGCAGGTCTACAACCACAGCTCCGTTTGGGAGGTGGGGCGCATGCTGGAGATTGGAGCTCACGGAGGAAGGGAGGGCTTTGCGGCAGGACTGGGCAGCCCACTGGGAATCTTCACAGAAGAGACCTGGATCTTGAAGGAAGAGCGAGAGAACGCCACGTTCACAAGGGAGAGACAGCGTGCCCGCCTGTGCAAAGCGCAGAGGCCTGAGGACCAGAGGCGTGCTTAGGGAGGAAGTTTCAGTGGTTGGAACGCAGGCCGTGTCCACTGTGGGGAACAGTGTGGAAAGCTGGGCCATAAATGAGCCAGAAAGGAGGGCCTGGGTCAGAGCAGGGAGGACTGCAGGCTTTCCCCCTGTTTTCTAAACCAGGAGTCTATTAAGAAATGATGGCTACAACAGAGCTCTCCGTTTCAGAGGCTGTCCTAAGCGCTCAGTACATGTTCCGTCTTCCCCTCCCTCAACCTCTGTGAGCTACATACTATTAGCATCCCCATTTTCCAGATGGGAAAACTGAAGCATGAAGAAGTAAAGGAACTTGCCTAAGGTCACACAACTAAAAGTGACAAGGATTCAAACCCAGGTACTCTGACTCTGGAGCCTGCATGCAGCGGCCCCAGGGCCGAGAGTTTCCTCATCAGGCTGGGTCCTCCTCACTGCTGGGCCGCCCATCGCCTCTCATCCCCTCTCTCAGGCAGACAGTGCGGGATGGCAACCAGGAGCCTGGGTTTTTTGGGGAGCATCTGTGCCCAGTCCAGAACATCTGCCTCCATTTTGATCTGATTACTCCCATTCTCTCTCCACCGGCAGGAGACAGCACCTGCTTTCTGTGGTCCTAATTGAGCCTCATTTTTGTTTTCATTTACTTAGCACCAGGATGGGAAGAATTGTCTCCAGTGCACAAATGAGAAATGGCAGGTGAAGAGGTGGGGGCGGTGCTTGCAAAGCCTCACTGTTTGAGCCAGGGGGGCCTTGGCCACGGACAGTTATATCCCTAACCCCCAAACCTTCAAGGACACTCCAGCTGCACTAGCCAATAAGGTCCTCATCCTCTGATGTGCAAGTCGGGCCGCTCCTTGATTTCATCCTGAGTTCAAACCCCGCCTCCACTATTTAGTAGTTCTGAGAACTTCGCTAAGATATTTAATCTTTTAGAGCCTCAGTTTCCTCATCTGTAAAATGTGGTTAATAATACCCGCCTTTCAGAACTGATGTGATGTAAATGATATTCCATTAAGCTTCTAACCTGGGGTCGCCCAGAGTAGGTGCTTAAGCATTTTCTCCATGTTTTATATAGTATCGTCCCCAAACCCCTATGAAGTACGTAGTATTATCACCCCCACTTTCCAGACGAGGAAACTGAGGCATGGAGAGGAGAAGTTACTTGCCTAAGGTCAAGTAGCAAAGGTCAAATGGCAAAGACTTCACATCCACCGGTCTCTCCTTCTCTCTGGACCGTCATTCCACACATCCTGCTCTTCATCCAAACTCAGCTGCTTCCATTTCCCAGCAGCTATGCCTTTGCGCATGCAATCCCCTCCACCTGGCTGCATACTTTAAGGTCTGTCTCTAATGCTGCCCCCTTCAGAAAGTCTTTCCAGATTTAACAGAACGGAATTTCTCTCCCTGCTTTGAACTCGGGTCTTTCTTGGATATTAAATCCAAGCGTTTGAACTCCAGCCCCAGCCCTGCTACCTAACTGGAGGATATGACCACAGATAAGTACCCCTGAAGCCCTAGTTTGTTCATCTGAAACACGAGACATACCGTGAATTTAGCTAGTCCTTGCTTCAAATCCTGTCCTCCCCTTTGACTAGCTGTGTGGCCTTGAGTGGTTTATTTAAGTGGGCCTCTGTTTCCATTCTGCTATTGTGAATAGAAATACTTGTCCAGTGCCTAGGAATCATGAGAAACAGCAGAGCAAGGTAGTTTGCACACCTGGATTCTGGAGCCAGAATGCCTGGGCTCAAATCCTAGCTCAGCATCCATGTGACCTTGGCCAAGTTATTTGACCTTTCTGTGCCTCGGTTCTTCCATCTGTGACAAGAAAATGCTGATAATGATACCTAACACAGTATTATGAGGGTTAAATGAGATAATACATGTAGAACAGCTCAAATAACATTCCCTGGTGCTTAGTAAGAGCCCAGTAAATACTAGTTGCTATAATATCTCACGAGTGTTTGGGGATTAATTGAGAAAGTACTTTGTAAATGTCCAAGTCGTGGACCAATATAAAGAATCTATTTTTTCTCTTCTGACCTGGACCTCTGCCATTCATTCCTGGCCTTATCACCCTCCACGGGCAGGGATCAGCCCCACGGTCTGCGTTGCTGCAAAGGCTTTGTCCTAAGCCCTATGCTCAGCAGGCATGAATCAGGTGTCCTGCTTGGGCAGACAGCCTGCCTCAGTTTCTCTGAGAGCCCGAGCTGTAGCCACACTGGGAGGTGAGGCAAGGAGTTGGCCCCCTGCCCTGGCCACAAGCCTGCTGCTAGCCCCCGTAGGTGTTTTCTGCAGAGGCCCAGTCCCATCTCTGGAGATGCCTGCAGTGTGCCATCCTGACCTAGGATCCACTGCAGAGGCAAGGTCTGCCTGGAGAGGGGCAGGGGAAAGACCTCCCAAGAAAGCTCTTGCTCTGACTTTGCAGAAATCCAGCCCTGCAGGGGCCCAGAAACTTCCTGTGTCCCACCCTCTTTGGCCTGGGGGACATCTCAGCGGGACAATCACTTTGCTGGAGTGGCAAGTGCAGGAGAGAAGGTTTCCCCCGAGTCTGCAGTTTGCATTTACTTTTCCAGCAGGTCAGTGAGCGCAGAGCCAATTCAGAGAATTGCCGAGGCAGCAGCAGCAGCTGTGCGGTCAGCCCAGCCTATCAGTCAGCCATCAGGGCGCTAACCAGGAGAGGCAGCACCACCGGCTCATCATGAAGATCTCGGGGAGGTCAGCACCGCTGAGTGAAGCTGCTGCCGCCGCCACCCAACGCCAGGCTCAGCCTCCAGCTCCTAACGGCGGGTGGTGGCTGTGACAGAGCCCACTGAGCACCCCAGGAGCAGCACAGAGGCAGCGGCACTCACATAGGGTCTTGTACAGTTGTTGAAATTGGCACCCCCAGGTTCAAATCCCAGCTTGCATCCACGAGCTGGGAGACCTAGGGCAAGTTCCTTAACCTCTCGGAGCCTCAATTTCCTTATCTGTAAAATGGGCACAGTAACAATGCCTACTTTACAAGGCTCTTGGAAGAACTGAAAAAGATTAACATGGAAAGCACCTAGTCAGTGCAAGAGCCACAGTGAGTACGCCCGATGCCTGTAATTATGGACTGTAATTATGGATTAGGACATTGTAGATAAGCATCCGTGGTCCAAAGTGGCCCAGCTTGGGCGGTTCAGATTCCGTGGGACTTAATTTTTCCATCTGGGTAGATAAGACAGAGACACTGCAAGATTATTCTCACTTTGTTTTCACAAATGTTTTCAAGAACCTACTATGTGTGAGGCTAAGGGCTGTTTCTGAAACTGGGGAGAGTAACTTGAACAGGACGCAGCCCGCCCACCCCCTCCAGTAGCTCACTAGTCTGGTTGGCGTGCCGATGTGGAACCCTGAGGATTAATCGAGAACCCAAGGGAGTTGCGGTGTGGAAGGGCAGAGGAAGAGACTGGCTCTGATGGGGACCAAGGAAGCTTCTGAGGGGGTGACATATGCAGGCCCGGGATAGGGCAAGGAGCTGCCCAAAACAGGTGGGGAATAATCCAGGCATGTAGAGGGAGCAGCCTGCAGTTTTCCTGGCGCCAGAACACGGAGGGTCTTAAATGTCACACCTGAGACCCAGGCTCTTATTCCCCAGCAGCAGGTACAGGGCATGTGACGCACCAGCCTCATACCAGCAGGTGCTGCTAGGTCAATGCATATTGCGTAGTGAAGGGAAAATGTGCTTGGTTTTGTAAAACCTGATCGTCTGTAGCTAACCCAGAGCCGCGCTGGATGAAGGTGGTTTTTTCACTCTCAGAAAGGATGCTCTGTGTCACAAAATGTTGTGCAACAATTTCCTTTATATAACAAATCTCCTTGGTGTCTTTTTCTTTCCTTTTTTTTTTTTTAAAGGAAATATACTTGGTATGCAAGAAGTGGCAGACCGCTGCCTTGAGCTTCTTGCCACGTTTCTTGCTTTAAAAAAATTTTTAATTGTAAATGTACATAACATAAAATTTAATATCTTAGCTATTTTTAAGTGTATAGTTAGAGTGCTAATTGTGCAACCAATCTCCAGAACTTTTTCATCTTACAAAACTGAAACTTTATCTCCATTAAAAAAATAACTCCTCATTTTCCCCTTGTCCCACCCCTGGCAACCACCGTTCTACTTCCTGTCTCTGTGAATTTGATGACTCTAGGGACCTCACATTAAGTGAAATCACGCAGTGTTTGTTTTTGGTTATTGGCTTATTTCACTCAGCAGAATGTTTTCAAGTTTCACCTATGTTGTAACGTGTGTCAGAATTTCTTTCCTTTTAAGGTTGAATAATATCCCATCGTATGTATATACCACATTTTGTTTCTCCATTCATCCATTGATGGACACTTGGGTTGTTTCTACCTCTTGGCTATTGTGAACAACGCGCTATGAACACGGGTCAACGAATGTCTGGTCGAGTTTCTACCTTGCCATTCTTTCAGGTGTATACTGAGAAGTGGAATTTCTGAATCATACAGTGATTCTGTTTTTAATTTTTTAAAGCTCTGCCTTATTATTTCTGGCCATAGACTCTTAGACACAGGAGGAACTCCAGAAACCACAGACCTCTGATTATGGGCAAGGAACTGGGGGCCCAGCAAAGGACCCTTTTCTTTTCTCCTGTTATGTGAGTTAGTGGCCCAGTCAAGACCAGAACCTAGAGTTTGAGGTTCTCGGTGTTCTCGGTATGTCTCTGGCACCTTTAAAGACAGATATGGAGCACCCCACTGTGACTTGATGGTTCTCATGTCAGTAGACGGGGCACAAGAGCCCAGAGAGACACGGGGCTCCTGAAATCACACAGCTGGCTGGCAGGTGGGTAGGCAGCCTCCAGGGCGTTCCAGCTCCCCAGGGCTCTGGGAAACTTCCCATTCTGAGCTTTAGTTTGGGAGACAGAGTCTTCCCCTCTGAGTCTCCAAAGCCCCAGCAAGTTGATGAGAGTGCTGTTGGATGCTGTGGAAAGGTCACATGGAAACCCCGATCCTAGCTGTGTGGCCCTAGGTGAGTCATTCTCTCTTTGTGGGCCTCAGTTTCCCTTCCTGTATAGTTGAGAATGGTGCAGATGGTCTCTCGGGGCTCTTGTACTTGGCTCTTCCCCATCTGAGGAAGCCTCAGTTTCTAGGGTGTTTACCAGCTCCCTCTGGTGGAGACCCCAGCAGTCCTTTATTTGGACCAGGGCTTCCATAGCCCCAGGATTCTCCGTTTTACAGGTAGGCAAACTAAGGCCCTGGGAACAAGAAGACTGCAAAGAGGGTGAGTGAGAACCCAGACATCCGGGCTCCCCAGACAAGGGCACTCGCCCCTTCCTTTGCTCTCCCTCGTCACTGTGACTGGGAAGGGGTGGGGTGCCCCAGCCCCAGCAGATTCTCTGCTGCTGGCTTCCAGGGGCCTCCACTCGAGGTCAGCACTGCAGGGGATTAAAGGGAACAGCCGCCCCCAGTGCTGTCACTCTCCAGCTCTGGGAGAGACCCTATGCCCTTTGGGTCAGTCTGTCACCCCGAGCTCATTAAGGATACATGAGGTTTCACGTGGGAGTGACGCCAAGAGGCAGCCGGATCTATAACAAACTTCCCCTTCCTCCCTGGCTGGTGGCGGCCAGTGTCCCTTATTTATCACGGAGCACTTAGGCAGCTGTTCTGGGCTCCTCCCTAGAGCACCCTCTTCCCTCTGCCCACCAACCAGGCTCCTCTCCTCTCTGCTTTAGCCAGTTCTGTCCTGAACTGCTCATGCCCCCAGGGGTTCTCGCGCAGAGGGCAGGCCTATCGCAGCCACACAGCGGCATCTGGGGCTGGGATTGCCATTCTTACCCATACATTCGAGGCACGGACGCCACCTCTCAGACGGGGAGGGGAAGAGACTCACTCAAGGGCACACAGTTGGTTAGTGGCAGAGCTAGGACTGGACCCGATTCGGGTTCATGGAATGTGCTGCTGAGTCCTTCTGCAGCTGTGCCTGCTTAGCGTGGCACTGGGGTGCCAGCAGGTTCCTGTAACCTCAGCGACCGAGTGGGTGACTCTGTTTTAGAAGCCAGTCTCCCTGGTGGATGATGGAGACTGCAGGTCTGGTCTGGGATTCCAGAGTATGCTCTGCCCTTGCTGGCTGTGTGTCCTTGGACTAAGCACCCAACTTCTCTGAGCTGTTGCTGCCCCATCCTCCTAGTTGGAGTCATAACTAGTACACCATCCATCCTGCCTCGCGGGGCTGTGAGCCCTGTGTGATAACGCTGTGGGGCTGAGAAGCCCTTGCAGCCGGTGGCTACTGTTTTACCCTTGTCGTTAGAGTGTAGTGCTCTCGGGGAAAGAGTAACTCTGGAATCTTCTGAAGGAAGACCTGACTCCCACCCTAGGGATTCCAGAAAAGCTCAATTTCTACCACCTCCAACCCCAGGACTCCCAGCCAGAGGGGACAGTCAGCCAGCCCCTCTTTGACAATGCCTTATTGTCATTGAGGTCAGAGTCAGAGGAGCCTGAGGGACTTTCTTGTCTAGATGCTGAGGCACAGAGAGGGAAAGGGCTGGCCCAAGGTCACACAGCAATTGGTGGAGGACTGTGGTCTCTTTTGGCCAGTCCATGCCCCTTGCCCTGTGCTGCTGGCAGGGAGGGGCATGGGGCCTGGCTCAGAGGAGGACCTACAGAGGAGGATCAGAGGCAGAATCCCCTCTCCTAGGACACCCCCATGAAATGGGGTGGGATGGGAGAGGCTTCTGAAGGCCCAGACAACTGGCCTTACTGACCCAAGGGATGGAAGAGGCCCCTGCCAATCACCTTGTGCCTAGGATTGAACTCGGGGCTGGGACAGGAGTGGTGGATTCCAGTCACGGTGAAGCAATTATCCTGGCCACCTGGTAGCATTTGGGCCTTACCCTAACCATCCTCATGGGTAGGCAGCCTCCAGGGCATTCCAGCTCCAGTTTTCCAGTGGAGAAAACTGAGGCTCAGTGAGGTTAAACGGTTTTCCTAAGGCTGCGCTGCTTTGATTCTGCTTCGATTGAACCCAGCTCTACCGGCCTTCAGAGTGCACCCTTCTCCCTGTACCATGTTACCTTCATGTGTACCTTTGGGCAGGCCCAGGCCCAGGCCCAGGCCTCAGGTTCTCTCGTTCTGGCCCCTGCCTCCCTCCTGGGAGGGGGCTGGGCTGTGCCTTATGCCTGTTTCCCCTTGCCCTGTGGGCTCTGGTCAGAGCCTGGCCACAGTAGGCACACCAGGCTGCCCTGGTGAGTGGTGACGTCAGATTTAGCACACTGTCATGCCATTGCCGCCCCAGGCAGCATCAGCAGCTGCCTGGCTGAATAATTCATGGGCCTTGTTTATTCTTCCCTTTTTGGCTGTGAGTGGCTCTCAAAAGCCCACACAGCCCCCTCCCAGGTCCAGCTGCCCTGGCCTCCATCCCCTCTCCAACTTGGCCACCAGAAAGCTGCTCTAGGACTAAGCCTTGTGCACCAGCCATGAATTATTCAGGCCTCATTTGGCTGGAGTCAGCGTGAATATTGGGGCTGAAGGAGAGTCTGGGCCATGTGGTCTGTCCCATTTGGGGCACGTGGAATAAGCACCTGGGAGACAGAGATGGAGACATCTCCATCTCCAGCTGCATGTCCATCTGAGCGAAACCCAAGTCCTGTTGGATTCAGAGTCATCTGCCATTGTGAGCCCAGGGAGCAGAGGGCACCTCTCTGAATGCTCCCTAAACCTGAAGCACAGAGACTCACGCACAGCTCACCATCAGTGCTTGGGGATGCAGCTTGTATCAGTCAGCAAAGGGGTGACACATTCTATCAGAAGGGCCAAGACAGCCCCTGAGGAGTGAGACAACCCAGGTGTAAATCCTGACCCTTCTAATTTGCAGCCGAGTAGCATTGGGCAAGGTCCCTAACCTCCCCGTGCTCAGTTTTTGCATCTGCAAAATGGGGATAGCAGTAGTTCCCACCTGGCGGGATTGTTGGGCAGAGTGAACGAGAACATACCTCTAACACACCGGGATGTACTGTATTACCTGTTCTACCTACACACTACACTGCATTGCCGTGGCTTGGTTATCTGTTTGCCTCTCCCGTCATCCTGAGAGCTTTTTGTAAGAAGGCACTGGGTCGTATTTTTCTCGGCATCTCCAAGAACTGGCCCTGTGGTGGCTCCTACTAGAGGCTTGGTAAATGCTTGTTGAACGAATGAATAAATGAATGAGTGAGAAATTGCTCCCCAGAGATGCCATGGGCTGATTTATGAGTCAGTGAGGAAGCTCCTGATTGCCACGAGTGCTCCACTGCGTCCTGATTCACCAGGCATTTCACAGCGAGGAATGGATGCCCTCGTGAGAAAGGTGCTCTTTCAAGCTCCTCCCCTCTCATTAAGCTGTGGTGGTTCTGGGAGTCAATGAATACATGTGGGGTGTAGGAGTTGGTGATGGTGGTGGATGATGATGATAAAGGGGTAAATCCTATGACTTGAGATGGGGTAAAAAGGCAGAAGAAATAGCTGATCCACTGCTCCAGCCTATAGACATCATGCTTTTCATGGGCAAGGATTTGTGGCTTCTTGCCTGTATTCCTGGTACGTGGAGCACAGGACGCACACAATAGAAGCTCACTGAGTGAATGAGTTTCCTTAGTCCTTAGGCAATCAGGCAGAGTCAGGACTTGCTCCCTTCCCAACCCAGCAGACATATTCCTCAACCTGCCCTGAGTCAGTTTCTATGGCTCTTCCACCTGGTCCTTTACCTCAGTTTCCCCAGCCATGCAAATGGGCCACGTGATGTACTTGCCTTCCCCCGGTAACCTCATCCAAACTGTCTGGTCCTGGCTCCACTAGGCTTGCCTGGCTGGACCCCTGGCCATCAGGCTTCTGACAACCGCTCAGACTGCAGAGCACACATCAAACTATTTTGATATTTTTGTTGCTTTCAGAAAGACAGCTTCCAAGATTCAAAACCAGGTGGTGTTGGTCTTTTTTTGGAGGTGCTAGTTAATAATTTAACTTCACACAATGATAATTTTATCTCGTTGCCGTTGGTGGATTTGTGGTGATCTCATCCATCTGGTATCTGGTACTCAGCACTGAGCAGCTCTCCCGCTGTGTATTGGAACGTGCTCTTAGGAGAATTTCCCCACCAGAGGCACCTGCATGGGAGGTCTCCCGAACCCATCTCCTCGGCTAGGCTCCTGCAGTCGGGGGGGGGGGGGGGGTTGCGCGGCTTTTTGGTATCTCTCAAGGGCTCTTTTGCCTGGAAACAGAGGATGGAGCCACTCACCTTTCAGCGGTGATCATCTTGGTTTCTGTGAAAATGGGTATCAAGAGGAAGCCCAGTGTTAGCCCAGTGTTAGCCCGTCGTTGGCTTGAGAGAAGGTCACACCTGGCCCCAGCCTGCCTCCCACAGACAGGGGAACTGAGGGTAAAATCTGGGAAGCTAATAGTTATGTATGTAGCAGACAGTCACAGCCTGTCCTAGAGGCCAAGTCCCATGGCTCTCCCATACATCCCCCCTTCGTTCCAGCTGACCCATTCTTCAGGCCCCTGTCCTCGAACAAAGAGACTGGGCATTTGGTGGGGAGTGGTCCAGGAGCATTTTGAACACAAATAAGGGGTGAGCACTCAGGCTCCCTTTTTCCATAAGGAGAGGACTCTTAAAACTCTGGGGATCGGGCCCTAATTGCACCCCTGCTGGCAGTGGAGAGTGGAGGATAAGCCCTAGGGAACTGGCAGGCAGGGCTGGGCATTCCTTCTGAATGTGTGCAAAACCCTGCTGTTCTCCGTAACAGGCAGGTGTTACTGGTATCCCATTATCCAGAAATGGGCGTGACCTGGAAAAAGCAGCAGAGCGAGGACCAGCGGAGAAGCTGGTCTTAAAACCCTGGGACTTTTGAGAGGGAGCAGTGAGGCTGGAGCAGGAGGCAGCAGCCAGGCTCTAGGGGACCATGGTCGACGTCATCTTAGCCTCTGAAGGATGTGAAGCCAGGAGTGACTTCACTGCTGAGGGGAGACCCTTTGCCTCTAGGGGCTTTGGTTCATTTTTCTGCTACTCGGGAGAGCGCTTGGGGAGGCTGTTGGAAGCAGCTCTCTGCCCAGCCTGGGCCCAGGGCTTTATTGAGTCTTCTCTGATGGTCTGATGGGGCTATGGAGCTAGGTGAGGCTGCTGGGCTCCTCCCCTCTGCCTACCAGGGTTCTCAGGTTCCCCTCTACCCAAAACTGGGCCTCGGGTTGGGCTCAGACCACGCTAATGAGATGCTAATATTGAAGACCAGATTGACTGTGGCTTCCAAATGTTTGGGGACCCTCCTGACAGCTCGAGAAGCCCCCCAGCCACTCTGGGCAGCTTGAGCTGTAAGCCAGGATGTTCTCCCAGCGATTGTACCTGTCACTTCTCATTACAGCTGATGCACATAGTACCTGTCCAGGGCCATAATGGGTCACATTCCCCCCCAGAGCTCCCAGGGAGGCTGATTGGTGCCTGGTCTGGTGGGGTCTCTGGGGACTCTGGAGGTTTCACGGGGCCAGGATCAGTTCTTACTCATTCCGTACCCCTTTGGCTGCAGCTGAAGTGTCAATCTCACAAGGACCCCACCTGCTTAGAACAGCATGGTGACTTTTCTTCATTTTGGGTTTTCCGACCCAGGGCCTGCCACAGTTTGTGTTCAGACAAATCCCAACTGTGACACAAGCTTTCTCCCCTGAATGCTTAGAATTCAAAAACCTTAGAAGGTCAGACAGAACAGTCCTTAATGATCAGCAAATGCAGGTGTTTTTTTTTTTTTTTTTTTTTAGCATTAGTTTTAATTTGCTTTAAAAACTGTCCAACTAAGATATATGCAAATTAAAAAAATTTAAAATACCAAAAGGCTTGTAATACAAAAGCATAATCTTTTCCCACCCTTCCTACCTCCACTCTTGCTCTCCAAGGACAACCCATTATAAACTCTTAAAGCTGATTCTTTTGCTGTTGGCCTTCCTATTTCTTAATAACCTGCATATGATGCTGTTTCTTGCTTTTTCCCTTTTAGAGATCATCTATTGTCTGCCTGTTATGGTGGACAAGGATTTTGCCCTATTACCCACCCCACTTCTGTCCCTTCTTCCTCATAGAGTTATAGTGTTCTTTGTTTGGTCAAGTCTATAACATTATTATGAAAATAAATGTGGCTCACGTCAGAGTCACTCAATGGATTATGATTTTGTTTTCTTTCTCATACATTTTTTTTTGTGTGTGTGTGTGTGTGGCAAAGACAGTGCTCATCAGCTATCCATCTGTTCCTTTACATGTCTCAACTTCCCTTCCAGTCAGGTTAGGGTCATGTAACTACGTTATCCCTTTGGGCTAAGGCAGTTAAGAGCTTGTGTGCCTCTTCCATCTCTGTCTTCCCTAGTGGAGACTGTGCAGGCCGTGGGTTCCACATGCAAGTACAAAGAGGAGAACTGCCTGGTCCATATGGCATGTGATGTGAGAGAGAAATAAACTCTTATTGTCTATCGTGATATCCAGTATTAACTATTTGGATAAATATCCCCAGAGCAAATAATCACCTCGCATTTGGAATTGCATCGTTTTCTTAAATTTCTCCAAATGGTGCATCAGATCTGCCATCCCATTAGCAGTAGTATTTCGTTCACAAGTGTTGTCTTACTTCAGCTTATCTATCAATCTCTTGCTCTGGATTCTTCCCTCTTGGAGCCCTGAATTTCTTGTTTCAATCTGGCTTATTACTCTCTAGGCCTGCTGCCAAGTTGTTAATCCTGGGAATTTCCTACCAGTCTTCTGTGTGGAATCTCCTGTGTCCTGGATTCTATTTTCTTGGTTAAGTTTCCACTTTTGCTAGAGCACATCCTCTGGTAGCTTGCTAATTAAAAGAGTGTGAAGTGAATCCTTACATATCTAAAAGCATATTTGTATTCTCGACGTATATGTTAATTGTGTGTCTAGGTATAGAATTCTATATTAAAACAATTTCCCCAAGAATTGTACACTGCTTCATTGTTACCTAATATCCAGTGTGGCTCTTGAGAACTCTTATAGCCATCCTGATTTATGTGGCTTTGTATAAAACCTGTTTTTTCTTGCTGGAAGCTTTTTGAATGATCTCTTTGTCTGTATGTTCTGACGTTTTACAACAATATGTCTTGGGGACGGGTCTCTCGATTGTTCTGGCTACTTGGTACGTCCTTCAATCTGGAGGTTCGTATCTTTTATTTTTTTTTTTTTTATTTTTTTTTTTTTTAATTAATTTATTTATTAGTTTCAGGTGTACAAAACAAGGTAATACTTAGACGTTCATCATTTATATCCCTCATACTGTGAACCCCCCTCCCCCCATCCACTATCCCTCCGACCTCACACTGAACCATCACATTATATATATAAAATTATAGTTGGCATTCATTAATGTTTAGCTTCTGATGTACAATGCCATGATCAGGTATCCACAGTATCCCTGAGGTGGTCTCCCAAATAGGACGCATGTCCATCGGATACCCAACAAAATCTTTACAACATTATAGAATACCTTCCCCAAATTAATTTTCAAAAGAAAAACCCTGAGGCCATCTTGTGGTTACCAGCTGCTTCCAAATCCCTTCACCTTTCCCCTTATCCCCAACCCCCTCCCACACACCCATCTAACCACTCTCGGTTTTTTCTCTGCGTCCCCAAAACTGACTCTGATTAGTTCATTCACATAGTCTTTTCTTTAGATTCCATATATAAGTGAGATCATATGGTACTTGTCTTTCTCTTTCTGACTTATTTCACTTAACATAATGTTCTCTAGATCCATCCATGTTGCTGCAAATGATAAGATTTCTTTCTTCTTTATGGCTGCGTAATACTCCATTGTATTATGTACCACAGCTTCTTAATCCAGTCATCTACCGATGGGCATTTTGGTTGTTTCCATATCTTGGCTATTGTGTAAAGTGCTGCAATAAACATAGGAGTGCATACAGATTTTTGAATTGGAGTTTTGGATTTCTCCGGGTAGATGCCTAGGAGTGGAATTACTGGATCATAGGGTAGTTCCATTTTCAGATTCCTGAGATACCTCCATACTGTTTTCCATAGTGGCTGCACTAATCTGCAGTCCCACCAACAGTGCACTAGCGTTCCCTTTTCTCCACATCCGCGCCAGCATTTGTTGTTTGTTGATTTATTGATAATAGCCATTTTGACTGGAGTGAGGTGGTATCTCATTGTGGTTTTTATTTGCATTTCTCTGATGGTTAGTGAGGTTGAGCATTTCTTCATATGTCTTCTTGCCTTCTGTATGTCCTTCTTAGAGAAATGTCTCCCCAAGTCCTCTGCCCATTTTTTAATTGGGTTGTTTGTTTTTTTGGAGTTGAGTTGAGTAAGTCTTTTATAGATTTGTGATATTAATCCCTTATCAGATATATCATTGGCAAATATCTTTTCCCATACAGTAGGATCCCTTTTTGTTTTATTGATGGTTTCCTTTGCTGTGAAAAAACTTTTTAGTTTGATGTAATCCCACATGTTTATGTTTTCTCTTACTTCGCTCGCGCGAGGGGATATATCAGTGAAAATCTTACTCCGGGTAATGTCCATGAAGTTTCTTCCTATATTTTCTTCTAGATATTTTATGGTTTCAGATCTTACATTTAAGTCTTTAAGCCATTTTGAATTTGTTTTTGTATATGGTGTAAGGAGGTGGTCCAGCTTCATTTTCTTGCATGTGTCCGTCCAGGTTTCCCAACACCACTTATTGAACAGACTATCTTTACCCCATCGTACATTCTTGCTTCCATTGTCGTAGATTAGATGGGCATATAGGCATGGATTTACGTCTGGACTCTCTATTCTGTTCCATTGATCTATGTATCTATTTTTATGCCAGTACCATGTTGTTTTGATTACTGTAGCCTTGTAGTATAGTTTGGAGGTTCGTATCTTTTAGTGCTGGGAAATTTACTTGAATTATTTCTTTCATAATTCTGTTCCATCTGTTTTCTCTGTTAAGTGGGTACGAGGCCCTGGGTTGATAACTGGCATCAGCCATGGTTAAGATGATGTTACGTACCAAACCAACCCCAAACTTGGTGGCTTAAAACATCATTGCTTTTTCTCATGGATCTGTGGCTGAGAGTCGCTGATTTAGGCTGAACGTGGCTGAGTGGTTAATGTCCACTGGGCTTATCCATATATCCTGGGGTAGGTGAGGTTGATCTAGGATGGGGTTGACTGGCAGAGTTTAGCTCTGCTCCAAATGTCTGTCACCCTCACTGAGCAACCAGGGCACTAGCCCAGGACTGTGCTCATGGAGATGACCAAGAAGCAAGAACTCAATGACATCAGAGCTTGCAAATCTTGGGTCATCTCCCCTCGCCACTAACATCAGATGGCAAAACCCAAAGTCAAGAGGCCTCTGTCATGTGGGGAACTGCAACATCACGTGGCAAAAGATCTGAATATATCAGGATGAGTAAAGAATTAGGGCAATCGATACCATCTACCACAATCGTTTAAATGGTGTATTTTTTCTTTTTTTTTTCCTAGAAAAGTTTGGTCTACTTTCTAGAAAATGTTGTTGACATTATTTTACAATATATGTTGTATATTCTATTTCACATTTCTGATTTTCTAGAGTGCTTTCTTGTTCTCCATTTTTCCTTTTTCGTAGCTTCCCATTCTTCTTTTATGAATGCAATATGTTTTCTGTCTCCATTAGAATATTTGTGGGAATTTTTCTGTGTTTTTTTTTTGGTTTTTGTGTTTTGTTTATTGAAATTCTTTACAGTATCTCTCTTTCCCCCTGGGTTGTCGACCCACCTTTGCTTTGCCTGATCTCCATGTTGGTGGTACAGCACAGAGCATGGTGGGCTGGAGTGTGGACTTGGAGGAAGACTGCCTGGGGCCGTAACGCAATTCAGTGGCTCACTAACAGTTGACTATACTTGGGCTTAACTGCTTTCTTCCTCAGAGTCGTCATCTGTTAAACGGGAACAGAAAAAGTACCTGCCTCCTAGAATTGTTGGGAGGACTAGAAAAGTCATCTCATGGAAAGTACCTGGAAGCATTGCTAGCACACGGCACGAAGCCTTGGCGCGATTCCATGCTGGAATCTCTTCTGAAAAGCTCTTCTGATTGGAGGTTTCAGGTCCAGAAGTGAAGCCTGTGAAAAGGTGTACTTTAACGTAGAGTAGAGGGTGGCAAGCCTGTTCTTTTAGTTACACATCGTACTGGCATGGTAAGCTGTTTTTTGTTTTCCTCCTGTTCAGAGCAATTTCCCCTCCAATAAAGGGGGCGGTGCAGAGTTTTAGGACTGATGGGGGTGAGGAACCTGGCACGCTCAGTGATTTCTGTTTAGGTTTCCACTTAATCCCCATTTCTAGCTCCAGGCCTCACTTTCACCTTCATGCACTGGTGTCTGAGCCCCTCAGGGTGTGCTCTCTACATTTTAGAGGGTCCTAGGAGAGAAAGGCAACATAGAAGTCAACCTGGAACTTTCAAACTGAGCTGCAGAACCTCTTATTCAAATGAAACTTTCCAGGGCAGCCAATGTGTAGAGCACAGGAAAGGACCACCCCAGTGGGGCCTGGAGACCCCCACTTCCTCACCCCCCACCAGCCTCCTTCTGAGACATTGGTTCTCCAGCACTCAGTTTGAAAACACTGAGACACAATCATCCCTGCCCTCATTTTACAGATGGCCAACCTCAGCTAAGAGAGGAGTGACTGGAACATGGCCTCTGCGCCCCTCCCCCAAGTTCAATGCTTTCCCTTCCACACTTTGTTGTCTCTGAATAGAAAGTATGGTTGCTGATTTCCGTTTCACTGTTTTTATTTTTTTATTTTATTATTTTTTTTTTTTCGTTTCACTGTTTTTAAAAAGTTAAAGTCTCAACTTCCTCGCCACAAATTCCTCTTGGGTCTGGCTTCTCTGATTCTGTCTTGACATTCTATTTTCATACCTGCCACCTCTGGAGATAATGGCAAGCAACACATAATTGCTACCTGCTGGATAAAGTAGCTCTACCATTTATGTGACCTAAAATGTTCTCTTCCCATCACTTGGCCCCCACCAAGCTCTGTGATCTGAGCTTCCCCCACTCACCCCGTTTAGGAGCCTCTGTTCTAGTGAACAGAATGTCTGCCCCCCTAACCTGCACCCCACACACTAAAACCACGCAGGTCATGGATTCTAACAGCCAGCCAGGGTGGAGAACACCTCCATCTGTTTCTCTGTCTCTCTAGGGCAAAATTCTATCTTCTTTTAAGGTTCAGCACAAATGCCACTCTTTTGGAGAAGTCTAGTCTTGAGTAAATTACTTGATCTCTTGAGCTTTGTTCATTCATCTGTAAAATTGGTGGCATGGGGCCTGCCTTCCTGGGTTTTGGGGGAGATTAAATATGCTACCATAAGACTTGGTACAGAGCTGGTCACACACACACAATTGGTTCAACAAATGTTAGCTATTATTATTGTGTGTGCATCTATTGTAAAAATTTTCCTTTCTGTCTCTTGGTATATGTCTAACTTTTCCACTAGGTGGATGGGTCTTAGCTCTGACTACACATTAGAATCACCTGGGGGGGGTGCTTTTTAAAAATATGGGTCAATATCAATTGACTATGAATCTCTGGGGATGGGGTCCAGACTCTAGTATTTTAAAAGCCTCTCAGGCCATGGATTCTATTGAGTAATCAGGGTTGAGAATGCTGAATTGGCCCGTAAGCGAGCTGCCCCGCAGCAAATCCCAGACACTGCCCATCTTTAAATTATATACAACATCTTACATCCAGGATTCCATAACTGTGGAATGGATGAAGAAATGAATAAGTATTAGAAACAAAGTCAAAGTCGGAATGAGAAGGTCTTTGGGGTCACTTTGGGTTTTGCATTGAGGTTAATGGGGCTCAGCCCTGGTTGGCTGATGGGGGCCCAGCAGAGGACCCTGGGAGGCCTGTGTGCATCTGAAAGTGGGGCTCTGGGAGTCACATTTACATGTAGCTTGGGACTCACAAGTTTTCCTTAGACCTCATCGCAATCCCGTGCATAGGTGCTTATTTTTACTCTTAGTTTTCCTAGTCACCTTACTGGACAGATAAGGACGCTGTGGCCCAGGGACATCGTGGCTTGTCCAGAGTCTCCCTCCTGCTCAGAGAGCTGCAGAGCGGGCCGTGGACCTGTGTCTCCTGACTTGGTCCTCCGCTTGGTCTGTCTCTTTGGAGGGAGGCTCAGAGCCTGCACACCGTCTTCCAGGAGTGGGTTATGCAGAGGAGTGGGGAGTCCCCTGTGAGAAGTTGGCTCCAGGGCTGGGGTTCCTCTTGGGGACACGTGTGAGGGGGCCTGGGGAAGCTTCGGCAGTCGTGGAACTCGTGTGTGTGTGTGTGTGTGTGTACCATGTGTGACACTACATGGGTGACTATGCTTGTGTGTTTCGTGCTTCCTGTGTGTGGTGCCTGTGGCTGAGCACGTGCGCCCACTGCAGCGCCCACTGCCATGTGTGCTGTTGTATGGGAGGCGTGTTTATCGTTGCTGTGTCAAGTATGCGCTGTGTCTTCAGAAGCCCCTTGAGTTCCTCAGAGCCTGCTTGTGAAGCCATCAGGAGACCTGCTGCCAGCTGAGAGTTCAGGGACTTGAGTGGCTGCCACTCCCCAGGAAAGAGCACAGTGGGGAATGTGCTGTCCTCGAGGCTGGGCTCCAGTGCCCTTGTGGGCACCCGTGTTTGTCCAGCACCCCACACCTTCCCTCTCTCTGTCCCTGCTGCCCCAACCACAGTGCCTTCTTTCCGGAGAAGCAGGCACATGTGACAAGGAGGCTGCCTGCGGCTTTTCCTGTCCTGCCAGGCCCCTCGCTGCCTTTGCCTGCTGAGCCTTCCCATCTGCCAGGCTCAGCTTCGGTGGGAAATTTCCCTGGGCACCTTTACTCCTGATTGTGTGTTAATCGCTTCATCTCCTGCCTCTCCATCCACCTCAGAACTGGTGACAGGGTCACCTTGCCACATACCTTAACCCCTGTCCCAGTAGGAGGTGGGAGGGGCAGGCAGCGGCCAGGAGAGCAGGTTAAGGGATATTTAGGCCAGGACTGAGGTCACCACAAAGAGGGTGCTACGTATTAGGAGCTATGTACCCGAATCTGGGACCACTGGCCCCTTCCTCCCTCTACTCTTGTATTAAATGCATAGAAGACCATCTCAGGGGTTGAAGTTCCTTGAAAAGAGACTACCCTTTCATTGCTCAGGTCCTGCAGGGGATGTGCCATGCCTGTTTCATGTCAGGAGAGGGGTCTTTTCCAGAAAGATGGAATATGCTAACTTAAGACTTGGCACAGTGCTAGTCTCTGTGGAGGGGTGGTGGCTCAGAGGGGCATAGCTTATCTGGTTGAAGGCAGGGGGTTGGTTTCGGAGGGCCAGGGTCTTCCTCATGTTGCCTCCTATTAGTGATATCAAGGCTCTCTATCCCCTCCATCACATGAGACTACCCTCTTTCCCCACACTTCCCCCTGAGCTCCCACAGGCATCCCCTCCCCCTATTGCTCTCATCTTCAGGCCTTTAGTTCTTAGATAAAAAGGATAAAAAGGACTTCTTCCAGCATCCTCTGCTGATTGTGCTAAGGGTGAGTTGAGGCCCAAGGCAAGAACCTTTTTTTCAAGGGCACATGGTCTTAGGTCTTTTTCTGACGCTCTGGCCACCCTGCTGTTTGATACTGGGCACCACTGCTGCCCTGTGTTGGATTCTTACCAATCAAAGAATCCAATCAAAGACTTTGCAGTCACTCCATGCTCCATCCTGGGGCATCACAATGAGGTTCTAGGGTTCTCCTGTGCAGGGACCCAGGCCCTCTGGACCATCCAACTTCACAGGAAAGGAATGCCTGAGTAAAGGGATACTCAGAGGCCCCAGTGGTGACAGGAGGCCATGGGGCAGGAAGGAGACAGCTTCCTGACCTTGACCTCCATCTCCACGGCCAAGCCAGATGGTAGTGGTGGGAGCAGCAGAGTGACCGAGACAGAACTTGCCAGGAGTGGAGAGACTGCCCTGGCTGGGGCAGGGCCCACAGACTGTGAGCCCCTGAGGGCATGTCGGGTTCCTCTCTGTGTCTCTAGTTCTTCACATGCTGTCTCCTCAGAGCTCTGTGAATGTTTTTTTAAAACACGGAATAACTGCATGGAGAAGAGAGGAGACATTTGGTTAGCTAGCCAACTGAGGAAAGAGGAGGATCTTGGGTTATGGCACCAAGTGGAAGAAAGGAGAGGAACTAGGGGGAAATGACAAGATATGACAGGTTAAGTTATGTTGTGGTAACAAACAAACCCCAAATCTCAGTGGCTTAAAGCAACAAAGATCTATTTCTCACTCATGTCCCATGTCTATATGCCCCCATATACTAGATGCCCCCATATTCTTTTCTCACTATAGTCACTCAGGTACCTAAGATAATGAAGCAGCCACTGTCTCAGACATCAGATCTCACACTAGCAATTCAATAGTCAGGGTAAAAGCGACTCTTTCCCTCATATCCCATTGGCGAGAATTCGTCACATGGCTACTTTTGCTCATATCCAAACACAACCCTACCATGTGCCTGGAAGACAGACATATTTGATGAAGAGGACGAATAAGAGCAATTTCAGAATTAGCCATGGGAAGCTGGAAGGGGCAGGGTGTAGCTAACATTTCAGATCTCCACTGACCTATACCTCAGAGCTCCAAGCTTGTGGATTGTGCTTTCCTTTAGGATCATAAAGTCATACATTGGCCCCTGGAAAAGAAAGGGAGAAGACAGGCTGCAGGCAAATTGCACTGAGCACCAACTGTGTGCCAAGCTAGGCTGAGCTCTAGGAATACAAGAGGGACACAGGTCCTGCCCCAATGGGTCCAATAATTATATAAGAAACAGTAAAATATAAAATAGGAAGATTTGATATCCTAGATCCAAGGTAGAAATGGACCCACCAAGGAAAGAGGAAGTTCTATGGTCTGGAGCTGTACAGGGTGGTTGCTGCATTTTCTCCTGTTGCCTCAAAGTTGGGGCTGCCCAACAAAGACCCAGGCCAGTGCTATTCCCTGGTTTCCAGTTCTTGCCTCTACCTTACCCAGGCCCCTCCAAGATTAGGAATCTCTGTACATGGAGCCATTCCTGGGGGAGGACCAAAGACTCACCCCAAAGTCTTAAATGTGCACTGATGTTGTCTCAGTGAGTTATGGGCTCTTATTAATGGGAATATTTCATTTTGATTACATTTTTACATTTTCCTGTTGACATTATGCTCCCTTTGTTCTAAGCTCCCCAATGCAATCAATAAAAAGACCAAAATGAGAGAGAGAGAGAGAGAGAGAGAGAGAGAGAGAGAGAGAGAGAGAGACTGAGAGAGAGAAGAGAGGAAGATTGGGAAGACTGGACCCCTTCGTTTGGGCAGGATAGGTTTGCTTTTCAATCATTTGGAGCAAAATCCTTCCCTCGTCAAACCTGGCTTTGTGTAATTTGGCTTGAATGAGAAAGAAATCGAAGGAGTTGGAGTTAATACCAAATGTAACAGTGTCAGCAGAAGGAAGATAAGGGGTCAAACAACACATGTGTGTGCTCATATGAATGACAGCTTCACTAAAGAATCATAGCTGCTAACAATTGAATCCTTTCGTGGCCCCTTTTCGCCTTCAGAGTGAAGTCCAAGGTCCTTAACTCAGATTGAAAGACCCTTCTGTTAGGTCAGCGGCGGGCATGGTCAAAGCGGCCGGGAGCCAAGTCATTCCCTTCTGCAAGTCAGACCCCTCCTCACATGGCGGAAACTGGGGCCCCTGGCGTTTCCCCGAAAAGGCAGCAGACCTTGGTGCCATAAGCAACTCGGGACACAGCCGCTCTCGCCCGCCCCATCTGCGCTGGGGGGCCTGCTCATCTGCCACCTCACTCAGCCAACCCCCACCCCCAAAATTGCATGTATGCCTCCCTCCCTCTACCCTGCGCACGACTTCACCGGTCCAGTCTGCGGGGACCCGTGAACCTCGCCCGGGAGCACAGAATAAAGCACTCACTTTTCTCAACCCGCCTGACTCTCTTAGCCTCATTATCTCGCTGCAAGCCTTACAACTTCCTGTTTCCATGCTGTCTTTCCCTCTTGCTTTCCCTTCCCTTTGACAGCCCCCTGCACCCACACTCTAGTTCTAGGCTGCATTTCTTACCCTCACGCAAACATGACTCATGCCTCAGTGCCTTTGCCTTGGCTGTTCCCTCTGCCTGAGATGCCCTCCAAGTCACCTACTTGGAAAATTCCTCCTCCTTCTTGCGGCCCTGGCTCAAGGGCCTCCTCCTCTGTCAACATCTTTGTAGGCTACTACTCCCTACTCCCTGCGTGGTCTTCTTTATGCCACTGCTGTCTTTCGTGCAAATTTCCATCCCAGTCCTTATTCCGACTGAGAGTTGTTTTCACGCTTGTCTCTCCAACTAGGCTGTAGAATCCTGGAGGGCAATGATGATGTCATATTCCTTTTTCTATCTGTTGTATTGACTATAAAGCCTAGCACGTAGCTGGAGCTTAGTATACATTTATATAATAAACTGAGTGAATGAAGGAGTAAACGAATGAATGAATCGGAGAGCATCTGAAGGGGCACCTAGTGTAAGCTCCCGCTGAAAACCAGAATTCCTACTGTAGCAAGGGTCAACCAGCTATAGCCCGTGGACTGAAATCTGCCTGCTGCCTGTTTGTGTGAATAAAGTTTTATTGGAACATCATCCTGTGTATTTGTTGACATACTGTTCCTGGCCACTTTCGCACTATAGGAACAGAGCTGAACAGTTGGGATCGCATGGTCTTCAGTCTACAGTATTTCCTACCTGGCTCTTGACAGAAAAGTTTGTCTACTGCTGTTCTATAACATTGGCTCTTAACCTGTTTGGGACTAGAAATACCTTTGAGAATTTGATAAAAAGCTTCAAAATTGAACACACGCACATACACAGGACATTTTGCATTCCATTTCAGGAGGATCAATGACCGCTTGAATCCCGTCCATCAGTCCCCCTGGGGGTCCATGGACACCACGTTAAACTTCTGTTGCCTAAAGCTAGTGAGACTAGAGCTGAGAAAGTGATGGAGAACATGGTACTGTGGCTGGAGAAGGAGATAAGGGTAAAAGTTATATCTCTTAAAAATCAAAGCTTAAAAAAAGAGAGAATGCCTTGCCCTAAAGCACCTCTGACATATAGTTGGCCACTTTGTGGATAATACCTCCGGTCCCAGGATACTCACCAAAGGACATCATATTGTGCTGTGGCAGGAATGCACAGCTTGGGAGGGAAGCCCATCCTCACACGCAGCTGAGCTCTTGTAGTGGAACTCACTGGTCCTCCTGGGTGTTGAGTCTGTGGGTCAGTGGGCATAAGCTGGTTTTCTGAGCTGATGAGGAGAGGTGGGTAGAAACCCAAAGGCCGGGAAGAGCCTGCCCTGAATTTCCTGAAACTCCACAGGGAGGGGCAGGGAAGAGAAGCTGGGACCATTACCTTCCAGCCTCCCTTTCTTAAAAACAAGGGGTAGAGGGAGACCGTGTGTGTCTGGGAGCTAATGAAGTCATAAGCAATAGGACGCGTTAGGCCTCTGGGAAGCAAACTGTGAGCCAAACTAGCTCATTTTTTTTTAGCAGAATTATTAAATCAGCAGATGAAGGAAACACATTAGATATTATGAATCTCGCTTTTAGCAGAGCCCTTGATAGAGGGTTGTGTAGATTGCTAAATTTATTCAACTCGGGGCTTGGAGGGAAGCTGCCATCATTGGGATCCCCAGTGGGAGGGGTGCGGGATGAGGAAGGTAATGTTTAATGACTATCTGGGCCAGGTACTGTGCTGGGGGCTTAGGTCCACTACCTATTCACCCCCCACAATACTCGGCTAGGCAGGGGTGACTGCCCTTATTTCAGAAGGAAAGAAGGACAGAGGGGTGAGGCACCTGTTCTCAGCTCCCACAGAGGCAGTGGCTGAGGTTATGGTGGAATCCTGGTCCAGATCCAGTGCTCTTGTCCACAGTCCTGCCAGGAGCTCTTTGAAATGGAGCAAAAGGACTTGAGAAAGCAGTCAGGTGAGAGGGGTAGGATAAGAACTGGGGAGGGCTGAGTTAGGGATAGGAGGGGAGGCTGGCTCCAGTAGTGGGCCTGAGTCTCACTCTGGGTTTAGGAAAGTTTGGTAAAAAGTCAGGTGTTCAGAGAAGGGTGAGGAATCCGTGTCACGTGGGATGGCTGGATGAGCAGACGGGGCTGGGCCACTTGCTTGAACTATCCAGAGGCCTTTTCTAAAGGAGTTTGGAGGCTGCTGTGGCCCTTAGAGGGTCAAGCTGGGTCAGTGAGGGCTCACAGGGAGGCAAAGTGAGCTTTCTAATGATGCCTCCATGTCCAGCCTTGTAAGGAATGAGGTCCCCATCACTGGAGGCATTCCAGGAGCTGGCACGGCAGGAGAGGAGGGTCTCACTCTGGGTAAGATAGAGATTGGCTAACGTTCCTCCCAACACTATAATTGTCTATCTTCAGAGTCAAGCACATGGAAGACTGTTCTAACACCAAGGCGTCGCAGGGAGCCCTGCAGAAATTTGGTAACACGGTGGGAGGATCTGTATTTGCCACTGAGATCTGCTGATGACCCACTGTGTGCTTGAACACAGAAGGGAGGGACTTAGTGACCCCGGGGATGCCTTCTAGTCTGAGGATTGCTCTCAGGCATTGGGGTGACAGACCTGTCCAAATTCTCCCAGCACAGTGTGTGGGCCTTCACTTCCAGAGAACCTTCTTTCACAGTGAGAGACAGACCCACTGAAAATAGGAGAGAAGAGCTAAGTCAAGGGAGGAGGTGATTGAGAAGGGACAATGGCTCAACCCACCTGCCTACCAATCTTTCCTTAGGTCGTAGCATGTGCCAGAATCCAAGACAGGAAACGAGCCATGGGAAGACTATAATGCAGTGGGCAAGGTAAGGCATGGTTACCAACATTGTATGAGCTGGACGAAGCCGAGGGCCACAAAACAGGGCCAGGCAAGGAGATGGGTTTGTTCAGAACCACAAGACCACTTCTATCTGGGGATCTTTGAAGGTCTTATGAATCATTGGTCTTTATAATAGTGAAGAGCTTTCGGCTAGAGGGAGATGGAGGGAAGACACTGCAGGCACAGTGAGAGGTGAGGGATGGGGAGATGGGGGTTAGCCAGGAAGGTAAAAAGAGGCCAGATTTTGCAGGGCTTTGAATGCCATTTGAGTCCTTACTGCGGGAGGCAGTGAGGTGCTGTTGAAGCTTTCCATGTTGGAGGGTACAGATGAGAGTCATGCGGCTCCGATGTGGAGATTGGGCGGGAGTGGATGAGACTGCAGGCCAGGAGGCCTCTGGAGGTCGGTGGAGAATTCAGAGATATTGGCGGCCTCAGGTGGCTTGCCGAGAGGAGCTGGTTAAGAGCAAAACGTTCTCTGCAGGTTTGCATGGGTGAGCACACCTCCAAGCGAATGTTTATTTCTCTGAGTGTACACGTCTGGGGACGAACATGTTTGCCTATCTGTTTGCCAGTGTGCCTCAGGGTATCTGATTTTTGTCTTGCTGTGTAGGAGTACTCATGCCTGCCCCAGGAACCATCAGGCTTTGATTCTACAGTGAGTGTGTGTATGTGTGTATGTGTGTGCACATGCAGGCATGCACAGGCTCTGGAGGGAGGCAGTGCTGATAACTCCTGCTCACAGGCTTGGGACAAGTCAGGCAGACAAATCTTGCCACCGCCCCAAGACCCGACTGCCATCCACTTCCCTCTCTGGATCTCCTGCCACCACCCCTTGTAATGGCACATGTGTGCCACACAGGGCACCGTGGGATGGGCTGTGTCTGGCTCATGAGGGTGCCCCATCCCCATCCTGTGACCATTACCATCGCCCACTTTTGCCTTTGGGTTTTCAGATTACACAGTAACTGCTGAGTGAAAATCCTTTCTAATTATTTCTTAAGAGGGATAGGACAGTCCTATGGGTGGAACCCCTATTACCAGTTGCAGGACAGAAAAGGAACCCCCCCCTCCCATGCCAAGGCTAGCCCTACACCATTCCAGCCAGGATCTCCCAAACGTTCTCACCTGAGTCAAAAACACACTGATCTTGCCATTCCTGAGACCCGAGCCAAAAGGCATGCCCCACTCGCTCTGCAGGCAGCCTGGACATGGTGTGAAAGTCTCAGTCCTGGCCCTGCTCTCGACCTATTAGATGACGTTGGGATTAGACCCTCTCTAGCCTCAGTTTTGCCGTGTCTGGAATGGGGCTAGACTGTCATGAGGTGAACACAATGGAACTGTTAGCCACTGTGATGCAGTGTGGAGTCTTGTGCCTTGTTTGGGGGGCCCGTCTTGGTTGGACAAATCCTTTATCCAGAGGTGTGCTGGTAAATGCTGAACAACTGGCTCCCTGCAAGAAACAAACAAACGAACAAACAAACAAACAAAAAACCTGATCTGCAGTGTTTGCCAGTTTCTCTGGTGTAAATACTCCCACCATGACTGATTTCAATCCACCAGCATGAAGCCACTCAACCTGGAGAGAGAAAGAGATGTACACAACCAGCTCGTGGGAGCTGGCTCTAGCATATTATTGCCTTTCTCCTAAACAACCAGTGACAGCCCAATCAGAGGAAGAATCTAAATCAGGGTCAGGCAGGAAGCCAAAGGTTTGCCTAGATGTCGAGCATTGGGTCTGAAAGGTGGAAAGTCAAGTTAGGTACTCGGAGGATGAGAAACAGGTTGGGAAGTGTGATGTGCAAGGCGGGCCAGGGTGAGGGATTTGGAAGGGAAACCACATTGTACTGGGTGGTGCACAGATGGCCCAACGCTGCTGGAATACAATATCGCCTCTTGCTATTTTCAGGCCTGGGAGGGGGAGGAGGGTGTACGTGAGGAGGAGGGAGCTGGGCAAATAGGTGTTCCCTGAGCACCAGGGATGACGTCTGAGCAGCCCAAGCCAGGAAAGGGCAAATCTAATTCTGTAATTGTTGGTGCATCAATTCTGGTGACGGTTCCACAAGGGTGACGCCAAGGGCCCGGGGAGGGGGGAAGCCCTGGCTGACATCATCTGCTATTTCTGGATCAATTCACAGCCTCGTCCAGAGGGAACTTCCTTTAGGACATAAATCAGCCCAGTCTTCTCATGACTGCCTCATTCTCCTGAAAAAAAATAGAGGGAATCCATGCATGAGGGCATCCTCTGGAAATGCGCTGGGAGTGAAAAGTGTGATTCTGAAGTTACGCAGACTTGGGTTCAAATCTCACCTGTGACCTTTGTTAGCTGAAGGGCTTTGGGGAAGTCATTTCACTCCTCTGCCATTCCATGTCTTCAAATGGGCTAATAATTCTTTCCAGGGGTAGAGGTGTGATTAAGGGACATGGTTAAGTATGAGGGGTCTGACACGGGGCCTGCTCATTGCAGGTGCTTGATGAACATCAAATCTCTCCCATTTCCTATTTTCGTTTTCCTCTCTTAGAGAATATACTTCCAGTGGTCAATCTGTGGAAGCTTCCAGAAGGAGACGTAGACTCCCTTTCTCCCTTTCTCCAAGCACCTTCTGTGGCTTTGTGGTGAGCGGTTCGAGGGTGGGGGTGAAGGGCCGCCTCTGAGGGGAAGGAGGCTGGAAAGAGGGCGCACTGAGGTTGTTCCTCTGGGTGCGCAATCTGGCCCTGTCGGGGTGTGGGAGAAGTGTGTTCTCCCTACGAACATCTCAGCCAGGCAGGCTCAGAGGCCAGGAGAGCAACCTGGGACCTCAGCAGCACAAGGCCTGTTTCCCAAGCAGAGGTCCCTGCCCTCTGTCACCTGTCCATGTCTGCTGGACTCCCTTCCTGCTTGATGCCTGGCTTTCTGTCTTTCTGCTCCCACTGCCTAGCCACTGGTCCTAAGGGGAAGAATATTAGACTTGTTCCTGCCAGCTGCGTGCATTTCCTCAGAAGCCTGCCTGATTTCCTGTCCGTCTGTCAATCTGCCTGCGATCTGCCTCCCAGTCGCTCTGATAGCAGCTGACTCGCTTGCACCTGGGCTCCATTTTATGATGGCTGAGTGACAGAGAGGTGATAAATGAGCTCATGAGAGAGTGACAGACGGACACACACGTGTGGTGGATGGCACACGTGTGCACACCGTGGATTGACAGTTGGGTTGTCCTCGTTGAGACAGGGCCACTCAAAGTGTCTCCAATCCCAGAGGGGTGCCCAGAGCACCATCCATCCCACCTCAAAGCACCATCTGTCTGTCTCCCTGACCGCCAACAGAGGTGTCCCCTGAGGAGGCTCTAGGAGAAGGAGGGACAGTACCCATGGCAACCAATGGAGACGCACATTTCAGCTCAAGAAGAATCTTTGTAACGATGGCGCTATCCCACAAACCGAATGGGCTGTTAGTAACATACAGATCGTCCTGTCATTGCTGTTGTTCAATTACGGGCTGGGGTGGCCGAGATGGACCGAAGATTACTGATAGAAGATAATGACTTCTATCAGTAATCCCTGCGCAGCACTTTACACGGTTCCTGACAGAAAGTAGGTGCTCAAAAACAGAACTCTTATGAGGAGGGAGCGTTGGACAAAGTGACCTTAAGGCCCAACCCCACAGCCTTTGAGCTGAAGAAAGATGAAAGGCCAATTAGTGGCAACAGGTTATGAATAAACAGGAACTGGGAACGTGGGATAATAAAAGGCTTCCCAGAATAGGAATGTCTCCATCTCCCTCCCTCTGATTTGCATGGCTGCTGCAGGCCTCCCTCCCCTCTCCTAACTCAATTTCAATTTCAATTTCAATGTCAATAACTTCTCTGGCACGACAAGCAGCCACGGATTGCCAAAAGTGAATTGGAACATTGAGTTTCAGAGTCTCAGACCAGCTCATCCAGCCAGTGTGGTTCCCCCGCCCCCCAACGCCTTCCAGGCCCTTCCCATGTACATGTCTCACCCTCTGTGCCCTTTGGGGAGACGTATTTTACTTTCCTCAGCTATCCATAAGGTTATTTGGAAAAAGATTCCCTTCCTTGTTTGATAATAGGTTTCAACAACAATAGGACATGGGAGGACATCAGACGCCTGTTCTGTGGCTCCATGCGCAGTGCTGAGGGTGAAAGGATGAAGAAAGCTTAGCCCCTCTCTCCAGAGGAGAACCAATAATCCCAGTCCTGTGGCAAGTGCCCCCCCCAGTAATGGGGGAGGGGGTCGGAGGGCTCTGGGAGGACAGAAGAGAGGCCTCTGAGAGGGTGGGGACCCAGGGAGGTGAAGGGGCAGGGGCAGCCTCCTGGAAGAGGCAGGATGCGAGGGACTTCTGAAAACACTCGGATGGCAGGCCACCGAGTTCTTTCCTTCATGGGTCTGGAATGTCACAATTATAAAACCTCTTTTACTGAAGTCATCACAACTGTTAGCCTGGCACGGTGTTGGCAATGATCATAACGTCTGCAACGGGAGGGCTTGGCATGAAGGAGTGAGAAGTGGGTAAAAGAGACCCAGGTAGATAGTGCCTGAGGGAGGTGGGGCCTGAAGTCCTGGAGGGTGGGCGGGAGGGTGCATGGGCAGCTGGAGCCACAGCAGTGCTGTGGACGGGATGCCATCTTGGAGCCCGTGGAGCGAGGGTGCTGGCAGGCAGCAAGCGCAGGGGCCTCACCGAGGAAGCTCAGGCTCAGAGATGGAAGCCGAGTGGCCCCGGCCGAGGAAGGAGCAGCCCTGGAGTGCAGAGATGAACAGGTCATGGAACCTGCGACTGCCTTTGCCCACTTCACATCCCTGCCCAGCACCACCGTGGGGAGCCATGGTTCAGGGAGTCAGACAGACAGGCTGGGGCAACCTGGGCAGGAAGCCCCCCTGAGCAGGGCCTTACCGCCCCTCCTCCCCTGCCCAGCCAGGATGCCAAGAATGCTAATGGAAACAGCTCCCCTCCACACCACCACCAGAGTCAGGGTTGCTGGGGCAAAATTTCCCCGAGGTGGAGACAGGACATGAAGGACAGCGTGGGCAGAGAGGAGCCCCAGGGACAGGCGGCCCTGGGCAAGACTCACCAATGCCCAGAGCCCCAAGGGGGTCTGCTTTCGAATCAGGTGGGATTGCATAGGACTATGCTGAACCAGTAGAAGCGAAGTCCTCTCCAGCAGCGCCCCAACCCTCTTTGCTCCTGGGGACCCCTCAGCCACCGGGTCCTGAATATTAGCAGAGTCTCTTTGGTCAGTAGCCCCAACCATCCCCACCATCCTGTCGGTCCCTCCCAGTGCTCCTTTTTGTACATCTTCAGGATCTGACAAGGCTGGGGGTTGGGAGAGGCAGGTAGGCTTGGGAGGAGGGAGCTGTGGTGGAACTAGGTCCCTGAAGGTGCAATTCCAATTCTGTTGCTGGGGCCCTTTGGGCAAATTCCTTCCATTTTCAGAACCTCATTCGATGCCTCAGTAAGATGAGAGGAATGGCCCAGATCAAGGGTTTGCAAAGAGGGTTCCTTAGAAGACCATACCTGTAAGATATACTGGAGGAAAAAAGTTGGGAGAATGTACTCTCCATCCTCCAACATGACAGCCTCTGGAAAGCTCCATAGCACAGAAAATCTGTTGAACTTCGTCTGACTAGGTGTTTCCCAAATGTCCTTGATGGCCCTGTTTTCTCAAACTGCCCATTTTCATCCCCAAAAAGGAATGGTTCCTGAAACGTGGTTTGGAAAATACTGGACGAAATGCTCTTCTGCAGGAATCCAGTTTCTTTTCCAGTTTTGAAAGTCTAGGTGTCTGTTTTCCTAAGGAAAGTGGGAGGGGTGGGGAAGAAGACAGAAAATGCCACGTTAAAGCTCTTCCCTGTGCCCAGCTCTGTGCCATCTCATTTGGTCCCCAAAGCTACCTCATGGTGTGATTATGAATTCCCCCTCGTGCATGGCGATGAGGACAGGGAGAGGCTCCTTTGGCCTGCTGTGTGTAGAAAGGTGAGGAAGTCCTGCTCAAAGGCATGGCTTGGGGGTCAAAGCTCCCTTTCCAGCAGTCTCAAACTCTAGTCGCTACCAGCCTCATTCACGGTCACTCCCTGTCCCATCCTTTTCTCGGGAGAGGCCACTGGAGAGGATTATGGGATAAGGACAAGGGCAGCCAAGTACTGGGAAAACCATTTCATATCAGTAAAAAAGCTAACTCTGCGAGTCCAGTCCACATAGGGCTGGCCCTGGGCAAAGGTATAAAGCTGGGAGTGGGGTTCTGTGTGGTGTAGCGGAAAGAACCTGAACTTCAGAGTTAGACAGGGTTCAAATCCCGCCCTGGGAGACCTCTTGTAATGACCCGTACTTAACTGATGTCTAGATTAACCGACCTCTCTATTCCCTGTAAAACCTGCCAGTGACAGCGAGGGCGCTTAGAACGCCTGGCTGTAGACAACTCCCGTCTTATTTGCCCATGTTTTGTGTGTTCCCACACCTGTTTATGTCAGTTGTACCTGTCACTAAATAGATACAGTAATGTAATCAAGTGTAACATAAGCCAATTAAATACGAGTGCAGAAAAGAGTTGTGTTTCTATGGTAATTAATTTAATGCTTTGGGAAGGCTGCTAAAAAAAAAACAAATTGCTGTGGAATTAGGTGTGGGGAAGTCTCTAAAAGGTCTGTAGGAAAGTAAACCCCATCCGAGGAGGTTTGTGTACGTTGATTACTTTGCAGGACTCAAAACCCGAAACCTCTCAGGTGATGTTCCTATGGTCTCCATGACGTGTGATTGTGGAAAGCCAGTTCACCTTTCCAAACTTCATTTTTCTTGGCTTTAACACAAGTGAAAGAACTCCCACCTCACAATGAGGAGCAAGTGAAGCTGTGTGCAGTCCCATTCCTATTTTTGTTTGCATTTCCATGGTTGATGAGTCCTCTCTCATCTTCCCGGCGTGTTGACTGCTTTCCCCCACCCAGTTGGGTGGGACAGGGAGTGACCATCCAGTTTTCTGGGTTTCGTTCACAAATTTGCAGGTCAGCTAATCTGATGGTGATTAGAGTTCCAGGCGCAGACATTCTCTAAGAGTGACATTATCAATAGCGAAAAGCCTTTCCAAAGAATGCCATTCCTGGTAATAGGACAGAGCAGCAGGGTGACAGTGTGAGCTGGAGAATCTCAGTGGCATTTCTACAATCATAATGCCTATGACTCGTCCAGGCAAGGGTGTGTTTATTCTTTCTGAGGTGTGACCTGGCCATCTTTATACCCTCGCTGTGACATGCCAGCTTCCCTAACCCATCTACCTGGAGGTCAGCTCAGCCTCAGACTGCGGAGCCATCTTATCCAAAGTGTGGGGCACCCAAAGGAAGTTGAGGCTGGACAGAGGAGCTCCAGCCCTGGAATGCTGCTTCTTCTCCTACCCAGTAGGTCAGGGTTAGGAGAGCTGTGGCTCTCATACCTGCACCTCAAAGGACTGTGTGGGCCTTCCCAGGGATGGAAATTCTGCCCATGGTGGGGTCAGGCTGCTTGTTGCCCATCCAGGTGTCTCCCGGGGCCTGTCACTGCACAGCTCATGCTCCAGATCCCCGCCCACAGAACCTAAGGGAGCCCTCCACAGGGATCAGCGCGTGCACTCATTTCCATCCTGAGGACCTGGCTTGGCCATCATTGCTGCCATTGCTGGCTTCCCAGCACTCAGGCCACAGTGGCTTCCAGGCTCCTCCAATTGGTTCACCCCCATCTCAGCCAGATTGACCCCACCTGGAGCCCCCAGGCCGAAGGGCTGCTTCATCAGGAAGCCAGGACCACACATGCCCCTAGATGCCTGGAGCCCCACAGAGGCACCCACTGAAGCTCCGTGTAGAGGGAAGGGCAGGGTGGGGGCAGGGAGCAAAGGAGGGGAGGTGGAGTTAGACAGAGAACTGTCTTCTCTTTTGTGTTGCTTTCTATGTTGTGGGTGGAGACAGGCAGACCTAGGGTCATAGATAGGTATGAAAACTTGGGGTGCCCTCTTAGCCCTCCTGAGCCTTCTGTAAAGTGGAAGTGATGCTGGTTGCCTCAACACTTTGTTGAGAACAGTGTCCGTAAGGTAGTGTCTGTAAAGACTGTTTTTTCTCATATGACCTGTTCTCATCAAGAAGTAAAGAAACATTGGGAAAAGTAAGAGCTATGATGTAGGTGACTGCCCTAAGAATGGACCACAGAGCTGAACACCAGCGTGTCCCTCCTGATAAGGTAGTGAACTCCCTGCCCATCCCGGGCAACCAAGTCAAAGACTGGCCTCCGTGGCTTCTGGCTTATTGATCTGGACAGATTTTTGATTTTTGAAAGTTGTAGCAGAGAACCCATTTTACATTTGGCAAAACTGATGCCTAGAGAGAAAATAATTTATTCAAGTTCACACAGCAGGCCAGGCTCAGAGCGGGACAGGTTCCCAGAGCCCCAACTCCCAGGTAAAGGGCCGGGCATCATGCATGCTGCTGCCAGCCCTCCGGCCCTCCAGCCCCTCTGTGCCCTGATGTTGGGTACAGGATGAGCGGTGGTGAAGGTGCTTGGGCTCCATGGGGCAGCCTGTCAAGGTGCTGGTGGGTTCTCCTGCCTTTTCTTCCGGGCTGTGCCGCGGGTGGCTGCCTGAGCCCTAGCTGCAGCTGCTGTGGGTAGGACTATGCTCTTCCTGCTGACTCCAGGAGCAACAGCTTGGGGTTTTTCTCAGGAAAATAACCCTCCCGAACCCATTACAGAAAGGAAGACAGGCAGAATGGGAGGAGGGGCACAGGGCGGGCAGAGGCAAAACCTAGAGCGACCTAGAGATAGAGTGATTTATTCCCTCATTCATTCACTCAGGTCTAACATTCAGCCAGGATGTACCAGTATCATGTTAAAATAATGACACCCTTTTACCTCAGCTACTGAATAGTTACTTCCCAGAACGCTGTGAGTATCACCTGCTACCAAGGACTCTCCTTCAGGCTTTCCTGGACCCTCCACCATTTAGGAAGTAAGAGGTTAATGCCTGGCCCACAGGGACCTCAGGACACCCGCTCCAAATATTGACTATCACCGCTGGTTATAGATATTAACACACACTTTAATGGAAACTGTTGGGTGAAATAGGAAGAACTCATCTGAAAGGCCATCACCCATCCATCCATCCAGCCAGCCAGCAAATGTTTATTGAGCATTTGGTAACTGCCTGGGAAAGGGCAGGTAATCTGGACAGCAAACTGTGTGACAAGGTCCCCGCTCACAGTTTTGCTGTGGAATGGGAGTGGGGAGGGGAATATACAGCTGTAAACAGTGACCAAGAGAAAGAAGACACGTGGCAGGGAGAAAATGACACGGTCTGACACCTTGGCTCAGAGCAGCAGGGAAAGAGGCTATTAAGCTCATGAGGAGGAGCCTCAGAGTCCAGCTTGGAGCTGTCAAGGTTCTTCAGTTCTGTCCAATTACCCACTAATGACTCACAATGAATAGATTAGGAAGGGGACTGAGGACGAGGATACTTAATTATCAAGCAGACGAGTGAGGAAACAGCATCCCGTAACAGGTCTCAGGGAAAGTGGGCAAGGAGAGGAGGAGAGAAGGGGAAGCGGGAGGAGACCCAGCACCCCCTCTCCTGGAAGCTCCATGCCCACGGCTGGGGCTTCTCCATCCCCATGCTCGTTACGTGCTCCAGGTACCCAGGGTACAAGGTGGCCAGTGCAGCACCGTAGGCTTTCCAGAAGGATCTCAGGTGTCCCCTGGTTGTCCAGGTTCTGGATATTGTACTAGCACGGGTAAAACTTTTGCCTCAATTCTTCCCTTCTTTCACACCAGCACCAAATCTGAGATGCCTTTCCTCAGTAAATGGCCAGCCCTTGAGCTCGGAACTCTAAGGGAGGGTCTTCTCCTTGTGTTTTGTGCTTTCCTGAGCTTGCAAAGCCCAGCGCAGGAGCCTGTGGCTGAAAGGACTATGACTTCCTTTTTGTTCTAAGACCTTGGCTAGTGTTCTCTCCACAGCAGCCAGAGGGAGCTGCTACACTTTCAGGGTCACCATGTCACCTAAACTTTCAGTCTAATCATGTCGCTTCTTTGCTCAATGTTGTCCAGTATCCCTGTCTACTGAATGGAGTTCTGATGTATGGCTTCCAGGCCCTTCAGTGTGCTGCCCCTGCCGCCTCCTCTGTCACTGCTCTTCTATTGCTGTTTGGTTGGGCTTGGTGAGCTCTTTCAGCCCATCTACCACCTGCCTGAGAGCCTCCACGCAGGTTCTTCCCTCTGCAACACCATCTTCCTTCCCATCTCCTTCTCCCATCCTAACTCCTCCCTAGTAATTGGTGGGGACTCTATATGTCATCTTTTCTGGGAAATCCTCCAAGGCTTCTGAAGGTCAGATAGGTGCAATCCCCCTCTGAGTGTGACATTCTCATCCACGGAGTGTCTATTGCCTCATGTTTCCTGCTAGACTCTGAGCTCCGGGAGGGCAGGGGTGTACCTTGCTCAGAGTGATAATCCTTGCTTCTAGCCTTTTGCTACTCAAAGTGCGGTTCCCAGACTGGCAGTGTCAGCTTCACCAGAGAACTTTATAGAAATGCATTCTCTGGGGCCTCGCCCCAGCCCTACTGAATCAGTGTCTGCATTTAAACAAGGTCTAGGTAATTTGTGTGCTTGTTAAACTTTGGAAAGTTCTCATCTAGGCAGGGTTTGGCCCAGAGTAGATGCCCACTGACTATTTTTTGAGTCAGTAAAGAAATGCATGCGGTTTGCAATGAGTGACATGCCAACATCAGGCTTCTACCTGAAACAACCCCGTAGACCCTGGAATTGCTGGGAGGCAGGAAGGGCAGGGAGGGGGGTCAGCTACAGGACATTTGTACTCTATGCCCAGCTCACACATTTTTGAATATATTGTTTTGTTGAAATTGTACGACAGCTGGATTGTTATCCCTCATTGATAGATGTGAAAACTAGAGATGTACAGTGACTTCTTGTTGTGGACCAAATGTTTGTGTCCCTAGCAAATTCATATGTTGAAACCCTGCTGTGATCCCCAATGGGATGGTGTCAGGAGACGGGGCCTTCAGAGAGTAATTAGCTCATGAGGGTGGAGCCCTCGTGATGGGATTTGTGTCCTTAGAAGAAGAGACAGAAGAATGTGCTGCTTTGCTCTCTGCTCTCCAACACATGAGAATACAAGGAGAAAACAGCCATCCAAAAACCAGGAAGTGTGTCCTCACCAGACACCGCATCTGCTGGTACCCCGATCTTGGACTTCCTAGCCCTCAGAACTATGAGAAATAAATGTTTATTGTTTAAGCCACCCAGTCTGTGGTGTTTTGTTGCTTCAGCCCAGGCTGACCAGGACCTTTGCCCAAGGTCACAGAGCAGTGAGTGGCAAAGCTGCGGTTCGAAAATCAGCTTGACTACTTCTACTGGCGGAGTGAGGAGAGGGAGGGAAGGAGCAGAGAAGGGATGAGCTATGCAAAGCCTTGCTGGGCCAGGCCCAGGAATTAGCTCACTTCAGGATGGAATTGAAACCTGTTCTCATCAGAAGAGGAGGTAAAGGAGGGACTTTGGGTGGAGGCCTGAGCAGGTTTGATTTGTGGCTGAAATCCCAGCTTCCACTTGGGGCCTCTGGCTCCCTCAGTCTGGCTAGGATTTGCTCTGTGTTTTTTCAGTGGTGCCTTCTCCTCTTCCGTGTGGGAAATCTATCTGTCCTCTGGGGCTTTCCTGCAGCCCACACCACCCAGGCCACATTTCCCGGGCTCAGCACAGTCTGGATGCCTTCCCATCCCTGCAGGCATCAGTCTGGGGCAGTACCTGAGTTTGCCAATCCTTCCTTCTTCCCTGCATCTCTTACCTCGTCTGCCGTGTTTCCCCGAAAATAAGACCTAGCCGGACCATCAGCGCTAATGCATCTTTTGGAGCAAAAATCAATATAAGACCCAGTCTTATTTTAATATAATATAAGACCAGGTAATATAATATAATATAATATAATATAATATAATATAATATAATATAATATAATATAATATAATATAATATTATACTATAATACTGGGTAATATAATATAAAATATAATACAATGCAACACAACACAACACAACATAACATAACATAACATAATATAATATAATACTGGGTCTTATTTTAATATAAAACCAGGTCTTACATAACATAGTATAAGACCAGGTCTTATATTAATTTTTGCTCCAAAAGACGCATTAGAGCTAATGATCCGGCTAGGTCTTATTTTCGGGGAAACCCGGCAAGAGAGCCTAGAATTTGCTGAGCCATAGAATGTGGAACATGGAAGAAGATCTAGTCCAACCCCTTCATGTTTCAGATGAGGCATTGAGGTCTAGAGATAGGAGCGATCCTTCTGGGGTCACAGGTTACACACAGGTCTTAGACGACGCTGGGCACAGGGATCCAGTCTGCTATTTCTGTTTCCATTGCACCAGGAGGCCTGCTCAGAGTCTCAGTAGGGAAATGTACCCACAGATAACATTTGCCTTTTTATTGTTAGCTATTATTTATTGAATACTTACAATCTGCTTGACATTGTACAACACACTTAATATACATAATCCCATTTAAGCTTCATAATATCCTTATGATTTATTTACTATTCCTGCCATTATTGTTATTATTGTCATTTTTCAGATAAGGAAACTGAGGTTCAGAGAAGTGAAGTAACTTGCCCCAAGGTGCACAGCTAGGAGCAGCAAAGATTTTAAATCAGCATTCTGCCTAAATCTCCTCTCCAGTGGGTTTACCTCAAACACTTGGCCCTATAGCATTGTGTTGAAGTGAGGGAGGAGTCCTGTATCTCTCTGAGTGGCTGGGGGTTTAAAGACCAAGTTCAGGTTCATCATTGCTTGACCCTCACCGCCTGCAGGACTTTCACGTCTGGGGTGAGGCTAGGCCCAGAAAGACATATTCCATACATACCCCCTAGATTTCTCTGTACAAAAGGGACTGGGGGTGGGGCAAAGGGGGAGGGTAAAGCCCTGCCCCCAACCTGTCTGGGTTTTCTAATGCGTGCTCTCTGCTCATCCTCACAAACAGATGAGGAGCAACAGATCCTCACAAGCAACAACGTCTGTCACAAGTTTATCATATTATTTTAACATAAAAGTTTATGTTAAAAGGCTGATAAAAGTTTATCAGCCTTTGCCACTGATAAACGACATGGCCTTGGGCTAGTCCCATAGTTCCTCTGAACCTTAGTTTTCTCACTTACAAAGGGGGGAATCATGATTAACCTGCAGGTCCCTTACAGCGTTTGTAAGGGTAGAATAACAAGATGAAATTGCTTCAAGAAGAACAAAGCACTGTGTATTTATGGAATGATGATTTCAGGCAAGAAAACAGGCTGGGAGTTGCAGTATAGAGAGGCAACATTTATTGAGCATCTACTATGAGCACTTTATAGACATTATCTCATACAAATCTCAACATGGTTGTTCAGAGTATTAAAGGATTTTCTGCTGATCCTGGCTGAGTGGCTCTTAACAAACCAACCATCTTACAGATAACAACTATAAACTATGAGCAAAATATTTAAAAAAAAATAGTTATCAGAAGGAGAGCAACTCAAAGCAGGCCAATTCAAGAGGAGGATGTGAGAAGGTTATTGACAGTTGGAAAAAAGGAAGGGCACTGGGTAAATTTTTCAGTCTTTGCAAGTTTAGCTTGAGGGCAAGCCCCAGTCCTCCCATGCTGGATGGCTAAAATCCAGACAGAAACATAGAGCCATACTGGTTTGAAGAAGGAGGGATAGATTTCCAAGCAACTATGGCAGTTGGGAAATGAAAGAAGAAATGCAGGAAAGAGTGAACTAGAGAGGGTTACCTCAGATTCTGGGTATACATTGCCCAACTATCTGGTTGACCCCTGGACCAATGCATGTGCAGGATAGATGCCAAATTGCCTAGCTAGGCCTAATGGAACTGAATGGAAATTTCAGCTCTAACTCACTAAAGGAGTGACAGCTTTGCAGTGAGAGCTCAATCAAGTTACCAATTAATTTAAATTATAAACAAACAAACAAACCCTAATACTCTTCACAGCAACATAGAAAATCCAAAGTTTCTACAACTTTATCATGCACAATCTCAAGGATGCAATCCAAAACTATTGACATAGAAGAAATAGGAAAATGTGACTCATAGGACATAATAAATGGAGACTGTCCCTAAAATGGCTCACAGTTTGCAATTAACAGACAGAGATTTTAAAGCAATTCTTTAACTGTGTCAAGGATATAAAGAAAGTATGCTCGCAATGAATGTAAAGATGGAAATAATCTCAGCACAAACAAAAAACAAAAACAACTACAAAAGAGAACCAAATGCAAATTTTAGACCTGAAAAGCATATCTAAAACAAACAAATAAAAAGTATTGTGATTACCATTTGTAAATAAAAGAAATTCAAGTTCAGAGAGATTAAGTAATTTTCCTAAAGTTACACTAACAAGTGATAGAGCCAACTCTATCACTTTGAAACCCAAGTCTTTCTGGTTTTAAAGATTATTTGTTGGAGAGCTGCAAGATGGTGGAGTCAATAAACACTGTGCCTGCATCCTTCTGTAACACATTAAAAGTACAACTAAATTACAGAACAATCAGCCTGGAGAACCATCTGAAGTCTAGCTAAACTGAAATCCTATAACTAAAAATATAAAGAAGAAGCCACATCAAGACTGGTAGGAGGGGGGGAAATGCTGCATGGGCCCCAATCCTCCCTGTGGCAGTTGAGAATCAGGAGGGATATCTTGGCCATGAAGTTTCCCTCTGGAGGAGTAAGGGACCCCAGCCCCCCAAAACCCAGTACTGGTGCCAGGAAGAGGAGCCCCCACAACATCTGGCTGTGAAAAAATAGTGGGATTCCAACCATTCAGGTGGGACAAAAGGCTTTGGAAAACATACATATCCTCTTACACGGTCCACGCACAGACTCACTCGCTCACAGGCACTCACCTTGGGCTCCAGCGAAGGGACGGTGACTCAGGGGGCCTCGGAGACATATGGGATGTAGGCTGAAGAGTGTGGCTTCAGGAGAAGGACTGGAGGACAGTCAGCATTTTCTCAGTGAGGGGTCCTTCTCCTGTGTAGCCGGGCAGGCAGCTGCCATCTTTCCTGTATTGAGCCCACCCCCACAGGCCAAATCTGAATCTGATTGGCCTGGTGAGCTCCACTGCTCTGACCTGCTGCCTCAGCTGGAACCCCACCCCACCCAACTTGTGCACCTCTAGAGGCATTTTTTTGGAGAGCAGCCAACCCCTCCTGCATTTTACCCTTTCTCGAAAACCTATTGGAGTCCACAGGCTCCAGGTGGGAAGCAACTGGCTTTGGTGTGCTCTGAGACTTTTGCTGAGTAGCTCCAGGCTTAGTACTGCACCAAATGAGAGTCTACATTAACCTGGTGACCACAACTCTTCTCACTCTAGTGACTCCTTGAGACCCTGACTCACCCAACTCTCATACCGCAGGAGGCTTTATCAGTGGCTGAACCTTAAGGAAGCCTGCAGGTGACAGCAGGCCTCCAGCTGTCCTGGCTTTTTGCAGAGCTACCCCAGGCCCAATATTTGGGCCAGACGTTCTTGGTTCACAATGTGGCCTCTCCCACACATCTCTGGGTTTAGCACAGGCAGTAAACAACTGTGGATCACTTTGTAGCTCCTACCAGGTAGCCCCTGGCCAGTCACAGGCAGCAGGTGACCTGAGTCAGCACTAGAGTCCCTCCCAAGAGACCCCGGAACCAACATGCTTAGAGGTTGGGTTCAGATCATAGCAGAGCACTGCCCAATTAGTCCTAGAAGTGGCACACAAAAAGAGTGGTCTCAATAGGCAGCAGGTCCCCCTGGGATGAATCCTACTCAGAGGGGTAAGCCTCCCACACAGTAGCCCATAAACTCTGGATGGGGCCAAACCCCACAGCCAGACAGCCTGAGAGTCAATCCCACCCACTGATCTGCCAATAGCAATTAAGGCTCAAGTATAACAGAAGAGCAAACTGAATACACACAAGGGACACTCCTGGAGCACCCAGTGCAGGTGACCAGGGAGACTGTGCCCCTGGGCCCTACAGGGCACCTACTACATAAGGCCACCAGGCCAAGACTGGGAGACATTGCACATCTACCTAATACATAGAAACAAATACAAAGAGGCAGCCACAATTAGGAGACAAACAAACAAAAATACATCCCAAATGAAAGAACAGGAGAAAAATCCAGAAAAAGAACTAAACAAAATGGAGGCAAGCAAACTACCAGAGACAGAATGCAAAACAATGGTTATAAGGATACTCAAGAAACTTAGTAAGAACTTCAACAAAGAGAGAGCAAGCATTAAAAAAGGGCATAGAAACTACAAAAAAGAACCAGTCAGCATATGTGCTGCCGAAGTGAGCACAAAAAAAAAAAAAAAAGAATCAATCAGAAGTGAAGAATACAGTAACTGAAATGAAGAATGCACTAGAAGTAATCACCAGCAGACTAGATGAAGCAGAGGATCAAATCAGTGATTTGGAAGACAAGGTAGCAGAAAACACCCAATTATAACAGCAGAAAGAAAAATAATTTTTTAAAAATGAGGAGAGTTTAAGACCTCTGGGACAACATCAAGTTTAACAACATTTGCGACATAGGGGTACTGGAAGAAGAGAAAAAGCAAGAGTCTGAGAACCTATTTGAAAAAATAATGCCTGAAAACTTTCCTAACCTGGTGAAGGAAATAGACATACAAGCCCAGGAAGTGCAGAGAGTCCCAAACAAGACGAACCCAAACAGGCCCACACCAAGACACATTATAATTAAAATGGCAAAGGTTAAAGATGAAGAGAGAATTCTAAAAGCAACAAGAGAAAGACAACTAGTAACTTATGAGGGAGCTCCCATAAGATTGTCAGCTGAGTGGAGAAAAAGGAACCCTCATACACTGTTGGTGGGAATGCAGACTGGTGCAGCAGCTATGGAAGGCAGTGTGGAGGTTCCTCAAAAAATTAAGAATAGAATTACCATATGACCCAGCAATCCCTCTCCTGGGTATCTACTCAAAAAATCTGGAAACATTTATCCATAAAGACACGTGTGCTCCAATGTTCATTGCAGCTTTGTTTACGGTGGCCAAGACATGGAAACAACCAAAATGTCCTTCGATAGACGAATGGATAAAGAAGTTGTGGTATATATACACAATGGAATACTATTTGATGGTAAGAAAAGATGAAATAGCACCATTTGTGACATCATGGATGGATCTTGAGATTATAATGCTAAGCGAAATAAGTCAGGCAGAAAAAGCAGAGAACCATATGATTTCATTGATATGTGGTATATAAACCAAAAACAACAAAAGAACGAGACAAACAACTGAAAGAACAAAAACTCATAGACATAGACAATAAATAGTTTAGGGGTTACCAGAGAGTAAGGAGGGAGTGGAGAGCAGGGCTCTAGAAGAGGGTAAACGGGGTCTAATATATGTTGATGGAAAGAGAACTGACTCTGAATGATGAACACACAAAATTATGAATAAAATGGCAATAGCTACATGTCCATCAACAATTACTTTTGATGTAAATGGATTAAATGTGCCACTCAAAATACATAGGAGGGCTGAATGGATAAGAAAACAAAACCCTTACCTGTGCTGTCTATTAAGGAACTCATTTCAGATTGAAAGACACACAGACAGAAAGTAAAGAGATGGAAAAAAATATTTCATGAAAATGGAAATGAAAAAAACAAAGTTGAAGTAGAAATACTTATATATATCAGACAAAATAGACTTTAAAACAAAGGCTATAAGACCATGAAGAACCCAGTAATCCCACTTCTCAGTATTTATCCGAAGAAACCCAAACACTACTTCAAGGGGAGAATGTGCGTCCATATGTTCATTGCAGCACTGTTTACAATGGCTAAGATGGGGAGGCAGCCTGGGTGTCCATCGAAGGAAGAATGGATAAAGAGATGCTACATATATGCAATGGAATATTGCACAGCCATGGAAGGGAGTGGGTTCTTGCCATGTGTGGCAGCATGAATGGACCTGGGGGGTATTGTGCTGAGTGGAGTATATTAGACAGAGAAAGACAGATGCACTGTGATTTTGCTTGTATGTGGAATCTAAGAACAAAATAACAAACAAAACAGAAACAAACTCATAGGTCCAGAAAACATTTTGATGATTACTAGAAGGGAGGGGGGGTGGGGGTGGCTGAAAGAAGGGGAAGGGATTAAGAAGTACAAATTCATTGTTACACAGTAGTCATGGGGATGTAAGGTATAGTATAAGGAATATAGTGAATATTATTGTAATATCTTTGTATGATGTCAGGTGGGTACTAGAATTGTTGGGGTGATAGATGGGAGGGGGTTGGGGGGCAGGGTGAGAAAGGAGAAGGAATTAAAAAGTACAATTGGGGGCTGGCCCGGTGGCTCAGGCGGTTGGAGCTCCGTGCTCCTAACTCCAAAGGCTGCCGGTTCGATTCCCACATGGGCCAGTGGGCTCTCAACTATAAGGCTGCAGGTTCAACTCCTGAGTCCCGCAAGGGATGGTGGGCTCCGACCCCTACAACTGAGATTGAACACGGCACCTTGAGCTGAGTTGCCGCTGAGCTCCCGGATGGCTCAGTTGGTTGGAGCTCCTCCTCTCAACCACAAGGTTGCCAGTTCGACTCCCGCAAGGGATGGTGGGCTGCGCCCCCTGCAACTAACAATGGCAACTGAACCTGGAGCTGAGCTGCGCCCTCCACAACTAAGATTGAAAGGACAACAACTTGACTTGGAAAAAAGTCCTGGAAGTACACACTGTTCCCCAATAAAGTCTTGTTCCCCTTCCCTAATAAAATCTTTAAAAAAAAGTACAATTGGTAGTTACAAAATGGTCATGACATGCAACATTATGGGTGAATATCAGAAGTACAAGACTATACAAAAGAAGCCAACACCGAAGAAGACTGAAGAGGACCTGTTAGAGGGTTCCATTTATATAAAGTACAGGAAGAGACAGAGCTAGTCTATGGTGTTTGAAGTCAGCGTGGTGGACTTGGGCAGCAGTGAATGGAAGAAGCACAAGGGAAAGTTTTTCGGGGGCTGAGAAGGTTCCGTTTTTCAATCTGGATATTAGTTACACAGACAATTCAGTTTTTGAACATTTTACTGGACTGCACACTTATGCCAAGTTCATTTTTCTGTAAGTATGTTGTATTTCAACAAAAAGTTAACAAACAGAAACAGGCTATGTTCCCCAACTTGACTTCCCAGACCCCATGTTTTCTTGCCCTTTCTCATTGATATCAGATGACATGACCTTCTGAAGATGGTTTTCAAAGAATGGCAGGTGTCACCTCTCCTAAGACCAGGAGAGAAAAGGTAGAAAATCGTGTCCCCCAGTTTAATAATTGTGAAACTGTAGATGGGAAGTAATTTGTCCTTTTGTTACATAGTGAGTCAGGGTAAGGAAGAACTTTGGTCTTCTGGAAACCTTCTTCCTGTGGCCCAGATAATAGATACCTTAGGCCGCACCCACCTAAAGAGACAAGGGATGTCACAGGAAGTCAACATGATGGATGGGAATGCCTGTTTAGAGGACTTTTAAGCCCCCACCCACACTGCCAGGTCTGCATAAAGCAGCATCTGGAGGGTTCTGGGCTTCCCACCTGCTTTTGTGAAATTTGAGTGAGCCAGTTACTCTCTCTCCCTGGACCTGTGACCTCAACTGTAAAATTGGAGATTGAACTTCATGAGAACAAAGCATAAGTTTCCTTCCAATTCTGATATTTCAAGGTCTAGATCTGAACCAGGGTTGTCCACGTTTGATTAGGCAATCTCTACTATTGTCTACCCTCAGGGCGATGCGCTGGGTCGGGGTTAAAGAAGGAAGTACTTAGGACATCTTAAAGCATTCATTCATTCATTCATTCAGCATTCATTTCAGAACCTTTTATTGAGCATCTGCTGTATGCTAGGTACTTCACTAGGGACACAAAGAGACCCAAAGGGACACATAGGGACACAAAGATGAAAGACAAGGTCACTGTCTCTGAGGAGAGACATACAGGACGTTATGATTATAAAACGTATGATAAGTGCTGCACATAAAGGTAAGTATCAAATGCTATGGAGAGACAAAAAAAACTCGATTCTTGCTTTGGCGGTGAAGTTAAACCAGGGACGGCTTCTAAGAGGAAGTGATATTTGAGCAGGACCTGGAAGAAGGAGTAGGTCAGACTAGGGAAACTTGTGTAAGAAAAGACATCCTTCACCGGGAACACCATCTCAAGAGGCAAAGGAGCAGGGGAGAAAAGACATTTCTGTGTGGCTGGAAGCTGGAGTGAGGGAGAGAAACAGAGGTGAGGCTAAAGATTTGAATGCCCCAACCGCCGGCTTGGGGTGGAGCGGGTGGAGATACAGGTCCATAACGAGCGTGAAACTGAGCGGGGTGGCAGGGGCCCCGGGGCAGGACCCAGTCACCACAGTTTTCTTCCGTGCTTTTGTCTCACATTTGGATAAGACTCAGGCTTCTGCTGAATGTCCCAGGCCCGGAGGCTCTCTGGTCAATAAGCTCTTGAAGGAGCCAAAGAGAGGCAAGATCAATACAGTTGCCATAGATTCCGCCTCAGCGGCCGATTACCAGGGACTCGGATGGACCGGGAGCCTCTTGCTAATGCACCGTGGAGCTCAGATGAAACTGGGAGCACCCGGAGGCCTTGGGGAGAGCTTCTGCCTTGCCCCATACACCCGGAGGGGGTCGCAGAGGCGGTGCTGACCTGGACCTGCTGGGAACTCTTTGACATCGTATGAACACCATAAATTCCCTAGGCAAACAGCAGGCATCTGATCTCATTCCCTTGCTTAAAACCTTCTGACGTACCCCATTGCCTTTGGGGTCTGTGCAAATTCCCTCACGGGGTAAGCATGCCATCTGTCTGTCTGACCCCTGCCTGTCGGATCTGACCCCTGCCTGTCTCTCCCAGCCTGATGGCATACACTGTCCCCTCACCCTCTGAACTCGGTCCTGCAGAACTGTCTTCGGTTTTCCCAACTTGCCTTCACGTGGCCTGCGATCATCCATCATTTCTTCCAGAAAGCCTTCCCTGACCCTCTCCTGACCAAACCACCACCCAGATCTGATGTGGGTACCTTTCCAAGGGTCTCCCTGTGCTTTCCACAGCAGAGCAAGAATGACAATGGACTGTAATGGCTTATTTTCTTGTCTCCTCCTGGCTGCATATTAGAATCACCCGGGAGCTTTAAAAAAAATACATACTCAGGTTCAGTCAGTCTGGAATGAGGCCTGGGTATTGATGTTTTTGTACCTCACGCTATCCTAATCCAGGGGCTCCTGAAACACACCCATGGCCGCAAATCCCAGACTAGAGTCTAAACTTCAAGAAAGCAAGAGTCACGTTGATCGCCTCAACCCTTCCATCCCTGGCACCCAGCACAGTGTTTGGCACAAAGTAGCTGCTCAGTGCACATGAGTCCTCATGGACTGGCCTGGAGCACTCCCAGCGACTGGGACCGTCCTCTCTTCCCGGCCACCTCCTCCCTCTGTGGGACAGCACTAAGCATCAAGGGGTGGCTCTTAGAGTTGACAGCACCAATCATTTGAGGAGGTTCCTCCACAACATATCATATCATATTTAAGGCTCAGCGTGGTTCTACAAGGCAGGAGGGTGAGCAATAAAAATCTCCTTTTCTTACCTGGAGAACCTGAACACGAGAAAGCAAGTTGACCGGGCCTGGGCGCCGCAGCTAGAAATGGACAGAGCCAAGATGCCATCCTATCTGCTCTCCAAAAAATTTTCTTTACCTGAGTCTTATTACCAGAGGCTTGCTTAGGCTGAATCAAAGCTTCTCTGCAGCCACTGGCCCTGGATTGTTTTCCCTGTCTGCTCCTCTTTCCTGGAAGTGGGCCAAGGCAGCCCCACTTCTCTTAACCTCATGTAACAAGGCCGGAGGCTGGCATGGAGGCCCGAGAAAGCCCAGACTGGAAGTCAGCACTAGACTCTAGGCCAGTCTCTGTCACCCACAAGTTCCAAGAACCTGGGCCTGTCACCTGTCTTCCTGGAGCCATACTTGCAAAGTGGGGACTTAGAACTCTTGAGGCACAGGCCCCATACAGCACATGGAGAGAATAGCTCTTAAAACGACGTCAAGATCATGTGTAATGAAGGGCTGTGAACCCCAGAGGGCTGTGCACAAGTGTGAGACTCGGACAAGAGTCTTGGCCCTGATATTCGCCCCAGCTCCTCCTGAGCTTTAGCTCCTGAGCTTGCCTTCCCGCCTTCTCCATCTCTACAGCATCATCCGCTCTACTCAGCTTTGCCTGGTCATAGCCCAAGACATCTCACTGTCCACGCTTCATGGTAGTTTATTTAGAGATAAGAGCTTATGAAGTGAGAGATGGAGTTGGATCTGTTTGAACAAGGAGGGGGAGATAAGGGTCCCCCATCTCTGTTGTTCCTGGGGGTTTTTGGGGAAGAGGCCAGGGCCCCTGTCTGACCGAACTGCTCGGAGCCCTGCCCTCCTGCGGCTTTGGGCAGCAAAGCTCCTCAATAGCACTCATCCCACCTGCCAGGGAGAGCTGAACACTCCGAGGCAGGACAGAGAAATGCATTTGGCAGCCCAGGACCCACTGTGACCCTTCCTTATGAAAATGTGTTGGATGAGGATGGAGGGGCTGGAGGAAACGGTGAATGAGAGGTGGAGACAGAGGTGGGACAGGGAGCCAATTTCCCTTTCCTAGTCCTGGTGGGGGATAGCAGTGGTAAAGAAACCCAGCACAACCAAAGCCGAGGCCAGGACCAAGATTTTCAAGGCAGGCGTACTCAAGTGGGGAGAGCTGATGTGAGCAGGCTCTCCGGCTCCGTTTCCCCTCACCCCTTCCCTAATCACATTCAATACCCTTGGCACACTGGTCTCTCCTGTGGTCACAGCCCCTTGGGTCTCAGGGGAGCACACACCTGGATTGCAGCATTGTAGGGTAATTTTTTTAAATGTCAAATTAATTGTTTTTTTCCTTGTGATGTTTGGGATATTAAGGGAACCAGGCTGAGTCCTGCTTTAAGAAGAGGATAATCTTCTGGATAATCTGGGCCTCAACACTGTGCTTGGAGAGCCAGGAGGACTCAGGGATCCAGGTGTTCAGGAAGCCGGAGTGGCGCATCCAATCTTAGAATTTATGTTTTCCTTTGATGTTTCCCCCAATTTTCTGAAGCTCAGATACAGAGAATTTGAATAATTATAGTCTTTGTTACACTCTCCTCGTCGATCAATGTTTGTTCCTATTTTTCATTCAGTCACTCTTGTTAAAAATAGAAGAAGTACCCTCAAATCTATGACCCAATGTAAAAGCTAAGACCTTGACAATGAAGGCTACTTAAAGGTGTGGCTTTCTCCTGCTCATCCCACCTCCCTGCCTTCTTCCACCCAAGGCAGCCAGCATGCTGAATCTTACATCTGTCATTCATTTGTTTTCTTTTCTACATACTTTTATATCTAAATGTTTCCCAGTTCCCTTATGTTTTGCTGATGTCCATCCCACCCCCCTTTGGGGTGCCTGTATTTACAGAATACAGGAAGTGAGATGTGGGTTGCTCCATTATTTTTAGCTGCGGTAAAACACTGTTACTGAAACCACCTCGGCCTCCAATGTTCTCTGAAGGAGAGGGGACAGATGCAGAAGGAAATTCCCCATCCGGAGAGGCCACTGTGAAAGGAAGTGGTGTGAAAGATGTGCTTTGTTGGGCAGCGTTTAGAAGGGTGCCTTTCTGAGTAACACTCCTCCTTCCAGGGCTTCATTTAATCCGCCCTCGTCCACAGCTCGGAGTCTCCTAAAACTGGCATACCTTCCACAGATGGCCAACCGTGGCAGAGCTGCTCCCATCGCTCTGCGTCTGCATGGACCAAATTCATTCTCAGTGATTCCAGACAATGTCTACCCTTTGGGGGAGCAGAGAACAGGTGCCGCCGCAAGACTGGACATTGCCTGAGATGTAATTACTGGGATGGCAGGGCAGCCCTGAGGTCCCACACTGGACCCTCCACCCTGTACTCCAGACCATCTTACTCTCAGTGTTGGAGCCCTGAACCCTCCATGATACTCATCGTGGATTTGCCCCTTGCAGCTCCTCAGGCTGAGAACCAATTATATCCATGAGTGAGTCTGTATAATCCTCTTCCCGTCCCTGGCAGTTGCTTGGGGATGCTCCAATGGGGGTGGGGAAGGAAGCTGCCTGGGCTGGGAGGGCCTGAGCCATCCCTGGGCCACAGAGAGAACCTGTGGAGCGACAAGTCTGGCCTCAACTGCCAGGACAGCCATCCCTTCTTGTTGGAAGGTGTTCAGGCACCTGACTGACCCTTTCAAGCCCCTTGTCTCCAGCAGGAGGAAACAGAGGCATTAATGAAACCAAGGGAGGGCATTTCGAGGCCACCATCAGGCTCACAGTTTGTCTCTAAGAGGATTTGGGGTGGAGCCCTGGTAGGGACCACCTCTGTGCACTGTCTTACCCCACTTAAGGCAGAGTGTGGGGGAGAGGAGGGCACTCTGCCCAGAGCTTGAGATGCAGCATCAGGGGGCCCAAAAGCTGAAGACCACCCCTTCACACACACACACACACACACACACGCATGCACGCACGCACGCACGCACACACACACGCACGCACGCACACAAACACACACCTGCTCTGAGCCAGAAGGGTCTCCAACAGAGCCCCACTCTAGATTTATTGATGGGAAACTAAGGTTCAAAGAAGAAAGTCACTCAATTAAGGTTTCTGGCAGGATGAAACCCACCCATCGCCCCTGTCTACTGTCTCTCGATCTGCTGTCACCCGCTCTGAATCCTGGAGCCCTTGTACCTGTTCCTTCTGTGGGGGAAGTGTCCTCCCCAGCAGGCTGCTATCCTGGAGCACCCACATCCTGCTGGCTAAGCAAAAGGTTGGCATCGCTGGTTTGGAGTGCAAGGCCTACCTCTGCCTCTTGTTTACTATGTGGCCTCAAGCACATGACGCAATCTCTCCAAGTCTGTTTCTTTATCTGGAAAACAGCAGGGGTGCTAATAGTGAAGTTTACCTTTCATGCTTGTTGTGCAGTTTGAATGAGATGCTGCAATAGCCCAGCACAGTACCTGACACATAGTAAACAGTTAGGAAATCCTGGTGGTTATGATTGTCATTGCATTGGTGGGCTCCTATTCATCCTTCGCCGCCCTACCCAGGCATCGCCTCCCCTGGGAAGCCCTCCCTGATGTCTGTCCCCTCACTGCTACAGCTTCATTTTAGGCATAAACCGTTTTCAATGATGTCTGGTTTCTATGATGGCTGGCTTATCGTCTGTGCAGGAATGCGAGATTTTAAAGGAAAGAGGTGTGCCTCCTGTGGGCTGCAGTGGGGCCGGGGCTAAGTAGATGGTGTCTCACTGGCAGCATGTTGGGAGATTGTCTTGACTTGTTGGTGCCCAGCCTCGCCAAGCCAGGCTCCTCTCCTGTCCTTAATGTCCCATCCTTGTAGCCGCTCTTTGGGTCTGCATTTGCTGGCCTTCGCTGCCCTCTCCTGACCACAAAGGGCAGGGCAATGCTTGAGGTGGGGTTGAGGGTGGGGCTGGGGCAGAGGCTGAGACTGAGAGTTCTGTTTCTCACTGCGCAGTCTTTACATGTCTCTCTGTGTCTTGGCCTTGACCTCCCTGAGCCCACAAGGAAACCAGCAGAAGACTCTATGTCAGGTGGGCAGGGTTCCAAAAGGGTTATCCTCCCTCAGGAAGCCAGCCCCGCTTGGCACACAGAGGACCAATCCCAAAGCCAGTGCCAGCCTGCTCACCTCCGAGCCCATCTTCCTAGCAGGCAGCCCCTGAGCGTGACCCGTGGCTCACCCTGTATCACACACAGGTACCAGGACTTGTTCACTTACTTGCCCACGGTTATCTCCTGTTTTCCCTGGGGAGTGTGACAGATTGAAAAAAGATGGTTCCAGCTAAGAGAGTCTTATAATTATCAACTGCGAATTATTTTAATTAAAAATTCTTTGCATCCTCAGCTCTTAATTTCTAAAATGATTATAAATGTTATTATTTTAAGAAAAATCCTTGAAGTGAGATCCATAAATCTCAGCCTGGGCTGAGATGACAGGGAGAGCTGGTGCGGTGGAGGAGGCCCTGCCGAGGGCTGAGATTCCAGGGGGAAGTGAGGAAGACAAAAAGGAGAAGGGAGGTGAGGCAGGATGGAAGAAAGGGAATGGAGGAAGGCTGCATTCCTCGTGCACCCCTCCTACTCCACCTCCTGGGTTGTTAAGCATGGGACGAGAAATCAGATCAGAACTGGTTTGGAACCTGCCTCTGCTGTTTGCTGTGTGACTTTGGGCAAGTCAAGTAACCTCTCTGAGCTTCAAGTGTCTCATCTAAAGATGTTTTAATCTTGCATTTCTCATGTAAAAAGGAAGACTAATCGCTTCTGGTAGAGCTATTTTGAGGTGTACTGATAATGTGCGTAAAGCATTTGTCACCTAGTAGCTGTAGCATAGCAATTTTAGTTAGCTCTACTCCCATCCTCAGGAGCGTTCCTGGGACTCCTGTGTTGCTTCATAGCGCCACCTCATGACAGGTAGCTGTCCCTCCCTCCCACTCCTGAATGCCGAGACGAGGCTCTCAGGGTGTGATGGCTGCCGGCCTGAGCTAGGTAGGCCCTTCAGGTTTCAGCAGTCTGCCATCACAGAGGGGCGGGGCAGGAGGAAGCCAAGAGGCAGCTCACTCACTGGACATACAAGGAAATGGAGGCCCAGAAAGGACAATGGCTAGCCCAAGTTGCTGGCAGCTCATCTTACCTATTTTAGCAGAGGGCTAACGCCGGCCTTTCGGATGTATTTTAAGCCTGTCTTTTGAATGGCCTGCACCAGGAGGAGATGACGCCGACGCCCCGGCCAGGCAGCAGAGGAAGGGGGTTGGCCGCAGTGAGATGGAGAGGACAGTCGCGGGCCCGGGGTGAGGACGCCGGCCGGGCCTGTGCTCTGAGCTCTCTCCGGCTGCGTTGTGCAACCTTCGACCCCTTCTCTCCGGGGCCTTAGTTCTCTCCTCAGTAAAATGGGGATGGTGACCACCACCCCGCTGACCTCTCAGGCTGGTGCCGAGGAGCGGAGGAGATGATGGACCTGAAAGTGCTTTGTAAGCGGGAGAGCAGGAAGCCAATGGAGGAGATTATTAACATGAATATTAATGAACTCGTTCACCGTTGGCTACTGGCCACAGACAAGACGGAACACCGGGCGTCTGGGGAGGATGAACTTTTTTCCACGCCTCTGACAGTTTCGCAGAGAGCGCTGGGATGACAACTCGCTGCCTGGTTGTTTCCCAAAGTCCTGCAGGTGCACGTACTGGAGGAAAACCTCCCCTGGGGATTTTCAGCCAAGGCAGCTGGAGGTGGGTGCAGGTGGCTCTGGAGGACGGTGTGGAGGGACCCCCTTTCCCTGGCAGGTGCAGCGACAGAGGATGCTGGCATTCTCATCTCCTCTTGGGGCTGACGAAGTACCCAGGACTGAAGGCGAGGCCCCCATCTGTGGAACCCACCAAAGGCAGAGGGGCTTCCTTCCCTATTCAGTTCACCTTTACCGTCCAGAAGACTATCCGTCCCTCCTTGGGAAAAGTGCCAGGCTGAAGAGATGAGGTGGAGTCAGGCTCTTGCACCCTCTCTCTAGCACACTCCTTCTCCTCCCTCTCCCCGTATGCTCACGTGTAATGGGCCTGGCTTCTCATGCAGCTGTGCATAGAGTCGATGTATGTCCTGGGCTAATCCTCCATTCATTTGTTCTTTCATTCGTTCATTTACTCGCTCAGTGAAAGTTTCGTAAATGTCTCAGGTGTGCCAGGTATTGTGCCAGACTCTGGGCTGTAAAGGTGAATGAGACCCTGTCGCAGCAGATAAGGCTCAAAGGCTACTGCAAAGAGGCCCTTATGCCACCTGCTGAGGTTTGAATCTATAGGAATGTACTGGAAACTGGGGGTTGGGGGAGACATCCAGAAAAGATTTCCTAGAGGAAGTTGTTCTGAAGTGAGCCTTGAGGGAAGACGTGTCGTGTTTCTACCTCCAATTACTTAACCCACATGGAACATTCCAGTTTATTTCCCCCTGTTTTTTTCTTCTTTTTTGTCTCCCAGAAGGAGGCACAGCCCCACAGGCTTTCCGCCTCCTGCCAAATCCCCAACCAGCCCGAGTTCCTGAAGATCAGAGCCTTCCACAGCTCCGGCCTTCAGGGGTTTGGAAGTCAGAGTCCGAAGATGGGGTTTGAACCCAGCATGTGCCTGCTGGCCTCCCCTCCTGAGGGATGGGACCAGGTTGTGAGGAATCTATGAGATCGTGATTGTGAATAACGCTGTGTAAAGGAACGAGCACGTTGTCATTACTTATTATTTTATTATTCCGTTACTGGAAAAGTGTTTTGATCTGCCCAGCGGGATTAAGACTGGTAGAGCACAGCTGAAATTTCATTTCAGTTTTTGTTGAATAATGTGTATCAATCATAGGGCTTAAGAATGTGAAGACTTACAAGATGTCTGTGTGTTGTGTGCAGCGTGTGTGTGTGTGACCGGGAGCCCGCACACTCCCTTTCACCTTTCCGCACAATCACGCCCCTGACAATTCACACCAGGCATCCCATGAGTGCCCTGGAGTAGCCCCAGCTCATGCTCAGTGTTTTCCCAGGCATTTCTCTTATTGGCGCCTCAGGCAGAGCTAACATCCTGGGCCATGTACAAACTTAAGGGTAGACTTAGAAAATTACCCACCGGTGCAAATAACCCTATTGCACGCAGGCTTTGCTGCAGTGGGACAGAGGCCAGATTCTGCACAATGTGAAGGAGAGAATGTTCTGGCTGGTAGGATTCTGGAAGAAAAAAATCATATTGGCTGGACACTGAAGGACGGTGGGCCTTCCCAGTAAAAGGGACAGCAGGAGCAAAACCAAAGAGGTCAGGCTCAGTTGGGAATGGCGGCGTGGCTGAGTGAGGGACGTTAGCCACTGTCAGTTGAGTGCCAGCTTTGTACCAGGTGCTGTGCTGGTCATGGCATGAGGCCAGGGGCACCCAGAGTATGGCTGGCTTTCACTGCCAAGTGAAGCCGTTGGCGATGGGCAGTGTGGTTGAGTTGGGTGCAGAGGATGGGATCAAGCGACCTGGGCTTCTGGGAAATGAATCTGTAGCTGTGTGGTCTTGGTGGGCCTGGGGGAGGCTGGAGGCAGTGAGTCCTGGGAGGAGGTGGCTGGGATGGGTCAGGAGAAAGACAGTGAGGAGGTGTCAGAACGGAGAGAGAGAGAGAAACAAGGACGGTGCGAGAGCCCACATGTGCAGCTTGATGCTATGTCACTGGGAAGGTGTTTTTAGGGAGCGAGAGAGGAAGGGCAGTTTGGTGGAGGCGGTGGAGACAACAGGCCTGGTGTTAGAACACCTGAGCCCACTCCATTCCCCCCTTTGCCTGCAAAGAGAGGAGAGTGGATGAGAAACACCACTCAAGAGCGCCTACTGTGTGCTACACGTGGGGCCTGCCAGCTGACTCTTATCTTCCCATTTCACAGATGAAACAATCGAGGCTTAAGGGTGTTTGTGACTGGCTGGAATCCCAGGATGAGAACTCAGGTTTGACAGTACAACCAATGCTGGTCTCAAGCTTCCAACCTCCCTCTAGCCTGCAGCTGGCACTGACCACCCTCTCTTTTCCTCCCCGCCAGTTAAATACCTGCCAGCCCACATCTGGCACAGCTTGGGCCTACCTGAGGCCTTCCTGTGAGCCCGGGAGGAGGGTGAGGGCTCCTTTCTGGTTTCCCTCAAAGAGCCCAGTGCTTTATTTGCAGCTGATTACTCTGCAGCCTTTGATTTGCAAGAGAGACTGGCGGCAGGGCTGTCCCTAGCCTCCAACAGAATTAGAGGTCTAGCTTTAGTTGAAAAAAGCACATTCCTTTTCTCTTCCTCTCTTTTTTTCCCTTCCTGCGTCCTCTTCTGGATTTTTCTGAAGCTTGTTTTTAACAAGGGATTTGAAATTTCAGATGCGGCAAAGCTCTGGGACAATGGGAGATTTAGGGCGGATGCTGAATGGATGGAGAGGGGAGTGGCCTGGGAGCAGATGGAGGGTCACAGGGACTGCTTAGCATGTAAGGAGCACCTACTAAGTGCAGCCCTCAGGCGCCGTCATATTCTCACCACGCCTCTGTGAGGGAGGCATGATTCATTTTCCAAGAGGGGGAATAAGTCCAAGGAGAGGTTCAGAAGCTGCCTCCAGGTCACACAGCTGGTAGGAGGTCGAGTCTGGCTGTACCCACCGCCTGGGCTGGAAGGCTGGGAGAGACTGGGGTTCCTTTCAGACCCCACCCCATTGTGACATCACAGCGGAGGGGCTCAGATCTTTCTCTGCCCTCCCTGCCCCCAGACAGAGTCCTGGATGTTTGGAGATGAGTCTCCCAAGCCTGAGTTAGTCTTCCTGGTGGCCCTGGGGGATGTATCGAGGGGGCTCCTCCTTTCCTTTGCTGTCCCCAACCTGGGTAACTTAGAACTTTAAAATCAGAAGATCACCACCCCGCTCTGTGCAGTCCGCATGGGGGACCAGGAGAAGAAAACCCCAGCCTCGTAAGCCCCACGGTCCCCACTCTGCTCCACTCTGTGACCATGGGAAGATTTTCCAAGTAGGTAACTGGTCTGTCTTTGCATATACGGTTCCCTCTTTCTGGGACACACTTCCTCCACTTCTTATCTGGGTGGTTCCTCTTCATCCTTTGGGCCACAGGGAGGCCTGCCTATCCCTGACCCACCCATCTGTCACTATCCCCTGCTGACTCGGACCCTGCTGTGCAGACAAGGATCAGCTCTGTCTGGAACATCTTGGCCTCTCAAGTGCCCACCTGGACCCTGGGCCCAGCGTAGCCCCACCACACATACCTATTGGCAAATCGTTACATTTAACCTCTCTGCAATCTCAGTTTCTTCATTCGTAAAATGGGTATAGTAACACCTATCTCATAAGGATGCTGAGAGGGCGAATTGAAGTAAAGGGCTCAGCTTGTGCTAAACAGTCAATGCCAGCTGTGAGTCATAGTAATGTTCATTCTTGGGTCAAACCCAATTGGGCATGGCTGGCACACATGCATAGCTTGGAAACTTGCAATGAGGAAACTGAGACTCCGAGAGGTGGCCTGAGACTAACTCCTAGGCCGGCCAGCCACCAGGGTGCCTGGAGCTCCTCCCTGCTCCATCCGTACCTCCTGCTGACCATGGACGGCCTTTTGGCCTGGCTTTGCCTCAGTATTTCTAACATGGCTGATAGGATGAGTGGTGCGAGACCTCAGAGGGAATGAGCAGGGCGTGGAGATGCTTCTCTCACAGAACTGAGAACCAAAAACCATGCCTGCAGGCCCCGTAATTGGCCATTCAGAGCCTATCTTCTCCCTTCAGATCTCCTCATCCCACTTGCCCTTCACCTGACTTCCATTCTTAACTGAGGATATTTGCATGAGCAAAGCATCTCTAGTGACTGCCTTCTCACCACCTGCTCCTGTGGCTCTCACCCCACCTGAAGCCATAAATACAGGTGCAAAGGCCAGTATATTAATTTGTGTTGGAGCACAGAGCTGAGGACGCAGCCGAGAAAGGGGATTAGGCAGTGGCAGTGGGTAGGAGGCAACAGATGGCTTGACTGCTTTTACCTGTTGCTAATTCATTAGGAAACAACTCCTCATTTGTGTTTAATTGTGCCCAAGCCCCTCGAGGGCAAGGCTCGGGGCCCTGGATGGTCCTCGGGTGCTTGATTGGGGTGAGGGGTCATGTGGCCTGCCTGGGAGTTAAATGCCAGAGTCTGGAAATGAACGGTTCTTTCTTGTTCTCTCTGGATCGGACTCGGGTCCCCCGCCCTGGCTGGATACTGGGGACCCTCTGAGCATATGCAGCAAGGGTGGAGCTGGGTCATAGGGCCGCAGTTCTGGCCCTTCTGTTAATCGGCTGCGTGACCCTTAGTGGGTCACTTAGCATCTCTGGGTCCCTCTTGCTTGGCTGGGAAATGAGCCTAATCATACCTGCCCTATCTCCTTTGTAGGGTTGCCATGGGTATGAACTGAGATAATGAATCCACGAGCATTTAGACACGTGTAATACTCGGTAATAGTGAGGCACTCTTTGCCAGCAGAGTGGTTAAGCGCTTGGATTCTGGAGTCAGTCAGGCCTGGACTGAATTCTGACTCTGCCACTTATTACAGTGAGGTCTTGGGTAAGAAACCGAGGTTTCCTGAGCCTCGGGTTCCTCACCTACGCAGTGGGGTGCTGGGAGGAGCAGGGGTGCCCATGCACGGGGCAGGCTCAGCTCAGCTTCCCCAGAACACAGCCAGCCCCAACAAGCTGTGAGTAAGTTGCTACTGTTTTCCCGGCAAGCCTCAGCCAAAGTGTCTCCTATTCTGTGAAGCCTGCCATGATGTGTTTCCCCCACACCTGTGGACTGCTCCCTCCTTCGTGTCACCTTCCTGGTGGAAATCTGTTTGGGGGCTACTTCTTCCCTATCAATTGCAACCTGATGGGACAATAATCTGGGGCTTTGGTCCTGTCACCAAAAAGACAGCATATCCACACGCATGGCCATTTAAAAGCATCTTCTGGAGCCAGACAAGAGGCACCACGCCTCCGAAAACAGAGGGAGCTCATGCACCCACAGGGCAAGACCCACAACAGAGGGACCCTGCTGTAGCTCCGGTCATGCCTGGCCCTCCAAGTGCTCCTGGCCCCCCCCATGTCCCAGCCTGATTCTCCGGCCTTCCTGCTGATTCTTGGAGCCTCAGATTCATGTCCAGAAAAGTTCCTTCTGCTGAAGTGAGATAGACTATGTTTCCATTGCTTGTATTTCAAGAATCTGGCGGATACACCTCTGAGCCTCATTCATATCTCAATGACAAAGTGCGGGAATTTTCTTTTAATGAGGTTTATGTTTTCTACGTTTGTCTCCATTACTTGCTTGTTTTGTGAGCTTGGGCAAATCCCCTTCACCTGTTTGAGCTTCAGTTTCTTCTTCTGTACAATGAGGGGTGGGAGTGGGGCTCTCCCGATGAGTGTGAGGACTCAATGCCATCGTATCGGGAAAGGGCCTTGCTCGGTGTCAAGCCCACAGTTGACCCTCAGTGACAACTGATTAATTAATTCTACATCAGTGACAGTGTTTTCATTTGAAATCACTGGAGAAAACAAAGCCTGCAAGTTGGTCAAGAAAGCATCCTTGTGAGCAATTTGCTTACGGGGTTATTGACTGAAAAGCCATCTTCTCTCTCTTTGGCCTTTGAATTTCTCTCAGAAAAACGTGCAATTATTAGAAGAGGTAAAATGACAGAAGGAATGGAAGGTGTCAGAACACTGTCTTGGGCCAAGCAGTGAGGAGAGGGAGCCAGGGTCATGATGGGGGTGGGGGGAGACAGGAGCTGTGGCAGAGATGGCTGGGTTTCTTGATGCTTCTGTGGGAGGGAGGGGAGAAGAGGAAACAGAAGAGGTGGGGGGAGTGGGAGGAGAAGAAGAGAGGTGGGGAGGAGAGGCTCGTGAGAGGGGGAGAGAGAGGGAAGAGTGGTGATAAAGATTCTGACTGCCCTTTTTGGCCCTCCTCCTTTCTAGTCTATACCTGAATAGTGCCCTCCCCAAATAAGGCCCCTGCCCCCACCTCTGTGTTTCACTCTGGCAGCACACATCAGATGGGTCAGGATTTCCTCTCCTTGAGCTGCAGCCTTGGGGAGAGGGCTCTCCCACTTATTTCTTTCCCTCTGACGCTTCCCCCTTTCCTAGATAGGGGCAACTTGAGAGTGCATAGAACAAGGGCAAATGTGGTTTCATTATGGAGTCTCTCGGGTACCAGCTGGTGTCTTTGGGCAAATGACAAACCTCTCTGCTTCTCTCACTGTGCAATGTGCATAATGCAAGTAGATGATACTACCTGCCTTGCAGGAGTTCCTGTATGTGAGGTGCCCAGCACCCCAGCACGAGGGAGTGACAGGGCCCCAGGGTGTGTGTGTAAGCCATGGCTGCGTGCATGCCTTCCAGCCGGATGCAGATTCACCCAGTTGGGGAGGGACCTCACTGCAGCTCAGGAGCCTCTCAGGGTCAAAGGAGGCAAAACCAACTCTGGGCTCAGAGCCTGGTTACATAAGCCCACCAGACCCCGGGATGGGTTATTTGTGATATTCTTAAATCTGTCCCACGTTTGCCTAGATTCTGTTCTTGACATTTTGACGTCTCTCTTCATCAAGTCTGCTCTGCCTGGATACTTTCCCTCCAGACAAGAAAACAGGGAAGGAAAGAAAGGAACCCCTACTTTGGGCCGGGGATAATGTTAGAGGCTCTCGGTACATTATTTCCCCTAATCCTTCTCATGGCCATTGAGGCTCACAGTATTATTGTATTTTGTTATAGGTGAAAACACTGAGGTTTAGTAAAGTTAAGTGACTTGCCTGACATCATGTGATCAGCGGAACTGGGGTTGGAAACCACAGCTGCCTGATCACGTCCAGATCATGGCTTCTCTCTCTCTCTCTCCTCTCTCTTACTGTCTCTCTCAGCTCAATGAGCTTGTAACTGCCCTAGCAGCACCTCTAGACTTTCACATCCTTTCCGACACAGAAATCATATAATTCTGTGATATCTGGACTTTTGCAGACTCTAAAGCAACTTCCTTCTTCATACCATTTACTCCCACTATACCTTGTTTTCCTGGAAGGTACACTGACCACGTATATTAATAGTAATATGAATAATGGTGACAAATCAAACAGGCCAATAAGAAACTTTGCAGGCATTTAGGGCTGTGGGTATGCACTTCCTGTGTATGAACGAGCGATGGCTGCAGAACCCAGCAGGGAGCAGCCTTCACCTTAATCCCAGACCTAGCTAATGCCTACCAACAAGTAGCTATTTGTGGAAACCCAGCAACCAGTTGCTGAGACAGTGATTTCGGATTTTATCAGAGACCTGTGGGGAAAATTGGGGAGGGGAAAATAAAGTTGAGATGCTTTGGGAAGACCAAGAATGACAAGGAACTCTTTGAAGTCAGCCATTCAAAAAAGGACAAAGGGAAGCAGTTCTCGACAGAAGGAAGACCCCAGGGCACCCGGGACTCAGCTCCTTCATCTGCTCATCACAGGCCTCTCCAACTTGCGTGTAGATTCCAAAAGGCAACATCTGGGGGAGGGTTGAACCCTCATGGGACTGTGCATATTTTGTGGAAATTAATGTGTTTAATTTTGGCATTCCAGTGCTCCGTGCCAAAGTTTTCATCAGGTTCTGGATAAGTGAGAAAAACGTGAGTTTTTCATAAAGCTAAATGTACTCAGTTTCAATAGTATTGTCCTTTTTTCCCCTGAGATTATATCTTTCCTACTTTCTGGGTGTTAAAACGTCATTTTACCTATGAAACGATGGTAATAGTAGACGATGGTTGATTTCTTCAGCTGCTATACTTGGCAGGATATAAAGGTGGCAACTCTATGTTACATCCTCCAATTTTCTCTTTAAAATTTTTGCTGAACTACCAAATGCTAAAGTCTGAAGACCACTGGGTTGTACCTTGTCAGTTATCATTTGTATCAACTGTCTGCTCAATTGTGGGACAATTTTTTTCTGCTTAGTGCAGACAGTCTTTGAAATTCAAATACCTCAAGCCTGTGCTTAAATTTAATAGCCTCTTTTGGGTCTGCAAGGTAACAGGTATTATCCTCCACGTACACCATAAATTTGGGGAAGGAGATATTTCTTTTATAAGATTAGGTTCCTTTGCTTTTCTGTATCTGTTCCTAGGACTTGGCTGGGAGAGTGTTCAGTCCTATAAAAAGACCCCATTGGCAGGAATGAAGTGGTGGGAGTGAAGGGGAGGGTGGAAGGAACAGATGATGAGTCCTCAAGGTATCCTGAGACAGTTTAGACAGAGCAAAAGCTCAAATCGTAGGTAAGAGGCTGCGAGGTCCCTAGGCCTGGGAACGTCAATGACTAAAATCAAGTTCAAATGGCCAGGTGGAGGGAACACCCACCCGTGTTGGTGAGGTCAACAGTGTTAGATGCTATGAGAATCGATTAGAGAATATGGTGGAGAATAAGGAGTTCAAGGAGTTCCCAAACGTCATGGTCAAGTTAGGGCTGGAGCTTCATGTATGCCTTGGAGGATGGCGCAAGGGGAGAAGCCTGGACGCAGAGACTGTACATGTGTCTGGAGCCGGGGTTAGGGCCTATGTGTGAGGAACACTGCCATGGTAGGCAAAGCAGAAGATGGCACAAAATTGGTGATTCTTGCATAGTCACAGCCACTTCTAGTGACGCAGAGTAAAAGGCCTGCTTCATTCCTCCTGCTGAGAGAATGTTGCTGGGGAACAAACTTCAGCCTCTTTTCTCATGTTCTACGTTTTCTTCCCACCCTTATGCATGCCCCCACAAGGGAAGAGCAGTTGAGATGTGATAGGTCAAGATCTGGACTCTCGTGGGAACATGAAAGGGTGAGCAAGCTGCACCCTGGTGCTCCATCAACCTCAGGTACTTCCTGCGTCCTCGTGGACACACCAGGCAGACCCCTCTGTCTGTGTTTCACAGGGAGACAGGAAGCAGGCAAGGCGGACTGCAAAGATCAGTGCTGGCCTTGTCCTCTGGACCCCAAATTGGGTAGACAAGTTAGGCCTACTTTCAGATTCAGGGGGAGGAAATAAGAAGTCATGTGAGACCTCCAGGCTTCACCCATGTTCACCAACTCACTTATACCAGAAATACCTGCATTGGGGTTACTGAGTACTGGCTCAGATGTTAATAAAATAATTTGTGGGTTTCCATTCTGTTCATGTCTCATGGCTTTAAATACCAGCTCTATGCTGATGATTCCTGAATCCTTCTCTGACCTCTGCACTGTACATCCGACAGTCTACTTGACATCTCCTTAGGCATCTAATGGGCATGTCACATGTCACATGGCCCAAACGGAAATGCTGATCTTTTTCTTTCCAAACCTGATTTCCTGCACTTGGTCCTGTCTCAGTTAATGGAAAGTCCATTCTTCCAGTTTCCCAGGCGAAATCCCTTAGAATCATTCATGACTTTTCTCCGTTTCTTTCAGTCTTTGTTCAACCAGCTGGCAAATTCTGTCTACTCTGCAGCTAAAATGTAGCCAGAGTCTAACCACATCCCTCTATCTCTCCTACCTGCCCCTGGTCTGGGCCATGGTCATCTCTTGTGTCGTGGTTCATTCGGGAGCCTCCTTACTCCTCGTCTGTCTGCTATTCTTGCTTTCACCCTTGCCCCTGCTCCCTACACAATGGGCCACTCCTGAACAGAGTAATTCATGAACACAGAGATCAGGCCAAGTCACCAACATGTACCAAACCCTTAATACCCCTTAATGACTCTCTCTCTCTCTCTCTCTCTCTCTCTCTCACACACACACACACACACATATACACACCTTCCTATGACTTATAAGACCCAACACAATCTGGCTCCTCTTACTTCTTCCCTGATTTTCTCTTTGACAACTTTCTTTTTCATTTTCTCATACATTGGCTTCCTGGCTAGACCTTGGGTGGGCCTGACAGGTTCCTGTCTCAAGGCTTTGCACTTGCTGTTGTCTTTTTTCTGGAATATTCTTCTCCCAGATCCCTGTAGCAAGCTCCCTCGCTTCCTTCAAGACTTTTCTTGGTGAGGCCTTTCTAACTGCCTTACCTGAAATTTTAATCCCTTAACGTATTATATTTCCCTTTCCTGCTTTAATTTTTTTTCTCTCTGGTAGTTATCTCCACCTAATATTTTAATACTTTATTGTCTTGGGTATTATCTCTCTCTCCAACAGGAATATAAATGCCATGAAGAATCTTATCTATTTTGTTCACTGGTCCTTTGAATAGTTATGGCACATAGTAGGTGCCCCATAAATATCCACTGAAAACAATTAATAAACTAAGGCCATGAAAAGATGCTTACCATCATTAGTCACTGAAGAAAGCAAATCAAAACCACAATAAATTACCACTTCTTAATGCTAGAATGGTTATTATAAAACAGACGTCCAATAACAAGTGCTGGTGAGAATAGGAAGAAACGGGAACTCATACATTGCTGGTAGATTGTAAAATGGTGCAGTCATTTTGAAACACATCTTGTCAATTTCTTTAAAAAGTTAAACATAAATTTGCCATATGACCCAGCAATTTTACTCCTGGGTATCTACCCAAGAGAAATGAAAACATATGTCCGCATATGCAGCAGTCTTCATAATTGCCAAAAAATGGAAACTCCCCAAATGTCCATCAGCAGGTAAATGGCTAAATGAAATGTGGAAAATCCATGCAATGGAATACTAGTTGACAATCAAAAAGAATGAAATACCAATGCTACAACATGGGGGATCCCCAAACACCCGCCAAACAAAAATAGCCAGACACAAAAGACTATATATTGTATGATTCTACTCATATGAAATGTCCAGAAAAGGTAAATCTGGAGAGACAGAAGGCAGATGAGAGCTTGCCTGAGGATGGGAGTGGGAAGTGGACCAACTGTAAATGGGTATGAAAGCTCTCCCAGGAGTGATGACGATGGTTGCACAACTTGATAGATTTACGAAAAACATTGAATTTAATAATTAAACACTCAACAGGGTAAATTGTATGGCATGTAAATTACAGCTCAATCATGTTGTTTTTGAACAATGAAGGAATGATGCTCCTTGCCCAGAGCTCCCTTAGTCAGGAATCCTGGGGTGACTGGGGGACAGAGATGGGACCAGGGCAGGGTCTAGGCCTTTCTGGTCCCTTCCATCTGACTGCCAATATGGATACAAAGGTCACTCTGCTCACTGTGTGGGAGCAGAATAGGGACGAGTAGCAGCCAGACAAACCCTGGTTACTAATGGAACTCTATAGGGTCTGAAGATGGGAACAGCTTCAGAGGCCAAGCCTGGCACGAAGGAGGGAGGGCGAAGCAAAGACTGAAGGAGGCAGCTTGGGGGTGGGGTGCAGAGAAAGGAAGATCTGGAATCAGCAAAGCCTTCAGAGAAACAGAAGGGCAAGAAATAAAAGGGAAGAAATAAAAGCTGCAGAAAGTCTTGGGACCGCCAGAGGGAATAAGAAGGGCATTTTACAAATATATTAGGGAAAAGAGATCCTTGAGAGCCGCCTGGGCCATTAATAAATGAGAGAGGAAATAAAATTAATGATGATGATAAAAATGGCTGAGCCGCTGAAGTGCTTTGTAAAATTGGTCTTTAACCAGGAAAGGAAAAAAAAAAAACTCCAAGGGATAGGCAATTAGAAAGGGACAGAAGTCTTGTCAATATAGTTGATGAAAGGTAGGAAAGAGAATACTTAGAAAAATTGGATAATGTCTTCCTACTCCAAATCACCATGTCTGGATATAGGCATTGAGGTCTAAAGGGCATTAGCTGAAGAAATTATTAAACTCTGAGCAGGTATTTCAATATTAATATATATAAATAGTATTTTATATATTTACATATTACCTTTTTTTAAGGAGGAGGAGGAGGGAGGCAGAGTAAATGAAGATTCAAGAGCTTGGGGAAACAGTGGAGAGAACAAGAAGTACCATATGTTGAGCCCTTTCATTGGGCCTGGCACGATGCATTACACATATTCCGTCATTAATTCCCCTAGCAGCATTGTGTGGTTCTATAATCAGCATATTTTACAGGCAAGGAAACTGAGACCCAGAGAGCGTAGGTGACTCTCCAAGATTACTCAACTCGCAATTGGGGGTGGCAGAACTTGAACCCACATTCATTTATCTGATGCCAAAGAGAGTTCCCTTCCATTCTACCAGCTGGTTATTCTAACTCTCAATGTATGAGTCCACGTGTCAGAGAAAATAACGCCTACCTGCCAGTGACCTGCTGGTAGTGATTGTGCTTTGTCCTGGAGCCTTGGGATTCTGATGACACAGACAGAGAGAGGGCTGTCTGATTTTAATGTTGAGATGTTTAGAGAGAATGTCAGACTTGACATGTTTAGGAGAAGGAAAGGAGGCAGAGGTTGAGGAACGTGGACCCAGAGACACAGGATGTCAGAGGCATCAGGGATGTGTGTTTCTAGTGTCCAAAGTCTTTACCTCACCTGTGGGAAACTGAGGCCTGAGAGGGAGGAGGGACTTTCCCAAGGCGACACCAGAAGTTGGAGCCATAGCCAGGCCTATTGACTTGAGGTCCATGGCCATGTTTTCTGCACTTTTGGCCTAAGCCCATTATTTGCCCTTGTCTCTGACTTCTGTCCTTTGGCATCCAAAGACTGACCTTAACTTTGGTTCTTGGCTTTGGCTCTGTTCCCTTCTCTCTACTTTTGGGCTGTAATCTGTAGCTCACATCAGTGGCTTCTTTCACCTCACATCTCATCTCTGTTGCTGTTTTGTTAACCGTGCTGGCTGAGGAATGGGCAGGGCAGAGGGTGAGGATGATGGAGGGAGGAGCCTGTAGAAGTTGTCGGGCTCCTATCCCACTGGGATCCTGTCATTTCTGGGTCCTGTGATTGGCGTGATGGGAATCCACTGATGGTTGATTAAAATACTGACCCCAATCCTTTACTTCCCTCCACTAACCCTTGCCATGGCTTCATCTTCTGTGAAGTTCACTTGCCTATTTCTTGACTCTGGACTTCACCATATGACTTGCTTTGGTCACTGAGGTGTTAATAATGTGCCCAAAGCAAGGACTTCAAAAGTCCTTGTGTGGTTGAGCATCTCCTCTTACACCTTGACGACTGCCACGAGATGAGCACACCTCAGAGAGCCTACTAGTCCAGAGTGGATGAAAGATACTTGGAGCAGAGCCAGCTCAGCCGATCCCCACTCTTCCTGGGAGAAGCAAAGCTGCCACAGCTGTTGTGGCTGGAAGCAATTGCTTGACTGAACTGAGACCAGACAAATTTCAGTTGACCTGCATCTCCTTGAGAATAAATGCGTATTATTGTATACTGCTGAGAGTTTGCGGTTTTTTTGTTATGTGGCAATAGCTGACTGATACACAGCCATCTACACAATGTCCTTTGAGAGATCTATAGTTCCTATCTAAAATCTCTTTCCACCTCAATTCATTAAGAGTGAAAACAAATCATTAAACACCCACTATGTGCCCATTCAAAAGTTAGGCATGATGTGTTGAGAAGTTTTGGAAGCTGTCTTTGAGGAGCACCGAGTTGGGGAGACAGGGAGGTAAAAGATGATTACAAAATATGTCAATGAAAGTTTCCTGGAGGAAAAAGATCTCTGAGTTGTGTCTTGGAGGAGAAAGAGGGCGAAGGGTGGTCGAGGCAGCAAGCATAGCATGAGGGTCTGTGCATTCATGGAACCCAAGTCCGTCTCTGTGTTGGAACATTAATCCCAGAATGGAGAGGCAGGCAAAGCCCAGATCTGGCTCTGACACTTTTCAAGTCCCTGACCAAATGTTTGCATAAAACAGGGCATCAACAACAGCAATTTATTACCAGATGATGAAGTCCAAGGAAACTCCATTAAATAAAAAAGTGGCACAAATGTGATAAAACTCAAAGAAACTCAAAGGGAGTAAAAGACTCTGGGTACTGTTGCAGATGCAATAAACAAACAGCATAATCCACGAATGCCAAAGGAGCAGAGGTAATTACACACTGACACCTGCTCCCGGAAGTTGGAAGTTGGGCTGGGTCCCCGAGGCCCAGTGGAGGGCTGCTGACGTGGAAAGCACCCAGCACTGCCTTCACCCCAATGTGCCCAGATCCTGCCTAAGAAGCAGACCCTTCCCCTTGTCTTAGGAAGCAGGGGAGGTGGCTGGGGTGGGGTGGGGAGTACAGAGAGCAGCCTCCCTGGCCATATGGCCTGAGTATGGCCTCTCCCTTGAGGCTCACCCCTCTTCTTGTAACATTCCCCCTCCAGGAGTGGGGAAGCCCAGCCAGAGTGTGTGTGATTTTAGAGTTAATCTGTCTGCACTAATTAAATATTGACGGCTGTTAAATATTCATGGGGTGTTTTAGCTGGCAGGTTTGATGTCCCAGACCCTGCTGGCTGCAGCAATGCTGATGGGCTCCTTTGGCTGCACTGTGTTCCTGGCTGCCTCTCCCTCACCCCGCTAGTCTCAGCTGCTGCAGGCAACCTCACCTGACAGGACTCTCTCAGCCCCTAGGTCTCAGGGAACCTCTCCCCAGGCCCAGGACTCCCCGAGGAGCTTGCTTGTGTGGAAGTGGATTTGGGAACCTGCACCTTGGGGTTTGGGCGCTTGGTGGGAAAGAGCCTCCATTGTAAACAGTTCCACAGAGTGGATCTGGCCTGGGATGCGGGAAAGAGACCGAGTTCAGGGGTGACTGAGGGGCCAGGTGGTGTGTCCTCCAGTGGGGACCCCTGGGAGTTTCCTTCCTTCTTCCACAGGCTTCTGCTAGCAGCTTAAAGGCTGAGCTCTGTGGGAGGTGCTGGGAGAAAGCCAGCCGTCAGACAGAATCTCCGGTGAGTGCCCAGTCTGGGGCAAGGAGACGGCCTGCAAAGGGCAGTCGTGATCCTGAAGGAAAGTGTTAGGCTGGGGCAGGGAGGGGTGAGCTCATGGACAGGGAATGGAAGGAGCCCAGGAGGACACCAGCCAGACGGGGGAGGGGCACCGTCAGGGCAGGCTTTGCAGAGCCCGACTTCAGGAAGCATCCTGAGACACAGGCAGGAACCAGGCGAAGCAGGACCAAAGGGTCTGTGTGGAAGGCCTCCTGCCAGGGGAAGGCATGAGTGAAGACTAGAGAGAGAGGATGGCCCCGAGCGAATGGCAGGCGTTCTAGAGTCTGAAGGACAGAGGAGGACGGGTAAGGAAGGAAGAGAAGGGAAGGGCAGAAGTCAGCAGCTTGCCAGGAATGGAGTTGCAGGCGCTCCCAAGCAGCCTGGGCCAGGTGCTTCTTCTCTTTCTCCCTCTGTGTTCCTTCATCCGTCCATCCCTGCTCTGGGCCCCATCAGAGGCTCTTCCTGCTCTCCCAGCCTGACCCAGCATCTTGCTCCCCAAATGACTGATGACCTCCACCTTTGACTTCCTTTGGGAGAGAAGGGGTGGAGTGGGGGGTTCAGGAAGGCCAGAGCCAGGGAGCAGGACATCCCGGGAGATGTGGTGGCGAGCAACAAACAGGAAGTAGCTCCTGCTTGCTGGTCAGGAAGTCAGTTCATGGTTGTGTTTTCTTCCAGAACTGCACACAGGCCTGAAGTAGGAGCCGGCATCTCCTTAGCTCTAGAATCTCTGGTTTCTTAAAGAGTGGCTCGTCTCCAGGCAAAGGAGTCCAGGTGCCAAGTCGAAAATGCCAGTTGGTCAGCTCCAGCCACAGGTCCTAAGCAGATGGCTCCCCAAGGCCAAGAGGAAGTATCCAGGGCCGTCCAGGCCCCCAACTTCCCTCCAGGTGGTAGAGCCTATGGCTGGCCTCAGGCACCTCTATGTAATTGTCCACCTCAGTGCAGGGCCAGGTGTCTGAGAGGGCTACCTTCTTCCTGCATGTACAATTCTCTGGTGGGGTCCATGTGGTCCAGGGCAACTTGCCCTGAGTAACAATGGGTATCAGCTCTCCCTATGAGGTGAGCAACTGGTTGTCTGAGTCTCAACATTGCTACCTGCAAAATGGGCTAATAATATCACTTACCTGAGAGAAATGGTACAGCATTAAATGAGATACATGATGCCCCATGCCAGCAGTAGCTACTTCTCATGTGGCACTTCCTATGTGACAATCACTACGTGCTTTACATATATTAACTCATTTAATCCTTACATCAGCCCTAAAGGCGGTATTAATGATGTCCTTAGTCTCCAGGTGAGAAACTGTAGCATAGAGATATTATATTAATCCACTTGCCTGCAGTCCCACAGGTAGTGAATGGTGAAGCTGAGCCCACCCTGCTGGGCTCCAGAGTACCTCCTCTTAACCCATCATAGGTATCCAATGAATGTTAGTCACACGTCCTCTACTTTCCCCAAACTTCAGGGAAACTCTGTGTTCTGTTTTTGACGAAGGCACTTCTTGTCTGGATAATCCTCTTCTCAGGAAAACCCCCTGAGAGAATGAGTTTCTCCATGGTCGACTCGGTGCTTTTCCCAGGGGATGTGCCCTCACTGGCTCACTTCCTTCCTTCACTCATCACCCCACAACTGTTTATTGAGGACTTCCACATGCTCTGTGCTGGGAACAACAGCGGACAGGATTTGTGACCCTAATGAGACCACATTTGGGGAACAAAGAGAGTCCAGGAACAAGAAACTAAGCACAAAATACAATGTCTCAGTGTGGGGAACTGCTGTGGGGAAAATAAAGTGAAGAAGGGAGGAGAGACGGGGGAGTCAGGGAAGGTCTCGCTGGGGAAATGCATTTGAACAAGGACCTGATAGGGGGAGGGAGTGGGCCATGGGGGTGTGAGGGAACAGTGTGCCAGGCAGATGGAACACCAGGAACAAAACCAAGAACCGAGACTGAAGAGACCAGTGTGGCTATTGGCGAGGTGGATGGAGATGAGGTCAGAGAGAGAATGGTGGAGGGAGCAGGTTATAGACGGTCCCTTCAGCCATTGCCAGGTCGTCAGTGGACAAAAGAAGTGACGAGACATGATTCCTCGTGGTTTAAATGAGTACAGCAAGGGTGGGTGCAGGGGACTAGTTAGGAAATCCTAGTGACAGGTGATGGCCTCTGCCAAGGTGCTAGGGTCTGAGACGGCAAGGAGTGCTTGGATAATGACATACATGTAAGTTCACGGTGAAAAGTTCACGAGCTTAATTGTCCGACCTTTCGTATGGTATTTCGAAAGTAGAACCAACAGTATTTATTGACATATTGGATGAAGGATGGAGAGAGAAAGAGTTAGTCCAAGGGTTCTGGCTGGGGCAACCAGAAGGATAGGGGTAGTTATTTACTGAGGTGGGGCGGAGAGTAGGGTTTGGTGTGGAGCTGGGGGACCGTCAAGAGCTTGGGGTTGGCTACACTGAGTCCAGATTTCTATTAACGAGCTCTCCAAATGGAGGCTCAGGTCGTAAGTGGAATGCACATCTGAATGTGAGGAGATGTTTAGACGAGACCTACACATTTGGGAGTTACCAGCACACAGATGGTATTTAAAACTATGACACTTGCTGAGATTGCCCAGGGAGGAGGAGAATGGAAAGAAGCAGAGGTCTGAGGACAGAGCTCGGCGAGCAGGGATATTTATAGGGCAGGGAGATGTCCAGGAGCTCGTAAGGAAGACTGGGGCCTTGTCCCTACATCCCCAAAAGCTGGTCATTGGATTCTCCCAGACCTCCGCCTTTCCTAGCACCAGCTCTGCGCTTTTGGCAGGCCTTTTCTGCCCTCTAGTGGTTGTGATTGGAAATGCACCCAATGGAACTACGTAGCACAACCTTTCTGGGTTTCTTCATTTATTCAGTAGGCAATTTCTACTAAGCACCTGCTATGTGTTGCACTTGACTAGTGAAGAAGATAAAATGCTCTTTCAGAATTCACTGCATAATGAAAGGAAAGACACACAAACACAACTGTAAGACCATGATTCTCAGCTGGGGGTAGGTTTGGTAATGTCTGGAGACAGTTTTTCAGCTGTCACAACTGGGTAGGGGTAGGTGGGTTGCTCCTGGCATCTGCGGGTAGAGGCCAGAGATGATGCATAAGATTCTGTAACGCACAGGACATCCTCCTACGACGAAGAATTATCTGGCCTCAAATGTCAGTAAGTGCTGAGGCTGAGAAACTCTGATCCAAGGCAACGTGATAGAGGTATTAACCAAACCATTTGGATGCAGAGGAGAGAGTAATCAAACCTGTCTCTGGGGGAAAGGAAGGCTTTACTTCACAGAGAATGCATGGTTTTAGCTTGTCTTGAAATATGAATAGGGCTTTGCCAAGTAGAAAGAGAAGAGATTAGCAAAAGGGATGATGGGGACATGTTCGAATCATGTCAGAAAAGAACCTGGCTTAGCTAGGGTGACCACAGACCCAGGTACGTCTGGGATAGCCCAGTCTAATCAAACCTGAGGGGTATAATTCACTGGGCTCCCTTCCCCTCTCAAATGTGGCCGATGTCAATGACAAAGCATAGGATCATCCTACATTCAGCAGGCTCGGTGTGGCTAGGATGGGAGGGGTACATGGGAGCTGGGTCATGAGAGCTTTGTAAAGTCAGGCAGAGAGGATGGGTGTTAGCCGAGAGCAGCCGGGACCCACCGGTGGTTGCAAGCAGGAGGCTTACCTCGAGAGACCAGAGTGGAGGCGGCCATAAAGACCCAACATAGGGCAGAAGAGGGTTTGAGCACAGGCTGTCAGAGCAACCCTCCCTTCGCAGGCCTGAGAATCCCTGTCTGGAGTGAGGGTTGCAGAGAACAGGGCCAAGGGCTCCATACGAGGAAAGACAAATGGAAACCGTGCCAGCCCAAAGCACAGGGCCCTGGAGGGGTCACTTGGCCTCCCTCTGCCTTTGCAGGCCCTTCCTCATTCCCTGCCCCCAGGCAGAGGTGGGAATTGGGTGAGTGGAGAAGCAGGGGGTTGAGAAAGTTGGGATTTAGCCTGAATTCTGCTGCTGACAACCGATGCGACTGGGGCAGGTCCCATCTTTTTCTGGCTTTGGTTTTTCCATGTGTCCCAGAAGTAGGTGGACTAGATCATCTCTAAGGACCTTTCTGGTTCTCACCTCCTATGTTCTTGCACGTTCTACTTCTGACCTGCTCTCAGAAGTAGATTCTGCAGCCAGGCAGCCCCAATTCTGGAGCCTCGAATTCTGATCAGCCAGTGGGGACCACACCTCCTTTCCAGGACTTGGGTCTGTAATGAACCGGGAACCATTCTCTCCACTTGGAAAAGGTAGCCCTTTGGGACGTGTATCATCCAGCATTTTGCCGGGGTACCCTGAGAGTCCCAAGCTTGGAATCTATGGCTGTGAGCTCCCAAGACACTTTCTTCCCTTCTGGGGCTCGTGTCCAACGGAGCTTGAGAAGTGTTTCTGGAGAGCGGGTTAACCAGGCTTTGCTACAGGAAAATCAGAATGGGCACAGACTGCAGAGCCATCAGAGAGAATGTTGTCTTCCTATTTACAGATGGCTTAACTCGAGTGGGCAGAGATGACAGCACATGGGCCCGAGCGGGAGAGGGCTTTCTAAGAAGACAACCTCCCATAAGTACAGTGATTCGCAGCCCACACAGGGCAGAGTGGGTGGATTGTCCCCATTGAAGGAACTGAGGTTGACAGGGGAACTCATTTAGCAAGTATGTGGCTGAGCGTGTGGGTGGAGAACTCAAGCACCTGACTCCTGTTTGATGCTGTTTCCAGGACATCTATTCTGAGGCCTTTTCTTTGATGGAGGAGGAGAGTAAGGTCTAGAGAGAGAAGCAGAGTTGCCACTGGTCATCTAGCTGCTGAGTGAAACATCTGGGAGCAGATCTGACTCCCTCACCAAGGTCTCCTGCCTCTCGCTGGGAAAAGGGGTAGTGATGTCCTTCATCTTTTCCTCCTTTCAGAAATTGCTTGTCTCTGTGTGTCCTCTCTCTGTGCACAATATTGTCAAGTAACATCACACAAAACTTTCTTCCATTATTAAAACACAAAGAGAATTTAGGAAACAAAGCCAAGCTGAAAGAAGAAAGGTCCCATACCCAAGCATGAACTTTGGGGGTACTTTTACTTACTTTTGTTTTTCCTGTACGAGTATACACTTTTTGTTTTGTTTTCCTTTTCACGTAGTTGAGTTTCCTATTGACTCTACAATTTCATGCCCTGATTTCACTCACACTATCATAAATATTTTCCATGTTATTACACACACTCCATAAGTGTCATTTTGAACTCACTGGGCCAACCCCTAATTGTTGGATAGTTAGACTGTGTCCAATTTTTAACTGTTACAATAATGCTTCAAAGAGCAGTTTCATGTAGGAGATCTTTGAATGTTTAGGATGATTTTCTTGGGCTGGGCTTCTAGGGAGAATACTGATAATATGCACACCAGGAGTTCCTTGCTTGGCTCTTCCATGGATGGCCCAGCCTTGGGAGTCCCAGGCAGAAGGCTAATAGACCTCTTCTCCTCTGCAGCATTTCTTGCAGATTATGTTGAGTTCTTATTCTCATTACTCCCTCAGGACCTATAAGTTCTTCCCAAGACCCCTCCACTAAAACCAGTCACACTGGCCAGGACATTCTCTCTGTTGAAAGTGAAGGAAAAAAAAAATCACATCCCAAACTATATTGAATCAATAAACTGAAAAGCGCCTGACTTCAGGCATAGCTGGATCCAGGTGCTGAAGCAACGGGATCAGGACCTGGTTTTTCACTGCCTCTCAGCCCAGTTCTGTTAACGGCTCCATCTTCAGGGCAAGAAGGTTATAGAATATTAATTTCCTCCTGCTTGTTTTCAGACCTGCAGGAAAGAGTAAGATTTTCTCCCTGACAACTCCTACTTAAACCTCAGAATTTACTCCTATTGGACTAAGTGCTCATTCAGTCCTGAACTAATCACTATCACCAGCGATATGGCCTGACCTTAACCTTAGTTGGTCCAAGTTTGTAATTTGGATTGAGATTGTGTGGCAGAGACTGGTCTCTGATCATCAAACTCTATGTGCTGCTTTTCATTCAGAGCTAGACTGCATTTCCCAGTCTCTCTTGCAATCACATGTGATGAAGTTATGCCCTGGCCAATGGGAGATGAGCAGAAATAGGTGCCACTCCTGGGACTGCCCCATACACAGTTTCCACCTCACTCTTCTTTGCTGGTCCTTCTCTCTGGCTGACTGAAATGGGTATGCTTTGTGCCTGGATCTGGGATTGGCTCCCCTTATCCAAGAGTCCAGAGGTTAGGAGAGGTGGACCCTGTAAAGCATGCATGGGGTGTTGAATATCACAAGAAAGGAGAGTGGGTACTGGAGAAGGGAGAGCAGAGCAAAGCAATGGACGCCACTCTATTTGGGGAAAGAATCTTGTCCCAGAAGCATAGCATTTTGGACCCGGAGGGTCCTGCAAACATACCCCGCGGTTATCTCAGACAAAGAGGAGGCCCTGTAACATGTTCTCTGCGAGAGAGCCATTCCGATCGTCCTCTACCTCAAATGCCCGGATCTGTCCATCTATCTCACTGTACACCCACAGCACGGGCCCTGTTGGACCCATCTGGGAGGCCATCAGACATGTGGGAACCAGAATCATTGCCATCGTGGGGCCTTTCCCTCTCTCGACCAACCAGCCCCTGGACTTGGTGGGCCGTGACTCAGTTTCCCGTCTTTTTGCCATTGGTTGGCTCCCTCAGAAATGCTCCTGTCTAAAGTTAAAAAAAAAAAAAAGGCCTCACAAGGCAGGGGTCTGATGCAAGTACATGAATTCCTGGCTTTTGGAGAAGTCTAGTGTAAGCTACCCAGGCCTCCGGTTTAATAGCTGCCCAGCTGTGGAAAGACTTGGTTCAGTTCCAGTCAGGTATCCGTGTCATTCCTTCCCTTGTGGCTCATATCAATTGCTCTTTCAATCAATTTCAGGGGCCTGAAAGCAAAAGTAACAAGCCCCACCGTGTGCTACTTCACAGGAGATTTATTACATTTAACCAAAGGGATTCTTTTCTAGGAAGAGAGCTCCATATGCCAGCCACAGGCAAATGGCACCTGTCGTTTGTGTGGGGGGTGGTCTTGACCTCCCCCAAGCTTTCTTTGCTTCTTTTGCTGTCTTAGTGCTCAGAGCTGGCCTCTGCCCTTGAGACAGCAGATCCTAGCCCGGGTAGCACATGGATGGATCTCCTGTTTTGGCAACCCCACAGCACTCTGTGGGACTCCGTTTGCCTTTGTGTAGTCCTGGGGGGCGAAGGGGGCTGCCATTCAAGATAGCCACCAACCCTCCCTTACTGAGCAGCCCTAAGCTATCTATTCCACCATTCCTCCCATTGCCGAAAGCAAGGAAGGGATCCGTGAAACCATCCATTGGCTGGATTCAGTCTGTCAAAGCTGGGTGGCTATGGTTTCCACTCTGTTCACCATCTGAGTGGGTTAGGATAATGCTTGCTGCTCTAACAAATAAACCCCCAATTGTATAATGGCTCAGATGCGGCAGAAGCAACCTCTTCTCTCTGTTCCAGGTCTGATGCATGAGCAGATCAGCAGGAAGCTGTCCTTCCTGTGGTCTCTGGACCCCAGGCTGCTGGATGCTCTGCCACTTTTAATTAAGGGATGTGAAGGGGCAGCCCGGGGTTGTCTCTATTTCAGCCGGCCAGAGAGAAGGACCAGCAAAGAAGAGTGAGGTGGAAACTGTGTATGGGGCAGTCCCAGGAGTGGCACCTATTTCTGCTCATCTCCCATTGGCCAGGGCATACCTTTACCACAAGGCCACGTGTGACTGCAAGAGAGACTGGGAAATGCAGTCTAGTTCTGAATGAAGAGCAGCACATAGAGTTTGGTGATCAGAGACCAGTCTCTGCCACACAATCTCAATCCAAATTACAAGCTTGGACCCTTTGAAGAGGGAGCAGAGGGAAGGGGTACACATCAGTGGGGGAAGGGCGTGGGCTGCAGGGCGCCCACTGAGACTCCCCTCCGCCATCCCTGAAGCTGGTTTCATCTAGTGCCCTCAAGTAGTTACTATGCCCCGTTCCCAAGGCCAACGCAGGGATTCCACATGCTACTCATTGTTTCGCGCACACACAATCCATGACTTAAAGACATCACGACAGTCTCATCGAGACACATTTTGAAACTTAACTAAACAGCTTGGGATGTCTGAAGGCTTAGGGGACAAGAGAAACTGATTTGTAACTTACAGACAGACCAAAACTTGGGGATGGATTTCCAGTAACACGATGTGACCGATACGTAGCGTTTGCTGATGTCGGTTCCCAGCACTTCAGCTGCCATCACTCCCTCTCGTCAGCTCAGTGACGTTACCTTTTCTCCTCCGAGCATCATCTCAGGCTCAAGTGTCTTTTACAAACTCTCAGCCTACTCAGTTGGCTGGAATTATCGCCTTGATGCTCAAGTTGAAGTTCTGTTTTGCTGCAGGACAACTTCTACCGCAGGGGCCCCTCTTCTCAGGCAGGCCCCTGCTCACCCCCACAGCTGTCCAACATCCCCTCACCCCCAAACATCATTGCTCTTCAACAGCTCGATGCTCCTGACCCAGCTTTCTTCCCTGCATCTATCTCTGGAAGGCCCCCTCCTCCAGGCAGCCCTAGTCTTCTAAGAATGACAGTGAGAAGGGATTGCGTTCTGGGCTTGTGACTGCATTTGTGTCACTTGGCAAGCTCCCCGATTATATGCAAGAAACCGCCATCGGCAGCTTAGGTCATCTCAGCAGACAGAGAGATTTCGTTCAAAGTCACAAGTTCCTGCTGATGTGTTTGGTAAATCATACCATTCCACGAAGCCCCTTCTGTTACTATTCTCACATAAGAGCCTCTTGATTTATGTCCTTGTTTCCTTTTCAAAGCTCCCAGCTTTTCCTCTCACACAACACTAGTTTCTAAAGGCCAAGCTACACATTGTCAAACCAAACTATATGTTGAGTTATCACAATGCCCACAGCTCTCAGAACATCAACATTCAAATGCCAACTTGTGGCTACTTGCTCTCATGGTTTCTCGTCTGTGACATTCTCCACACCACATATCTGCTCATGTTTATCTGAGCCGGGAGGTTTGCCTTCTTGATTTATTTCCCCCCCTTTACTCGGTTTATTAACAGATCGAACACATTCAGGAACCTGGTAACTGGCTAACTTCACCTGAGGTTCTATGTCTCCTTTTAATATGGTTGGATCTTATCCAAGCCTCCTTCTAAGAAAGAACGCTCCACGGTGAGTAGGATGTGAACTACATAAAATAAGAATCCTATTTAAATGGGCATTCAGAATAGTCCCCCTCACACGGCACACAACACAACAGAGCATCTTTCCCAGGGCACATGGTCCTGTTTGATTTCAGTGAGGGGTGGGGTGGGGGTGAATGGGGAGAGGGGCGGTTTGAGGGTGGAAGGTGGTGGTGGGGAATGGCAGGGTTGAGTTGGCCCTGGGCGGGCAGTCCTAGGTTCCAGAAGTATTCCAGACGCCTTAGGCAGATCTATTGGGATAGAGGACACACACACACACACACACACACACACACACACACACACACAGGACCTATATGACTGCTGCTGTTCTTCCTGCCTGGAGCACTGCTTTCCTCCACAGCTGCCCAACCTGTGAATTATTCTAATCCTGTGTATGAAGGCCTGTGATTCCACCCAAACCCCTTCCTCTCTGCAGATGACACCCTTATATCTACACTTCTTCTATCATTTGCCACATTTGATTGGTGTGTGTGTGTGTGTGTGTGTGTGTGCGCGTGTCTGCCTGTCTGTCTTCTCTTCTGACCTCAGGCTCTTAGGGGGGCCCGTGGGGGCAGGGAGCATTTCTTTCCCATTCTAACAGCCTTATTGTCTGGCTATTACTCAATACTCAATGAATGACTAAAATTCGTATCCAACTTACCATAAAACGGTTAAGGAACATTAAACTCTAAGTGAATTACATCCCATCCAAAGTCTCTTCTTTATCAATATCCAGGAAGACATTTGATGTGCACACTAATGAGGTCCGTGCATATTGCATTAAAACGTTTCCAGAACCTTCCAGCCCCCATATCTGTCATTTGTAACGGCCTTGTGTTATTCTACTGCGTTAACACATTTCACTTTGCTTGGTCAGCCCCCTCTTCTCTAGCCTTTGGGTCATTGACAATGTTTAGTTACCACAGGTAATGCCGCTATGGACATGTTTTTCTCTCTTTTGGGCTAATACCGTGGAGTTTGTTACCAAAGAGAATTACTGGGTCAGAGAGTATAAACATCGGCATAGCGCTCATTCGTGTTGCTGATTGCGTATGTAAATTGGTCCAGTCTTTCTAGAAAGCAATGCTAAAGGATGTGCTTCCACTGGCTGCCAGGTTTGGGTTTTATCATATTTACTTTGGGGGCCGTAATAGGCATGTAATGGGACCTGAAAGTTGCTTGGATCTACATTTTATTTTATAGCTGGCAAGGTGGCACAGGTTGCCACACGGTGATTTACCGTCTCCATTTCCTGGTGTGATTTTGTTTATCTCCTCTGACCACTTATCAGGAGGAATCACAGAGCTGCCCATCCATTATCTGTTTGGGGCAGTAAGCAGGCCTGGGAAGGAGAATGTGACAAACATAACGAATGCTACGGCTTTCCTTTTGATATTTATTTCTATTACATTATGGTGCAAAAATGTTCATTCTTAGATATTTGAACCCATCCATCAGAGCCCTGATGGTATCTGTTTCTTCAAGAGCCAGGAATTCATCTCCTCCTGGGCAGCGAGGTCGGTGACGCTGGTCCCTTGTCTCCAGGTTTGTCACAGATTCACCGTAGGGCGCTGCGGAACTTGACAGGCATGTGGTATGAATTTAAATGAACTCTCCCCCTGCCCATTAGCCAACTGTCCCGGCGATGTTTATTAAGGAACAATCTCTTTCCCCAGTGTGTCCCTTTGCTGGCCTAACATTAGTTTGACCAGGGTTCAAATTCATCTCAGGAATCGCTTTTCTAGGGAACTCTTCTGCTTTTAATTCAGCAAAGGATGGTGTCAGTGATTGACAATTCACCATCTTAATTGCTCAAGACGGATTGGCTCTCGTTGCCATTAAAATACAAGTCCTTTGATGGGTCTTCACCTGGAAGAATAAGTGTCCTGCACTCAGAGCCATCAAATTCTATTAGAGGACACAGGGGACTCACACTCGGATTGCATTAACTCTGGGTATTGACTTCGGGACATAGCGTAGGTACCTGGGATTACAATTAGAGCAGAACTGGAAAGCTCCCCATAGACCTCGGCGCTTTACACAGAGGGAAGACTCACATTTCCTTCAAATGGGCCTGGCCTGGAGAGTGTCCCAAAGGGTCAGGCCATCCCAAAGCCAATGGTTTCAAGTGATGTAGTGTTTCTGTAGCCTCCCCCCATCCCCACCCCAGGAGAGTGATCTGGAATCCAGAGTGAGAAGACCAACAGGGAACTGACTATACCCTAGGTGTCCTGTGGTAAAGGTGTTGGTGAGTGAGTGATGATTTGCGGTGGCAACGGCCACCGAGGAGTCACAGACCCTCCAATCAGAGTGAAGTCCACGGAACATGATTCCTACCACTTTAATGCCAATATTTTCAATTCTTCTGTCTCAGTGTCTTTTAGTTACACTCTGCTGGCAAAGCCCCCAATCTGACTCCATTTACATTTATACCTTCTTCTCAGCACCCCCCCGGACCACTGAGCACTCTTGAGGGAAGACCATCCAGCCATGCATATTGGTGCTGGGAAAATTCATTGTCTCCAGGCGCAATGATGCTGGTGATCCTTCTCTGCTCCTGTGGTCTGCATTCTCTCCTCCAGCCTTTCCTTTCTGCTTTTTGTTTCACTGGGAGCGGTGTTTTTGCTTGTACATGGACCTATTCCTCCCGGAGCCCACCTGGTTGCCGTATCAGGGACACTCTCCTTCTTATACACTCTCTGTCCTGTATCCTTAAACTCACCTCTGTTGACTCTCTCATCAATACTTACATATACTCTACTGTCTTCCTTTTTATAGAATGCCTTCTTTCTTATTTTTTTAAAGATGTTTTAGAATGTGAATGTTCTTCACATATTGAACATAAAACAGTGACAATGTATAAACAACAGGCGAAGGCACTCTTCAGCAAAGCTCTACGACTACCTCCAGCAGTAGCTGTCTTTCACCGCCCCTTCAATAACACATTCAAAAGCTTGTCTACCCTTGCTGTCACGTTCCTTCCATTAGAACTAACTTCTCAACTCGTTATTTTAAGGACTTTGCCCTACCACTCCACAGAAACTGTTTTTGGCCAGTGTAACGAATTATTCCTAGACCCCATAAGTCACTTCTGAATTCTCATCTTCTTGACTTCCCAGAAACGTGACTTCCCCTCAATTCTCTCCTTCTGGAATTTTTGTTTTTTGCTTTCTCTGATTTGGGACGAGTCTCCTCTCCTGGCTTCCCTCCCACCTCTCTTCATTCCTTCTTAGTCTCACTTTTGGGCTTCTCTTCCTCTGCTCACTCCTCCAACATTGGTGTTCCTTGGCTTGCTATTGATGCCCTCAGTTCTCCCAACTGGACACTCTGTTCTTTGGCAATTACTTCCATTGTTGTGGTTTCAGTGGACCTCTATCCATGTGTGGATGACTTTCCACTCATACATCCAGTTTGAGATTCCTAATATAAGCTCTAGAACCGAAATTTCTGGGTATGAAATTGTCCCTGCCTCTTCGTAGCTATGTGACCTTGACAAGGTAAGTTACTTGACATCTTTGTGCCTCAGTTTCCTTTCTCCTAAGGTTATGGTGAGAGCTAAATGGAGTGATGCCATTATTTTTATGAACAGCCAATTGCCTGTTGAACATTACCTCCTTTAGGGGAACCAAAGACGCATCAAATGTGACCTGCCCAAATTGAACTCACTGTCTTCTCCATTTGGTCTCCAAAACCTTCATCTCCCTACGTGTTGCTTTCCTTTCGGTGGATGATATCCCCGAGTCTCCAAACACCCTGGACCTGGCCTTCTGTCTTTCCCCCAATAGGCTATCCATCCACAAGTGCATGCATTTACCTCCTACACATCTCTCTTTACCCTTTCATACCCGCCTCCCCTGCCCGCACCCTCGTTTGGGCCACCGTCATGTCTCAATGAGGTTCCCTGTACACACTCATCAGTGGGTCCCTCTTGCTTTAAATTCCAAATTCATGGTTCACAAGTCCCTATCTGGTCTGGTGCTGCTCATTTCTCTCTCCACTCCTTTCCCAGCCGCTGACATCTAGCCATTCTAAGCGTGACTCCTTGTCTGGCACTCACTATGTCTCTGGCATTTTCACCTGCTGTTCCCTGTACCTGGAACAGTCCTTTCTCTGTTCTCTTTCTTTGCATCCCTAACCCCAAATCTTTAGAGCTTCGTGTCAAAAGCCATATTAAAAGTCAGCCTCTCCGACTTCCCATTGCAAGAACAGGTGCCCAGTCCTGGGTGTTCTCACAGGACTCTACTTCACCCACGCTTGGAGCCCTCTCACACCAGCCTGTTTCAGGTCCATGTTCCCCACCAGAGGAATCGCGACACTCTTGTTCTCTCCTATATGTCGTTGCTTGGCACATAGTAGGTGCTCCTTAAATATTTGCTGAAGAAATATTTCATTCCACATCCTCGTGACACTATGTGTGCTCTCTGCATCCTCTTCAATACATTATTCTATTTAATACCTGGTGCTGCGTATCAGGTATCCTGCTCTCTCTTGATTACTCTCCTGTAAATAATTCCCAGATCTTGCCATTAAGAAGCTCAGAGTGTAGTGGTAGGAAGTGGGTAATGACCAAGGGGATAACACTTCCCCATTCCCGTGTGTACGGGAATCAGTGGTCCAAAATGAGGGCAGAGGAGAGGATGGGCAATAATACTTCCTGGAGGAATTGACTCTGAGCCAAGTTTTTAAAACTAAGGAAGAGTTGTACAGGGGAAAAGGGAGAAGAAAGATGCCCATGTATTAATGCTCATATTCTCCTCAGGGTCAAACAGCAGCTAAGTAGAGACAACCCTTGTGTTTACTTCCACCAACAATATTCACACCTCCCATCAGCTCCATTTCATTGAAAGGCTGTGATTCGTCCCTGGGATACTGAGCCCTGAATCCTCTTCTCAAAACCCTTCTGATATCGTCGCTCATTTAAATAAACTTGGTTGACCCTGCAGAGCAAACCCTGCATAACTAATGCTACTGATGTCCAGTGCATGGCTGTCTTCACTCATGCTTTCTCCAGCCGAGGGAATGGGCTTGGAGGAGGTGAATCGTTTGTCCAAGTTTGCACAGAGATTATTAGAAACACAGCCAGGAGTCCATTCCAAGGACCTGCTCTTTTCACCACAGCCTGATACATTTTTTCCCCTCCACCTTTTTTCCCCCGAGAGTTTATTTTTGATAAAAGGCAGAAAAATTCATTTTTCTACAAGGGAATTCTGCTTCTAAATGATAATTCAAAAATCTTGATATATATTATATATTTTAAAAGACACATAAAAATAATGGAGAAGTGGGAATAACAGAACAGGTGCTGTAACTTTATAAAGGCTTACCTAAATTAAGAAACAGCACACACACACACACACACACACACACACACACACACTTGTTATTTCATGCAAACTAAAAATGTATATAAACGACACAATACTGTGATACTGGGTCATTGATACATTACCTGCACACATAACTACTACTGTTATTAATAATCCTTTGGGACAGTCAGTTGTATGCCCAGCAAGACATCGGTAAGTCTTTAAAATCTCCTCCTCTCCGGGAGAGTATTTCTAGACACTCATTTTTCCATCGAATGTTCTAATATAGGAAACTGACTCCACAAGGTGTTTTAGTTGATGAGGCCTTAAGTGCTATATTCTAGCTTGAGTTTTTGGATGGTCAACAGTCCGTGGGACTGCACACAAATACTATGACAGAAGAGTTGTTACATTAAGTCTTGTCTTTTGATGGCGCTCGATTGGTGACAAAGCTTTATGGCATGCTCGAGCAACGCACTGAAAGGGATCCCATCTGCGTTCATACTTTGTCCAACCACAGGAGAGGTCCGTTCGGATGAAGTCCAATCCAGCAAAGAGTGCTCGTTACCATCTGCCTTCGGTATTCTGCTCCTCACACTTTCACAAAATTTGTTCGTAGGGTCCACATTCTAGCTCGCGGGGACACAGCTTCAAAACCCCAATTAACAACAGACTGAGCTAGAAGAGCAGCAAACTCCCGGTTGTTGTACATCTTCAGAGCACAGCCTGGTGGAATTTTACACACTGTTGCAGGGTGCCCGCTGTATGTCTGATTGCATTTGGGGCTCTGCACAAAGATCGCACTGTCACTTAGGCACTCGGCAAACACTTCCCTACCTATGTAATATAAGTGCACTCCTCTTCCTATATGTCTTCTTGTCATTTCTATGGTAGCATTTCGATTGACGTTCGGGAGTAAACCTAAGCAGAACCTCTCCGAATTTAATGGATCTCTGAAGCTGTCTACAGTGAGGGAGGGCGGTGGTGCATGAAAGGTGGTGTCTCCAACTCTCTGGTTTAATTCCTACGATGCTACTGAGCCCCAAAATGAAGGTTCTGAGTCACTACTGGGTGTAAATCCAAACTGTGATTAGCAGGGGAAAGAGTAGCAGGAGATAGTTTTGCCCGAGATCTTGTATCCATTCTTTGGTTTAGCCGTTGATCACTTGTTTCTCCATCTTTGCTGACACACCCAGGAGGTGGCGTTTCTGGGATGTAATTACTCCATAGCTCAAATCCCCCTGGGAAGCTAGTGTTTCTGGAGTAAAGTGGGTACAATCATGCAGAGGGGGTCGTGCTGTGTGCCATAGCAGTAATACTAGAGGCAAAACTAGTGTCTCAATTCTCTGGTGGCAGTAAGGGTTTACACGTCCAAGTATGTCATCCTTTTTAAGATTAAAAGCATAGTTGCAGTTTTCAGTTGCTTTGAGTTCCTGATGACTGTGGAGATCAGGGTAGAGCCATAATCAACAGTGTACAACACGTGCCCGTCCTTTTTGATGAGATACCAACCGGAAGACGATCGTCAAGAGACCTGGTTTGCTCCGCCCCTTGCAACTAAGATTGAACACGGCACCTTGAGCTGAGCTGCCTCCCGGATGGCTCAGTTGGTTGGAGCGTGTCCTCTCAACCACAAGGTTGCCGGTTTGACTCCCGTAAGGGGTGGTGGGCTGTGCCCCCTGCAACTAGAAACAGCAACTGGACCTGGAGCTGAGCTGCGCCCTCCACAACTAAGACTGAAAGGACAACAACTTGAAGCTGAATGGCACCCTCCACAATTAAGATTGAAAGGACAACAACTTGACTTGGAAAAAAGTCCTGGATGTGCGCACTGTTCCCCAATAAAGTCCTGTTCCCCTTCCCCAATAACATCTTTTTTTTTTTTTTTTAAAAAAAAGAGAGACTTGGTTTGTTCTAAGAAGCTGTAAAGGCTTGTTGTATCCCACTAATCTATTGTATTTAGTGTACTCAGTCCCCACACGTCAGAGCAAGTGCTTGGTATGGTGACACATTTAATATTACAGTTTGGAGTGGTGACAGCTTTCTCAAACTCATCCTAATCATCCTGTTTTCTTTCGCGTCTTCACCAAACTGCTGTCGCACGTCATTCTTCCTGTCCATTCTGCTGTCCTCCACCTGCTTCCTCAGATCCATCTACCAGCTGATTTCTTCCATCCCAGCAGTCTGTTCACAACTGGTGGAGTGCATGGCAAGATGGATGACATGCTCTTACCAAAGACAGTAATCCACACTAAGAAAACATCCTCCTTTATCTAACCTGGTCCCAGGCTCCCGGTCTGCCCTGTCAGAGCCAGGGGTCTAGGACCTTTTGTTCCTTCCTCTTCCGACTGGGATGAGAGGCTGGGAGGGGAGAGAGGAATGGGCGATTGGAGGCAGAACTGAAACACTGTCCTGGCTGTCTGACCTTCCGCCCCGCCCCTTAGCCAGTGCTGCCCTTCGGAAGGAACCAGTAGGGATGTGTGGCCCGCCGCAGCCTCTCCTCCCTTCAGGTGAGTGCCCACATCCCTGCTTGCTACATGTTTAAACATATTAAGGATGGTTGTTTGATGGGGGTGAGGGATAGTGTAGCAACACCCAAATCTTGAACTTGCAACACAAAGAATCTTGGATAGATTCTTCATGAAATATATCATTTACTAGGAAACAAAGACACTTACTCAATAAGAAAAGACAGAAACATTTTGCCTTCCGTATCCTAAAGCTGCAGTTCAGTGAAATTAAGAATAAATCTCACAAACAAGAAGAGGTTATCCAGTCACATAGAAGTTAGCACTCCTAAATAAAGCCACAGAGAGGGAAGCAATTCAGAACTGAGTATTTAAGGAACAACGATATAAACACAGCATGTCATATAAATTTATGGGATGTTGCCATGCCGGTACTTACAGGAAAAAGTATTGCTCGTGATGGCCTCTATTAGAGAGGACGAAGAAAAAACAGGAATTAAGTCTCTACTTAAATAACCCAGAAGGGGTACAAATTATCAAGAAAGGAAAGTGGGAAGAGTAATGCACCCCCAAACAGAAATGATTAAAACAGAGACATAAAATTGAATTTGAAACACAAGCTAAGCCAGTGCATTCCAAATCTGGCAATGCATCAGAATTACCTGGATGCTTTTTTAAACCACGCTGAATGCCCTGAAGCCCAGACTTACTGAATCAGACTCCTGGAGAGCTGGGGCCCTGGAATCTGAATGTTGGACACATTCTCTTCATGCTTGTTATGCAGGTAGCACAGTCACCTTTCTGTCCTTTGCTTTTGAGAGCTATTTCTATGCTGATTCTCTCCCCTGAGACTTACGGGGTCTTGGTTGACATCACTTTTGGTAATCCTAACCCTCTCTTCTGTCCATGGTGGGAGCAGCTGGGTCACAATGGGACTCAAGCCCCCGGAAACAGTTCATTGGTCTGTGAGTCAACACTCAACTCTGGCTGGGTCAATGCATTCTTTTCTTGGGACTTTTATATCTGGAGCCAAGAGAGTTATGCAGCCTCCCTTTCAATGTCTGGATTCTTACCTATGAAGCAATAAGTTCACTGACACCTGATTTCCCACTCTGGGAAGTAGCAGCAAGAGGAAGAAGCCGGTCTTTAGAGAGAGAAGGTTGAAGGCATTATAGTAGAGAGGCCAAAGAGAAGACGAAAGCCCAGCATTCATTCAAATCCTTGCTTCCTTTTGTCCCAAGACGCAGTTGCTTTTCTGCTCTTGGTTTCCCAGAGATACTCCTATGCATGTATGTTATTTTCCTTTTGTGTGTAAGCTGGCTTGAGCAGAGTTCCCGTCCCATGCACCAAGGGAGGCCTAGCTAACTCACAAGTTTACTCAGATCCTTTCTTTCCAGACACTGGCTTCCAATATCACCATCCACACTCATCTTCCTAGGTGAGTGGTAAGAATGTAGGTATGGGTCATACCATCTGTGCCTGGGTGATGCTTTCTGCGTCCTGGTATGATAGAGGCTTGTCATAAGTCAGACCGTACTTTCTTCTCTGTGACATACCTACTTGAATCTTAAGTTCAAATCGGATTGTGCAGCCAAATAGCCACAGAGATGGGCACAGGTACAGCAGCATGACCGAGGTGACCCATCCTTTGGAAAATTATGGAATAAGTCCTAAACCATAAATCTATATTCATAATATTTTTTAAATTGAGAAGACACACCTAATAGTAGGTGCTGTCAAAATAATCATCAAGAAATTTATGTTGCCTCTCTCAGATTGAGGACAGTGTTAGGTCTGGGTATCCTGAGATGAATAACCACAATCACTGAGTCATAGGCTCTGTCCGGTGGAAGAGATAGACACATGAGTAAGAAGAGGGGAGAAAAATATCAATAAACAAGGCACGAAGGAGAGCCAAGATGGAGACTCAGCTCTAATCGGAGAGGCCAGCCAAGGCGGCCCTGGGAGAGGAGCTAAGTCTTTAGGAATGAGTTCCTAGGTAGCTCGGGCAGCAGGAAGAGCCTGTGGGAAGGCGTGCTTGAGAGCCTGAGTCACCTGGGTCACCGGAGACTGGAGGGGCCGTGGGGGAGAAACGCAGCCATGTCGGGTGGTGTTTGGGAAGGAGGAAACTGAGGATGTGAGAGAATCCAAGTACGTAGCTGGCTTTCATGGGAACACAGGAATCTGAATCCAGGATTTTATGACTCCACAAAGCGGGCTGTTTCTATTAGACCGCATGAGTGACAGACCAAACATGCATTTCAGCCTAGGTCCTCTGACCGCTCTGGGAAGAAGGGGTCAGGACTTGAAACAAGAAAACTAATCATTAGGACCTTAAGTCAGGTGGAAGGGGACCTCCTTGCCCCATCTCATTCTCATAGTTATCCACTTAGGTGGGTACTGTTATTTCCTCCATTTTACAGGTGACAAAACTGAGGGTCCAGGGGCTGAGTGATTTCCCAAAGGGCACAAAGCTGGCATATGGTGGTTCAGACAGTCTGGCTCCTGAGCCTATGGTCTCAGTCACTCTGCTGCCTCTTAACCACGACAGTGGCCTCCAGGGTGGAGAAGAGACAGAGGGGTTTAATAATACTTGACAGAGAGAATTGCCAGGGACTCGATGACTGGCGAGATGGGGCTGGTGAGTGAGAGGAAGGCGTTAGGGTGACAGTTAGGTTCTGGTTGGGTAAGCCTTCTTCACCTGTAAGAGGGGATATAGGACAGGGCGTGGAGATGGTTTGAGGAGGGAGGGAAACATAATGAATTTAGTTTGGGGCATATTGATTTTGATACGCCTGTAGGATTACTAAGCCAAAATTGTGTGGATTCAGGAAATAATCAGAATTCATCCATCCATTTAACAAATATTTATTCAATGTTTAATTTGGCAATGCTGTGCGCCCAGCATAATTTCCAGGCTCTTGAGGAATATTTCATCATGTTTATTTTTGATATCTTCTCTGGTATGATCTTTTTCCTTCCTTCAAAGTTTCCGCTCATAGCAATCATCAGTTATCAATCACAGATGACAGAGTCTGTGGCTAAAATGACATTTCTACCCCTCAAAGCCACAGATGTGTGATTACCATTGTGTGGCCCGGGCACCTTCATGCTAACTCGGCATCATGGGGAGCAGTCATGGAGGACTTGGAAATTCTTGTCTTTTTGCCCATCTTTTTCTCGCTGCTGCTCTGGCCAAGCCCAGTGCCAGAGATGAGAAAGGCAAACTGCCTGCCCTTCTGGAGCGCCCAGCCGGGGGAGGAGAGGGAGTCACACCTCTGACAAGGGCGGGAGATGAGCTGTCTTGCAGAGATGGTTATGAGCGGTTGTGGTTGATTGAGAGAAACCTGCAAAGTCACTGATTTTATTTCCAACTGTGCCTGCTAGTGATGCCTGCGTAGTATGATGAGGTGGAAACCACATCCACAAGTTGTGTGATGCTGGGCAGCTCACTTTACCTCTCTGAGCCTCACTCCCCCATCTCTAAATGGGAATATGATACGTCCTTTGTAGGGATAGTGTGGGGATTTTATAGGAAACTATTGCAAAATACTTGGCACGTTGTAGGTCCTCTCCTGTCGGTCATTTAGGGGTTTTGATTAACAATAGCTTCCCATTTGGGTGATGCTTATAAATCCACTTGACCTTCTGTAAGTTTCTATGGGTGTGTACGTAGGTGACTTTTTGTATTTTCATATGGGTATGATAAATCTATGTGACTATATGTGTTTCTGACTAATTTTCTGCAAAAGAAAAATGAATTAGATTTGCACTGGTGTAATTTTTATATAAATGTACAACATAGTTTCATTTCGCAATATTTTACATTTCTATTAAAAGAACTATAACTTCAAAGAAAGTTTCTAAAAATTACCCATATTCCCTAGACATTAACTCACCTCATTGTATCTATCGTTACTCATAGAGAGCCTTATTTTCCCAGAGTTGCATCATGGTCAGCCCTCCATTTTGTTTTGTCCTTTTGTATTTAACCATTTCACAAATCTGTCTCTCTCTCTCTGTCTTTTAATGCCTTTGTATCAGTAAGTTCTGAGGGTTTCATATTTCATTGCATTGGTATTTATTAGTTAAGAAAGCACTCTTCAATGCTTATTATTTCAGTCTTTGCCTGTGATCTTTTCTGGATAAATAGAATTTAGGAAGAAGACCCTTTCTGTGATAAGGCCTGTGTCCTTCTGGGCACTTGGAAGGGTCTCTTTTCCTAAGCGAGGGCTCACTCTCTCACTTTTAGCCCTCCCTCCTTCCCCCGCTAAGAATTAATGTTTTGATTTTAGAACTCATTCTGTTTCTTCCCTTCTAGACCTTTTGGGCGGCCTTGTCCTATTTAAGAGGCAGGAGTAATTATCCCACCTGGTTGTTATTGAAACAAGAGAGAGTTGTTACATTTCACCAAAAGAACACCAAAAGAACATAGCGTGGCAAGGAGCAGATAGCTGAAGATAATGAAAACAGCAAACAATCTTTCTTGAGCACAATGCAAGTGACAGGAGCTCTTCTAAATTCACTGTATCCTCACCTCAACCTGATGAGTTAGGTGCAATTCTTATCCCTGTTCTACAGAAGAGGGAGTTGAAGTTAGAGAAGTTATGTGACTTGGCCAAGTTCATACAACTAGGAGGTGACCTGAACATGGACCCTCAGGAGCTCAGGCCTGGGTCAAAACCCCAGCGGTGCTATTTGCAAACGGCATCCTTCAACAAGCCATTCGGCCTCTCTGAGCCTCAGGTTCGCGTGTAAAGTGGTCGTACAAGTTTGAAGGATAGAGGAAAGCATTAGGCAAGCGCCTTAAGTAGCAGCTTATCCAGTAACTGACATAAGGTATTTGCTCAGTAACAGTACCAGCTCTCTTTCCCCTGCTTCCTGACATGCTGGGATCCCAGCCCTGCATCCAATCTTGGCCTCTGGTCCCAGGAAAACAACTCTATTTTCTACTGAACGGTTTGTGCTCCTGAGTTGTTCTTTTGGCTTGTGAGTTCATTTTTCCTGGGAATATTGTTAACTCCTTTGGGCAATGCTTGTGGTGAGAGGCCAGGCCCCATCTGTTTCAATTTTAATAAGCTCAGTGAGTCTTAGGTGGGTCTTAGGGTGGAGTCCCAAGCACCAGAAAACATCAGAAAAAACCAACCCTTAGGTCAGGTCTTAACCCTTTGCTGCCCAGGGAGAGGCAGCTTTAGGAGGACACACTCCTTACACTGTAATTTCACAGCCCTGGAGGTTCAAATAGAGCGAGAGAGGAAGTCACCTCCAGAGGCTCGTGACTCCATCTGCTTGCCTCAGACTCTCCTACATACAGGATTCCTACAGTGTTCTGATTTTACTGCTGAGGATACCTGGACCAGAAGTTTGAGTCTCCATGGATTTTTTCCAAAGATGTGACTGGGGAGAAGTAAGGAGAGAATTCCTACTATTTCCCCCTCTCTTTTATATTTCCACCGCTGGGCTGGGCTGCCTCCTGCCCCGGCCAAAACTACCATCACCTTCCACCTTACCCTCCAGTTCAAAACAATACCCAGCCCCCAATAGTTTTTCATCATTTTCAGTCTGTCTTTTCTAATTCCGTTGGGTTCCTTTGGAGATGATTTGGGGAAGGGATTAGTAGCTGTGCTTGTTCTGAATCTTGATTGGAACTGAACCTGAAAAGACACTTCTATTTTCCATCCCTTTTAGCTTTTGACATCTTACATAGCCCATTCTATGGGGCCTGAATTGTTTAATTACACACACACATGTGCTACACCTCCAGCGTTGCCAGGGGTGCAGGAAAGTTATGGTTGGAGGAACCGGCAGGCTCAGTCTTTGCCCCCACTCTGCCATGAACCCCTTCTGAGATCACCACCAGCTGCCGGTGATTCCTGATCTTCCTGACGCTCTGATGTCCAGGTTTATCTTTGATGCTATGAGGTGTCCCAGGATTCTTCTGATACCCTTCCTATTTCCTTAAGATGCTTATTCACTCATTTAACACATATTTATGGAGCATCAACTATTTGCCAAGCACTGTGCTACATGAAAAATGGAATTGACTCCTCTGTCACTTACAATCAAAAGTGTCTTAGTTAAGACACCAGGTATTATTATATTTATTTTATAGGTATGAATGTGGCGGCAAGGAAGCAGAAGTGAGGCTACACTAAGAGCTCTTAGCCAATCAGGGTGGAGCTAGGAAATAGACTTTTTTCTGAGCTTTTCCCACTACAAATCACTGAATCTCTGTAAATGGCCGGTGAGTTAGAACTATCCCTCAGCCTGGTCCACAAAGCAACAGCAAACCTTTCCTTATAATAAATTATAAGAGGAATTTATTAAATCTCAAATCTCCTGTATAACTTAAAAATGTTAATATCATGTATAATCCTTAAAAATCATATATTATTTAAATAATCCTTTTTCCCCCTTATAAAGTATCAGAGGGAGGCAGAGAGAGAAGAGAGAACGGGACAAAGCTAGAGACAGAAGCCAAGAGAGAGAACTTTCAAATATCGTTTGATGCCTAAATGTCACAGGCTTGAAAAATTCAACAGAATTCTCATGCATTCTTTCCCACAGGGGGCTACCCTTTAAACAATGACCTTTTAAAAAAGAACCAAGCAGACAAACAGCCCTGATACTGATTACATGTGTTTTTTTATCAGTCTGCACATTCCACTATTGACAGGATGAATTCTATCAGCCCCAATGGGCAGTATTTGGGGCAGGAATCTAACAGATTTTTTTGGACCACATCTGTCTCTCTGGGGTGATTGAGTCCCTTGTTCTTCCAAGATGGAATGGTTTAAGTAATTATCATTTCCTGTGGTTGTAAAAATTCCATTTCACCTGCTAGCTGCCATGATTGATCTGGAGATTCGGGGAAGGCAAGGTTGGAGCACAGAGTATTCTATAGGAAGACGTGTCAGTTACATTGCAGGTGCTACCTCCCCAAAGATCGCAAAGAATGGTTCAAAAGCCATCAGTGTTTCATAGTGGAAAGGGCATGGTATTTGAAGTATGAAGGCCTTGGTGTTGTTACTAAGCTCCCAGAGGGAGCTGTGGGACCACGGAAGTCTTTCCAGATAATAGCAGCTATTTTGCAAGCCTCCTGGAGACAAGCAACCCTCTTGAGAAATACAGGTAGTAAGAACTCTGCTTAAAATTGGGACTTTGAACAATTGCACAATGAAAGACTGATAAATCTTTGTAATGAATACTAAACATGTTGATACATGGAAGTGACCTTCCCAGCTCAGACTAGTATTCAAGTTTCATTAGGTTTTGGGTGACAGAGAAGAAGGATCTGGGTGAGCTCTACACATAGAAAAAAGTTTTTCTTAGCTAAGAGGCTCACTAATTGCTGGTGAGGAGGAATTAGAAGTTAATTATCTGAATTTTGCTCGTATGTATATAGTGTGATTACAAGTATTCTCTTTTCAGTCCCTTGACTGAGACTCAAATATAGTAGCCCTTCCTGGTATGAAGGAAAAGGTAAACTCTGAAAATAGTTGTCCATACTCACTGTGTCCGGTTCCTTTCTTTCGTTCTCTCTTGAATCCATCTTAATAACTCTCTTCAGGGACCCCAGTGAGCCATGCTCTATCCACTGGTCCTTTCTGAGTTCTCATTCACTTGACTTCTCAGCGGCATTTGACTCCCGGGCTCACTCCCTCTTTCCTGAACGATTTTCTTTCCTTGGCTTCCAGGATAACATATTTTCCTGGTATCATATTGCCCCACCCCTACGTCACTGTGTCTTCTTGGTATCCTTTGCTGGTTGCTTCTCACCTTCCTAGCATTTTAACAGTGAAGAAGGCCAGGGATGTCAATGGACCTTGTCTCTTATATCTCATATAAGAGACCTATGTCTATTAGATGCCGACATCCAACCCTTGGTGAGTTGATCCAATGCTACGGCTTTAACAACTGTCTCTAGTCTGACCCATAAGCACAAATCCCCATGTTGTAGATCAAAATGGTTGAATATTGGCACTTTCATAGGTGGGTTAAACCTAGGACTCCCAAATGTTATCTCCCTTGAATGTCATCTCCCCTGAAGTCCAGATACCTCCATCTACTTGTGTATCGCGCTAGATATCTTCTGTCAGATGTGGAAGGGATATAAGCACGGCTGAATCAAAACCAAACTCCTGATACCCCCCCCCCCGCCATCTCTCCATCCCCCATTTAACCGGTTTTGCCTGCATTCTTGCTTGTTTCAGTTCATGACAATTCCATTTTCTTTCTTTTTGAGTCACTCATCTACAAATCCTTGGAGTTATCCTTGAATCCTCTATTCCTCTGACAACCAACATTCCATCCATCTGCAAGTCCTTTTGACTCTAACTTCAAAATATATCCAACCCTGACAACATTTATCATTTCCACCACGTTAGTTCAAGACATCAATGTCTCTCACCTGGCTTATGCCGTAACTTCTTAATTGATATCCTTACTTCTGTCCTTGCCCACTAACGCAGCTGAAAGACTTTTGTTAACACACAATGTAGGTCATATCACTCTTTTGCTCAAAAATTCCAACTTCCTCAGAATAAAAACCAACGACCTCCCAGTCGCTGCAGAGATCTGCTCTGTTTCCTCCCTGGGCTTGACACTGGACTTCTCTGTCTCACCCATTTCAGGCACACTGGCTTCTTATAGTTCTTGCAGACATGCTTCTGGCTCAGGGCCTTGGCATGAGTCAGTTTTTCTGCCCGGAATACTTACTTTTTCCTTGGAAGGCCATCTGGTTCACTTCTTTACCTCCTTGAAGGCCTTGCTTAAACACCACTTTCTCATGAGGCCTTGTCTGACCACCCGTTTCCAAATTGCAGCCCTGCTCCCACCCTTCCCATAGTCATTTATCTCTGGTCAGTCTCCCCAACGAGGAAGGGGGTTTCGCTCTATGTTGCTCATTGCTGTTTCCCAACACTCAGAACAGTATCTGGAATGTAGAGGTGTTCAATCCATATTTGTTGAATAAGTGACTGGGTACCAGGACCAAAGTTTTTGTGAGAATGCATGTTGTCAAAAAAAAAAAAAAAACTTTCAGGGAATTTTCTTGTTTTCTTAATAGTCAACTGGGAAATGTAGCCAGGACTGAAAGCATCCATACCATAATATTTGTCATTATGCTTTTGAACCCCCTATTTCCATTACCTGCCACTATGTGCCAGTTGTGTGCCAAATGCTATGGATACAACGAGAGCAAAACCATTCTGGTACTTGCACTCATGGAGCTTCTATTTAGTGGAGGAGACAGACTTTAACCAAATAATCGCACAAACACATGCAACAGTGGAGCTCAGACAAGTGCTATGAGGAGAGAGAGTGGTCCTCAAAACAGTAAGAGCTTAATCAGGAGGGTTTAGGAAGGCTTCTCAGAGGAGGTTATACCTGAACTGGAAATGATGGAGGGACCTGCTCCTCTAGGCACGCTGAGTGGTGCAGAAGCAGGCATGTGACTCCCGCTAGACCAAGGACACTTGCCATGCTGCCACACCCTGGGGATTTTCTAACGGACTTGAGAGTAAGTGATCATTTTCTTCCAGGTAGCTGAGCTTGGGGCTGTGAGCCCAGAGCTGCTGCTTATGGTCACATGGCTATGAAGTATCTTGCCTGCTGGAGGAAAGGATTCATTCCATGAGAGGAATAGTAAGCTGGACGGGCAGCTTACTATTGAATCCCAGGAGGAGGAGTCCAACTCAACGAGACTCAGGGTCTCCTTCTCAGGTTCTTTCCTTCTCCTCAGCATCTGGAGTCTTGTCCTCACAAGGGCCGCGTCAGAAGGGAGCTGAGTCATGGACGCTGGCCAGACCTGGAATCTGAGGACAGCGGTGTGGGGACAGAGTCCCAGAGAGCCATTTCCAGGCTCTCAGCCTCATGTGGACAGGTGCTGGCTCGGGCAGTAGATAGCCGTCTGCTGTGACTTGTTGGCCGTCAGCTGTAACCAGTGAGCCATTGGCCACGGATAGAACTGCTGCAGCTGAGCTAGCAAGCATAGATTGCAGCTAGCAAGTGAGGTTGGTTGGTTGATAGAGAAACAGATGGCAGATTGTGGATCGTGTGGCTCCTGCTTCCTGTGTCTCCAACCCGGCCGCCAGCGAGGATATAGCGGTATGACTCCCCTATCTATGGCTCAGTGGGTGTTCCTTTTTGGTCTCACTGTGTCCTGCGTTCTTGCGGGGAGCTGGACCAGAGACCCTGCATGGCAGCGGTAACAATAACTATGGACAGGGCTGAACCAGGTGGAGAGCCTCAGCTGGTTTATCAAGTGGGACCATTTTTTTAAGGGACCATTAGGGTCTAGAGAAAGAAACTCTCTGGGCCCATGATTAAATACTTGTCACTAAGTTCTCCCTTTTGTATCTCTTACTGTAGACCCTTGCTGGTACAAAATTTGAAAAGCTTGTACCGTCACCAGTTCTCGTTGGAGACAGTTGCATGTCCTTCTGGAAGAATTTTACACACACACAAATGAATATACAAATCTGAACGCATATGGTTTCACACATGTAATTTCATGTTGTGCACTTGGGTTTATCCCTTGCTCATAGTACGTCACATAGTTTGGATTTTGTTCCATATAATCACACAGAAAGTGGCCTCCTTCTTAACAGCGGCAGAACATTCCACTGTTTAGAGGTAGCCCATGCTTGACCAGTTCCCAATTAATGCTTATTTAGGTTGTTTCCAATCTGGTGCTGTAGCTAAAGCTTTCTTGACTGTTCAAAAGTTGATAACGTACCTCTTTGAGCCTTGTACAAGACTATCTATACATACATTTTGGGATGTTCTCCCTTTAATTTTCATGGTGTCCTTCTTAAAGACAAAACCACAGGCCCCAAATGGCATCACTTGTGCTAATGCCCATGATACTAAGCCAAGATTTCATATCCGACCTAATTGCTGTTTCCGCCTTCACCAGAAATGTAATCTTAATCAACCAGTCTGGAATTTTCTGGTTAAGCAACTACAAGGTAATCTGTCAATGGGCCCTCTCCCCTTCCCTCCAGCGAAAGATAATGTCCTGGCCTAAAAATAATCCTGTCTTTTCTTTTGTTAATAGCATCCTTGTCCAATTCTACTTCCTATAAAAATCTTCCATTTTGTACAACCCCTCGGAACACTGCCTGTAGTTGTAGGTTGGTGCAAAAGTAATTGAGGTTTTTGTAATTATTTTAAGCATTGAAACTGCGATTACTTTTGCAACAACCTAATAGATGGGATGTGGCCCTGTTGCTTAATAAAGAACATTAGATTTTCAAGTTTACTAGGTTAAATTTTGTGGTTTTTGACATATTTCTGTGGACTGAAATATACTCTCTCACCCCAAAGACAGGGTGTAATTTGGTGAAGGTGTAAGTGAGTGATGAGCTAAGTCAGAATTAGAACTCAGACCCCTGGCCTCCTACTCCAACCCCTTTGGGAATGCTTTGGGTTTCTTTGTGCAGCTGAAGCGAATCTTCCCTGATACAGAAGATCAGCCTGTTGAGGGTATTGAGTTCTTCTGGTTATGACAATAGACTCATCCTGAGCTACTTGGGCTCCATTTATTAGATCACCCATGAGTCTTGGTCAAGGTCAAGGTCGTGAATGAAATTGCGATAGTTCCCGGGAAGTGCCTGAGGAGTCAGGAATTTTGCGTCCTCACCTGGCTCTGCTGATGCCAGTAAGTTACCTGCGGTTTTATGCAAATAACTCTCTTTCCCCAGGTGTCAGTTTCCTCATCTGGAAAAGAAGTTTGAATCAGACCATCTCTAAGATCTCTTCTAACTATGATGGTCATAGCTCTGGATCAGACACCTGACCTGGGTCTCTTGCCCTTTCCATCTGTGTCCTCTGAACTCCTCACGGCATTTCGTTGGCACCTCCTTTGAGACCATGGTCACGGTTTGCCTTGCACCTATCTTCTCCACTAAGGTCTCTGAGGTCAGGCTGTCATTCTTCTTCATGTTCTACGCTGGCCCAGCCCCTAGAACAGGGCCTTGGATATAGTGAGCGTGCAGTAAACCATTTGTGAAATAGAGAACTCGTGGGTACAGACATGTTGTGGTTCAAGATAGAATGGAAACTGAGGTCTAGAGAAAGGTCTGACAAGAAAATCACTCTGTGGGCTTCTGCTTACCCTAGTCTGGCGGTCTGACAGCACTGGCTTCCCGTGGTAACCAGATGAATCAGATGGATTCACTGTAGTCCTCGTGTAAAGGAAAGAGTGTTGGCATTGAAGTCAGACAGCCTTGCCAGTGGTGGCCTTTGACAAACTTCTCTGAGCCTTGGTTTTGTCTTTTTCCTGGGAGAACATCATGTCTGCTCTTCGGGGTTGCTGAGATGGAGATACTCATGGCAAGCTCTTATTGCAGCTCCTAGTATACAGCAGGGGTGGGGAAAGTCCATTCCCTTTCTTCCTAGATTGCAAAGCATCCTCCCAACATGCTGTCTGGGGAAGGCAACGAGTCAGGGGCAAAGACCAGCGGCTGCTTGCTTGCTCCAGGGGAGGGTCAGCGTCATGCATGATCCCTGGAATGAACTTTCCTGATGTGCCATTGGATTCAGCACCTTCAGCTCCATCCTTTTGGAGTTCACCCCTTAACCATAATCTCACACTTCAGCACAACAGCAGATAGAAGAAGCCACCTTGAAAGAGACCTGGGCTCAAGATCATAGATAGGGATACAGTTCATTCTGGGTGACCCACTTCCTCCTGCTAAATTACCTCCCTGAGTACCTGTTACCAGCATGGGCGTGCGGGGGGACAGATTGAGGTATCACTAGCCAGCAGCAGGTGGGGTCAAGAGTAAGTCGATCACACTCCTGGGATTCTCTGTTGGCAGCCTCTGGGGCAAGCATCTGCACCAGGAATCCCAGGTCCCAGACCAAGGCCAAGGCGCGAGCCCAGAGGTGGCGCAGCCACTGAGGATGGAGTAGGGACCAAGGGAGAGGGCCTTGGGGGGGGGGCGAATGAATCACTACATCTCAGTTACCTCATGCCAGGCTCTAAAGCATGAAGAGAGCCCCGTGGACCTGGGGTCTGACATCTAGCTTGCTTTCTACCAGTTGTGTCTTGGACAAATCACTTAACCTCTCTGAACTGTTCCCTTCTTGGTAAATGGGGATAAAAGCATCCACGCAGCAGGGCTGTTGTGAAGGTTACTGAAATAACATGCACCCTGGGATATACTAGTAGGTACTATTTGTGTAGTTGTATTTCCTCCTCCCAACTACTCAGTGAGGTAGGTATTATCATCCCATTTCAGAGACGAGACAATGAAGGCTCAGGAAGGTTAAGTTTTACCTACAGCCACGCAGCTGGAAAGAAACACAACTGGAATATTATCCCAGATCTTTCATGCTCCACTTATCCCCATCTAATGCTGGTTCCACTTCTACCTGGCGTGAGCTGGGAGGGAAAAGAGGGCCAAGGAGCAGCTGTCCACCCCCACCTTTCCCTGCAGCAGCTCTGCTCCCTCTGTGCGGTTAGGTGGAGGCAGAGCTGCAACCACAAAGGGTTCCCCTGCCTGACACTCCTGCTATTTTTGGTCTCTGTGGCTTCGTTCTTCTCAATCATACCTTTTTGTGAAGTCCTCCTGCCCTACCCCCAGCCAGGGCGAAAGGCAGGGAGACACCACTGAATGCCCCATTGGGCAGTTCTTGGCTGAGCTCTTCTACCTCTTTCCTTTCCAGTGGCTTATCTCTCTTTGTCATCCCTCCTACCCAGGAGCCTTGTGAACTTCACTTCCGCCTACTGTGGACACCCAAAAGAGAAGGAACAGAGTGGGTGAGCGACACCCGCCCCGCCCCCACCCCCAGGTTACACAGCTAAAAGGTCTCTGTGGGCGGTCAACTCTTTGGTGGCCATCTTGAGCAGAAGGTGACTGAAAGACCCGGTCAAGGTGTGGTAAAGACCCCAGCCCCGTAACGTCTGCTCCGTTCATCGTTCCTCCAGCTGCCTCTCAGTCTCTCTGTGACGGGGAAATGCCCACCTTGCTTTTGCAGTAGGAGTTTGGATCTTTCTGGGCATCAGAAGCTTCTTTCACGCCCCTCCTCTCCTTCACACTGCCCACAGCTGATCAGCCCCTTTGGCCCCAGGGGAATTCCAGTGCCTGCCTCCGCTCTGAGCCATGCGAGGTGCTGCTGTATACACAATGTCTCACCTGCACCCTGTGCAGTTGGTAGCATTATTCTCCTCATTCTAGACACGAGGACACTGAGGCTCAGAGGTTTAGTGACTTGTCCAAGGTCACACAGCCCTGGTAAGGTATAGAGTTGGGCTCCAAACTCAGGTCTTTAGATGCCAAGCCCAGTACTCTCTCCACGACAGCTTCCATGGGTGGGGACAGCCAGCCGTGCTTTCTTCCACTCTCCTGAGCAGAGGTTTTTCTTAAGAAGAATACAAGCTCACAGCTGCCACAAATCAAGGGCTGACATTGCGTCAGGCTTGGCTCTAGCTCCTTCAGTCTTCAAAACACCCTATGCAGTAGGTACTACTACTTTCTTTGGTTTATAGCGAGGAAAACTGAAGCCCAGAGAGATGAGTGACTTGTCTGGTCATACATCTAGTAGTTGGCGGAAGTGCGAACTTGAACTTGATGTAAACAGCCCAGTGCCTAAGGATGGTACTATCTGCATGGAAGAAAAAGCATGGATTAGAGAGTGCAATGAGTCTGGATTTGAATCCCTGCTCTGCGACTCTCTGCCGGATGAGGTCTCTCTCACTGCAGGCTCCTCAGCTATACAATTCGGGTGCTACTTCCTTCATTGTTGGGTTGTGTTGAGGACCAGAGAGTCATCCAGGATAAAGCTTCATATAATCTGGCCCTGGGCACAGAGGAGGCTTGGTCAACCCGAGTTCCTTCCTCCTCTTTCTAGGCTTCTGCAAAGTCTCAGACCATGGGGGAAGTGTCTGGGATTAAAACACAGGGGACTTTCTGCTGGGGTCAAAGCAGGCCCCATCCTGCGTCCCAAGCAGTTTGCTCTTTTCAGCCTTGGTGACCTTGCTCCACGGGGCCATGGGAGAGGCTGGGTCCCATGGTTCCCTGTGTGGCTTCTAGCCTGAGTAGTAATGTCCTTCCTCTCCCTGCCCACCCTGGCTTTCCTTTCCCCGTCCTTAGCACACTGCCCGTGGTTTTCCACTATGGAAAAGCCCTTCTACCTAAGTTCCTATCTGCTTCCTGTGGTTAATATTCGGCAGATTCTTCGAATGGGCTCATCTGTCTGAGTCACTGTCCCTTCTCCAGCTCCCCCTGACTCAGTAATGGGCTTTTCTTGGTCTCCTTCCTGTCCCCATCCCCGGCCCAGGTGAGCTGCTCCCAGGTCCTTTGCTGACTGCTTGGTGCCTCTGACAGAGGGCAGGGTTCCATTTCAAGCCCCCACTCTCGCTGAGCGCCCACTCTGAGCCTGGCACTGCGCTAAGTACTTTCCATGTGTTATCTTACTTGACTCTCACAACATTGCTGCAGGGTCATTGTTGGTTAGTAATTGTTTCCTCTTAGAAGCTCAGGGAGCTTAAGGAATTTGCCCCAAATCAGATAGCCAGCAAGTGGCGCAGCCAGGGCTCGAACCCATGTCTGGCTGGCTCCCGATTCCAGGCTTTTAAACACACTCTCCCGCGTGATATTTCTGTCCGGAAGCAGATGGAAAGACATACAAGAGTTCTTACAGCAGGGAGAATTTAAATGCTGTCTCACTCACTCAACTTTCGGGGAAAATTTGGCTCGTGAGCACCCACTTTGAACACAAAAGGTACCCTGGGATTTCCCAGAGACCAAGAGGACTACCATGTGTGGGAGGGAGGAAGTGTGACTCTTCCAGGGCCAAAGGGGTTCTCAGAACTCAATTCAATGCCTGGAGTTCAGTGGCCGGGGGAGGGCTTCTCAGCTCCTCAGAGGTCTGGGTTGTACACATGGACTGGGGTCCTCATTCCCGTCAACAAGGATCCTCTCTGACCCCACACTCTGCTATCACGGACCCCTGGCCAGCAGGGGAGACGACGAATATTGTCAGGGCTGGCTAACAGGGCTGTGATGGAAGCAGGCTAAGAAGGAACTAGGAACAAGGACCCACTACCCCCAGAGGCTACCAACTCTAGCGTAGTGTGAGAGAAGGTCAGAGAGTACTGAGAGTGCTGAGTTCAAATCCAGACTGAGCTGGGGTATCTCTTTTCAAATTCTCAAGCAAATTTTCTCTGGGCCTCAGTTTGGGGATACTCACAGCCACCTCTCTGGAGTGTTGTGACTATTAAAGAACATGGTGTTGTAAAGCCCCAAGAGGAATCAGATACCACTCCCTGCTTTCATCCCCATCTTGTTTTGTCACCAGACAACTGTCTCCAGAAGTTGTCTGCTGATGCAATCAGAAGATTGCTGGTGAAGCAGCCTTTACAATCAGCCATGAATGTTGTCAAAACCAATGACTTGCTTGTCAGGTCAGACGTATCTCTGTGTTCTGCCCTTCTGTCCTAATCACAGAGGGTTTTAGGTAAGAGGCGAGGATAATTTGGGGCCACTTCCATACCTCTATTCTAATCACTATGTTGTACGCCTAAAGCTGATGTAATACTGTATATCAGCGGTAATTGAAAAATAAATTTTAAAAAAATTTAAAGAACGACAAGGTCTTAAACAAGTATTTTAAAACCCCCAAACAAAACAAAATACCAAAAATAAAAAAGGTGTCACGAGGTCTATTGATAGGGAATTGGGAATGTTAAATCGAAAAGATGACACTTAACTCTCATAAGTGGGAGGCTTTACAGAATAGGGTTAAAAACACAGATTCTGGTTTGCTTCTCAGCTCCATAACGTACAAGCTGAATGAACTTGGGCACGTTTCTTACAATGCCCAATATCCTTGTACTGGGCCTTAAATTCCTCACCTGTCGAACGCGTACTCTAATAGAACTTTTAGGATCTTCCTCCTGGAGAATACAGGAGGGTAAAATGAGATAAGGTATGCAAGGAACTAAGCCCACAGCCTGGCGTATAGGAAGCTCTCAATAAATGTTAGCTGGTCTATCACTGCTCGGAAACTGTGGCTCAGCCTTAGAGAAGGGCGGTATTGACAGGGACTCAGCAGGTCACCTAGATGCCTGGGGCACTCAGGGTGTGTGAGCGCCCCAGGAGCTCCTCCTCAGACTCCAGGGAGGAGGGGGCAGTCCACTCATCCTCTGCCTTGGCACTCCCAACTGTTGCAGAGTCTGGAGTTCCCTGTCAGAGCTGTTTAAACAAGTGTGTGTGGGTGAGAGAAATTCTCTTGGTTTTTAAACAATTTGACAGCAGATTTGTCCCAGTGATTTCTAACTCCCCCTACGCCATAAGGACCTTTGACTATCTTTCCCCTGTGGACCCCATGGGTTGAAGAGTTTTGTCCATCCCCAAATTGCATATCTTTAGCAATGGTGTGTGAGGCTTTAGCTTTGGTCAAGACAGAATTTTGGAAAGACATATGGCAACCCTTATGATCAGGAGCCTTCATTGCTACTTCCAGGTCTGAGAAGAATCTGAAGTGCCAGGACTAAGACTTGGATCTCCTCCACTAGTTTTCCAACAAGGGACCACATCTCCCAAGCACCTTCGGTGGGCAAGGAGCTATGGGCATTATCTTATTTAACTTTCACAGGCACCTTTTCTTCTAATTCCCACTTTAGACTCAGAGAACTGAAGCATAGGGGTGATGATGGGAATAGTGGTATGTGGCCTGCCTAGGGTCACTCACCTGATAGATAAAGGGTTTTTAAAGTCCCATCCCGCTGAGGATTTATCTACTGTCTGCATGAACAGTACAGCCAGTCTTTTCCTTGTAATGATCTGTCTGCTTTTTCCTGGTAAAATGGCCCCAACACCTTTAAATGTTTCATTGTTTGAAACCTAAGTATCTGTTCCCTGTTAGTGGAGCTGTGCAAGAAAGGGATGGTCAACAAGAAGGCACAGATGGTCTGAGTTTGTTTCGTTCATCACCTTTCATCCATGATCCTACAATACGATATATTCACACGTACACATAAACATATTCTAAGGACTGCACGCTCAGAAACAGTGTCTGCAACACAGCCCCAGATGTACATACTCCACAACACGTGTGTTGTTTGAGGCATAAACATGGAAACAGGTACCCACACAGAGATAGTCATATACTCAGATACAGAGACATTCTGGGAGCCAGCTGAGGTGTGTGACTTTAAAGCCAGGGCTGGAGGACAGTTGCCATTTTTCCTGTGTAGGGTGCTTCTCCAGTGCAGCTGGGCAAGCAGCCGCCATATTTAATGTGTTGAGCTTGCCCCCTAGGCATACGGCCAAATCTGAATCTGATTGGTCGGGTGAGCGCCAGATTCTACCCTACTTACTCACTGGGACCCCCCACCCCACCCAACTCAAGTACCACTGGAGGCACTTTCTTCAAGATCAGCCAGCACTTCCCGAATTGCACTTTCTTGGAAAACTATTGGAGTCCATGGGCCACAGGCAGGTGACAACTGGCCTCAGTGTTCTCTGAGACTTTTCCTGAGTAGCTCCAGTATCAGCACTGACACCAAAACAGAATCTACATTAATCTGGTGACCACAACTCTTCCCCCTCTAATGACTCCCTGAGACCCTGCTGTCACCCAACTTGCATACTGTACAAGCCTTTTTCAGTGGCTGGACTTTAAGGTAGTCAGCAGGTGTCAGCAGGCCTCGGGGCATCCTGGCTTTTTACAGAGCTACCCCAGGCCCGGTATTGGTGGTAGCTATCCTCTGTTCTCCTCTCCCACGTGCCTCCAGGTTAAGCATAGGCAGTGAAAAATCATGAATCACTTTGTAGCTCCTACCAGGTAGTCCCCAGCTAGTCACAGGCAGTGGGTGACCTTCACCTGCACTGAAGCCCCTCCCCAAAAGCCCCAGAACCAACATACCTGGAGGTTGGCTTCAGACCACAGCAGAGCACTGCCCAATTAGCCCCACAAATGGCACGCACAAAGGGTGGTCTCAACAGGCACCAGAGCCCGCTGGGGTGAATCCCACTCACTGGGGTCAGTCTCCCCGCACAGCAGCCTGTAAGCTATGGACATGGCCAAACCCCACAGCCAAACAGCCTGAGGGTCAATCCTACCCACTGACCTGCCAATAGCAATCGAGGTTCAACTATAACAGAAGGGCACACAAACCCACACAAGGGACACTCCTGGAGCACCCGGAGACTGTGACTAGGGAGAATGTGCCAGAGCACCTACTACGTAAGGTCTCCTGGCCAAGACTGGGGGACATAGCAGATCTACCTAAGAGATAGAAACAAACACAGGGAGGCAGCCAAAATGGAGAAACAAAGAAATACATTCCAAATAAAAGAACAGAAGAAACCTTCAGAAAAAGAACTAAATAAAATGGAGACAAGCAACCTACCAGAGACAGAGTTCAAAACAATGGTTATAAGGATACTCAGGTGCTCCAGGAACTCCGTGAGAACTCCAACAAAAAGACAGCAAGCATAAAAGAAGACATAGAAACCATAAAAAAGAACCAGTCAGAAATAAAGACTACAATAACTGAAATGAAGAATGTACTAGAAGGAATCACCAGCAGACTAGATGAAGCAGAGGATCAAATCAGTGATTTGGAAGACAAGGTAGCAGAAAACACCCAATCAGAACAGCAAAAAGAAAAAAGCATCCCCAAAAATGAGGATAAATTAAGAGACCTCTGGGAAAACATCAAGCATAACACATTTGCATCATAGGGATACCAGTAGGAAAAGAGACAAAGCAAGGGATTGAGAACGTACTTGAAGAAATAATAACTGAAAACTTTCCTAACCTGGCAAAGGAAATAGACATACAAGCCCAGGAAGTGCAAAGGCTCCCAAACAAGATGAACCCAAACAGGCTCACACCAAGACGCATTATAACTAGAATGACAAAGGTTAAAGACAAAGAGAGAATCCTAAAAGCAGCAAGAGAAAGGCAACTAGTAACTTATAAGGGAGCTCCCATAAGACTGTCAGCTGATTTCTCAACAGAAACTTTGCAGGCCAGAAGGGACTGGCACAAAATATTCAAAGTGATAAAATGCAAAGATCTGCAACCAAGATTACTCTACCCAGCAAAGCTAACATTTAAAATCAAAGGACAGATAAAGAGCTTCCCAGACAAGAAAAGGCTAAAGGAGTTCATCACCACCAAACCAATATTACAAAGAATGTTAGAGGGACTTCTTTAAGACAGGGGGGAAAAGATCAACATTATGAATAATAAAATGGCAATAGCTACATATCTATCAACAATTACTTTCAATGTAAATGGATTAAAAGCTCCAATCAAAAGACATAGGGAGGCTGAAAGGATAAGAAAGCAAAGCCCTTACACATGCTGCCTACAGGAGACTCACTTCAGATCGAAGGACACACACAGATGGAAAGCAAAGAGATGGAAAAAGATATTTCATGAAAATGGAGGGGGGATAAAAGCTGGGGTAGCCATCATACTTATACCACACAAAACAGACTTTAAAACAAAGGCTATAACAAGAAACAAAGAAGGACCCAGTAATCCCACTTCTGGATACTTATCCAAAGAAACTCAAAATGCTACTTTGAGGGGATGTGTACATCCATATGTTCATTACACTATTGTTTACAATGGCCAGGATGTGGAGGCAGCCTGGGTGTCCATCAATGAAAGAATGGCTAAAGAGGAGGTGGTACATATATACAGTGAAATATTGCTCAGCCAGAGAAGGGAATGGGTTCTTGGCATCTGTGGGGGCATGGATGGACCTGGGGGTATTGTGCTGAGTGGAGTAGGTCAGACAGTAAAAGACAGATGCAATGTGATTCACTTATATGTGGAATCTAAAGAACAAAATAAACAAATCAGAAACAAACTCATAGATACAGAGAACATTTTGATGGTTGCCAGATGGGAGGAAGGTTTGGAAGTGTGGGTAAAAAAGGGCGAAGGGATTAAGAAATACCAATTTGTTGTTACACAGTAGTCATGGGGATGTAGGGTATAGCATAAAGAATATAGTGAATAATATTGTAACAACTATGTATGATGTCAGATGGGTACTAGATTTGTTAGGGTGGAAGATGGGAGGGGTTGGGTGAAAACAGTGAAGGAATTAAGAAGTACAAATTGGTAGTTACAAAATAGTCATGGGGACGTAATAAAGTAAAGCACAGGGAATATAGTCAATAATATGGTAATAACTATGTATAGTGCCAGGTGGGTACTAAATTAGTCAGGGGAATCACTTCTTAAATTATATAACTGTCTAACCACTATGCTGTACACCTGAAATTAATATAAAATAATATTGAATGTCAACTGTAATTGAAAAATTAAAAGGGGGGGAAGAGGAAGAGCAATAAGTGGTCCAAATTTCCAGGTATAAAACAAATAAGTCATGGAGATGTAACGTAGCGCATCGGGAATATAGTCAGTAATATTGTGATAGCGTGGTACGGTGTCAGATGGTTGCTGGACTTATCATGGTATCACTTCTTTAGGTCTGTCAATGTTGAACAACTATGGTGCACCCCTGAAACTCATGTAATATTGTATGTTAGCTATGTTTTTAATAAACATTTTAAATAAATAAATACAAATAAAATGTATTTTTCAATTATAGTTGATATACAAGATTATATTAGTTTCAGGTGTATGACATAGTGACTAGACATTTATGTACCTTACAGAATGATCACCCTAGTACCCATCTGGCACCATGCATAATTATTACAATATTATTGAGTATATTCCCTATGCTGTATTTTACATCCCCATGACTTTCTTTTTGTTTTATAACTGACAATTTTTACTTCTTAATGACTTTCACAAGAGTCTTATATGACAAACTGTGAAGTGGCTATGGGGCTTTCCATGCCTAAGGCTCTGCTCTGTTATTTTTCCAAGCCCTAAACTCGAGTATTTCCAGGTAATCTGTACTTCACACCAATGTCTGACCTTTTAACTAAGCTTCCCAGATATGCAGATCTCTCTCCTAGGAGGTAGGAAAAAGTTGTCTAGAATCAATCACAAGGCCAGAGACTGAGTCCTTGACTTGCCATGAACTAGCTCTGTGACCTTTGGCCAAAAGTGTTAGTATTCACTCCTGTCAGGTTCTGTGCTGGGTTCTCCTCATCAGTGATTTTCAACCTTTAGGAGCACCAGCCTCATCTGGGAGTGATGAGGGGGATCGTTAATGCAGAGATTACTGGGTCTTACCCCCAGACTTAAGACTCTGGTAGGTCTGGGGTGGGGCCCAAGAATTTGCATGTCTAACAAGTTCTCAGGTATTTGCTTCCCCAGTATTGAGAGCCACTGCTCTACGTATATTATATTGCCTTGGTCAAAGTAACCTTGTTAATCAAGTACCTTAAATATTACTCCCACTGATTAAAGGCACAGAGAATTGGAGTGAGTTGGCAAGTCATTTAACCCTCTTTGTTTCATTGACTCCAAGAGAGAGTAATAAGATTACCTCCTTCTCTTTCAAGGACTAAGGAATCAAATGTGTATAAAAGGGACAACCCAGGTACTGGTAAGGTAAAGTTTGCTCTGATTTGTATACCAACACACAGACACAGAAACACACACACACCCCACTCCTATATTGTGGAGACCGACAGCCTGACTTCTTTTTCAAATATGAACCATCTCTAGGTATCAGGCCTCTGCTTGTTTGTTTGTTTGATCAGTGAGAAGGAACTGCCTCAGATGTAGCCTGCCTGCATGGTTTCTGCTGTCGCCAGGAATCCTCAGCAAAGGGACAGCGTGCACCTCAGCTAGTGACTCGGCAGACGGTCCAGGCTGTGTGATCTCAGGCTTCTTATGTGTCCACTGTGCTGCCTGAGCGAGCTAGGTGCTGGGAAGCCCGCAGAAGAGGGAGAGGAAATACCAAGTGTTTGATGAGGCTTTTGCCAACGTCCCCTTTCTTGTGGTAACCAGAGGGCAGGTATGATTCAACATCTCTTAGATAAGCACATCCAACCCAAAACTGTGTGATGTGGGGAGTACAGGGGTTCTGCAGTCAGACAGGCCTGGGTCTGAATCCGGGAGCCACTGCTTTGTAGCTGTGCGCCAGCACCTCTGTGCAGTTCAGTTTCCTCATCTGTAGGATGGGGAAAATAATACCGACCTTCTCTGGGTCATTGTGAGGGTTCAGGGAGCTTGTATATGTGGAGAGCATAGTGGGGTGCCAGAGTTTTTCCTAGCACTTGATACGATGGCTCCAAAATGTATGCAGAAGAATAATAGGGTGACAAGTATTCAGAATACATCCGGCAGAAAAACAAACAACAAGCAAAAAGCAGAGAAGGAAAACTTACTTTCCTAGCTACCATGAATGTTATGAGTTACGTAAGTATTAAATGCAGTGATAGAAAAGTTGACCAATGGAATGATACAAGAAAGCCCAGAAACAACTGCGTATGTTATGAAACTGTGGCATGTGATTGTAACATCAACGGGGAAAGGAGAGATTGTTCAAAAATTAAGCCTGGAAAATGGCAATCCATATGGAAGAAAAGATTAAATTGAATCCTTACATTACACCATATACAAAAATCAACTCTAGATGGTGAAATGTTTAAAATCAGTCTTTAAAAATTTTAATAGAGAACCCTAGGAGAAATATTTTTTAAACTTTGGGGGAAAAAAAAGATTTCTTAAGCAAGACACTAAACCATTGCCTAGAAAAGACTGATAAATTTTTCTGCATTAAAATTATGAGTTTTCTTTCTTAAAAAAAACACGACAACTTGAAAATAAGCTACAAATTGGAGACTATATTGCGATACACATACTAACAAAGGCTTAGTACAAGAATGTATCAAGAGCTTCTTCTGTGGGAGACTATATTCTTGTTTAAAATGATTCAGAATGTATTTCTCCACATCATTGGCTTTGGGCTTGGCCATGTAACTTTCTTGAGACAATAGAACGTGAGCAGCTAAGCTGTATCATAGCCCAGCAGATGTTTTAAAAGCATTGCAAGTATCTGCCAATTCTCTTGGTCTTGGACCCTCTGTCAGAAGAATGACATGTCCTAAACGAGAGCTGTTTCTTTAGCCTGGGCCCACGAGTCCGAAGACGTGGGACCAAGAACTGACTCACAGCTTTGGGCAGAGATGCAGATGGCCTGCTGACTTGAGAGCCAAAAAGAAATGTTTCTTGTTATAAGCCACTGATAGTTTGGGGTTGTTTATTGCAGCAAAAGCTGACCAGTATGGAAACTAGTAGCTTGAAATGGAGTACTGTGCCAACCAAAGAATAAAATGTGTCTGTCTTTGGAGCTGAGTGGCAGACAGCAAGGAAATTATTAGAGGGGGCTGGAAAAAGTGGCAACCTGTGCAATGCCATAGTGAAACATTTGGTAAAACTGTTACGTGATAATTAGGAAGGCAGAACATATACCTATTGAATTTCCAGCATTGGGAGAAAAAGTTTTGAAACAGAATGTCGTTAGGTTAGCGTGAGTTGGTTGTTACTAACTGCATTTCATAAGGTACAAAAAAGTGATGACAATAGATAATTGGCTCATCTGCAAGCATACACATTGAAAGGGAACAGAAAAAGTCTAGATATTCTAGGGTTTACAGGATTGGAAGGAACAACTATCTCTCATTTCCAATCTCTGCAGCCTATAAAATATTCTCAAAATAGCGCATAGCTTTAGGGGCAAAGATCAAAATTAAAGGCTATGAACACTTAGCCTGGAGGTCAAGACCAAATCAAGAGCATGATCACCACTCATTTTGTGAAGATCTCTCTGAGGAGATAAAGATAGTCCCAAGGAATCCTATTTGGACAAAATGATTCATGGAAAAGAAATTGGATGGCATAAAGCCTGCTGGTGTCAAAGTACTTGAAATTATATCCAGAGAAGGGGCAGGGACATGTCTCAAAGTGAATTGTGAGTTTAGCTACTGAGAAAAGTTTTTGAGAGAGTTAGATTGCCCAAAGTGCTCCAGTCTGGATTAAATAAGGCTGACTTCTCAGGGCACAAAAAGATCTTGAACCCTAGCATTCTACAGGAAGGAAGCAGGCTGATGATGTCGATAAGAAAGACAAATACACAGAAGAAAAATGGGCAAAAAAAACCCAAAACAACAACAACAAAAAAAAAACAGGAACAGACGTTTCACAGAAGGGGAAACACTTATGGCTGAGAAACAGGTGAAGACGTGCTTAGCCTCATTACTGGTCAGGGAACCGCAAATCCAGATCAGAAAGAAAACTCCATTCAAAATAATTTGGTTAGAAAAAAAGGGGAAACTCGGAGAATACCGAGCGTTGGAGAGACTGTAGCTCTACATGGTTTCCTATACATTGTTGGTATTTTCGTGTAGCTGCTTTGGAAAATGATTGGAACTATCTCATAACAGTGACTATCCTAAACCGACAATTTCACGGCATTATATATGCCTGATAGAAGTTTTGCTGATACTGAAATGTTCATAGCTGCAATGATAAACATCTGGAGAAAAACCCAGGCCCGTTGAGAGAGTGGCTGAGCAAATAGTGGTATACTTAACCAACGGCATATTATACACTACAAAAGTGGATGTATATTAACAAACTACTATTGGGCATATTATACACTACAAAAGTGGATGTATATTAACAAACTACTATTGGGCAAAAAAGCAAGTCCCTACAGTTAGAAACAGTGTGATGCCTTTTTAGTAAAGTTAAAAAAAATAACACATTTTAGAAAACAGAGATTAAAAATATAGAAAAAGGAAGCAAGGGAATTTAGGATGTTGGTTACCTTGGGTTGGAGGAATCAGGGAGAATAGAATAGAGGCAAAATATGGTTAGAAGTAGATTCTTGGTAAGGTGCTAGCTTTTGTTTTGAGTGGTGGTTCATATGGGTTTATGACATTATTAAAAAGAACTGAAACTTTAAAAAGGAGATTGTTTTCATTGCTTTTAAGTCATAGACTATGAAAATTATGAGTTCTTAGAGCGCTGTTAGTTCTACTCCCCTTATTTCGCGAGTGAGAAAAATGCAACACAGACGGCAGGAGTGACTGACTCAAGTTACACAGTTATTGAATGACACAGCCCAGCCTGCTTCTGTTGTAACCCTCTATCTCTAAGCTGACACCCAAACCAAGGCTTTGTGTTTCCTTTACTTTCCCCAGCAGTTGACCCATCCTTCACAGCACACCTGAGTCCATCCACTTTGTCCCACCCCCGTGCCAGTGGAAGCCACCATCATCTCTTGCCTGGTCTTCTGCTGTTGCCTCCCGATTGGCCCTCCTACATTCTCTCTTGGTCTCAAAAAAAACAAAACAAACAAACAAACAAAACCAAAAAAGAACAAAAAATAACAGAGAAAAACACTCTTCTCCACAGAACTGAGAGAGTAATGTTATATACATATATATTTTAAGTCAGTTCTTATCCCTGACTAAATTTCTCAGTTGTCTTCCCAATGCACTTAGAATAACGTTCAAACTCATCATAACCTACCAGGCTTCACATCAGCTGGTCCCCGCCTTCATCGCAGACTCCGTTGCCTACTCTTGTTCCCCTACAAGTTTTACATGCCACTCTCGCTGACTTGCTTTCTGGAACACTCCCGGCTGGTCTCTGCATGTAGTAGATGCTGCCAATACCCAGCTCACATCTCTCACATAGGCCTTCCATCAACTGACTTCAGCCATGGAAACCACCCTACCCATGAGCAGGGTGGGACAGAAGTGCCAGGGAGCAGCCCTCACCAATGACTGACAGGAACTGCAGTACCAGTACCCCAGCTCTCTCACTCCCGAGAGGGATGGCTCTGGGTGTGTGCTCTTCAACGTTTCCCAGGGTGTCTCTGGGAGATGCAGTTCCAGTCACCCACAATGGAGCTGGCTTGATAACAAATCCTTTAGTAAGTCCTTCCCCATCTTGGTTTTACTCATTTTTCCTGCACCTACCAAGTAAACTACTTTCACTGTAAACTGAGATGGACATTAGGCCTTTGCACTCACTATTCTCTCTGCCTGGACTATTCTACCCCTCCATCTTCATATCTTCTTGTCATTCAGGTCTCAGCTCAGATACCAACTCTTTAACCCTCCTACTAGTCAGATCCCTTTGTTATGGTTTTCACTGACTTAATCCTATTTGAAATGTTATCTTGTTTGTGTAATTAGCTTGACAATGATGTCTTTTTCCCCAGCGTGTTAGCTCCAGGGCATGTGCCTTGTGTCTTTTTGTTCCCAGCACACTGGAGAGTGCTAGGGAGACATTCTTTAAATATTTCTTCACTTAGTAAGTGGCTGATTTTGCTGGGAGAGATGTCAAATACTGCAAGACTAAGATTTACAGTAGCTGTTTGAGTACATGCCTTTCTAATTGGCACAGCAATTGTTGGCATGTAAATGGATACTGCTATTGTGTTTTTCTAAGTGATGATTCTCTTTAGGGGGTTTAATCTGCTTTCAAGGGATCACAATTGTTCTGCTAATTACTGATCCTGATAAATTCTCCATGAAAACATATCTTCTAAGTACCTTCAACCCAATAAGAGTTAGAAGAAATTATATTCCGTCGAAAGTTAGAGAACCCCATTTATTCAACAGCAGTCTTAAATTCAACTTGCCTTTCCACTGATGTACTTAAATTAGTAAAGCGAGACTGCCTTTATAGTCTGGCTGTTAGTAAAGCCAGACCGCTTACTTCTCCAGGTGAGATGATGACAAAGACTTCTCCTGGGAAATACAGATGTGGAGGCTGGAAAGAAATGCTCCATGCGCAGCCCTTCGGAGAAAATTCGTTTCTTAGGGGGCCTTGGTCCATCCCCTATTCACCTGGCATGGACCTGTTTCAACATGGGATTTGGCGGGGGGCTCCTTGGACCCATAGGGCTCAAGTCTTTGCTCAGGGAATTTGAGGGGAGGCCTGTGTGTGGTATGAATCTCTGAGCCTTAATCTCCTCACCTGTAAAATAGATTTCTGCTAATCATTTTATACCTTGTTGTGAGACTCAAATTCATGCATGGGTGTAAGGGTCCAAGGAAGCCACAGCTAGCTGTGAAAATCTGGGGGACTATTGTAGTAACTGGCAGACACTGCTTCCTGTTTGGAGACAGTCCTTTCTATGTGGGACGTGACTTGGTGGTCAAGTTGTAACTGTTGGGCCACATGTAATAACCTGAATATTATGGAAGAATGTAAAACTCATGGTTGGGATGAGACATTGTGGAAAAGGCAGGATTTTCAGATGCCTGGAAGGCTGTGCAGACCAGAAAAATGGCCTGAGGGGTTGGGACTATCTAAGGAAGCCTCAGAGCCTAGGAATTGGGAGTGGACATGTGTCTCAGTGTTTGCACATGAAAGCATGTGTGGACCAGAGTGTGAAGACTTAGTTTTCATGCTTAGGTTATTAAAACACCAGGCAGACAAGGATAAGACGTCAAGTTCTATTTCGATATGGGTCAGCTGATTAGTTCACCTACACATTTATCAGCAGTATCACATGCATTGTGTTAAGCCAGGAGCTCAGAGTGTAGACGAGAAGGTGGGCTTGGCAATGGACCAATGAGGCTAGGTACCCTGAGTACGCACAGAGGGAAGAACACAGCACCTGGACCCAGAGAAGAGTGGGGTTTGGGAGGAAGGGAGAAGGCCTCACAGAAGAGGTGATTTGGGACAAGAGTAAAAGCTCATAATGTGATGAAACTGGTGGAGGAGGTTATCCCCTTATACAAAGGATCATGTGTGAAGACCAGGGTATGTCTGCAGAAAGGCATGGAATCCAGTGTAAGCGCACAGAATGTGTATATGGGATTGTAAGTGGTGTGTTGTAGCCAGATCAGGAGAAACGCTGCAGTGTAAGCTAAGATGTTTGGGCAGCACCCAGGGGGCAAGTCTCTGCCTAGAGGTAGTGCCGAGTGCTGGTTCAGAATTGGAGCGAGACTGTCTACCCTGGAATCCCTCCTCCCTGATGACTAGCTGAGTCAGCTAATAGCCAACTCTAGCTGAGTAATCTTGGATAACTTCTATGGCCTCAGTTTCCTCATCTGTAAAATGGGGGATAATAACAATGCTTCCAGTGCCATGAGGAAGATTAGACAAGTTCACACACAAGAAGGGCTTAGCGTAGTGCCTAGCACTAACATTAGCTATTAAACCCTGTTATTCCATGAAGGGGTAGGGGAACGTGAAGATTAAGGGATGGATGGAGGACAGGGAGCCTCTAACCGCACCTCAGAAGTCAAAGACACACAGGGTCTGACAATTAAGTTCGCAAACTTGTTGCGAACTTGTGACTTCTTTCTTTACCTGAAGATAAAGGAAATATTGAAAGGAAGACATTTGGATGCCATTCAGGACATCAAGGTAATATGATGACAGCTCTGATGGCCATTCCAGAGAAAGAGTTCCAAAATTACTTTGAAGGGTGTACTAGGCACTGGCATCAGTGCATAGCTTCCCAAGGGGAGTACTTCGAAGGTGACTGTAGTGATATTCAGCAATGAGGTATGCGGCACTTTTTCTAGGATGAGTTCGTGAACTTAATTGTCTGACCTTCTAAGGTTGGAGGAAAATCTTAGAAGGAGGGGCACCTGTCATTCAAGCCCCGGCAAGAGGATGTTTCCAGAAGCAAGGGTCAACAGGGTCATGAGTGCTGAGAGGTCAGGCAAGACAACAGCCATGGGTACTTTGGATTTAGCAACAAGGAGGTCACCCACCGGCAACTTTAGCCACTGCAGTTTTTGTGATGTGGTAGACACAGAGGCTAGTACACAGTGTATTGAAATTGTGGGCAGGAAGGAACTGGAGAGAATGAGGTGCAATATTTCAGTTTGGCTGGGAAGGGACATAAGCGAAAGGAGGTAGTGGGAGAGGGGTGGAAATGTCGCTAACCATGTCCTTTGCTGAACACCTACTCCATCTAGCTGTGCTGTCTCCTATGAGGTTTGTGACCTCCAATCATCTAATCAGGGGACAGACAGATTAGAACACATAACATATGGATGAGGACACTTATGTAGATAGAGCTCAAGAATGGTGGAAGTGGAACAAAACCAAGTTACCTATTTATTTTCCCTGGTGTGATTGTGTGCAAGACGGGAGCAGTAGAGAGACTGTGTGGGTGCTCATTGTAATCTACCTGCTTTATCTGTCTAATAACACATCTGCTGAAGGTGAAGGTGATAACACCTGGATTTCCATCAATTAACACATCCGCTGAAGGTAGATGGAGGAGATGGCAGAGCAGGGTGGTGACCAATTCCTTTAATTCCTGACCTTGACATATCCTGGGTGCCAAACATGTTCCATCTGACTGAATCACATATCTGGGTGGTAGGAGAAATCCTTGGTTGAGATAAGTTCCAGGTAGAAACAGCAGGGCAGGATGGACCTAGATCTGCAGAAAGAACTTCGAAGATATTTTAATATCTATTTTTAATATCTTCCCTTTCTCCACAATCCCTTCTCTGCCATCGTAGACGTGACTGGCTGGCCGCAGCTCTGGTCTTTGAGCCTGCTGCTGAGTCGGGCTGGGGGTGGGGGGTGACATGAAGGTTGATGTGTCACTTGGAGAAATGTTTGTGGTAAGTGAAATGCATCCTCTGGCTCCTGTGGGAAATGTCTTATGTTAGGACTTTGGCATGACAAAACCGTAATGGTGGGACTTTGGAAAGACACCTTCCAAACCAGAGCTAGGAGACCCAGAGTGGAGAGAGGGAGATGCCAAAGAGTAAACTGATGTCGTGTCCTGCGCAACAAAGGCTGTAGGGAGGCGAGAAGGGGCGGCTTTGGGTGAAGCTATAATAGAGAGACAGAGACTCAATACAGGTAAATTACAGAGGACCAGGGGACTCGCAGCATCAGAGACCGGGGCCCGAATCGGTTGACTATCGGTATTTATTGATTTTAGACAAAGAAGTCACATGATTTAAGGATTTAAGGATTTAAGGCATGGTCTGTGAAACTCTTCCACCACATAGAAAGAATGATCTCAAAATCCAATTATTTGTCCCCAAACAGCCGAGGCATTCAGATCCATGATAACTAAGGTGTGGTATGACCCTCCCTGGGGCGGGGAAAACAATGCCTTGAGCTGAGCAGAGAGAGCTTGATCTTATCGCTCTAATGGTCCTCTCTCACAATTAGGTGAGAGGGAGAGGCAGGAGTCAGCAGCAGCTTTTCTCAAGGGGGGGGGGGAATGACAAAGCCTCTTCCCATCAATCTTCATACAGCTCAATGGGGATCTCAGTGGGGTCCCTCTGGCTTAGGTTGTTTCTCCCATGAGAAATCGTACCCGTCTTTGACTGCAAACCCTTCATCTGAAGACCAGGCGGAGAGACCCAAGGTGTAACAAACTCAATCCCAGAGAGGCACAGTTCCACAAATCCTTCTTTTCCTAGGGAAAGGCATGGGGGGACAGACATCTAGGCTGTTGTGTGACCACAAACTGACGGTTGCCTGTCCACCACAAGGCAGAAACATGGCGGGAGGATCGATAGGGGCAGGGCAGCCTTCATGGTATGTGAGTTGTACAATCTCTGCTGCCGCGCTCTTGAAATTCTTAGTGTTTGAACAAGGAACCCCTCATTTTCATTTTGCACTGGACCCTGAACATTGTGTGAGCCACCCTGGCCAGGGGTACGGGGCTGGTGGAACCTCCCGAGGGCAGACTTTGGCTAAGTCTAACAGACCACAGCCTTGACTTCTGCTCTGAACTTGGCTCCTGAAACACCCAGCTCTGAGAAAGGTCGGCGAGCCTGCCACAGTGGAGAAACGGGCCCTGACCAGGTTAGAATACAACTCCACAGAGCAGCGGTAACGATGCCTCTGCCACACCGAGCAGGGCGGGAGGAAACAAGACCACTCTCAGAAACAGGGATGACGAGCTGGGCTCTGAGCCGGAAGCCGTCACACCCATTTCCATGTTTAGTCCTCACCACAATCCTGAGATGGAAGCATCGTGTCCCCAGTTTTAGTGACAACGACTCAGAGTTTCAGGAAGATGATCAGTCTTGCGCAGGTGCTAGTAAGTGGCAATCTGGATGAAAACGTAGGTGTCGGATCCCACATCCAGGGATCTTCCCACTCCATGAGAAGCTAGAGGTGAAGGCTAGGAGTCCTCGACGCCCAGGCTCTGCGGGTCAGCCTATCCCGGGCCAGCTTCCAGTTATGAGGTATGAGCAGTGTGAGCTCAGTGCACTCTCTGTGGTCGGTTCAGCTCATTCCAGAGCTCAGGAAGTCAATTCTGGCGATAGTGCAGCCTCTGGGGGTGGGCCAGCTCTGAGCTGAGCCTGGGAGCCAGGCCTGAGGGACACCGACAGAAGGGCACCCTTGCCCAAGCCAGGCTGGGCTCCCTGGGCTGTGGGCACAGAATGTACGGGGAAATGGGTTATGGGCTGTGGTGGGACCCAGGCTGTCCATCTGCCTCCCCAGGGAGAGAAGGGCTCCTGAGGGGACTTTCCCAGCAGACCGTGGGTGTATTACCTGAATCATGGGGGCCTTGTTGGGTTTTGGTAGGCATATTTTGCAGTCAAATTGCTGCCACTTCCTCTCTACAGGGTACAAATGCTGGGGCGAGTTTTCTCCACAATTTCCTGCAGAGTTGGCACCATGCCCTGACCTCCAGGCAGGCTACAGGAATCCTGCAGGGCTTTCCAGCATTCCAGGGGGCCTAATCATGCCCACCTTCTCTTTCTAGCCACAGCCCAGCTCGCCGGACATGAGCACAAAGCCAGAGAGGAAGAGCCCAGCCTGAGAATACAGAGGTCATGCTGTCTTCAGGACACTGCCACTGGTCCCCATGATACAGCTCACTTTTCTTTTCTGGACCTCCTGCTCCTTAGCTGTAAATTACAATGGCTCACCTCAGGGCTTTTCCTGCTCTGTGGGGATTGGGGCTGGGAGAGGGGTGGGAAGGTGGGGGGGAGGAAAAGGCGAAAGTCCTGAGTGCCAGGCCGTATATGACACCCACCTGACCCACAACAAGTCCTTGAATACTCAAAGGGACTTTGCAACGTGGATATTTTAGATTCAGGGTCAAACAACCCAAGAATCACAAAACAGCCCACACAACATTCGGAATCCAAGACCCTGTTCTACCTACCAGGTTTCTTGGAGCCACAGATGTCCTGGTACTTTCTAAATTTCACATGGGAGCATTTTAAATGTGGCCCGTGGCTCCTCAGGTGGCTGGGATCTAAATGCCTCAGGGCCTGGGATCAACCCTATGACCTTTGATCCTCATCAGGAAGGAAGGGCGACCTCCCCAGCAGCAACCTCAGCATAACAGGCCTGATCTACGAGGCCAGGTCCAGCAGGGATGGTCCAGCAGGGATGGTCCAGCAGGGATGGACGAGGGAGCAGTTTAGGGTGTGGCTGGTGGGCACGGGTTGCCCCCACTTGGAGACCCGGCGAGTCATTGGTGCCAAACGAGAGAAGGTGTCAGTGGCCGGCCATCCAGGCGAGGGGCTTTTGATGGCTGAAGTGGTGGGATTGGACTGTCTGGGGAGACGTTTCAAGATACTCCAACTGCCCTGGACTCAGAATATGCAGTTCCAGAGTGGGGCTCAAGCACCTATCTTTTGATAAAAGCTTCCTAAATGATCCTAATATGAATCCCATTTCCAGGGAAAGAGTTCCTGATTTAGGCCAACTTTCCCTCATTTTAGGTGAAGAAATTGAAGCCCAGAGAATGAAAGTGACCTGCCCCAGGTCTCACAGAAAATGAGCTGCAGAGCCCAGAGACCCCACATCCAGATTTTCAGTCTCTTTCCACTAGAAAACCCCACCTCCTCACCTGCCACCTTTCCCAGACTCTTTCAAACCTGAATCTGATTGCCTTCCTCCATTCATTCATTGTCCTGCAGCCTCGAACACAAGACCTCATTCCAAACCGCAAATCTGGCCACAACCCTGTCCTGAGCAAAGGATTGCTTAAGGCCAACAGGGTCAAGTTCTTAGGCCTGAGCCTAGTAAACAGGATCTTGGGAAGCCTGGCCCAGTCCCTTGGCTTTATTCCCTGCAGGCCTACTGAGAGGAAGGGGTGAGACCTACCACGCACCTCACCACGCAAGAGAGCTCGAGGTCTTGCTACGAGGAGTAAGTTTGGTTCACGCAGGCGCTCAAATGAGAATCTACAGGAAGTTAGCGCAGTAAGGCTGGAAGGAGTATCCCAGGCAGAAGGGGCAGGCACGTTCCCCCGTGTGTGCCCAACAGTGATGGTGCCATGTGGCCAGAGCTCGGTGGGTCACTTCGTGCAGAACTGTGTAAGTGGAGCACAGTGGGCCAAGCTGTCGCCAGCCAGCTCAGCAGCTCGATGGCGGTGGACACACATTGAAAAGCGGATAACTGTCACGCTGTGACTTTCTTTGGGTACCCTAAGGTTTGCTGTTGCCATGAGAGATTCTTGGTGCCTCCTTCACATTGTCACTGAGAACGAGATAAAAGAGGCCTCTTTTAAAAAGAAAAAAAAAGTGCTGAATGTTAGAGAAAAAATAGGGGACGAGAGAACCCAGGCAGAGTGTAAGAGGCACTGGAAAACAGGAGAAAGGGTTTTGAATCCCAAGGTGTTTGCGTGCTGGCTGTGGGGCCTGGACTTGTGTTTGTAAGAGGCAGCGGGGGCCTGCTCCAGAGGTAGGTATCTATTTCTTAAAAGATGAGTAATAAGAAAACCTTTCTATAGGCACTTCCTGGATTTCAAACTTCTAAGAAAAGAGCTGTTCATATGAATAACTGGCTCAGTGTTTATGCTGAGAGCATTTCTTGCCTATCCATCCGTCCTGTGCCATTCTGTCCCATCTCATGCAAGTCCACACATATTTTATTGAGTTATTACTCGGCCCTTACGTTTGTGCCAAGGCCTAGAGAAGAAGAGGCCAGGTCGGGGTTGGTGAAACAGGTATGTGGAACATCAGGTTTCTGCGTGATAGGCACCTCCAGTCAGTTCCTTCCTGGTGCTGAGGAAGCCAGGAAAGGGAAGTCATGGCTAATCTTTCCATTCCCTCTTTTCCAGTCCTGGGTTCACAGTGACCACAATGAGGGGAGGAAGGGAAGTGAGTTTCTGGAGGGGCAGCCCCGTCCCCTTCTTGAGTGGGCCACGCTGCATCCCCAAGAGGAGGGAAAGAGTAAAGAATTTCCTGGGTGGCCATGTCTTCCCTCGCCGTGTCCCAAGTGAGTCAAAAGGACTAACGGTGACATTCAGCAGATTGACCACGTATCTTTACCTTCTTTCTCTCCTGAAACCCCACTAAAGTGACAGTAAAGGAATAAAAAAGTATCAATCGGCAAGGACAAAGAGATTAAGAGAGCGACAACAGTGGGTTAGTTATTTTTACTACTTCAAGTACTTTTGGGGTGGCAGGCAGCAGCAGCTGGTGGGATGAATGAGACCCGACAGACGTGGAGGTCAGATGGCCAGGTGACCTGACTGTCCGTAAGCCCATCTCTGCAATGAATTTTCAGTGTGACCTTGGGAAGTTAGATTCCTCTTTCTGAGACTCCTCCTTTTTCCCCATCTATAATTTGAGGGGAATATACTGGATATGTGATTCTTATCTCCTGGGGCCTGAATTACCTGCAGTTGTTTTCTCCAACACATACACGAGGTCAGACAATTAAGTTTGTGAACTCATCCTAGAAAAGGTGCTACACACCTCATCGCTGAATATCACTATGGTCACCTTCGAAGTACTCCCCTTGGGAAGATAGGCACTGATGCCAGCGCCTAGTCCATCCTTCAAAGCGATTTTGGAACTCTTTTTCTGGAATGGCCATCAGAGCTATTGTTGCACTACCCTTGATATCCTGAATGTCATCCAAATGTCTTTTTTTCAATATCTCCTTTATCTTCAGGTAAAGAAAGAAGTCACTGGGGGCCAGATCAGGTGAGTAGGATGGGTGTTCCAATACAGTCATTTGTTTACTGGCTAAAAGCTCCCTCACAGACAGTGCCGTGTGAGCTGGTGCATTGTCGTGATGCAAGAGCCATGAATTGTTGGTGAAAGTTCAGGTCGTCTAACTTTTTCACGCAGCCTTTTCAGCACTTCCAAATGGTAAACTCGGTTAACTCTTTGTCCAGTTGGTACAAATTCATAATGAATAAGCCGTCTCATATCAAAAAAGGTTAGCAACATCATTGCAACAAGTTCGTGAACTTCATTGTCAGATCTCACAAGCACATCTGTTTTGATTCTGATTCTGAAATGAGGCCAAGACATTTTTTCAAAAGCTCTCCCAGGAAACATGAAGAGCCACTATTGCAGATGATATTCCAGGCCCTTTGAACTCTGACACACCAGGACTCCTGCCCAAGTGTTCGGCTGAAGAATGCACAGAGCGGAGGGGTTGCAGCGATCTAAAACCTACCTTCATGGGGGAGGTCCAGGCACAGGGGGCACTTCAAATGAGGCTACATGCCTATCTGCTGGGAATAGTGGAAGGGTTTTGAAGGAGACAAAGGCTTTGGAAATGGGCAGAAAGTTCAAAGGGAGACAGTGAGGAGGGTCCTGCAGCAGAAGCAAAATCCTGGAGCTAGGAAAACCTGTGGCACGTTCAGGGCATTGCAAGTGTTCCAATGTGCAGGAATCCATGAAGTTATAACATGGGGAGCCATGACTGTCCAGGTGAACAGCTTCAACTTCATGCACTGGACAATGGGAAACCATTGCAGGTTTGTGAGCAAGAGAGGATACACCCAAATAGATCAGCCTAGCCAATGCTCTATGATTATATAATGCACAGTGGCCTCATGATTTTAACACACAGATTCAGCCCAGCTACTCTTTCTTGAGCACCTACTACAGGCTACTTATTGCAAGCACTGCACACAATGGCTTCGTGACCTGGCCACTCTGTAGCTGTACGGTCACATCTCTTCCCAGTGATTTCCTCACTCCTGTCACTCTCCTGACACTCCACACCCCAGCTCTATCTGGCATCTCTGAATGAATGTGCTCCCTCATGCCACACTGTCTGTACACAAGCCCCTTCCTCTGTTGGCATGCCCCCTTCCATCCAGCGCTCTGCAGGAGACTCGGCTTGAGGACTCTCACGCTGGGAGGCCTCTCTGATGCCTTTGGGAAGCTCTCAGTCCTTGGTACCTTCCACATGGCACGTCTACTGCTGTCCTTACACTGGACGGCCTTTACTCGTGCGTCTACAGTGGCTGGAGGTCAGTCATGGCATCTCATTTTCTTCTCTGGCGCAAACCAAGGGCCTAGAACAGAGGAAGTTTTTGGGAAGTGTTGAGTCATTGAAAAAGGTGAGATTGGAAGTATCTGGGCCCGACACTTGACACAGCAGATCTTATTTAATTATTGCATCTCTGTGAGGCATTCTTGGTGCGTACCATACATGTTACTATTTCCATTCTGCTGTGGATATGTGAGATGAACGAGTTTAGACAACTGCTAATTTGCAGAGCAGGGATTCAAACGCAGGTGTGTCTCCGTCATGCTCCAGGCTCTTCAGCTTTGCCATGTTCCAGGGACAGTGGTTGCAACTCTCGATGGAAGATGTGGGATCGGAGAAGCTACAAATAGTCCACTTCCTCTCACCTTTCTGCCCTTCTAAAGCTTCTACTCATTTTTTCAAGATCCTTATCTGCTGCTGCACTTGGGGTTAGGGAGATGGGTGTGTGGGGTTTCCACATACCTGCATACCCCTCCCCACCCGGTGAGGGAAGGCGAGGCGTTTTCCATGTGGTCACTGGATGTGAGTAACCAACCACCTCTTCTGGTGACTTCCCCACCTCTGCACCAGGGTCCGGGAAACCCCATACCCTTCCTTTTAAAGCTCTGGGCACTGCAAGATGGGACAAGGGACTGCTCTCAGCTTTACCAGACTCATCAAGACCACTCGAGGAAGTGCTGAGGCAAAAAGCCCGCGATGAAGCTCATCACCATGGCCCTGGTGTGCCTGCTGGTGGCAGGGATGTGTCTGCAGGATGTGGACAGCATGAGCTGTGAGTGTGGCTGGCGTCCCTTTGCTTCTCCCTGGGGAGGGTAGAAATGCAGTCAGGGGCTCGGGGGCTAGGGGACAGGGCTCATCGTGAACTCACTGCCTCCATCTCCCCTGCTCCAGGAAGAATTCTTCCTGAAGAGGAGGCATGGAGAACTTGGATGGGGTGGGGGCAGAGGGCCAGGAGGAGAACCATGAGTCTGGGCAAACACACACAGCTGAGCTGCTAGCTTCAGCAGAAGGAGACCCTGCCTCACCCAGCCCCTGCAGACTGATGGAGGGGAGCTGTGAGGTTATTAGGCCACACTGGGAGGTCTGAGGTCCAGAAAGGGGACTGTGTCTTGTCTCCACAGAGTAACAGATAATGGGTAGAGTCCGAAGTCAGGACCCGGGGCTGTTCCAACTGGTTAAGCTTAGGCAAATCACTTTACCTCTCAAACTCTGGTTTCTCCATCAGTAAAGTAGGATTGATAATGTCTACCTTCTGAAGCTGCTGACAGAATACTGACCTGATACTAAACACTTGAAAGGGGGCTTGGTAAACAGTAAAACCGAGAAGAAGGAGCCAGGGTTAGAATGCAAGTCTTTTGAGGGTGGAATGTGGGAGGGGGTGCAGATCGGGAGTTGGGGGTCAGGACAGAGCTGAGAGAGGAGGAGGGCATTCTGGAGAGTGAATTGGGGAGGTGGCTAGTTCCTGAAGTGCTTTTCTTATCATTTTATCAGTTTGAACTCCTTGAACAGTTTCTCATCCTTCCCCAGCTTTTCAGACCATAGTTGTCTTGCATGTGTCAGACTCACCATGCCCCTGGGTACGGCATCCAGAGCCCTTGGACCCTAGTATTCAGGCAGAACCACACACTAGTGGTAGGATGTCAGAACCGGAAGAGACGTTATCAATCAGTCTAAAAAGTCTTATTTTACAGATGGGAAGTCTGGGGCCCAGGTGAGGGTTCATTTTTGACCAAAGCCACCAGCTGGTTTGTGGGGAGCTAGGATCTGAACCCCAGTGTCCTGACTCTGCGTAAATACAGAAGTAGGTAGCTGATGAGACAGCACTGCCCCAGGGCCCTCTGAATGTGGTCCCAAAGCCTGGGCCTGTCCTGGAAGGGTTTTGTTGTTGTTTTACATTTTTTTTTCTATTGAGGAATAGTGTGTTTTTGCAGGACCCGTGAGCTCCAAGTCAAGCCGTTGTTTTCACTCTAGTTGTGGAGGGTGCAGCTCACTGGCCCATGTGAGAATAGAACCAGCGACCTTGGTGTTATGAGCACTATGCTCTAACCACTGAGCCACCTGACCATCCTGCTGTTGCTTTTAAAACCATCCTGAAAGAAAGGAACAAAGTCCAGGTTGAGAAATGGATGTAAACCATGTTTGTGCTTCTCTTCTAGTTCATGTGTCGTCCTCCAGTTGTTGCTTTGCATTTGCGAAGAGAAAGATTTCCTTGAAGAAAATCCATTGTTACCAAAACTCCAGTTCCTCCTGCTCCCACAGCCATGGTCTAATGTGAGTGTCTTCCCCTTGTTCAATCCCTGACTTCTTCCTCCAGAGAACGGGGACCAGTTCACCTAAAATTAACATAGCTAACGCTAGATGGCAATGTCCCACCAGATTAAGGTATCTAAACTCGGACAGTGAAGCCGCCAAAACCTGGGTGCAGAGTCAAGTGTGGGTGCTAGGGGGAGCTCCGCGCTCCTTAGCTCCTGCCAGGAGCTGCACCTTTGTTTCTGCCGTGACTCGTGTTTCTTGGAGCTCCAAGGCGCCAAGCATTATATCCTAATATTTTATGCCCAGAGGAAGGAATTGCTTAAAAACTCTAGGCCAGGGGTGTCAAAACTTTTCTCAACATTTTTCACCAAGGGCCATATGCGGTAAAATACACAAACAGCCGGGCCACTCACTCGAGGTGAAGTACGTATTGCCTCACCTGGTTTATTTAAGTAAACTAAATACATTTTTGGAATTTGCTGCGGGCCAATTAACAATGGATTGCAGACCGCAGTTGGCCCGCGGGCCGCAGTTTGGACACCCCTGCTCTAGGCATTACCGCATAGTAAAAAGAGTGAGAGGGTCATGATTAGTTTCTGCCTGTAGATTTGCCCTGTAGTCTTGGGAGACTCTAGGCAGGTGCCTAACCTTTCTGTACTGCATTGTGCTGGTACTCCTTTGCACTCCTTACCTGTAAAGCGGAGTAAACTGCGCTGAATCACAGGGTTATAACGAAGCTGGACGGAGATGGTTTACACTTGCCACTCAGTGTCTAGAAGGCACTTTCATGTATATTATCTTGGCTCACCCTCTTGGGACACACATTTTCATTATCATGAACACTGAGGATCAGGGAGGTAGAGAGATTTGTCTAAGATCACCTACGTAATAAAAGGCATAACTGATCTATAGTTTAGACAATAGTCAAGTTTAGGAGGTGGACAGATCAGAAAAGAAACAGAGATCCAAAGAATAACAGGTGTCCCAGCTGCACACAGATCCATGAAAAGATAGAGCAAAGAGGCTCCTTTGAGGGGAATTTTCCATGCTAGCAAATCCTCAGAATGTTTTCAGTCTCCAGCCCTACTCTGATACACCAAATCACAAACTCAGGGAAACAGGTCCAGGAAATGCAATTTAATAAACTCTCCCTGAAGCTTGAGTGTGCCTCCTGGCATGCAAGCCACAGGTCTGATGTAGTGACTTCATGTTTTACAGAGAGAGCAATTCAGGGACACCCAGCAGCAAGGAAGGTGACATGGGACTTGTGCATGGCATGCGGGGAGTGACTCAGTGTTTCCTTTGTTCTTTGCCCACAGATTCATGATGAAAGGAGGCAAACGGCGCTGTGCCTTGCACACAGACACATGGGTTCCACATATTTTAAAAGATACAAACATCTGTGGACCAAAGAAAATATGATCAGACTCCTTTCTACCCTGGACTCCAGAGACCACATGACTTTAGCTGGCCCCCCCGATCCCCAACCCCATACCAGTCCTTCTGCTCCAACTTTGCTGGATCATGGAGGATCTGGTGGGTCTTAATAAGCTATGTTGTTGAACTTGATATATTTAAATCATAAAATCTTTAATTCCCGCCTTCCTGTGCCTCTTTGACCCCTCAGGGATTTCAGGGTACAAGCTTGATTGGCATTGATGGGCGGGGTCCAGGGGCTGGGGGGAGGGGAGTGGGAAAACATGTTGGACCTGGTGCCAAGGGAACTGACTTCTTGTTAACAGGGTACAATAAATGACGTACACCTCTCAGTTGACTGTCTTTGTCCTGGGGAAGTAAATGCTGATTTGGGCTGTAATGTGGATTCTCTGCTTCCAGGTTTGGCAGTGGGGGGAAGGTACAACGTAGCAGCAAGCTGGTGCCCAGGCCTGGGTCTACATTTGGTTGCAGGACGCTCTCCCTCCCTGTCCCACCCAGAGGGGTCAGGAGCTGATGTTATTCACGTCACAACTGCTCTACCTGGAGGGGATCTTGTAAGGTCACCTGCCTATAAGATGTTGCTAGCCTCATTTTATAGATGAGGTGACTGAGGGCTGAAGACGGACATGGAGAGGCCTGAGGATATATAGCAAGTCAGCGTTAGATGTGGCATTAGAGCCAGGGCTCCTGCCTTGCAGGACAGAACTCTTTCCCGGGTCCCAAGTTGCCAAGTGCCTGACACAGCAGGGCACAGGAACCCTCTCTCCACACGACAGACCCTGCAGAGTGGGTTGGCAGGGCCTTTTCCTTGGAGAGGGTCCTGGTGAGTGTCTGGCATGATTGGATCCAGGGCCCATAGAGACACCAACACAGCTTAACTGGAGGGAGGCAGGCTTGGAAAAGCGGGAGACTCCTCCGTGCACATAGAAGAAGGGACAATCACAAGCTCCCACTGTTGTAATGTTGACTCTTGGGAGAATATCAAGGGACAGCAGTCAGTTCTGAGTCTTGGCATTGGCTCCCCTTGAAAGCCCAGCTTGGTAGCTGTAGGGGAGAAGGTCTCATGTCCTGTGTCTCAGGGCTTCTCCTTCCTTCTCCAACATTTAACATGTCACACATCTGGCCCATTCTTCTTAAAATACCTCTTCCCCTCTGACCCCAAAAGCACCCCATGTCACCCCATTTCCTCTGCCTGGACCAGTGCAGTTGTCAGTTCTCCTTTGCCAATTCTTTCCCATGGCCAGAGGCTACACTTCCCGGCAGCCTCCTGCCCTCTCCATGGCTCCAAAGCCTTGGGCGTCATTGTCCTGCCATCAGAACTAACTCCGAACTTCCCTCCTTAATATTGCAATTCCTCTATAACCACACGACTACCTTCCTTTCCAAACTTCTCTAACTTTTCCATTCTGGAACCAAACTCTGACCACCTGGGGATATTCCTTCCCTCTGCCCTCTTTTCCATCCAAGGTTGATCTTGTCCCATCTTCTCTGTCAAGTCCAGTGCTAACGAGGACCGGGTCATCTGGTTTTCCCCTGGGGGTCCGGTGCACACAATGTGTGTATTACTCCAAGATGGAGGACTGCTCCCAGCGGGGAGGCACTGGGGCAGGGGCACCAGTTAGAAGCTGATGCTGGGACTAGAGTCATTGTTCTAGAATATCCTGGGCTGGTAAGCCAGGCCCTCCCTGACACTCAAATAAGCCTGGGCTAGCCCTGGCCAGGGCTGCTGCATCTGCATTCCTCTAGCACCCTCTGCCATCCACCTGCACCCCAGAGCACCCCCTATTGGTTGGGAGTTACCCCTTGAAGAAAACTCTGCTGTTAGTGAGTTCAAGCAAAACGTATTTTCTGCAAAAAGTCAGCAGTCCTGGGATTGCATTCATCTTTTCATGATGACATACTTAGCAACCCCTGGCACTCACAAGGCGCTCTCCTCCTGAGACTCCAGTAGCCCGTCGTCCCCCTGGTTCTTACAGGCCCGTGCACAAGCCCTGGGGAGTTAGGCAGGAGGGGGACCCTGCCTTCAGCTGACGGAACAAGGAACTGGAACTCATGACCGGAACCAACCGGCTCAAGGCTCCTTTTTTTTTTTTTTTTAAACATTACCAATATTCAAAATAACCCAACCAGCAACAATTCAAATAATATGAAATATTACTTAAAACATAGTACATTTTACATCACAAAACAGAAAGCACCTTATTCGAAAATTACAGTAAAATTCGTCCAGGGTATAGACGGGAAGGCGAGAGGAGAATAGTGGTGTCTCATCCTCTGGCTTGGTCTTAGTGTGACTGGAAGAGTTCAAGTCCTTGGGGTGGGAGATATTCCATCCAGATGTTTCATGTAATTCTGGACCCACTTCTCCTTTGGATTGGCACAGATGCTCTTGGCCAGTTTGGTTGTGAAACTGTGGAGGAAGGAGTGCTAGCACAGTTAGATGAAACACTTGAGGGTTTTCCCCAAGAGATGCCATTCTCCTTCCAGGAGGGAGCAAGGGTGTGGAAAAAAGGGGCCTCTGGAGGTAGCTGCTGTTTTTGCCACCCTGGGGGAAACTGGCCTGGCACCCACTAAAAGCCACCTTGCATGGTGCCCATTCAAGGAGCAGGCTGTGGGGCGTTACTGGCTCTCTCTGGGCCTGTTTTTGATATAATAATAAATTGATTTGGATTACATAGTCCGGTTAGATCTTATCCTCTGAGTATAAGATTCCTACATTAGTCTGATGTCTGTCTTCGGGGGCAGAAGTTTGGATTGGGAGCTATGAAGAATGAGCTGGGGGGTGAGTTGAGGTGGAGCGGAGGTAAATAGCATTTTTCTACTCACATGACAGCTTTCTGGACACACTGGCTGCTGGTGTTTCGATAGCTCTTCAGCTTCTGCAAGGCGATCTTCTTATTGTTAAATGTGAAACAGCAAGTGCTGGACAGGACATTGAGGGCGTCTAGAAATAAAGTCACACACAAAAAAGCCCTGTAGGAGCTGCTAGGTTTTTCCCAGATTGACTGCAACAGGAAGTGTCTGGAGGAGAAGGAAAGCAAAGAGGTGGAAGTGGGTCTTACCCACCCAGGTCCGATGCTCCTGCCCTCAGCCCCGAGGCAGGTGGGGCCTGGAACGTAGGGCTAAAGATCTGAAGTCGGTGCTCTCGGCTGCATGGTGGGGACGCCTGACTGCTGACTGGGGGAGCCCAATGTGACAGGTCCCGGGTATGGCCCCCAATCTGCAGAGTTTGGGAGGATCAGCTGGGGCCAAAGGAAAGGCCCTGGATTTGGAATGGGCAGCTTGGGTTTTATTCTGGCTCTGCTATGGCCGAGGGGAGGGATAGGACTTCTCTTGTCCCCAACGTAGGTGTCTGCATTCTGTCTTTAAAATTAGACGTTAAAATGAAGCTCTGAAGACCCTTGGCTACTCTGATAGGCTGGGAAGTGGGGCACGTTGGCTTAGGGCTTCCTAGAAAGAGAGAAAAACAGAGGGAAGGAGAGAGAGGGAGAGGAGGGAGGGGCCTTACCTGGCTGAGTCATGACCCGGATGCTGAAGCCGGCCACGGTGAGCAGCAGGCACAGAAGGGCAGCGGAGACCTTCATGGTGGAGGGTGAGGACGTGAGCTTCAGGCGGGAGTTGTTGGTGTCTGGGTTTGTCTCTCTCTCTCTGCTCCTCTGGCCACTCTGCCTGCTTTTTATAGGAAACAGAGAAGGTGGAAGCTGCCTGGGCAGGGTCATGGTCAAGTTAAGATGAAAGGGGTTCCTGAATCTGATGACCCAATGATGGCTGGGCTGCCAGAGTTTTCCAAGAAATGCAAGAGGGAAGCTGTGGGCTAGGGCAGGGTAGGCTCTGTTTCCTTCCAGCCTCCCAGGCCACAGGGAAGGGCAGGGGCGGGGGACACAGATGTGCTGCCACTCACCATAGGAAGTGATCCAAAAAGCTTTTCCGCAGTCTTGCTCTGTCCAAAATGAAAAATAGCTCCGGTAGAGAAAGAGCCCTGTGTAAGGGCTTTATACGTGTTATGTATTTAGTCCTGACAAGGTATGCACGTACCACTATCATCATGCCCACTTACAGGGGAGATCACTGAGGGGCAGAGAGATGAAATAACTTGACCGAAGTCCCATGGGAAGTGAGTGGTGACCTTGGAAGAGAAAGCTAGTCTATTTACATATAACCACCAAGGCGGTGTCAAACTTCCATTTAGCTGCAGAAGTCTTTTTCCAAGCCACATTGTATGCGGAAGTCCCGCCCTTGAGACAAATCAAAGCTACCTCCTGGTGACAGGGGCTCCTCGTATCACATATTGGTGTCCTCTTCTGCACCTTGGGCCCTGAAAGATTTGAAAACCACTGATTTGTCGAGGCCCCTTGTTTTCAGGAATGACAACACATATTGAGTTTCTAGAGTTGTGGATGGGAGGGGAGGTGTGTGCCTGAGCCAGGAGCTGGGAGGAAAGCCCTGCAAAAAATGGTGGGAGGGAGGGAACAGAGCTGAACTCCTCTAGAAAACATGGCAAGGCCATTTACCTCAGGTTCCCATTTGCACGCTCCCTCCTGGTTCCCAGATATTGTTTACATTTTGTGTCTGCCTGAAATAGTCTCCCTTCTGCTTTCCATTCTTGCAAGTCTTTCCACTCCAGCAAATAAACCCAGGGAGAGTAAAAGACAGAAAATAAAGAGCCAAGATGAGTGAAATAGAAGAGTATATACTAGAAAACATTGATACAACCCAAAGTTGATTTTCTGACAAGCCTATAATGAAGCTAAAGCTCTCTGGAGACTGACCGTGAATAAAAGGGGGTGGAGGGGAGGCACAAATAGCCAACGGCAGGAATAGAAAAAGAGGACATCACCACAGAGCCTGCAGACACCAAGAAGAAAATAAGAACTTATGCCAACAAATTTGATTTAGATGAAATGCATGAATTCCCAAAAAAAAACAGATTGCAAGAGAAAAATGAAAAAGAAAAGTAATTCCAAAACTATTAAAGAAATTGCATCGGTAAGTGAAAATCTTCCCACAAAATATCCTCCAGGCTGCAAGGGCTTTAACAGCTAGTTCCTCCAAAGTATTTCAGGAACTAATAATAATTCCAATCTTACACAATTTTTTTCCAGAGAATATCAAAAGAGTATACACTCTTTAACTTGTGTTATGAGTCTCACATTACTTTGACACAAAAACTTAACAACCACAGAAGAAAAGAAGATTGCAAGCTTGTTCCTCCAGACACACATTTCATTCTTTTCCATCCTCTTTCGTGGCCTGGGAAGCCAACCTTTGTGGATCATATTAATGGGATTGCAGATCCTCTGGCTCTGGGTTGGGTTTGGACACTGGGGAACCCCGAAGGGCATTGGAGAGAGGGAAAGGAGTTTAGGTGAAGAAATTATTTCTCTGCTGTCTTCACCCTGTGCCTCAGCCTGGATGGAGTCCTCAACCAATGGTTTCCACTTCTTGCTAGGTGGCCCTCTCCATGACTCTCTCCAGGGCCCTTTCCACCTTTGGGGAACCATGTCCTGTCCTTTCCCCTTCAGCTCTAGGGGTGGTCACAACCCTGTTATTAACCTCGGAGTCCTAAAGCACTCTGTGGTGTCGCCATACCCAGCCCACATTTTGGTAAATAGCATCTTTATTAAACCCTCCTCAAATCACTCGAATTTAAGCATGATCTATTTCTTTCTGGGACCCTGACACATAGATTTGCGTGCCAGAAGTAGTTCCTGGAAACACATCTCCCAAATGGGATTCTAGAAGTGAGGCGCTCATATGTTTAAGGAACACAGTAATGATCTATGTTGGCATCATTATTACTTAAATTATCACCAGGAGTTAGATGACAGACTGTTTTACAATCCTCCAGGTGATTTTTATGTGCGCTAAAGTTTAAGCACCACGGAATTACAGCTACCCCACAGCCATGTCTGATCTATAGTGAGTAGCCGCCAGAAAGCTCTTAAGGATACTGGCGACCTCTCCTGACCGCATCAAATCATCTCACAGTGCCTCAAGACAGGCGGGGGCCCCAGTTCTTCCCTGGGAGTGCAGTTAGGGGACAGCTGAGCACCTTGCACATGATGGTTCCATTTCAACAGATCTGCTTCCTGAGTCTTTAGACTTCTTCCCAACATCCCAGGGAAGTTCCAGGATTTCAGCTTCACTGACGCTGAGCTTCATTTTAGGTCTAGACTCCAATCAGCCGATCCAGTTGAACGTTCACGTCACTCCCTGCTATTGTGCCAACACATGGAATTTTGATTTCTGGGCAAGTATGCCCATGTTAATGAGCTGGCTGATGGACCCTAGTATGTTATTCTCCACTTAAAATCCACTCCCACACACGTCCCAAACTTTCCTCCGAATTGAGTGGGGGAGGGGACATTCAAACCCTTCCCGCTGTAAGGACTCCTGTGTGTCCTTCCGTCGGCGTCAGGACCCAATATCTCATGGGCGAGTGTGTGTAGGCGCCTGGCACCTGGAGTCAGCCAGACATGGTTTCAAGTCCTGCATCCACCATTTACTGAGTATGTAATTTGAAACAAATTGCTTACCTCTCTGAGCCTCTAAGAGGAACTGATTGCTAATTATCACCTCATTGTGATGCTGTGAGAGTCGAATGAAATAATGCATGGGAAGAGCTCAACCCAGTGCCAGGGATTCCCACTTCTAACCATCCCCGAGTGATGCTGTGTCCCCAGGTGATGGTCTTGCTCCTTTGGGGGCCCTGTGGGGAGAATCACAGCTCTAATGGAGCTGGGTTTGCATCTCAGTGGGAGGAATGGGATCTGAGGGCAGCGGGAGGGCAGGGGCTGGATGGTGGTGCTTCTTAAGCAGCAGAGGCAAGGTGGGCACTGGGACCCCAAGAAGCCCCAGAGCTGGAGTGGTAATCAGAGTGCTCTGGCCAGCAGGGCTCTATGGCAATGATTATGGGATTGCTAGACATGAAATAGAGGGGATGCTTGCTAAGGTGTTGCCAGATGAAATACAGGACACCTGGTTAAATTTGAATTTCAGATAAAAATGAGTAATTTTGTAGTAGAAATATGCCCTTGCAATATTTGTGTAAATCTGGAAGCCCCCAGGTTTATACTGTAGATCGTCCCCTAAGCCTTTCCCAGAGGTGCCTGCTGCCATATAACCAGGGTAACTCTGCAGTGGGGAAAAATACAGAGACCTTCTGGGATTACTTATTTTTTTTAAAGATTTTTTAAAATTAAAAATATAGCTAACATTCAACATTATATTTGTTTCAGGGGTACACCATAGTTATTCCACATTTCTATACCTAAAGAAGTGATCACCATGATTAGTCCCGCATCCATCTGACACTGTACCACGCTAGCACAATATTATTGACTACATTCCTTATGCTGTATATTATATCCCCATAATTACTGTGTAACAACGAATTTGTACTTCTTAATCCATTTCCTTTTTTCACTCATCTCCACCCCACCCCCCATCTGGTAACCATCAAAATGTTCTCTGTATCTATGAGTTTGTTTCTGTTTCGTTTGTTTATTTTGTTCTTAGATTCCACATGGAAGCAAAATCTCATTGCATCTGTCTTTCTCTGTCTGATACACTCCACTCAGCATAATTCCCTTCAGGTCCATCCATGCTACAGCAGATGGCAGGAACCCATTCCCTTCCATGGCTGAGCAATATATTCCATTGTATATATGTACCACTTACTCTTTATCCATTCTTCCACCGAGAGACACCCAGGCTGCCTCCACATCTTGGCCACTGTAAATAATGCTGTAAGGCACACATCCCCTCAAAGTAGCATTTGGGTTTTTTCAGATAAATACCCTGAAGTGGGATTACTGGATCTCTTGTTATGTAGCCTTTGAGTTGAAGTCTGTTTTTGTCTGGTAAAGTATGACCACCCCTTTTTTTTTTCATGAAATATCTTTTCCCATCCCTTTACTTTCAGTCAGTGTGGGTCTTTCAATCTGAAGTGAGTCTCTTGTAGGCAGCATATACAAGGGTCTTGTTTTTTCATCCGTTTAGCCCTCCTGTGTCTTTTGAGTGGAGCATTTAATCCATTTACATTGAAAGTCATTGCTGATATGAAGCTGTTGCCAGTTACTGATCATAATTTTGACCTTCCCCCGCTTCTGGTCTTAAAAAAAAAGACTGTAAAATTCCTTATGATACTGGTTTGCTGGTGATGAACTGTAACTTTTTCTAGTCTGGGAAGTTGTGTGTCTGTCCTTCAATTCTAAATGATAGCTTTGCTGGATAATCGTGGTTGTGGGTCCTTACTTTTCATCATGTTGGATATTTTGTGCCGATCCCTTCTAGCCTGTAAAGTTTCTGTTGAGAAATCAGTTGACAATCTTATGAGAGGTCCCTTCTAAGTTATTAGTTGCCTTTCTCTTGCTGCTTTTAGGATTCTTTCTTTGCCTTTAACTTTGTCATTCTAATTATAATGTGTCTTGGTGTGGGCCTGTTTGGGTTCGTCTTGTTTGGGACTCTCTGCACTTCCTGGGCTTGTATGTCTATTTCCTTTGCCAGGTCAGGGGAGTTTCAGTCATTATTTCTTCAAATAGGTTCTCAATCCCTTGCTTTGTCTCTTCTCCTTCTGGTACTCCTATGATGCAAATGTTGTAATGCTTGATGTTGTCCCAGAGGTCTCTCCATTTCTTCTTCTTTTTTTGGATGTTTTATTCTTTTTGCTGTTTTGATTGGGTATTTTATTCTACATTGTCTTCAAAATCACTGATTTGATCCTCTGCTTTATCTAGTTTGCTGGTGATTTGTTGCGTCCTGCACAACACAAGCCGTGGGAAGGTGAGGGAGGCGGCGAGGGTTAAACTCTCATAAAGAAACAGAGACTAAAATATAGTTAAATCACAGAGGACCCAGGGACTCACAGCCTCAAGGGACTGGAGCCCCGAATCGGGTCACCGTGGGTATTTATTGATTTTTCACAATAGAGATCACATGATTAGGGGTAGGGTCTGTGAAACTCTTACACCACACAATAATCCTTCATTCCAAATTCCGTAATCGTCCCAAAGCAACCGATGCATACCATCCCCCAAATGACCAAGGTGTGGTGCATACAATCCCGGGGGGAACAAGTCTCACAAAATAAGATTAAGATTATCCCATGAGCCAAACAGGAGGGGCGAGATGCTATTGTTCCTGAGGGTAAAGGACAATAGTTGAGGCATGCATCAGCAGCTTCTTAGAAGGAGGGGCACAGCTACCTCCTAACTTTACATTAGCTCATAGGGGTCCTAGGGGGGTCCTGTCTGGCTTAGGTTGTTTCTCCCCTGAGAAATCTTACCCGTCTTTGACTGCAGACCCTGCTTACAAGGACCAAACAAGGAGACTTAGAGTAGCATAAACTCAACCCCAATGAGGGACAATCCCACAGGGTCACCTTTCCCTAAGGAAAGATTGGAGGGGACAGACTGCTAGGTTGCTGTGTGACTACAGTGATTCCTTCTAGTGCACCCTTCATTTCAGTTATTGTATTGTTCACTTCTGACGGGTTCTTTTTTTATTGTTCCTATGTCCTTTTTTTATGCTTGCTGTCTCTTTGTTGAAGTTCTTACTGAGTTCCTTGAGCATCCTTATAACCATTGTTTTGAACTCTGTTTCTGGTAGTTTGCTTGCCTCCATTTTGTTTAGTTCTTTTTCTGGAGTTTTCTCCTGTTCTTTCATTTGGGATGTATTTCTCTGTTTCCTCATTTTGGCTGCCTCTCTGTGTGTTTCTACGTATTAGGTAGATCTGCTATGTCCCCCAGTCTTGGCCAGGTGACCTTATGTAGTAGGTGCCCTGTGGGGCCCTGGTCACCTGCACTGGGTTCTCCAGGAGTGTCCCTTGTGTGGGTTGTGTATCCTCTTCTGTTATAGTTGTGTCTTGGTTGCTATTGGCATTTCAGCGAATGGCATTGACCCTCACGCTCTTTGGCTGTGGGGTTTGGCCATGTCCATAGCTTACAGGCTGCTGTGTAGGGGGCTTACTGCAGACTTACAACAAGCTCTGGTGCCTGTTAAGCCCACCCTTTGTGTATGCTCCTTGTGGGGCTAATTGGGCGGTGCTCTGCTATGGTCTGAAGCCAACCTCCAAGTATTTTGGTTCTGAGGCCTCTTGCTAGGGGCTCCTGTGCAGACCCATGTCACCTACTACCTGTGACCGTCCAGGGACTACCTAGTAAGAGCTACAAAGTGATCTGTGATTGTTCATTGTCTGTGCTAACCCTGGATGCATGTGGGAGTGGCCACGCTGCCAACCGAGGATGTCTGCGACCAGTACCGGGCCTGGGGTTGCTCTGCAAAAAGCAAGGATGCCCCAAGGCTTGCTGCTACCAACAGGCTTCTCTAAGGTTCTGCCACTGATAAGGTTTTGTGTGGTATGCAAATTGGGTGAAGCAGCATCTCAGGGAGTCAGTAGAGTGGGAAGAGTTGTGGTCACCAGGTTAATGTAAATTCTGATTTGGTGCCAGAGGTGAGCCTGAAGCTACTCAGCAAAAGTCTCAGAACACACCAAGGCCAGTTTCGCCAATTCATGGTCTGTTGGACTCTGATAGTTTTCCAAGAAAGAGTGTAATGTGGGCGGGGCTGGCTGCTTGCAAAGAAAGTGCCTCCAGAGTTGGGGGAGTTGGGTGGGGTGGGGCCCCAGTGAGTCAGCAGGGTGGAGCTGGGGAGCTTACCAGACCAATCAGATAGAGATTTGGCCGTAAGCGTAGGGGGCGGGTTCAACACAAAAAGATGGCGCCAGCCTGCTGGCTTCCTGGGAAGAAGATGCCTCACAGGGAAAAAGCTGACTATCCTCCAGCGCTCCTCTCAGAGCCTCACAACTCAGTCTTCCCTCCATATGACTCCAACAACTCCTGAGTTATTGTCCCTCCGCGGATGCTCAAGGTGAGTGTATGGAAATGAGAGAGTCTTTGCGCTGGCTCTTTAAGAAGACACCTGGGTTTCCCACTGCCTTCCATCCCACCTGGATGGTCAGATGGTTGGAATCCTCAGTTTTTCACAACCAGATGTTGTGGGAGCTCCTCTTTCTGGCACCAGTACTCTGGACTGGGGAGGCCAGTGTGGGTCTGGGATCCCTCTCTCCTCTGGGGAAACCCCCAAGGTGAGATAACCCTCCTGGTTCTCAACGGCCACACGGAGATTTGGGGTTAGCCAGTTCCACGTCTCCGCCTCTCCTACCAGTCTTCTTTTTATATCCTTAGTTACAAAACTTCTGTTCAGCCAGAATTCAGATGGTTCTCCAGGTTGATTGTTCTATAATTCAGTTGCAATTTTAGTTTGTTTATGGAAGGGAGTAGGCACAGTGTTTATCTACTCTGCCATCATGGATCTCCCTCGGGTATCATTTGATAATGACCCTAAATAGATGATACTCTGTGGAGACCTAAAATCCACTCTGGCCCACTAGTCTGTGTGGGAACTTATAGAGGTCCTATACCTGGTACTCAGTTATGTCCAGGGCAGAAGTTCAGTGAGCTTTTTTCCATATTGTGGGGACAAAGCCCCCAAAAACAATTTCCAGGCTCTCGGCCTCACATAGAAAGGTGCTGGATCGGGTAGTAAATGGCCATCAACTGTGATCAGATGGCCAGCAGCTGTGGCTAGTTGGCTGTCAGCTGTAACCAGTGAGCCTTTGGCTACTAATATAACGGTTATGGCTACGCTAGCAGCAAATGGGGGCTAGCAAGAAGATGGGGGCTGGCAAGCATGGATTGCAGTTAGGACGGCAGGTTGCGGACAGTGTGGCTCCTGCTTCCTGTGTCTCCAGCCCAGCCGCCAGCGAGAACATATTGGTTTGACTCTCCTACCTATGGCTCCGTGGGTGTTCCTTTTTGGCCTCACCGTGTCCTGCGTTCTTATGTGGGGAGCGGGACCAGAGACCCTGCAGGCCGCCCCGCCGGACACCCTGCACGACACATATCAATGAACTTTATACAACAGAAGTCTCATAGAACTATAGAATTCTGTGGTTTTAGAATCATTATGTTGCTATAGAGTCTTAGCACCCAAGTGTCCTGCAATCTGCCACCAGAGTCCTGGGCAATCTTAGTGCCTGCCATCTTCACTATGCAGTGTATGGTTTTCAGAAGTCTGAAGTCTATGCTCAAGGAATAACTTGTTGGGAAGCCTTGATATATATATCAGATTAAAACTGGACTTATACTTCTCCCTGTCCATCCCATTTCATTTAGAGTTTAAGGCTCTAAGGAATATTGGCATAGGGCAAACTTTATACTTTATAGAACAGATATCCAACTGCTGGAGCGGCTAATGAGAAGGGGAGGGAGCCAGCAATAACTGGCATTCTCTGCTCCTCAGGCCAGGTCTCTCCAGAGAAAGATAAGCCTGCAGAGGAAGAGAATATTGCCATTGTGACAAGAGGAGGAAAGTCCATCCACCTCCCCCATAAACATTGCAAGACTGCTTTGTTTCTTCCTTGATATCTCCTACTGTCCTATCTCGGTCTTTGCTTATAATATCCTATCCACTTGCAACATTCTTCTTTCCCTCTGGCCCAAACAGGAATCATCTGAAGCCTGGCTTAAGTCATGTCTCAACAATGAAGGCTTTTCAGTTTATATAGATTTCATAGGGGCCCAAATCTTGCTCTCAAATGGACAGTAGACAACTTTCCAGGGCAAGTCCTACTACTCGTGTCCTAGGAAATGGAGTCATCTTTCTGAGCATTGTCTGGACCAGCACACAGTAAAAAAATAAATAATTACCGATGATTGAGGGGTCTAAGAAGACTTAGGGGCCCTCTCCTGTAGGATAATTGTCATATAACTTATCTTCCAAACCAGACAGGGGTGAACCAGATTGTCCCAGGCAAACTGAGGAGAGCAGTCTCTCCACCCATTGGGATCTTGGCATCTGTGGGGACAGAACCCCCAAAAGCAGTTTCCAGGCTCTCGGCCTCACATAGAAAGGTGCTGGCTCAGGTAGTAAATGGCCATCAACTGTGATTGGATGGCCAGCAGCTGTGGCTAGTTGCCCGTCAGCTGTAACCAGTGAGCCATTGGCCACTAATATAACTGCCGTGGCTACGCTAGCAGGAAGGAATGGGGGCTAGCAAGAGTGGATTGCAGAGAGGCGGATGCCGCCGGTGAGAATATAGTGATATGACTCCCCTACTTATGGCTCCATGGGTGTTCCTTTTTGGTCTCACCATGTGCTGCGTTCTTGGGCGGGGAGTGGGAGCTGAGACCCCTCCGGACACCCCTCACGACAAATGGCACAGCGAGCAGGGTCCCCTGCGTGACAGCATCTTACCAGTTGCTTTGTTGCCAATTTAGGTCCTTATTACAGTTTCTAGCTTCAGCTGCTCTTTCTTTTGGGGGAAACTCTCAGGATGAATGCCTGGGGCTACCCCTTCCCATGATTAAACAGAAAATGCAGACAGGAAAACCTTGCATTTGGCACGTGGTGGAGCTGTGAGCCAAGAAACGGAAGTTTTTCTGTTCAGGCAGCAGTTTTGTAGACACTTTTATATTTTTTTAAAAACAATAATATATGCTGACTTAGAATTCTTGGAAAATATTTCTTAAAAAGCATAAAAATATTATACCCCATTTGCACACTCAGCATTAAGAAACAACTGCGCGCGCACACACACACACGATGTCAGTCTTTTCTTTCCATGTGAAAATTTTAGGAATTGCTAGCTACTGGTTAATCTCCAAGTTATTCATTAATGTTATGTCAAAGTCATATATATCCTTCAATAACTTAGTTTCTTAATGGCTGGAGAGTTATCCATTACATGGAAGGAAGCACCATAATTTATCTAGACCATACCTTGCTTTTGGGCATTTAGTCTACTTCACTGGGATTCTAAGTAATGTTGTCACGTATGTAATAAATCTTTATCAGCATCACTCTTTACATCATAGACATGGAAGTTGAGTTGCTGGATCAATAGTATGAATGATTTCAGGCTATCAAAACATATTTTCAAATTTATTTTAATCTACTTTTATTACACTTACAATAAAATTCACAAATCTTAAAAGTATAGCTTGATTAATTTTTAATCTGTATACATACAGCCACCACTCACTTCAAGACTGACATTTTCATCATCCCTGAAAGTTCTTTTGTATTGTTTCCCACTCAACTGCTTCATTCCCTAGAGGTAATCACTATTTTGACTTCTGACTATTTTGACTTCTGTCACCATTGATTACCTACCTAGTCTTGAAATTCATATAGAGGGAATCATGTGGTATGCATTTTTTTGAATCTGAACTCTTGCCCTTAATGTCTTATGCAATGCTTCTAAAACAAGTATAGCAATGGTTTGCTCTATTTATTACTAAGTAACAGTTCATTGTGTAAATACACCACAGTTTGTTTATCCATTCTCCTATTGATAGACATTGGGAATGCTTCCAGTTTGGAGCTATTATGAATAGAGTTGTTATGAACATTGTTCAATTTTTTTGTGTGTGTTTTTACGGATTAATTTGTCGTAAATATTTACTTTGAAGCTTCTGAGTGTTTAATTTCATTAGAAACTGCTAGACAGTTTTCCAAACTTCCCACCAGCAGTGTATCAGAGCTTCATTTACTGTACTTTCCCAGAAACACTTGCCTTTATCATTCTTTTCAATTTTAACCATTTTGGTGGGTTTGTAGTAGTATTTCATGTTGTATTAAATTGCATTTCCCTTATGTTGTCTTCTAGAAGCATTATTGTGATCATATTCCATGATTCATGTGTCTATTTCTATTTGCCAATCCTATCTATCTATCTATCTATCTATCTATCTATCTATCTATCTATTATATGCTCCTTTTTATGTTTATAGTCTATTTTGATATATTCTTTTGCGAAATATTTATTCGAGGTTTTTCCCCCCCAATTTTCATTAGATTCTTTCCCTTTTTCTTACTAATTTGTAGGAATTCTTTATATAGTATGGATTAAAGTATTTTATGTGTAATATGATATATTTTCTCTTAATCTGTGGCTTGTCCTTTTACTTTCTAAATGGTGTCTTCTCATAAATAAATTCTTTCAATTTGGATAAAGTCCGTATATATGTATATATTAATTTTTATTAAAATATAGCTAATATAGAATATTATATTAGTTTTAGGTGTACACATCATAGTTATTCAACAGTACCCTCCTGGCACTACACATAACTTATTACCATATTACTGGTTATATTCCCTATGCTAAAGAAGTGATCACCATAATAAATCCAGCAAACATCTGACACTGTACTATGCTTTCACAATATTATTGACTATATTCCCTGTGCTGTACATTACAGCCACAAGACTTATTTGTTTTGTACCTAGAACTTTGAAACTCTTATTTCCTTTTATCCTTTCCTCCCTTTTTAAATTTTTTCAATTACAGTTGACATTTTATGTTATTTTATATTAAATTCAGGTGTACTGCATAGTTGTTAGACATTTATATAATTTACGAAGTGATCCCCCTGACTAGTCTAGTACTTACCTGGCACTATACATAGTTATTACTGTATTACTGATTATATTTCTTCTATTTTACTTTACATCCCCATGACTATTTTGTGAGTATCAATTTGTTTGGAGCTATTATGTTCTGTTCTTACTCCCTTCCCCCTTGTCACCCACTCCCAACCTCCTTCCCATCTGGCAACCATCAAAATGTTCTCTGTATCTATGAGTTTGTTTCTGTTCCGTTAATTTATTTATTTTGTTCTTAAGATTCCACTTATAAGTAGAATCATATGATACTTTTCTTTTGCTGTCTGATTTCTTATACTTAGCACGATATCCACTAGGTCTGTCCATGTTGTCGTAGATGGCAAGATTTTGTTATTTTTATGGGTAATGTTCCAATTATATATGTATCACCTCCTCTTTATCCATTCTTCCATTGACAGACACCCAGGCTGCCTCCACATCGTGGCGATTGTAAATAATGCTGCAATGACATATGGGTGCACACATCCCTTCAAAGTAACGTTTGAGTTTCTTCAGATAAATACCCCAAAGAGGGATTAGTAGGTCCTTCTTTCTCTCTTGTTACAGTGTTTGTTTTAAAGTTGATTTTGTCTGGTATAAGTATTGCTACCCCAGATTTTTGTTTGTTTGCTTGTTTCTTTTTTTCATGCTGTATCTTTTTCCACCCCTTTAGTTTCATTCTGTGTGTCTTTCTATCTGAAGTGAGTCTCTTGTAGGCAGCATACAAGGTCAGACAATTAAGTTTGCAAACTCATCCTAGAAAAAGTGCTCCATACCTCACTGCTGAATATCACTATGGTCACCTTTGAAGTGCTCCCCTTGGGAAGCTATTCACTGATGCCAGAGCCTAGTCCACCCTTCAAAGCAATTTTAGAACTCTTTTGCTGGAATGGCCATCAGAGCTGTCATCACATTACTTTTGATGTCCTGAATGAATGTCATTCAAATGTCTTCCTTTCAATATTTCCTTTATCTTTGCGTAAAGAAAGAAATCATTGGGGGCCAGATCAGGTGAGTAGGTAGGGTGTTCTAATACAGTTATTTGTTTACTGGCTAAAAACTCTGTCACAGACAGTGCTGTGTGAGCTGGTGCATTGTCGTGATGCAAGAGCCATGAATTTTTGGTGAAAAGTTCAGGTCGTCTAACTTTTTCACACAGCCTTTTCAGCACTTCCAAATAGTAAACTTAGTTAACTGTCCAGTTGGTACAATTTCATAATGAACAATCCCTCCGATATCCAAAAAAGGTTAGCAACTTCGTTGCAACAAGTTCGCAAACTTAATTGTCAACTTTCCTGTGGAAGGGTCTTGTTTTCTTATCCATTCTGCCTCCTGATCTCTTTTTTTTTTTCTTTTTTGAGGAGGGTGCAGTTCACAGTGACTCATGCGGGGATCAAACCAGCAACCTTGGTGTTATTAGCACCACGCTCTAACCAACTGAGCTAACCAGCCATCCTATTGATTGGAGCATTTAATCCATTTACATTGAAAGTAATTGTCAATAGGTATGTAGTTATTGCCATTTTATTATTCATATTTTTTATTTTTATTTTATTTTTTTCATTTTAAAGAAATTTCTCTGAGATTCCTTGTAATACTGATTTGGTGGTCATGAACTCCTTTAGCTTTTTCTTGTGTGGGAAGCTCTTTATCTGTCCTTCAATTCTAAATAATACCTTTTCTGGGTAGAATAATATTGGTTGTAGGTCCTTGCTTTTCATCACCGTATATTTCCTGCCAATCTTTTCTGGCCTGCAAAGTTTTTGTTGAGAAATCAACTGATAGTCTTATGGGAGCTCCCTTGTAGGTAACTAACTGCTTGTCTCTTGCTACTTTTAAGATTCTTTTCTTTGTCTTTAAACTTTGGCATTTTAATTATGATGTGCCTTGGTGTGGGCCTCTTTCGGTTCATCTTGTTTGAGACTCTCTGCACTTCCTGGACTTGTATATCTATTTCCTCTGCCAAGTTAGGGAAGTTTTCTGTCATTATTTCTTCAAATAGGTTTTCAATTCCTTGTTCTCTTTCTTCTGCTGGTACCTCTATAATGTGAATGTTGGTATGCTCAATTTTGTTCCAGAGGCCCCTTAAATTCTCCTCAATTTTTGGATTCTTTTTTTCTTTTTGCTGTTCTGATTGGGTGTTTTTTTGCTACTTTATCTTCTAAATCATTGATTTGGCACTCTGCTTCATCTAATCTGTTGATTTGCTCTAATGTATTCTTCATTTCAGTTTTTGTAGTATTTATTTCTGACTGGTTCTTTTGATATTTTCTGTCTCCATTTTTGTTTTCTATCTCTTTGTTGAAGTTCTCCCTGAGATCATCAAGCATCCTTATAACCAGTGTTTGGAATTCTGTGTCTGGTAGATTGTCTCTATTTTGTTTACTTCCTTTTCTGGAGCTTTGTTCTGTTCTTTTACTTGGGAGATGTTTCTTTGTCTCCCCATTTTGGCCACCTTCCAGTTTTTGTTTCTATGTATTAGGTAGGGCTTCTATGTCTGCTGGTCTTAGTGGAGTGGCTTTACGTGGAAGGTGTGCTGTGGGGCCCAGTGGTGCAGTCTCCCTGGTCACCTGAGCTGGGTACTCTCTTGTGTGGTTTGTGTGTGCCCTCCTGTTGTAGTTAAGCCTTGGTTTCTCTTTGCACATCAATGGGAGGGAATGACCCCCAGGCTCATTTGTTGTGAGGACTGGCTGTGACTACAGTGGAGGAAACATTGTGCAGGGGCTGACCCTATGAAACAGGATTCACTTTATCAGGGCTCTGTTTCCTGCCCAGTGTGCCCTTTGGATGTGTCATCCCTGGAAGTGGCCAGGTGATGCTCCATATGGGTCTGAAGCTGGCCACCAGGCATGTCAGCCCTGGGACCTCTTGAAAGGGGCCCCAATGCAGGCTAAGTTCAGTTGCAGCCTATACCCTGCCCAGGGCCACCTGGCATGAGCCACAAAGCAATCCATAGTTGGCTGCTGCTCACACTGGATTGGTGGTGCTTCGAGAGGCCAAGTTGCGAACAAAGGTTGGCTGCTACTAGTGCTGGGCTTAGGGCTGCTCAGTCAGAGGCATGGGACATGCTCAAGACAGATGCTGCTTGTTTGGGTTCTGTGCACTCTTGAGAGACCCTAGAAAATTCTGTAGTATGAGCCAAGGCTGGCAGTTTGTATGAAAAAGCCATTGGAAGTGGCTTTGATGTGTTGGAAAGTTGGATGGGATGGGGTCTCAGAATTACCAGGGAGTGGACAATGAATGGTGTCAGCCAACTAGATGGAGACTCAGATGTGGTAGCCATCTGCATCTGCACACCAGGAAGGGAGAAGGTTCAACAAAGAAACAATGGCTTCCTCCAGCTCCTCCAGCTGAGAGAAAGCTTCTCCTTATGCTCTTGTCCTGTAACCAGACAACTCAGTACCACCCCCCCACACACACACTGTATGTCCCTGTCACCTCTCCAGCTGTTGCCCCAGTGCTGGAGCTCAGAGCCAGTGATTCCGTCAGTAAGTCAGTCCATGCGTGGCCCCTTTAAGAGGAGCACCTGGTACTCCAGATGCCCTTAGTTTCCCCAGCCACAATCTCCGCTGGTTTTACAACCAGAATTTATGGGGACTTCTCTCCGTGGTACTGGAACCTTGATGTGGGGATCCTGGTGTGGCACTGGGACCCGTTGCTCCTTCAGGGGGAACCTTCATAGCCAAGATATCCTTCCTAATTTTTCACAGTCACACACAGTGTGGGACCAGCCATTCTGCATCTCTGCCCCTCCTACCAGTCTTGAGGTGGCTTCTTCTGTATGTCCTTAGTTGTAGGGATTTGGTTCAGCAAGATTTCAGGTGATTATCAATGATGGTTGTTTTGTAGTTTCATTGTAATTTTGATGTGGTCACGAGAGGAGGTAACCATCATATTTACCTACTCTGCTATCTTGACCAGAACTGTATCCTTTCTTCTTTTATGGTTCTGTGTTCTATGTTCTGTCTAAAACAATCATTTTATTTTCTACCTTATAAAGATATTCTCCTATGTTTTCTTATGGGTGTTTCCTAGTTTTAGATTTTATATTTAGGTCTATAATCCATGTCAAATTCTTTTTTGTGCATAGTATGATATGGCAGAGAAATGCGTTTTTTCCATCTAGATATTTGGTTGTTCCAACATCGTTTATTTGAAAGACCTTCTTTTTTCTTCATTGCATTGACTACTTTCACAGTCAAATAATCAAATGAATATATCTATATATAAATTAAATACACATATTATTTATACTTATTTATCTATAAATGGTTAATTTTATTTGTAAACTTGACCAGGCCATGGGATGCGCAGATATTTGGTCAAATATTCTGGGTGTTACTGTGAGAATGTTTATGGATAAGGTTAACATACACATTAATAGAATGAGTAAAGCAGATTGTCCTACCTAATGGAGATGGGCTTCATCTAATTAGGTGAAGGCCTGAATAGAACAAAAAGACTGACCTTCCCCTAAGTAAGAGAATTCTTCTACCTGACTGCCTTGGAATTCATACATTGGCTTTTGTCCTGCCTTTATACTGGAACTGAAACATTGGCTTTTCCTGGTTCTTGAGTCTGCTGGCCTGGAAATACACTATCCACTCTCCTGGTTCTCAGGCTTTTGAACTTGGATTAGAACTATGCTATCGGTTTTCCTGGATCTTCAGCTTGTCAACTCACTCTGCAGATCTTGGTACTTGTCAGCCTCTATAATTGCATGAGACAATTCCATAAAAATAGAAATTGTATTGTTCTGTTTCTCTGGAGAAATGTGAAATATGTATGTGTGAATGTATACATATATATCAAATTGACTATATTCTGAACTATAAAGCAAATTCCAACAAATATAAAAAGTTTGAAAATATATACAACATGTTCTCTAACCATTTGGAATTAAATTAAAACCAATTAACACAACGATTAGTAGAAAATACCCCACAGCATGAAAATTAAACCATATACATCTGAATAACTCATGGATTAAAGAAGAAATCATGATAATATCTCTGGAAGATAACATAAGAAAATATCTTCATGACATCTGGTTAAACAAGATTTTCTTAAACACAAAACAAAAACACTAACCATAAAGGTACATATTAATAAACTATCTCAAAATTAAAAAGCTATTTTCATCAAAATCATCTTTAAGGAAGTTAAAAGGAAACTCACAGATTATGAGAAGATATTTCAATTCACATATCTGACAAAATATTTTTATTCTGAATATAGAAAATACCTCTGCTACCGTGTTTCCCCGAAAATAAGACTTAACCGGACAATTAGCTCTAATGCATCTTTTAGAGCAAAAAATAATATAAAACCCAGTATTATATTATATTATATTATACCCAGTCTTATGTTATATTATATAAGACTGGGTCTTATATTAATTTTTGCTCCAAAAGATGCATTAGAGCTGATTGTCCGGCTAGGTCTTATTTTCGGGGAAACATGGTAATTCATAATGAAAACACAGACATCTAAAAATGAACAAAATCTAAATTAAACAATCTAAAAAAATGGACTAAAAACGTGGATTGGAACTTCATAAAAGAAGATATTCAACAAACATTAAATAGATGCTCAAACTCATTTGTCATAAGTACAAGACAAGTTTAAACTTATAGATTACTTGGAGTTATAATCAGAAGAGATAACTTTAAAAGAATAACAGTATGAAGTGTTGCAATACCAAATGTGGAAGTAAATATATGCTGGTGGGAGTAAATATAAATTGGTGCAACAGCTTTGGAAAATATTTGGTATTTGGAAAAGCGTTTGGTGGTTGTTTATATGCTCACCATATGCATGTCCTATAATCCGTGTGAATTTCTATCCATCAATAATCTATCTGTCTATCTACCTATCTCTCTTCCTACTTCCCTACCTATCTATCTACCTGTGAAACCTTGAGTTCACGCCAATACCTCCAATTACAGACCAACACAACAGGATTTTTTTCTAGCTTTCCTACATTCTGTTTTTCTATGGAAACTTCAACCGTAAGCGACTTGGCTTTTATTATCTTCAACGCATTTATTTATTTGCTGAATCCCTTTTTATCTCACCATTCTCTTAGCTATGTGGCTAGTCCAGCCCCAGTCCTATTGGCCCTCACTTATGAGCTGCCCAGTTGGACCCCAGTTGCATGCATTCTGGGTGTGACCACAGCCCTGGCTCGAAAGAACACACTGGGCAAGTTCCTGCTCCTGTTGCCAGCCCAGCCCTGATGAAGATACCAACCAAATGCCCAGCTGAATGCCTGGCTCTGGTCCAGTGAACTTGCTCATGGAGATCCAGACATTGACTATGAGAAGGAGAATGAATATAGACTGTACAAAACAATCAGTAAGACAGAGCCTGAGACAAGGACCTGTGTGAGAAAAGTTCATCTGGGAAGTGACCCCAGGGATCAGGAATGAGGAGGCAATAGAACGACATGGGGAAGGAAGAGAAGCTAACACAAGCATCTATCATCAAAGTCAGCATTTGGGCAAGGGGAACTGAGTCCCCTGGGACTACCTGAGATATATCTACAGAATGACTCAGAATCAACCGCTGGAAGGAAGGGTGGCAGAAGCCTTTAAACATCTACCCCCACCCTTCCGTGGTGGAAGGTTGTCACCTGGAGTGTTTCCTCCCCCACACTTCTGAGCCTCAGGCAAATGTGCTCGCTGCGCCAACTCCTGCTCTGAGATGGCACCCACGGGAGGAGCCTGTGGACAGAAAAAAGGAGACACAGATGTTGAAAGAGTAGTGAGTCACAGCCTGCAGTAAACTATCACCAGAGGGTGAAATCAGAGGTGAGCCCAAGACGGTGGCTGTCAGCTCAAGTGACCTCCCTGGTTCTTTGCTCACAGCTGACCAGGGAGTGAATCAGAGCTCACATACATAAACCAGTTAATGTAAGGCTGTGGATTTTTCAAAACACTAATATTCAAGTTAGGACACATACAACAACAATAACTTAAATAAGATGACATACCAGTTAAGACATTATGTTTAATGTCATTGAGTTCATTGTGATTTAAAATGTAACAGATCATCCCAGAGTACAGCTAGCTGGGCAAAGCTTGCGGAAAACAAATGGGTTGTGTTTTGTGCTGGGCCCTGGTGTCAGTTTAGGGTGAGACTTCATGCCTTTGGACTTTGGGGTTTGTGGTCCAGGTATTTCATGAAACCTTGGGCCCAGCTCTCTATAGACAGCTTGACCTTGAGACTGTGGAAGAAAGAGGTTAGAATTAGATGGAGTCTTTGTGGCTGGGAAACGCACCTCTTACCAGGCTGACACTTACTAGTGACCGTATGGCTCTTGGGGTTTGGATGTGCTACTTCAGACTTGAATGGAAAGCTCATCTCTAGACAGGTGATGTATCTGACTTACAGGTATTTGCCAAGAGATGGGCACCTGCCTGACTTGAATGTTTTAATTCTATGCAATTTACTTCCTCACCCTACACTAGTGAACAGACATGGCCAACTTTAAAAGATGTGGTTCTTAGAGCTGGAAGGGGCTTGTGAGGTTGTCTGCCAAATCCCCTCACTTCCTGCCTGTGACACATTACTAGCTCCACTTATGTATGGGGCATCTTGATGCCAGAGAAAGATATTGATTTGTCCTAAGTGACACAGGGAATCAAGGTCAGTTCTAACTAGGATCAGAAGCCAAGTTGCTGGTCTTGCCATACTTCCAGGTGTACTGGAATGGTGGAATCTTCACACGATCACCAAGGACAGGCTCCGGGGAACCGGGTCAGCAAGAGAGTAATCCTCCTTTCCTTAGTGAGGGGTCTGGTCTTTGTGCCTCAGAATAGTGGGCCTCGTGTCTGAAAAAGGAGCCAGCTGTTTTTATGAAATACAAGGGAATTTTGATCTTAAGAGGCTATTAAGGAAAGGAAGTCTCATGGCTTCAAATGGAGGCTTTCACGTTCTTGGGATTGGGGCTGGGGATAGAGTGATGGAAACAAATTCATTTTGTTTTTCAAGCGTGCCAGCCCTCTAAACACATGGTTGTTTTGCAAGATTATAAGAGAAGGGTCTATTTCCTGGGCCAATTATTCTCCTCCTTCTACAACATTTAGCATATCACTCTATCTGGCCTATTCTTCCTAATGTCACCCCCCTACAGCCCTGCTTCAGAACACTGTTATCTTTTCTGCACCATTGCGATGGTCTGCTCTCAGGCCTTTCTTCTCACCTTCTAGTCTGTACTCAGACACCAGGGTATTCTTCCTGATGCGTGCTTCTGAATGTGACACTTTCCTTCTCCCCTCTTCCAAAACTTTTAGTGCATCCCTATTACCCACTGCCTTCCCAATCTGAAACGCAAGAGTCCCGACAATCTGGTTCCAACCTTTATTTGTAAAAATCCAAACTCCTGTCTTTCCAGAACTCGGACAAATGGGATTCCTTCCTCTGGCCCACTCCCCTTCTCTCTCTCCTGTACAAGCTCTGAAGAACCCTTTCCATTACCGATTGCAGGCCACCCACCCCCAAAACCAGTCCTGTTGAAGACTCATCTTTAACGAAAAGCCTTAAGTGGATCTCTAGTTTTACTCTTAGGTTGGGTTTCACCCCTGGGGTTTTTCTCTGGATTGGAGCATTAATTAGATGGAGAAAACTTGGAGTTATACAGGGAAGGTTGGAGACTGTTGCAAGAGATCAAGAGAGAGACTGGGCAAAGTTAGGTGGTAAGAAAAGACACGAGAATCAAGATTCAATGCGAAGGTGACGTTAGGAACTAGAGCCAAAGGGCTGGGGCAGCCTGGTCTGATTCTGCCAGGTACCCCGATCCTCAAGTGAGTCCAAAAGACTTTTTAGAGGACGGCCCCTATATCACAAATTGCCACCCATTGCCACCATTCCTCCCTCCCAGCTAAATGTTATCCCATAAGAAGTAAGGCCAGGTAGTTTAAAATCATACATATTTTAATTTGAAAATTCCATAGTTATCTAATAACATGAATGTCAACAACAACACTACAGAGCATACATTTACAAAAGCACTGATTTCCTGTACATACGGAAGTGTTTCACTCTGATGACCCATGAAAGGACTTCACAATACTACAGGCAGGTAGAAGGGAGAACATGTTGCCGTGAACTCAACTGAGCTCACAGGAAAGGAAACACAACACCAGGTTTTGCATTTCACATTCATTAGGTTTTATAGCAGGTAAAATCAAAACATCAATAACTTAAATATTATTAGGTATCACTTAAGAAATATTGAGCTTTAAATTATTAACCAAAGTGCCTCTTTTTGTACATTATAAGAAAATAATATCATCCTGCATCTGGGGAAGGTTGAGGGAAAATAAATAAGGTTTTCTTCAGGCTCTGACTGTCTCTCAGCCTATGTTTAAGGCTTCCGGGTTTTGGATTTTTGGTCCAGGTGCTTCATGGAACTCTGGACCCATTTCTGCTTGGGGTCAGCACAGATCTGCCTGTCCAGTTTGGTCACGAAGCTGTGCAGGAGAGAGGGAGCAATTAGATGGCGCACCTTGAGGGTTTTGCCCAGGAGCACGAGCCCATTGGCTCCCAAACCTGATCTGTCCTTGCTCCTTGCGGGAGGGGCCTGGATTGGGACAAAAGGAAGGGGTAGGTTGGGAAAAAGCGGCCTCAAAAGGAAGCTCACTCTTGCTGTCCTTGGTGGGGAATTATGCCCTTCAGGCACCTGGCTGAAGGAACGTGGATGATCTGACGAAGTTTCTAGAAGGGGAGCCTGGAGGGACTATGGATTCTTTCCTATGGGCTGAGGTTCTCTATGGGGGAAAGGGCCCTTTTGATTAAATGGTATATTTATGTGACTCATTTGGACATGAATCCTGACGTCTTTCCCTTGGATAGAACTCAGAACTTTTGGTTGAGGGTGCCAGGGCATGGTTCACTCACATCACAGCTTCCTGGGGACACTGGGTGTTGGTGACTCTTGTGTAGCTCTTCAGCTTCTGGATGTGAACCTTCTGATTGACCACATTAAAGCAGCAGGTGATTGGGATGGACACTGAATCTGAAAAACATTTTCCAAAGAATAAGACAGTTAGGAAGTGCTGTCACATGCATTTGTAAGGGAAGGAGGAGAAGGTAGAAGACAAAAAGCAAATACTTGAGTTCTTAGTAGAGCCCATCACTCCCAAGTTCAGTGCCTTAGTCCAGTTCCCACAGATAAAACACTACCTGTGGGTCAGTTTCCTCTATTGAACTATGGGGCCCCTCATTATTGACTGGGAAGGGAGAAATCTTGAGTAACAAGTCTAATCCTGTAGTGTCATTAGAAGGGTCTTCTGGTCCAAAATTTATGACACTGAGAAGATACGTTCTCAGAACTTCCTTCCTGGTGACTTGTCCCCATGGCTTTAGAGCCAGAGCATCACACGCCGAGATGTTTCTCGGTCCTTATCCTCCTGACACAACAACTGTTTTGAAACCTACACTGACCGTAATCCAACATTTGAAACCTCAAGCAATAGTTTCTTTCCCTAAGCTACTAGTTCCTGAAATGTGCTTCACATTCACAATGAGATATGTTCCTTCTTTCTGTGCCCTTCCCCCAAAACAATGTGAGGGTCGTTGGGGTCCTGGCTGTATTTACTGTCCCAAAGCTGATATCAGGAAAGGTTGTGAGGAATGGTCTCAGTGGCCTGGAAATCTATTAATAAGACTAAGACTCTGCCTCTGACTAGCTGGGACACGATGGCTCTTCTCATTTCCCCTCTTGGTTTCCTTTTCTCCATCTTTGTAATAGAGGCCATGCAGCAAGCAAGGAGTGACTCATGCTGGCATGTTAGTACCTGCCATCATCAAAATGTTCAGCCTTAGGAAGAGAGAGAGCTTACCTGGCTGAGCCAGCACCTGGATGCTGAGGGTGGCTGCTGTGAGCAGCAGACACAGAAGGGCAGCGGAGACCTTCATGCTGGAGGGTGAGGACGTGAGCTTCAGTATGAGTTGGAGGTTTCTAGATTGGCCAGCACTTCTCTGCTGTCTGGCTGCTCTGGCCATTCTGCCTGCCTTTTATAGGGTACAGAGAGCATGGGCAGGGTTATGATCAACAAAGGATGAAGTAAGACCCTGAACATGCTGAGTAGGCACCAGATCCTGGGAGTGATTTCCGAACACCGAGAGGAGGAAGCTGTGTCATTTTCTGTTATTTGCTTAGACTATGAGGTGGAGAGGTGGAAGTGTATGTGGCTGGGCCCAGCGGACTGCAAGAAGTGACCTCATTAGGCTATTAAGGGCTATTATTTCTTCGAAATGGGAAATCATCTGCCAGAAAGGAAGAATGAAAGCTGTGGTCATAGTGGAGAATCAAAGGCTTGACCCTCCCCAGCGCCCAGGAGGCCTGGGATGGGGCTTTACCTGTACTCTATCAGACTCAGGTCCCAGACATCCTAAACTCGTCAGCTCCTTTGAAACCCACACATGTAGTTTGATAGAACCTTGGCAGAACGGTAGAATCAGGTGTCGTCAGGTCTTAGTGCCCTGGAATTTTACGTCACGGAGCACAAGAACTGGATAGCACATGCTGTTCTTATAAGGTGGTGTTTTCCAAATAGTTTATTTAGACACTCAAGTTTCTTTTTAAGTGAAATCGTATGGAGAAGCCCAATATTTTATGTAGATTCAGATAGAACAGGTCTGTTTAAGAAAGGTCTCCCAACTCCCTTCGTTCACACACAGTGGGGCAGGAGATGGCGGCATAAGGGTAGAAACTAGGTTTGCAAACCACTGACCGTATCTGCTCCCCTCTCCTCATGTGTCTACCATTACTGTACCATCTAGACCGTTTACTGCCTTAAAAATCTCCTGTATTCCAATTATTCATCCTTTCTTCTCTCCCCACCAAATCTTGGGATGCTACTCATCTTTTCACTTGTCTCGATAGGTTTGCCTTCACAGAATGTCATATAGATGGAATCATACAGTATGTAGCATTTCCAGACTGGCTTCTTTCATTAGAAGATATGCGTTTAAGTTTCCTCCATGTCTTTTCATGGTTTGATAGCTCATTTTTTTTTAATTGCTGAATAATATTCTATATGTACCACAGTTTGTTTATCCATTCATCTATTAAGGGATATCTTAGTTGTTTGCTGTTTGGGGCAAGTACAAATAAAGCTGCTGTAAACATTCATGTGCAGGCTTTTGTGTGGAGATAGGTTTTCAACTCGTTTGGGTAAATACCTAAGGGTGTGATTGCTGGATCATATAGTAAGACTATGTTGAGCTTCGTAAGAAGTTGCCAAATGGACTTCCATATGAGTGTGCCATTTTGCATTCCCACCAGAAATGAATGAGAGTTCCTGTGGCTCCACATCATCTCCAGCATTTGCTATTATCAGTGTTTTGGATTTTAGCCATTCTAATACGTATAATTAGTGATGGGTGACCAGGAAGTTTTGTTGGAAAAAACAAAGCAAAGTGAGGTCTTACCTTAGATTATTGAATGCAATGCTGTGATTTATTAGTGATATCGGCCATGGGTACAGTAATAAGAGGTGATACAACCTACATAATGTAGTTACTATAATATTTCTGGGTTAAATAATACTTAAGCTCTTCTGTAACTTAATTCATCTATGAATTATGGTCTCTCAGAGACCAGAGAGGCTAGGATGCCAGGAAGGGGCAGTGACGTGTTCTTAGCTGTCAGCCCTAGGAGAGTCAGAATATCATGGTAGTTGAAAGCCTGACTTTGGATACTAGGAACACAAGTTAATATTTAGGTCAGAGAAGGCACAAGTTATGTAACTTCTTCATACTTCAAATTCCTTACCTATTCTTTACTTCCCGAATGTGGAAATGGGGTTTATTGCAAATACCATCTGGTACTGATAACTAAGTAAGCAGTATATGGTAAGTGATCAGTACGCTAGCGGTTATCCATTATGTGGGTATACTGTCTAGAACGAGTGCTAGGAAGAGACCCAGTGTATAGTTCTTGGTCTCTTGTAAAAATTCTCCCTAAAACTGCATCCAAGAGAAGATATGTGGTAGGGACAGACTTCCGGGAATGTCTGTGTCTCAGAAAAAGAAAAAGAGTGTCTCAGAGACAGAAAAGAATGGAGGTCCTGGGATCCTGCCAGGAAGAGTAGAATGTTGTGGGGCCTCAGAAGGGATGGGGGGGGATCCCAGTGAGGACATGCCCAGGGGCACCAAGGTCCTAGCTTTTTTTTTTTTTAATTAATGTTTATTGGGGTGACAATTGTTAGTAAAGTTACATAGGTTTCAGGTGTACAGTTCTGTAATATTTCTACAGGGATCTCAGAGATCTCAGTTGTTAAGTCACTTTGATTATGCAATTTCCCTTTCTAGTTTTTTTTTTTTTTTTTAAATTGAATTCGAGAAATCCTGACAGAAAAAGTTAAAATGAAACTTTAGGCCACGCGTCTGGCTGTGTTATTCAAGGAAGTGGTCATTCTGCCTTTTCTCTCTCTTTTCTCTTTGGTGTCTTCCCCATGAGCCGTTTTCTAAAGTAGTTTTGACAACTCACCTATGGCTTGTCTGCGAAGGGGAACTGGAGGTCAGAAACAGCTATCTGTAAATGGAAGGCAGGATACGGGTACCCTGCTGTGGAACTGGATCTGGAGCCTGTCTTACAGTGGTTTTCAAGGAATGTGCTGAGGTGGGGAGAGCATGCAAGGAATAGGGAGATTTGCTTTTGTTTTTCAGCTCTGTCCCGAGCATTGTGTCTCAATGGTCACAGAATCACAGGCTGCATTGGAAGAGACATTGGCAATTAATTTATTTAACCCTTTCCCTTTACAAATGAGAGAGAAAAATTAGAGAGCCAAAACGGTTTGTCATCGGTAGTAGAGGGCTGGTGAGTGGGTGTTTCAGAACCAAAGCATTATGCAATTCCAAGTTAGAAGTCAAGAACCAGGCAGGAAGCGACAACCCGGAAACCCCAGATTGTTCAATGCTTTGATCCCTGATTCGCCTGTAACATCAGGATGCACTGGGCAATATCAATAAGATATGCCTCAACCCACTCCAGCAAAATGACTCAGAAGCTGTGGAGATGGTGCTGCGAATTTTCTATTCTTGACATCTTCCAGGGGAAATTTAACCATGCTCCCGGTTTGGGAGCCATTAACCCCGTTCAAATGCCTCACTTCCAGATATGAAAACTGAGGCACAGGGTGGGAACATAATTTACCCAGAGTCACTTGGACAAGTTAGGAGAGACTTAACACCAGAACGCACAGATGCAGTCCACGTGCCCAATTATGCATTGGGCCTCCTGTGTGGTCCCTGGTACGGGCAGGGTTTTCATTCTCACAGAAGTCCCAGCATCTCCAATGTTTTGTGTCTGTAAGTTCATGTTGCAAGAATAAGTGATTGCGGTCCCCTCTGGAACGTAAATGATTTCAAGGAGGGTTACTTGATATGTCATAACAAGAAGAGCGTGAACAGGTTCTGTTTGGGCTTGGGAACCTGTAGCTCAGCACATCATCATTCCCTGCTCCATCTCTAAGAGTTTCCCGGCACAGAGCATCTTCTGAGACTTAACAGACTATCCAGTATGTCTATTCTTGTCCTTGATGACTCCACGCAATCAACTGGGATTTTAAGATACCCTCTTGAATGTTTGGGGGCCAGGGCTGAGTATGAGGAGGAGAGGTCGGCCGGCGTGTTCGATTGACTGTGAGCCTAAGTTCCTGCTCTTATGAGAACCAGGATGTTGTCTTGATGGCAGTGAGCTGTTCAGTTGCTCCTGGGGCTTCGGGGGAGGGGGGGTGCCATTGGGATGTGGGTAGAATCTGCTCTGCTGGTTATGTAGCGGGCATTTGCCGTGATCCTGGGCTCCTGGCTGGCTTGGTGGTGTGGATTCTAGGCACTCCCTCCACCTACCCGGTCTCCACTGGTGGCCATGGAACAGTCACACAGCGTGGCACAACATGAGGTGCCTCTTATCCAGATTCCAATGGTTTCCTTACTAAGAACTGAGCGGAGGGTTCTGGTTCTGCTCTTGTCTTTCCTCACTTGGGCTGTTGGAGTCTTTGTCATCGGGAATATCTCTGGTCCCTTGTGGCAGGTCAAAGAGACATGGAGATTTTCATAGAGTCTTATAATCTCTTAAAGGCTGCTGGCTGGAGTGACACATGTTACTTCGGTTTGTGTTTTATTGATCAAAGTGGGTCACAGAGCTTGTCTCTCTTCAAGGTGGCATGGAAGTGTCATCCTACCACGTGACAGGAGAACCAGAACTGGAAATATCAGTGGATTTCTCCAGTCACCACTGCATGTTCCATGTCACCCACAGCAGCTTACTAACCAGTAAGCATGGTAAAGAGTGACTATTCCGTGCGATAGTCCTAGATTAAACAATTTCTAACACTTCACATTTTACGTCATCCCCTTAAAAAAACACTTTTTTTTTTTTTAGTTTTAACTCGAGAAAGAGTGGAGAATCTACATAGTTTCATACTATTTAGTGCACCCCATAGCATTCTAAATCAAGTATGCTATATTATTTTTGCACCCCTCTCCAACAACTGACTTTTATGTAAGTGCCAGGTAACTCTGCTAATGACTGTATTAGCAACAAATGTGACTGTATTTATTGAGCTGTATTGAAGGAAAGTATGATCTCAACTAAAAAGTAAGTTAAAAAACACACAAACATTCCAGTATGCATTTGTTTAAATTCTTATGTATTGGTTGGTATTTTCATGTGCAGTTTTCAACATTTTGTGTTTTTGTCTTGTCAATTATCTGATAATCTCCTTAGCTTAGGAGTTCAATTATTTTTCTTATTTTTTTATGAGAGATTTTAAAACTTCTGCCCTTGGTATATTCCTTTTGTTGCAAATACAGAATGATCTCGTAACAATACCTAAGTTACAGAGCTTGAAATAATCCCTGAGCTCAGGATTTCCTCTAGCCAGAAGAAGGAACTGAAGCTCTCCAGGATGGCAGCTTTTTTAAACTTTAGGGACTGCCCCACCAATTGCATCATATAACACCGAGACACATAGTCCAGCGTGATTTCAGAATCACACAACGCCACAGTCCCACTGAATAAGCCCAGGATGTTTTTATTCTCCAGTGATGTGGGTTGATAGAAAAAGTGCATCTGGAAGCAAAAATAGAAATAATAGTAAAAGTCCATTATGAAGATGACAAGTGGGTTAGGAGATGCAAGGGATTCATGGGAAGTAGGTCTAATCCTGGCTTACCTGCCAAATAGCTACACAACCTAGCCAGATTCTGTTGAGTCCCTCTGCCTCATCTATAAATGTGGGAATACACAAGATCAAGGGTGACGCGTCGATTTCAGTGTGTCTACCCAAGAGGATTGTTGGAAAGGTAGTGAGGCCTTATCTGGGGCTATGAGAAACAGGGATGTGGTTCTCTGCTGAGGTCTTCCATGGGCACAGGGTGAGGGATGACCCCAGTTTTGTGACATATGGGCCATTTCTGGGCCAAGAGATACCTCTGCTCTCCTCTATTGTATTCTTCCACGATTATCTTCTTGAAATATTTAGGGCATTAGGGTGTTAGAAATTGCTGGGAAGAGCTGCTTGCTGCTTAGCTCTAGGAGCAGGATGGTAGTTGAGATCGTGAGCTCTAGAGCCAGACTGCCAGGATTTGGATGCTCGTTTCAGCTCACTTTACCTCAGTGTCCCTATCCGTAAAACGAGTGTGAATTATACAAGTCAACACAGGAAAAGGGCATTGACAGACAGTGAGCTGTTAGCATCTGGTGTTTAATAAGTTAGCTGTTGTGGATATTAATAATGAGGGGGTGTAGTGATCAGAAGATGCTAGGAAAGGACCTGGGATGTGGCCTCTTGTACAGAAGAGTTCACTTAGCTATTTTCGTGTTTCCTGATGAAGAAATGTGGCAGAGATGGAACTTCAGAAAGGCCTCTGTCGTAGACAAGGACATAAAAAGAGTCTCCTGAATACAGGAGAGAATGAGGTCCCAGATCCTCACACAAACCAGAGGTGTAGAATGTTCTGGGCCCCAGAAGGAAGGGGAGACAGATACCAGGTATGACACTGAGAGGAACCATGTCCAAGGTCTGCAGGGAATTCAAAACTCCAGTCAGCAATCCTTATGATTTCACAATTTCCCTCCTGTGGTTTTGGTTTTTATTCGGCTTTGGGAAATTTCACTGTGAAAAGCTAAAGCGAAACTCGAGACTGCCCAGGGTCTATAGCTGCTCTGTTCCTTCCCCAGGGAGGCAGTCTTCTGCCTTTTCTCTAACTCCCCTCCTTGGGGGCGTCCTAGTTAGCCGCCAGCCAAAGCATGTACAGCAAAGTGCTTGTAATTTAGGAGCCTGTACGTGGTGAGGCTGATCTAAATAATAAATGCGCAGTGGACAGGGATAAGTTAGCACTGGGAAAGAAATGAGTCTCCTGCAAGGTCAGCTGGCCTCCATCTTCTTAAGGGATTCCCAAGGAGTATCAGGGTCCGGTGGAAGAATATTCTGGGAATCACAAGTCCTGGCTACGTTGTACAGCGTTGCCCCAGATTCATTCAGCGATCACAAAATCGTAGAAACAATGGAAAGGGACATCAAAAGAAAGGGATCAAGTGCTTTCCGACAGGTCATAGCTAGTCTGTGGTGGGCCACAATGAGATGAGCAGTGGAGAATGTAAGAGTGAGGCAGGTCATGACAAAGACTGTCATGCAAGTTCCAAACAGAGGGGCAGAACCACACGCGAGAGCACAGAGGAACCTCAGAGGGCACCCAGTCCCTGGTCCCAGACCGGGCTGGGCCTCAGGTCCCCAGGGAAACTGATTAAAAACCTGAAAGGGGCACTTTTCCAAAAACCAACACCCTAACTCAACATCTTGCAAGGAAGCCTGGGAATCTGCGTTTGTAGAAGTAGTCCTGGTGATTTTGACTCATAGCCAACGTGGAAGTCATCAGTCTGGTGCAAAAGCATATGAATGGATGGATAACTGAATCTCATGGAAGGAAGATGATTTGCACAAGCTCACCTGGAAATGGTAGTGCAGAGGCACAGCTTAAGGAAAAGCCGAGGTTGCAATGCTCACTTACATGTCTCATATCTATATTTGGTTCCTGGTACCTGGTGGGAACTCTGCTCTATCAGAGGCCCCAATGACTCCAATACTTTGAGTTTACAAGTTCACGGACAGGAGTTGGAGGAGCAATGAACTACGGACTACTTCAGAATGAAGAGCTATGGTTTTATAAAGGGAGTGGAAGCAAATTCGACTTGAGGTTGGGCGTGTGGAGCCCACCTCACCACTCCCTGCCTTTTACCATTTCCCACCTTCAGGCCGAGACTTGCCTGGTGCCAAGGGTCTCCTGAGTATCAATACAAATAGTGACATCTTAGTCATTTGCATTCCAGCTCACTGTGTGCGCCTCTACTTGGTTGGAGTTTTAGGGGTCTTTCTTGATTGGCATTTGGAGATGATGAGATTTTGATGGCAAGAGGCACACATGACTAGTGGACCCGGCATGAGGACAAAAAAAGGTGTGTGGTTGCTAATTGCTCCGGGGACTCAGGAATTTTGGGTCCATTGCTGGGGTTTTAATGAAAACTCTGTGTGTAGGCAGGCAATGACTGAGCTAGGAGTGGGTTCATAGTAACTCAGGCCCCAGCTGGCACTGGGTGCAGATGTGAAACATTTTCTCTTCTAACTCTTCCCCAGCTGGTGCACATGATGATGTCTATGTCCCATAATGTCCAGCCAAGAGACATGACTCCTACAGCTGGGGGAACTTGTGAGGTCATACTTCCTGCCTGTGACGATGTGTTATCCCCATTTAATGGAGAGGGAAACTGAGGTCCAGAAGGAGACCTTGATATGCCTAAGTGCACAGGCATCAGTGCCACTTCTGTAATCAGAAAAAACATCCCCTCCCTCCGAGGCCAGGACTTTCCCAGTACCCAATTCTTCTGAGTGCTGTGCTGTCTACAGCAGCCATCTGTCCCCAAAATGGGTAGACATGAGTCGAGCTCATTGATCTTTACTCTTGGTGAGGAGGCTGGTTTCCATACAGATGTGTCCTACTTTGGAAAGGAACTGGCCAAGCTTACGTACTGCTAGGGAATCTTCGGGGACCATCCAGGAAGAGGAGATTGTCTCTTTAGATACTTGTTCCTCAACGTCTATAGTTTGGGTTTAGGGGATAGTGATAGAGGGAAGTAAATTTGGGGCTCGGGGTTGGCATGCCCTTAGATAGCACCTTGTGGTATTTGGGAAGCCTGGTTCTAGGACCGAAGCCACTGGCCCTCCTTCTCTTTCCTCATGAATAAATGACTTTAGTAAGTCCAGTGTACCCCATTCCTCCTCCAAGCTGCCTCTTCCCCTCCTCCCCCCACCCCCATCACCGTTACTTCTTGCCTGGATCCTTGCAGAGATCCACTCTCGGGTCCTCCTTTCCACTCTTGCTCCTGCCCACAGCCACCAGCTTTCTCTTCCTCAAGCATACTTCTGATTATGTCACGTTCCCTCCTTGCTGATCAAACACCTTCAGTGTCTCTCTATCACTTTCAGAACTGAACTCAAATTGCCCATCCTGACATTTAAGATCCTCTGAAACATGGCCCCAAGCTCGCCTTCTAACATTTTTAAACTTTTCTCATGTTCCTGGACCAAATTCCAGACAGACGAGATTCCTGCTTCTTGCCTACTCTTCTCCTGTCTATCCTGAACGAACTCTGTAGAATCCTCTCCTCTTATCTCACCCCATCCTTTAAGACAGGTCTTGCTTTCATCTCTTCTTTACTGAAAAATGGCACCTGACTACTAAGTCTCGTCACATAGCCGCCCTCTGAGGTCTCAGTTTCCTCAAGAACAATGTTTCTCTGGGGCTGAAGATAGATGGATGGGGATGACTAAAGGTGGGGAGAAATTCCAGAGGCTACGGCAATGGATTGGGTGCGAGAGGTTCTGTGGGTGGAAGGGAGGGGGTGGTGGGCAAGGGAAGAAAGGAATGTCTGTGGGCTGGTGCTAAACAGGTGACTGGAGTCCTTGAGGCCCAGCAAGCCGATGTTGGGCACTGAAATCCCAGTGCTGGGGTGACCCTGCCTTTAACCTGCATGGAGATCAGCTGCGTCAAAAGCGTGTTCTCTGGGAGCATGGCCCTCCCCTTCCTAAAACCGTGGGAGCTTCCGGGTTAGTCTCAGCCTCTCGGCCTCAGGCTTCTCTGCCTGGTTTTTATAGAGTTATGATCTGTTATTTTATAGGAAGTGGAGAGTTATGAGGAAAGGAGGGAAGACTTTACTTTGGCAGGGAAACAATCCAGGACTGATGAGCTGAGATCCGAAATCTGCTGAGTAGGTGCTGGGTCCTGAGGAGGTTTCCAGGAAGGAAGACAGAGAACCAGGGGGCTGAGACTGAGCACATGTTTTATGCAGTGCTGAGATTAATGAGGGTGAGATAGGAGCGGGAGCTGAGGTCATGCCCAGGGTAAGATGAGAAATGCTTGGAGTTGCATAAGCTTAGGGGTTCTCCTTTCTCTTCACTGAAATACCTTCTGTAGAAAAGGGAAGGATTAAAATAAAGATGGTCATAGGAGAGACGGGCAGATCCGAAGTTTCTCCAGTTTCCTCCTTCTCGCAGTATCCCCACGAGGGGCTCTGCACTGTGGCTGGGATCCCAACCAGAGCGGGGACTCCCCTTTGCACTGCTACCCCCTGGAACATTGTTAGAGCCCAGGGTGGTATTCAATTAGAACTTTGGCTGAATCGAGGACTCCAGGAATTCTACGGTGCTAAAGCTCTCGGATCTTAGCATCAGACGATGTCAAAACTGGGTGGCTTATAAAGAACTTGGAGTGATGTGGTTTTCAAACCTTGGCTTAACTGTCAAAATCTTTCCCCATGTGAGATCATAGGGGGAGTCCCAATCTGTCCTCCAGGGCAAGTGGAGAGGTCTGTGCCATGCCGAAGCTGAAGGGGGCGGTTCCTCACACCCAGGTCCAGGGACCAGTGTAGTGTGAGATGTATTAATTCAGCGAAAGTCCTCTCCTCCACAACACACACATCAAGACTCAGTTTTGAAAACGATACTCATGGACAAGGTATGAACGCTGCCCACTCACGGTTTCTACTTGCTGAGAACTGGCTCTGTCTAGTGGACAGCTGGTGCAGAGGCGCAGGAACTGCATAGTAAGGGCGTAGAAAAAACACTGCAGGAAACCCTGGCTTGGAAGCCTTGCAAGGACAATCATCCAGCCATCCTTGTACTCTGTGCTCACCCCTGCTTCTGACTAGGCCCCCTCTGCCTAGAAAACACTTTTCATTGAAGATCTATTCATGATACATGGGTGTGGAGGAAGGCACAGGGCCTGGACACCCCTCGGGGATGTCAGATCAATAATCAAGGGCTCTGGCCTCCGACGGACGCAGCCCCTTGCCTCTAGGAACTTCCGCAAGGTGAAGGCCCAGAATGCCCCTGTCTTGGGACCAGGGACAATGCCTGCCCGTGTCCACTGGATCAAAGCCCCCTGCTCATCAACCTTGGGATGTAGGAAAGGAGGAGGAATAAGAATCTGGACCTCAGGTTCCACTTCTGGGAGTGGGGAGAACTCAAGTTGTGAGGGTGAGATGGATTGGCATGTGAAAAGTGTCTTGAACATGAGCGCTAGCACAGAGTAAGTTCTCAGTAAGTTCAACAGCCATTACTTGTAGGGACTTCAGAAGAAGCCTGGCCTGGCATCACGGGGAAGGGACTGAAAGTGTAAGACAAGTTCTCCCCCAAACTGCCACATGCTTCCAAATGGACATATGTGGCAGTGGGGATAATTTTCCAGGAATGCCTATATGATAAAAAAGGAGCCAAGAGGCTTTAAAGGGAAGTTCCCAAGTTAGAGGGAAGAGGTCCCAGATACAGTGGCAAGGATCAGATATTTTGAGTGCTCTGGGTCTCAGAGGAAATGTGACTGATGTGTTCCAGGGACCACAGCCTCAGAGTGATGACAGTGTCACAGCCTTTCCCAAAGTTCCTTGGAACTTCTTGGAAGAAACATCCTACAAGCTCATTTGCAACTGACACGCAGTGAACAGTCAGTCAACAATGATGGCTGCTTGTGTTCAATTTGTTCTCCAGGGACTGTAGAGTTTACAGGTGTTATCTAATACTCCTCCTCACCAACATCTGAGATAAGCGCTTTTTATGATGCTCATTATAAAGATAAAAGAACTGAAGGTGACAGAAGCTCAATGCCTTCCCCAGATCAAAGCTCACAAAAGTGAGAATTGCCTCTACGCACAAACACATTTTTAACTACACTGAACACACACCCATGCCTTTATTACAGTGCTCTCCGCCAATTATTTCACATAATCCTCTAGTGGCAGGCATCCTTGTTCCCACTTTGGTGAGAATAATGATTTGCCAGAGGATATACAACCAGTCCAGGACAAACCACAGCTGGAGCCAGTCTAAGAGCTAGAATGAGGTTACTAGCTCCACTCTCTGACACATTAAATTAGAATCTTGGGGGGAAATAACTTATAATCTGTGCTTTTGGACATGTCCCCAGTGATTTTAATGCATCGCCAATTAGAAGCCATATATCTAGTTCAATAATCCATTTTATGGTTAGATAAGCCACAGCCCAGTGAGAAAATGTGAATTTCTGATGAAGATCCTTTGGCAGGACCTTTACAAGGTAGCTGGAGAACCAAGCCAGGACTCGGAGATCATCTCTTAGGCCTAGACCTGTACCCTTATAGTGGATTCTGCCTAGAGCCCCGTCCACCTTCAGGACAAAGTTGTAGTAACCCCCATCCTAGCTTTGGCCATAATGGTGACCAACAGGTCTCCACTGAGTGCCCCTCTGGGAATTGCTTTTAGTGGTAGGCAGTCATACTCCTTTTTCTGGGGACAACTCACATCCAGTGATCGTTCCCCTTTCCTATGTTGGGATGACCATCTGTGACAACCCTGAAAGTAAGCCACCTAGACCAGCAGAGGTGGTGGTGTCTAAGAGTGAGGCAAGCCTAGAATGAGTGTCCAAGGAGGGAGTGAGACGTACCTAAGATTCTGATTCCAATTTCAATGTGTATGTGGTTTTTCTCCACATCCAAGCAATTCTGTGACACTAGCCAGGTGTCCTACTACAATGTAATTCAATTCTGACATTATCTGCCGTTAGATCCAGCAGGTTACAGGGCTCAGTTCTGCAAGGCTGCCCCCTTACCCACACGCACTTCAGATGCCAATTGCAAATCCAGGTTGTCACCTGTGTTTCTGACCAACTGGTTATAGATAGGAGGTTCTGGGGACCCCCTCATTGGGTTTGATCAGTTTGCTAGAGAGGCTCATAGAACTCAGAAACATTTCACTTACTAGGTTACCAGTTTATTATAAAAGAATATAACTCAGGAACAGCCAGGTGGAAGAGATACATAGGGCAAGAAAGATATGGGGAAAGGATGCAAAGCTTGTCGTCCTTTCTGAGGGCACCAATCTCCCCAAATCTTCTCCAGTTGACCAACCCTGAAGATCTCAACCCAGTCTTTTTAAGTTTTTTATGGAGGCTACATCACAGAGTCACGATTGATTAAATCATTGGCCATTGGTGATTGACTTCAACCTCCAGCGCCTCACCCCTCCGTGGAGTGGGGCCTTGGGTGAGACTAAAAGTTCCAGTCCTCTAATCACTGGGTTGTCTTCACTGGCAACCAGCCCCTTTCCTTAGGTGTTTTCGAAAGGCACCTCATTAACATAACAAAAGATACCTTTTCCGCTCTCAGCATGGGAAATTCCAAGGGTTTTAGGAGCTCCTTGCCAAGAATGGGGTTGAAAACTAAATATATATTTCTTATTATAAATCACCATATCACAGCCAAGACCAGTTGCAGCAGTGCAGAGGGGGGGTTTGTTCACCCCACTACCCTTCCTCTTGCAAATTTCCTAAGTAAAAAGAGACCCATCAGATTCCCAGAGGAGTTTTCTAGAATGTATCATAAAGCCAGTGCACCACAGCAGCCAAAGGGTTGGGTTCTGCTGGATTCCCTGGTATGCTGCCCAGAGTTTTCCTTCCCAGGACTGAAACCTCCTTCCCCAGCTGCTGAGCACTGGCAGCCAGCGGCTCGCAGCTGTTTCCTCTGTGGACTTGCCCTTAGCTGAGGAGAGCTGCTTTGCCCATAGTCATGACCTTTACCGGGGAGCAGCCAGCATCTGTGACTGGTTGACATGAGAATATAAAAGCCTGTGCCCTCGCCCCCACTTGGGCTATCCCAGTCCTAAAGCTTCCTGTGGGATTGGCTGAGATTTGCACTGTTACAATACAAATTCTCTCTACAGTTTGGGTCCTACTTTCTATACTCATCCAGTATACTCTGCATGACCATTTTCATTTAGAATTGGCTTCCCAGAGAAACCATTTGGTGATATCTCTGGTTCCTATTTGGGATCTGTGTGCCATCAGAAGGTTTACATATCCCACTGCTCCATGCCCACAATTTTACAATCCATGGACAGATGATGCTAGGCCCAGTGAGAGGGCAGATTGGATTCAGAATTCCTTGAAAGAGAAGAGAGAAAAGTTGGCATAGGGAGATGTGGACAAATTCTGCTTAGTCTTTCACAAAGCGAAGGCACTTCTCCCCCTCCACTCTCCCTTCTTGACGCCCTTTCAAGATTTGCCCGTGCCAGAGGGTCTATTGATCCCTGCGAGCTGTCCTCTCCTTCTGGTACCTGCCTCCTGGACATGCAGGCATTTGGAGGTGGATCCCTGGTTGGCGTTTAGGGCTGAGGTCTGCTAGGCTACAGCAGAGGTGAGGAGGCTTGTTGTACCTGGAGTGTGAAGTTCAGTGAGTGCTCTGAATGGGAGCCATTCTGTGGTCACCATAGAAGCTCCCCGATGGCTCCTGGGGTCTATGCTTCTACCTGAGTCTCTCATAGAGCAGCTTCCCAGAAAGGCTCAGTTTGAGATATAGTAGATGTGCAGTTACCTTGGGTCCTGTCTGACTTGGGTATGTGAGTACAAGACCCTCACCCAACCCTCCCTACCCCGGTGGGTGAGATCATGAGATCATGATGTTTTTCCAAGAGAAAGTGCTCTCAGAATAAGGGATCCTGTGGGAATCACCTATTAGATTCCTTTCCTAAACCATTATCATCCTCATATTTTGGATGGGCTCATCAAGGCCCAAAGTAACATAGCGAGAGAGACCTATTCTAGGGCTAAAATGGAAGTCACCTGTCTCCCGGGTCAGCGCTCTTTCTAAGTGCCTCATTGATATTGCTGTACCATGGCCAGTGCGTACAGTGGACCAATGGGCCTTTGGCGTGAATGGCGTTCCTGGAGCGAGGCAGTGCACTGACCCTGCTGGGCATAGCAGGGCGCAGTGAGCCATCGGCCCTCCGGAGTCACAGCCTTAGACCACAAGGAGTTACACCAGCAGGGCACCGGTGATCTTTACCTACCCTTGGGGACATAGCTGGTATCTCTGTCCAGTCATCGGGAGTCACATGACTGACAGAAATGCAGGCTGATTTGAGTTGCTTGAACAGGAAGTGGAGGTCCTGTCCATTTTGATGTAAGGGGAAGAGTGCTGAAGGGAAGTGAAATTTCTGGGTCTTAGCCACCCTAGAATTGCAGCTTTGTGGGGGGATGGAAGTTTCCATTTCACCCGTCCTGCTTCTCCATCCATGACATTCGTCACTTTTCCATACCTAGTCCCATGCGTCTTGCCTCCCCATCTGCCATTGCCCTGGTTCTGTTCCCTTCCTGCTTGTACATTGCACACGGTGCTCACGGCCCCTCCCTCCCCTCCCCCATCCAGCCCTTCGCCCCCTGGTTGCTCCTCCTGAAACCCCCCTTAACATGGCAGCCCCCTTCCCCTCTGAATCAAAACTTCCAATGCCTGTTAGTACTCAGGGGAGCTGATGCTCAGATTGCCTGGGACGATGTTCATTTCTATCTGTTGTCCCAGTATGATTATTAACAGTACCCCCTTTTATTCTCAAAATTGTCCCACTTTGGGTGAAAAAAATGACATACTTATTACTATCTGAATGGAGCTCAACTCCCCACCTTCACTTCACAGACGGGCCTCCACTTTCCTTCCCAAATTTCACCACCATTTCACTCGGACCCTAGTCCAGTGGGTTCCCACGCAACTTGGTAAACATATTATGACCACCTCTCCTTCTAGGCATTTCCTCAAGCTTTACCTCTCTCCTTGCTACCTAGCCCGAAATACCTCCAAAAGAGCCCCTGCACTTGTCCATCCATCAGGACCTAGTTTAAGCTCCAGGTTTAAGCCCTTGGCAGTGCCTATAAGGCCTAAATGAACCTCTTGTCCACGACTGTCTAGCTTTCCTCTGATTTGTCTGTGTTATCTGTATATTCTGGGTCAGAGGATGGTCAGAAGAGTGAAGTAGGGCATGGGGAGAAGACCACAGGCTGCTGCAATGGGTCCTGGGAGAGACTGGGCAAGTGCAAGGTTGGCCAAGGAAAAATGGAGTGTCCTGCTGAATAAGTGACAGAAGTACTTGGGGTCTGGATAAAAGCACTGGGGTCCAGAATCAGAGGGGCACACACTGGAGTCCAGAATCAGAGTGGCACAAACGGTCTTCTGGTCCTGCCAGTTTTACTCCGAATCTCACTGCAGGCCAGTGGGGCCAAAAGGTCATTTCTCAGGAACACAGGTCCCACCTCCGTAGTTCTGTCTTTCCCCTTCCCAGTTCCATCTGATTTCCCCACAAAAATATAATTGCTGACTAATAAAAGATACAGTGTTATGTATTCCTAAAATGACATTTATTTCCATTTCACATTATGAGTCATACCTTTGGTTCACAAGAAAAAGGTTTCCTTACAAATGCAAAACATTTTCATATCAATGATCTTTGCCAGGACCCTTACAAGATTCCAGGAAGGTAGGGAGGAGAGGAGAAACCTGACTCCAAAGTAACAGTCCTTTGCAGGGGATTGAATTGAGGCTCACAGAGGGGAAGGGACCTTTCCAAAGCTTCAAATTTTAAAACCAATTGATGTTCATGTCAGGTACATTTAAAAACATCAATAACTTAAATGCAATATGGTTTTAAAAATTATTAAATAAACGCCATTCCTTTTGGAATGATGACAACCTTATCTCAGGACACGTCTTAGGAAGACCAGGGAACATGAATCAAGCATTCCTCAGGCTCTGGGGTGGTCTCCAAAGGGTGAATATGGCTTTGGAGTGCGGGGTTTTTGGTCCAGGTACTTCATGGCGTCCTGCACCCATTTATTCTTGGGATCAGCACAAATCTCCTTGGCCTGTTTGGTCTTGAAGCTGTGGAAAAGAGGGGAAGCAATTAAAAGGATCCTCTTTGAAAACTGCACCCGTTTAACCCCCAAATTGTCAGGACCATCTGCCATGGGGTGAATTGGGGCCTGTCGTGGGAGAGAAGGAAGGGGACAGAGGAAAGATGGGACTGTGGGGGTTAGCTGCTGCTTCTGGTGGCCCCATCAAGCCATCCTTGTTCTTGGCTCGCAGGAACTGGTAGGATCTGAACAAGCTTCCAGACAGGGAGCTAAGAAGGAAAATGTCCTGTTGTGAAAATTCATGGATTGGATGGTAGAGGTTGAGCTCTTGGAGTTTGTGACTCTAAGTAACTCTTACCCAGTTCCTTGACCTATGCCCCTCAGGGATGAATTTTTGGACTGGGAGAAGGTGAGCTTTGCTTACTTACATAACAGCTTTCTGGGGACATCTGTTGCTGGTGATTCTCTTGTAGCTGTGCAGTAGTTTAAGGGGGATCTTTCTGGTGCCCACTTGAAAACAGCAGACAGTTGCAATAGAAGCTGAATTTGGGGGAGAAATGAAAGAAAGGATGAGCCGCTAATGATACGTAGATTTTTAAAAACATGCTTTTGTAAGGAAGGAAGAAAATTTAGGAGAAGGTAAGGGAATGTAAGAGGAGGTAGAGTCCATCCACTCTGATGTCCTGTACTTTTGCCTTTGATTTGGTGTCCCCAGTTGAACAGTGGGGACCCATCACCACTGGGAAAATATGGGAAAAGCTTGGTCAAGGCAGGAAGCTTAGCCCTGTCATTAAATCATAGTACCATTCACCAAATACTCTCCTTTCTCTGCTTTTTGGACACAGGGTGACTTGACTTGCATTTCTTGGCCACTTTTGGTAGGTTGGAGCTTTGACCCATACATGAGAAGACAAAGTGACAAGTGCCATTTCTGAGCCACAGTTAGGAATTGCCAGTTCAAGACCCCCGAGAGCTTTCTTTCCCTTTGTCACGGTGAGCAGTGGTGTTTTCGAGGGCCACTGCTCCACCAATCTAGAATCCTGAGTACATGAAGCAGAAGATCAAGCCAATACATTGTAGATATTTAGTAGGAGTGAGAAATTAACCTTTCTTGTTTCAAGACACTGATCATTTAGAACTGTTGTTACCACAGGAGGCACTATCCTATTTGGACTGATACATGTGGTAAATCTAAGTCATCCAATGATTAAAAAGTGAGTTATTATACAAACAATTAGGAATTTTTCCCCTAAGGCAAAATACGTCACCTGGAAACATTCCCCAGGACCTCACTTCCTTCCTCTAACCACCATTTCTAAAAGTTGTCTTGGAGTCCAGTAAAAATTCTGGGTCTCCAATCAAGCAAATCCCCACCCCTCTACCCCCATCACCAGCTGGAGCATAGACCCACATGCCATCTCTTTCAATACTCACGTCAGGAAGGAATGTGGGGACTGGCTTCAGTGACCTGGGTTTCTAGTTTTGGGTCTTCCACTGATTGCTAGCTCGGGGTACTTCTTGTCCAGTCACGGGACCTGATGTGATCGTTCTAGGGGTGGTCATAGGGAGAGAGGGAGCTTACCTGGCTGAGCCAGCACCTGGGTGCTGAAGGTGGACACAGTGAGCAGCAGGCACAGAAGGACAGCGGAGACCTTCATGGTAGAGGGTGAGGACGTGAGCTTCAGCCTGAGAGTTGTTGGTGTCTGGGCTAATCTCTCTCTCTCTCTGCTCCTCTGGCTGCTCTGCCTGCCTTTTAAAACAGCAGAGAGTGGGAGCTTCCAGAGAACTCTTTGGTCAAGAGCATAATGAGGTCATTAAGAGGGAGGTCCTGCCTTGCTGAGCAACTTCCACGTCAAGGCAAGTTAACAGGACCAAAAACAGGCAAACAAGAAGGAGGGGACTTGGCACATGGTCATCCAACCTCGGGCTTGAAGTGGAGAAGAGAATATGTGTTTGTGAAATGATTGAGCATGGCTAGTAATCTGAGAGAGTCGTTCTTTAAAGCTCTTTCTCTGAAATGAAACATCTGCGGTGAAGAAAAAAGCAAAGAATCAAGGGCACGGAGAGATGAGGAGATCCAAGGACCTTCCCTGGGGTTCCCTGTGTTCACATGGCAGTCTTCAGGATTTGGGAGGCCAGGAAGGGGCCTGAAAACTTTTGCTAGGCTCCCACCCAGATGTGGAGAGATCTCAGTCGCTCTGAACATGGCAGGCTGTCTGGGAACCCAGGAATGGTGGCACTCGAGGATCTCACCCCCAGGATTCAATCTAGTGATCACAGAATCTTCGTGCCACGGAAGTTTAGTGTCAGGGGTCATCAGAACTGGGTAGCTCCTATGGATCTTGACATGCTGCACATTTTTCTCTGACTTTATTGAGGAATAACGGACAAATGAAGAGTGTATACATTTGAGGTGTACAATGTCATGGTTTGTTATATATACGTAGACACCGTGAAATGATTACCTCAATCAAGTTACACATCCATTGCCTCACATCGATTTACCTGCTTTCCTGTGAGAACATTTAATATCTACTGTCTTAGCTCATTTTAAGGATATGATACAGAGTTATTCACTTGGCTCACCATGCTGTACCATAGATTCCTAGAACTTATTTGTCACACAACTGATAGGTTTGTGCCCTTTGACAAACATCTCCCCAGAAATAACAAATCCAAACCCCAATGAGCTATTACCCCACACCTGGTAGGATGGCTGTTATCAAAAAGACAAGACATCGTAAGGATTGGCAAGACGGTGGAGGAAAGGGAATCCTTGTATGCTGTTGGTAGGAAGGTAAATGGGGGCAGCCACTATGGAAAACAGTATGGGGGTTCCTGTGCATTGCCAGACTGTTTGTTCAACCCCCAAAGCCTTGTTTTCCAAATGGAATCCATAGGAAAAGCCTATTCATCAAATACACTGCAATGGAGTGGGTCTGTTTGAAGCAGAACAGGTGGCCCCTTATCTCCTCACACTCCAAGGATTCAAGGAACACATTTGAAAAACCAGCCATCTAGTTCACTCTCACTCTGTGAGCACACATTGCAGACAAGGGGCCTGATGGCTAAAAATATCAAAGAAAAAGAGGAGATACGAGGACAACAACACATGCATTCTTTGTGTACAACAGTGGGCTCCTAATAGGAATTGGTACAAGGGGAGGCAGCCTCTCATGGGTTTTTTAATGGCGCCCTTAATTAAAGTCTTTAATGAGGTCACTATGGTGAATACAGAATTGAATCCTGGCATGGAGACACTGCAGGGCCATTTCCTGGCTTTTCCTGCACACGCACATATCAAATTGATTGAGCGGTGCAGGTTGCACAGTGAGATGTGTTGAGAAGGACTCCGGGGCCTTGCCTTGGGCGAGTAGATGGCAGTGGTGTAGCTGATGGCTCATGTCCATTGTGGGGACAGGATTAAGAAAGAGCCCTTGCTGGCCTAGATGATCTCTAAGCTCCCATCTAAAATAACTGGTCTACCATTTCCTAAAAAGGGACCAAGATGAAACCAGAAAACCTGGACCTTCTTTGTTCTTCCCTGTTCATCGCCAGGTGAGGTGGTCTCTTGGGGACTTGGGAATCAGAATACTGAGTTTGGATGACAGCTCTGCCACTAACTAGCTTTAATACCACGGACAGCTTACTAACCACTTTCTGCCAGGTTAAGATGGGAAAAAATAAGCATGCCTCTCTTGGAGGATGGTTGTGTGAATGAAATTAGTTAATATACAGAGGGTGCCAAAAAAATGTATACACATTTTAAGAAAGGAAAAACCTGTGTTAAAATTGTAATACAATGAATGACACTAGCATTCATTAGATTAATGCCATCTTTTGAGTGAAGGTCGTACTATACATTTCTCCTGTAATTCAATTCAATTTCGAAAAGTAATATGTAGATGACATCTCTTAAAATGTGTACTTTTTTGAACACCCCCGGTATATCTATGTGTATAAAATGATCAGAACAGTGACCAGATCACGGTAAACATTCAGTATGCGGAAATCCATGCTTATTATTAGGAAACCAGGCAGATTTTTGTGGGCCAGGAGATGCTGGAAAAGGACTCAATGGCTTCCTTCATTACTTCATGCCAATTATCCCACTGCTTTCATGTAAACACAAGTCACACTACTCATTGCTTTTAGGAATGTCTGAGTTGCACATGTTGGAAATGTGAAGCCTCAAAAGTTGTGTCAGTATACAAGTTTGGAATGTTCTTGACCTTGGAAGAGTCTGACTTATGTCATCAGGAGATTATGTTCCTATGGTAGGAATAATTTTGTAACTCTGGTGGGTGTCTGGGGGGGCTTTTAACAAGCGACTTTCTGTTTTTGAGTTTTCTTCCAAGGGATTTGGAGTAATCTGAATCAGAGACACATCAGTGGGAATAAATAAATGAACACTACAGACATTCAAGTTCAGCAGCTGACCCATTCTGCTGGCTGGCTGTCACTAACCTGTGGGAGCAGCTCCACTGGGTATTTTGTCTCTCTTCCTAGGAAACATCTCCCTCAGCCCTGGCCTGGGCTAAATCTACTACTTGCCATGTAAGGCCTGGGTCAAGAAGGACTGAGTGAAAGGAAGAAAATGGGTCCCTTTCTGTAACAGCAAAATTTTATCTTCCTAAGTGTTTTCCAAGGAATGATGAATAATTAGTAGATAAGGTTCCAGGGAACGAGGACTCCTAGTTTTGTTATGCAGCTCTGCTCTGGATTTCCTCTCATAATGCAAAGTTATACACAGATGAAAGAGATGTTAACATTCATTTTATTCCAACCCTCTCTTAGAAAAAGACATTTTACTTAGCATGATATTCTCAAGATCAGCCCATGTTGTTGCAAGTGGCAGTGATTCATCTTTTTTTTATGGCTGAATAAATATCTCATTGTGTATATATACCACATCTTCTTTATCCAATCATCTAGTGAAGGATAACAACACTTCAGTTGTTTCCATGTCTTGGTCATCATGAGTTGTGCTGCAATGAATATAGGGGGGCATACATCTTTACAAATAAATACTTTCAAATTTTTTCAAGTAGATACCCAGAAGAGGGATTGCTGGGTCATATGGTAATTCTATTCTTAATTATTTTGAGGAACAGCCATATTGTTTTCCATAGTGGCTGTACCAAATTATATTCCCACCAGCAGTGCATGAGGGTTCCTTTTTCTCCACATCCTCTCCAACACACGTTATTACTTGTCTTGATGATAACAACCATTTTAACAGGTGTGAGGTGGTATCTCATTGTAGTTTTGATTTGTATTTCCCTATTAGCTAGTGAAGTTGAGCATTTTCTCTTATATCTGTTGGCCATTTGTTTGTCTTGGGAGAAGTGTCTGTTCAGGTCGTCTGCCCATTTTTTAATTGGATTATTTGTGTGTTTGTTGTTGTTGTTGAGTTGTATAAATTCTTCATGTATTTCGAATATTAGACCCTTATCAGAGGCATTGTTTACAAATATCTTCTCCCATTTGGTTGATTGCCTCTTTGTGTTGTTGATAGTTCCTTTTCCTGTGTAGAAGCTTTTTAGTTTGATATAGTCTCTTGATTTATTTTTGCTTTTACTTCCCTTGACTTTGAGGTCAAGCTCATTCCTTATCCTTCTCTGAGCTTGCTTGCCTTGTAAAAGCAGTTCTCAAAGTGAGGCTGTGGATACCCTTTCTGCTCTAATGGCCCATGATAACCCAGAGATGGGGTGATGTGTTTTAAAGGGAAGGAGGGAGGGGGTTTACCTGGCTGAGCCAGTACCTCTTAGTAATATTTTTTGGGGGTATGTGTCCTTGAGCAAGGGAAACAAAAGGAAAAATAAACAAATGAGACTACATCAAACTAAAATGTTTTTGTACAGCAGAGGAAACCATCAACAAAACAAAAAGATAAACTATTGAATGGGAGAAGATATTAACCAATGGTACATCTGATAAGGGGTTAATATCCAAAATATATAACTCATACAACTTAACACGAGAAAAACCAAACAATCCAATTGAAAAATGGGCGGAGGACCTGAATAAATATTTCTCCAAGGAGGACATACGGATAGCCCATAGACATGAAAAGATGCCCAACATCACTAATCATCAGAGAAATGCAAATTAAAACTACAATGAGATTATCACCTCACACCTGTCAGAATGGCCATCATCAATAAATCAACAAACAACAAATATTGGCAAGAATGTGGAGAAAAGGGAACCCTTGTGCACTGTTGATGGAATTGTAAATTAATATAGTCACTATGGCAAACATTATGGGGGTTCCTAAAAAAATTAAAAATAAAACTACCACATGACTTAGCAATCCCTCTTCAGGGCATCTACCCCCAAAATTTGAAAACATTTATTCATAAAGACATTATGTACCTTGTGTTCACTGCAGCACCATATACAGTAGCCAAGACATGGAAACAACTGAAGTGTCCATAGATAGATGTTGGATAAAGAAGATGTGGTATATATACAATGGAACTTTACTCAGCCATAAAAAAGAATGAAATGTTGCCATTTGTGACAACATGGATGGACCTAGAGGGTATTATGCTAAGTGAAATAAGTCGGCTAGAAAAAGACAAATACCGAATGATTTCACTTATATGTGGAATCTAAAATAATAAAAAACAAATGAACAAATGAAACAGAATCAAGCTAATAGATCCAGAGAACAAATTGGGGCTTGGTGAAAAAGGTGAAGGGATTAAGAAGTGCCAGTTATAAAAAACAGTCACAGGGACGTAAAGTACAGCACAGGGGACATAGTAAATAATATTGTAATAACTATGTATGGTATCAGATGGGCACTAGACTTATCAGGTTGATCACTTCGAAAGATATATAAATGTCTAATTAATATGTTGTACATCTGAAGCTGACACAGTATTGTGTGTCGACGGTAATTGAAAAAAAATATTTAAAAAAGTTATTTTTTTTACCATAGAACCCTCGGCTTTTCTTTCTTCTTTGGAACACTTTGTGTATTGCCTAATTGTGTTTGTGATTTGTAAACCCAAAGACCCTTGAATAAATCTTTGTCATTTATTTCTAGCAAAGCCTCCAGACTCTTTTTGAGCTTGTTTGGCAGGTGTGCTGAGAGGCCACGTGTGGGCTCTTCACACCTGTAACTGGATCATCCATGATGAGCATGGATGTGAGAGAGGGAAATTCTTCAGTGGAACAGAGAGGTGCATGACACAGCTTTGAACACAGACTTGGAAGCAGCTCAAGGTTTTTATTCTGGCTTTAGCTTTAAATCAAGTTCATTCTTACCTCTGTGACTTTGCTCATGGAACTCTCTTTTTTTTTTTTTTTTTTTTTTTAATCTTCCTTCTGCAGCTTGCTTTATTGGAGTGCTTGGTATATATTGGGGGCTGGCACAGCCAGCACTAATTTAGGAATTTCTTTTTTTTTTTTTTTTTTTTTTAATTAATTTTATTGGGGTGACAATTGTTAGTAAATTTACATAGATTTCAGGTGTACAATTCTGTATTACATCGTCTATAAATCCCATTGTGTGTTCACCACCCAGAGTCAGTTCTCCTTCCATCACCATATATTTGATCCCCTTTACCCTCATCTCCCACCCCCCACCCCCTTACCCTCTGGTAACCACTAAATTTTTGTCTGTGTCTATGAGTTTTTGTTTCTCATTTGTTTGTCTTGTTCTTTTTGGTTTATATACCACATATCAGTGAAATTATAGGGTTCTCTGCTTTTTCTGTCTGACTTGTTTCACTTAGCATTATTCTCTCGAGATCCATCCATGTTGTCACAAATGTTCCTATATCATCTTTCCTTAACGCCGAATAGTATTCCATTGTGTATATGTACCACAACTTCTTTATCCATTCATCTATCGAAGGACATTTTGGTTGTTTCCATGTCTTGGCCACCGTAAACAAAGCTGCAATGAACATTGGCGTACACGTGTCTCTATAGAGAAATGCTTTTATATTTTTGGGGTAGATACCCAGGAGAGCGATTGCTGGGTCATATGGTAATTCTATTCGTAATTTCTTGAGGAACCTCCACACTGCCTTCCATAGCGGCTGCACCAGTCTGCATTCCCACCAGCAGTGTATGAGAGTTCCTTTTTCTCCACAGCCTCTCCAACACTTGTTACTATTTGTTTTGTTGATGAAAGCCATTCTGACTGGGGTGAGGTGATATCTCATTGTGGTTTTCATTTGCATTTCTCTGATGATTAGCGATGTTGAGCATTTTTTCATATGTCTATTTGCCATTTGTATGTCCTCTTTGGAGAAATGTCTCTTCAGGTCCTCTGTCCATTTTTCAATTGGGTTGTTTGTTTTTTTGTTGTTGAGTTTCATGAGTTCCTTGTATATTTTGGATATTAGCCCCTTATCAGAGGAACTGTTTGCGAAAATCTTCTCCCATTCAGTTGGTTGCCTCATTATTTTGTCAATAGTTTCTTTTGCTGTGCAGAAGCTTTTCAGTTTCATATAATCCCATTTGTTTATTTTAGTTTTTACTTCATGGAACTCTCTTGATTAGCTCTTTTTCAAATTTCCATTACCCCCAGTTGCAGAAATTGGTAAAGATTCAATCTACATCCAACCTCCTTATCCATGGAGTCTTCTCAGATCATTTTGAGGCAACCCATCACAACAGCTTATTTTCTAACCCACGATGTATGTTCCATCTACTTGGTGCTTCGAAGAAGCAGAATTTTCTCCCCTGGTTTTTTTCTGGTGCAGGAGACAGTTGACTAGATATGTAAACGTTTATTTCTAGGCTCCTGATTTTGTTCCATTGGACTATGTGTCTATTTTTATGCCAGTGTCGTAGTGTTTTAATTATTATAGCTTTGTAATATAGTTTGAAATCAGGAAATGTGAAGTCTCCAGCTTTGTTCTTCTTTCTCAGAATTGCTTTGGCTAGTTGGGGTCTTTGAGGTTCCATGTGAATTTTAGAATTTTTTAAAATTTCTGTGACAAATGCCATTGTAATTGTGATAGGGTTTTCATGGATGCCATAGATGGCTTTGGATAATATGGACATTTTAGCAATATTAATTCTTCCTACCTATAAACATAGGATGTCTTTCCATTTATGTGTGTGTGTGTTTCAATTTCTTTCATCAAAGTCATATAGTTTTCAGTATACAGATCTTTCACCTCCTTGGTTAAATTTATTCCTAAGTATTTTATTGTTTTTTGATGCTATTAAGAAAAGTTTTGTTTTCTTTATTTCTTTTTTCAGATATTTTGTTATTGTACAGAAATATTATTGATTTCTATATGGTGATTTTGTATCCTGCAACTTTACTGAATTTGTTGATTACTTCTAACAGTTTTTTGGTGGAGTCTTTAGGGTTTTCTATATATAAGATCATATCATCTGTAAACAGAGACAATTTCACTTCTTTGTGATTTGAGTGACTTTTATTTATTTATCTTGCCTTATTGATTTGGCTAGGACTGCCAGTATTAAGTTGACTAGGAGTGGTAATAGTGGGCACATTTATCTTGTTTCTGATCTTAGAAGCACATTTTTCAACCTTTCACCGTTGAGTGTGAGGTTAGCTATGGATTTGTAATAAATAGCCTTTATTATGTTGAGGTACATTTCTTCTATGCTCAATTTGTTGAACGTTTTTATCACGAAAAGATATTGTATTTTGTCAAATGCTTTTTTCGGCAATTATTGAGAGGATCATATGATTTTTATCTTACATTCTATTAAGTGGTGTATTGCATTTATTGATTTGTGTATGTTGAACCATCTTTACATCCCCAGGATAAATCCCACTTGATTATGATAAATGGTCCTTTTAATGGCTGCTTTAATGGCTGCTGAGAGTGTTCCCTTCTCTTCTGTTTTTTGGAAGAGTTTAGAAAATATTGGCATTAATTCTTCTTTAAATGTTCAGTAGAATTCACCAGGGAAACCATCTGGTCCTAGTATTTACTTTTGTTGGAAGGTTTTTGATTATGTATTCAACATCCTTACTGATTATTGGTCTGTTCAGATTTTCTGTTTCTTCATGATTCAGTCATGGTGGTTGTGTTTTTCTAGGAATTTATTTCTTCTAGGGTATCTAATTTTTTGGTGTATAATTGTTCATAGTGGTCTCTATTTCTGTGGTATTAGTTGTAATGTTTCCTTTTTCATTTCTGATTTTATTTACTTGAGTAATCTCTTTTTTTAGTGTAAGTAAAAGTTTGTGAACTTTCTCTCTTAAAAAAAAAAAAAAAGCTCAGTTTTGTTGATCTTTTCTGTTGTTTTCCTGGTCTCTATTTCATTTATTTCTGCTCTGATCTTTGTTTTTTCCTTATTTCTGCTAACTTTGCACTTGGTTTCTTCTGTCTCCAGTTGCTTGAGGTGAATTCTAAATTTGACTATATACTTACCTTTACCAGTGTTTTGTATATTTTCATGTAACTCATTAGTTTCCTTTTATTTCAGCTTGAAGAACTCCTTTCAGTATTTCTTGTAAGGCAGGTCTAGTGGTAATGAATTTCCTCAGGATTTGTTTGTTTAGGAAAAGCTTTCCTTCATTTGTGAAGGTTAATTTTACCAGATATTGTTATTTGCCAGTTCTTCCTTTCAGCACTTTCATAATATCATCCCACTCTCTCTTGACTTAAGATTTCTGCTGAGAAATTTGCGGATAGACTTAAAATACAATACTTAAAATGCAAGCTTCTTTTCTCTTCCTGCTTTTAAAATTATCTATTTCCTTGGATTTTTTCTTTTTGACAGGTTGAGTACAATGTGTCTTGGAATAGTCTCTTTGAATTTCTTGGGGTCCTATGAGTTTCATGAACTTGAATGTCCAAATCTCTCCCCAGATTTGGGAACTTCTCAGGCATGATTTCTTTAAATAAGCTTTCTCCCTTTTCTTGTCTCTCTTCTTCTGGGACTCTGATAATTCTCAGACTGTTTCTTTTGATTGTATCCCATAAATCACATTAGCTTTCTTCATTTTTGTTGTTGTTCTCTTCTGAGTAGATAATTTCAAAGGTCCTGTCTTCTAATTCACAAATTCTTTTTTCTCCTTGGTCCGTACTGCTATCGATAATCTCTACTACATTTTTTTTCGTTTCACTCATTGTATCTTCAGCTCCAGAATTTTTTTTTATGATTCATAATTCTTTGTTAAACTTCTAATTTTGTTAATATGTCGCTTTCCTGATTTTGTTGAATTGTCTTTGGTTGTTGTCTTGTAGTTCATTGAACTTTTTAAAAATGACTATTTCAAATTCTTTTTCAGGTGCTTTGTGGATATCCCTGCATTTGGGGTCAGTTACTGGAAGACAGTTGTGATCCTTTGGTGGTGTTATGTTTCCTTAATTTTTCATTTTCCTTGAAGTCTTGTGTTGCTTTCTTTGGATTTGAAGTAACAGTTACCTGCTCCAGTCTTTACTGACTGACTTTAGGAGAGAAATAACTCCCATCCACCCTGTTAGGTATTTTGAGGCTTTCCCAGAACTTTTATGGGTATAAGAATTTCTACATTCTTATTGCTCCCTCTTGTGACAGAACTTATCATCTTGTATGTCTTCTTGCAATCCCACAATACACCAGACAGTGACGTCAGCCTCTCTTTTGCTTTCCCAAGGGCAGAGCTAAAGCTAAAATTTGTTGTCTCTCCGTGGCCTACAGGTTCAGGCCAGCTTTCTGTGTATTCTTACACGATGTCTGCCAAAGCTTGCTCACACCATTGTTGGAAGCCTTCACAGGGAGCCAGCTACAGTTTGGGGGTATCTGTGGGCTAGTTAGGGGGATCTGTATGTGAGAGGTCACCAGGGGACAGTGGGCGGTTACTTGATGGAGTCCGCAATACAATTAATAGAATCTGCACCCGTTAAATGCCTTCCCAAAGTTCTAGCTGCTGTTCTGTCAGTCTCCTCTTACCTCCAGGTCTTGCTGCTCACAGCGCAATACTCTGAATGGGGCAGGAGAGAAATGAGTCTCTTTGGCAGCACTCAGCACAGCTGAGCAGTGGGGGGAGCTCATGCACACACTCTCATTTTTCCCTTCACAGGAAAACACATGGGCCAAGCAGGTCTTTTGGCACTGAGCTGGTTTACTTTGGGGAAGGGATGATGTGAGTAACGTCTAACTGTCCCTTTTATTTTCTCCAATGTGTGCACACATTTTTTTCTCTCTAATGATGTGCTGGAAGCTCTCGGCTCAACACCTGAAGACCCACAAACGCCCTCTCATCTGTGGGTGATTGCCGAAGACAGTGTTCTCCAGGAGCTCCCAGACCACAGCCACGGGGGACTAGAGCTGACTTATGTGCCGCTGCAGGCAGGACTGAGCTCTGTATGCCTTTTACCTGACGAATGGGTGGGAGAGACTCCTCCCAGGTCCCTTGATGTGATGCTGGATCCCGTAGCTCCCAAAAAGGCACTTTGGTCCATGGATGGATGCAAAATTGTTGTTTTAGAGGAGGAGCTATGAGTGAGGGATGTCTTATTTGGCCATCTTACTGAGTTTGCTCCTCCATCCATGACTGTTTTCTTTCCTGATATATAGATAGTTTCTAGGGTACAATTTTATTTATTTATTTATTTTATTATATAGTTTTGAGTTACTTTCTTAGAATACCATTGTCATTGTAACTTATTACAATTTAGTTCAGATTAACACAGATTTTAATTTCCATAGTGTATGAAAACTTTAATCCTACATCGCTCCACCTCTTCCCTCACCTTAAAGCTTTTCTAGTCACAAATTATATGTGTATATGTTGCATTCCCCTCAACACAGGTTTATAATTATTGCTTTATGCATGTCTTTTAAATTATATTCAACAAAAAGTTTAAACAAAAATATACATTTATACTGTCTTTTATATTAACCCATGTAGTTACCTTTACCTTTATGTCTTTTTAAAAAAATTTAAATTTTTTAAATTAAAATATAGCTAATACACAATATTATATTAATTTCAGGTTTACACAATAGTTATTCAACATTTCTATACCTAAAGAAGGGATCACCAGGGTAAGTCCCGCACCCATCTGACACTGTGCCATGCTATCACAATATTATTGACCATATTCCCCATGCTGTGCATTACATCCCCATGACTTATTTGTTTTATACCTGGAAATTTGGACCTCTTATTCCCCTTCACATTTTTGTCCCCCTTTGTAATTTTTCAATCACAGTTGACACTCAGTATTATTTTATATCAATTTCAGGTGTACAGCATAGTGGTTGTACATTTACATAATTGAAGAAGTGCTCCCCCTGACTAGTACTCACCTAGCTCTATACAGTTATTACCATATTATTGATTATATTCCCTATGCTTTACAGCGCCATGACTACTTTGTAACTATGATTTGTACTTCTTAATCCCTTCACCTTTTTCATCCTGCCCCCCAACTTCCTCCCATCTATTACCCTGACAAATTTAGTACCCATTTGATACCATACATAGTTATCACAATATTACTGACAATATTCCTTATGCCAAACCCTACATCCCCATAACTACTTTGTAACAATCAGTTTGTACTTCTTGAACCCCTTCCCCGTTTTTCACCCACACCCGAATCTCTTCCCATCTGACAACCATCAAAATGTTCTCTGTATCTATGAGTTTGTTTCTGTTTTGTTTATTTTGTTCTTTAGATTCCATGTATATTATGTTTCCCCCAAAATAAGACCTAGCCAGACAATCAGCTCTAATGTGTCTTTTGGAGGAAAAAATTAATATAAGACCCGTTCTTCTAGCAAAATAAGACCGGGTCTTATATAATGTAATATAATATAAGACTGGGTCTTATATTAATTTTTGCTCTAAAACACGCTTTATAGCTGATTATCCAGCTAGGCTTATATTTGGGGAAACAGGGTAAGCAAAATCTCATTGCATATGTCTTTCTCTGTCTGACACTCCACTCAGCACAGTACCCCCCCAGGTCCATCCATGCCTCCACAGATGGCAAGAACCCATTCCCTTCCCTGGCCAAGCAATATTCCAGTGTATATATGTACCACCTCCTCTTTATCCATTCATCCGTCAATGGACACCCAGGCGGCCTCCACATCTTGGCCACTGTAAACAGTCAGTGCTGCAATGAACATATGGATGCACACGTCCATTCGAGGTAGCATTTGGGTTTCTTTAGATAAATACTTTGAAGTGGGATTCCTAGGTCCTTCTTTATCTCTTGTTATAGCCTTTCTTTTAAAGTCTATTTTGTCTGATACAAGTATTGCTACTTCAGCTTTTGTTTATTTGTTTCTTTGTTTCCATTTTCATGAAATATCTTTTTCCATCCCTTTCAGTCTGTGTGTGTCTTTCAATCTGAAGTGAGTCTCTTGTAGGCAGCATATGTAAGGGTCTTCTTTTCTTATCCATTCAATCCCCTTATCTTTTGATTGGAGCATTTAATTCATTTACGTTGAATGTAATTGTTGATATGTAGTTATTGCCATATTATTATATTTTTAATCTTTTTTTTTCCTTCTCCATCTTAAAGAAGTTCCTCTAAGATTCCTTGTAATACTGGTTTGGTGGTGATGAACTCCTTTAGCTTTTTCTTGTCTGGGAAACTCTCTCTCCTTTGATTCTAAATGATAGCTTTGCTGGGTAGAGTAATCTTTGTTGTAGTTCCTTGCTTTTTATTACTTTGAATATTTACAATCAGCCCTTTCTGGCCTCCAAAGTTTCTGTTGAGAAATTAGCTGATAGTTTTGTGGGAGCTCTCTTGTAGGTAACTGCTTTTCTCTTGCAGCTTTTAAGATTCTTTCTTTGTCTTTAACCTTTGGCATTTTAATTATGATGTGTCTTGGTGTGGGCCTCTTTGGGTTCACCTTGTTTGGGACTCTGTGTATTTCCATGGCTTGTATATTTATTTATTTTTACCAGGTTAGAAAACTTTTCTGTTATTATTTCCTCAAATAGGTTTTTAATTCCTTGCTGTCTCTCTTCTCCTTCTGGTACCCCTATGATGTGAATCTTTTTATGCTTGATGTTGTACCAGTTGTCTCTTAATCTATTCTTCTTATTATTTTTTGTATTCTTTTTTCCTTTTGCTGTTCTGATTGGGTGTTTTCTGCTACATTGTCTCCTAAATTGCTGATTCAATCCTCTGCTTCATCTAATCTACCGTTGATTTCCTCTAATGTATTCTTCATTTCAGTTATTGTATTTTTTATTTCTGACTCGTTGTTTTTTATGTTTTCTAGCTCCACTTTTATGTTTCCTTTCTCTTTGCTGAAGTTCTCCCTGAGATCATCGAGCATCCTTATAACCAGTGTTTGGAACTCTGCATTTGGTATATTACTTGTCTCTATTTTGTTTACTTCTTTTTCTGGAGTTTTGTTCTGTTCTTTTATTTGGGACATGTTTCTTTATCTCCCCATTTTGGCTGCTTACTTGTGTTTGTTGCTATGTATTAGGTAGGTCTGCTATGTCTCCTGCTCACACTGGGCTTGGTGGTGCCTCGACAGGCCAAACCGTGAACCAAGGCCTACTATCAATAGTGCTGTGCTTATGGTTCCTCAGCCAGAGGTATGGGACATGCTGAAGTCATATGCTGATTACTTATGTTTTGCGAATCTTTGAGAGATTTTAGGAAATTCCGCATTATGAGCCAAGATAGACCATTTATATGTAAAAGCCATTGGAAGCCGGTTGGGTGGGCCCGGAAGTTGGGTGGGGTCTCAGAGCATCAGGGAAAATGAACAGTGTTATCCAGGTTGATGGAGACTCAGATATGGTGGTCACCTGTGTATGAATGCCAGGAAGCAGGAGGGCTCAACAAAAAAACAATGACTTCCACCAGGTTCTCCATCTGGGAGAAAGCTGCCCCTTCAGCCTTCACGCTGAAGCCAAACAGTTCAGTTCCTCCCTGTATCTCCCTGGTGCCTTTCAAGCTGCTTCCCCAGCACTGGGGCTCAGAGAAAGTGAGTGTCAGCAAGGAAGTCCACATGTGGGCCCTTTAAGAGGAGCGCCTGGAACTGCAGCTGCCATCATCTTAGCCACAATCTCAGCTGGTTTTCACAGCCAGAAGTTATGGGGACTTCTCTCCTTGGCACTGGAACCCTGGGCTGGGGAACCAGTTGTCGGGCTGGGACCCTTCACTCTTTGGTGGGAATCTCCACAGCTGAGATATCCCTACCAATCTTTAATGGTCACCTGCTAGTTTGGGACCAGCCCATTCACGTCTCTGCCCCTCCTACCAGTCTCAAGGTGGCTTCTTCTGTATGTCCTTAGTTGTAAGGCATTGGTTAGCTAGACTTCAGGTGATTCTCAATGATGGTTGTTCTGTAATTTAGCTGTAATTTTAATATGGTCATGAGAGGAGGTAAGCACAGCATTTACCTATTCTGCCATCTTGACCTGCCTTTACCTTTATTTCTTTGAATTACAGTTTGGTGCTCTTTTCTTTTCACCTGAAGAATTCCTCTTAGAACTTTTTTGGAGGGCTAGAATGTTCTTCTTCAAGGAACAAGTGGGATTTATTCCTAATGGAAGGATGGTTCAACATATAAAAATCAATTAATATAATACAGTACATTAACAGAATAAAGGAAAAAACCCACATGATCATCTCAAATGATGCAGCAAAAGCATTTGACAAAATTCAACACTTTTTCATGATGAAACACTTAACAAACAAGGAAAAAAGACTGGAAGCAGAAGGAAAGTACCTCAACATTTTAAAGGCCACATAAGAAAAATCCACAGCTAACATCATACTAAATGAAGAAAGATTGAAAGCATTTTCTCTAAGATCAGGAACACGACAAGGATATCTGCTTTCACCTCTTCTATTCAACATAGTACTGGAAGTCCTGACTGGAACAATCAAATAAGCAAAAGAAATAAAAATCATCTAAATTAGAAAGAAGGAAGTATAATTATCACTGTGGGCAGATTATATGACCATTTATGTAGAAACCCCTAAAGATTAAAAAAAATAAAACTGTTCGAAAAAATAAAAGAATTCAGCCAAACAGCATATACAAAATCAACACACAAAGATAAGTTGCATTTCTCTGCATAAACAATAGCAATCTGAAAAGGAAGTCTAGAAAATAATTCCACTTACAATAGCATCAAAAAGAATAAAGTGCTTAGGAATTAACTAAGAAGACGAAAGAATTGTACAATGAAAACTACAAAACATTGCTGAAAGAAATTACAGAAAACGTAAATAAATGAAAAGACATCTCATGTGCATCGGGTTGAAAGATTTAATATTGTTAAGATGTAACTTACTCAAAGCAACCTATAGATCCAATGCAATCCCTGTTAAAATCCCAATGGTATTCTTGGCAGAAACTAAAAAAAAAAAAAAATCCTAAAATTCATATGGAACATAAAGAGACTCTAAAACAATCTTGAATGAAAGAACAAACTTTAAGGTCTCACACTTCCTGATTTCAAAACATATTAGAAACCTACAATAATCAAAATAGTGTTATACTAAGATATAAAGAGACACATAGACCAATTTAATAGAATATGAAGCCCAGAAATAAACCCTCATGTATATGGTCAAATGACGTTAATAAGTGTGCCAAAACTAGTCAATGGGGAGATGACAGTCTCTTCAACAAGTGATGATGGAAAAATTGGATGGCCAAATGAAAAAGAATAAATTTGGACCGTTATCTCACACCATATACAAAAATTAACTCAAAATGAATCAGAGACCAAAACGTAGACCTAAAACTATAAATCTATTAGAAGAAAACATAGGGGAAAATCCTCATGACATTGGATTTAGCAATAATTTCTTGGATATGACACCCAAAACATAGGAAATAAGAGCAAAAATAGATAAATGGGACTACATTAAACATAAAAACCTCTGTGCATCAAATTACATAATCAACAAAGTGAAAAGTCAACTTACTGAATGGGAGAAAATATTTACAAATCAAACAACTGATAAGGGGTTAACATCCAGGGTATATAAAAATTCCTACAACTCAACAACAAAATAACCCCATTGAAAAAAATGGGCGAAGGCCTTGAATAGAAATTTCTTCAAAGATGACATACCATGGCCAACAGCATATGAAAAGATGCTCAACATCACTAACCAGGAGAAAAAGGTAAATCAAAATTAAAATGAGACATCACTTCATACCCATTAGGGTGGCTACTATAAAAAAATTTTCGTGAGGGTGTGGAAAAACAAACCCTTTATGCATTGTGGATGGAAAGTAAAATGGTACAGCCACTATGGAAAACAACTAAAAATAGGATTACCACGAGATCCAGTAATCCCACTTCTGGGTATATATCCAAAAGAGCTGAAAGTATCTCAAAAATATATTTGCACACCCCTGTTCATTGTAGCACTATTCACAATAGCCAAGCGATAGAAGCAGCCTAACATTCACTGATGAATGAATGGGTAAGAAAAATGTGGTACGTTCATTCAATGGAATATTATTTAGCCTTAAAAAGAAAGGAAATTCTGTCCTGTGCTATACCATGGAAAAACCTTGAGGCCATTATGCTAAGTGTAAGGTAGTAACAAACAGAAAACTACCGTATGATTGCACTTATGTGAGGTATCTAAAGTAGTCAAATTTATAGAAACAGAAAGTAAATGATGGTTGCCAGGGCCTGTGAGGAAGGGAAAATGGAGAGGAAAATGGAGAGTTGTTTAAGGGATACAGAGTTTTAGGTTTGCAAGATGAAAAAGTTCTGGAGATCCATCGAACAACAATGTTAATATACTTAACATTCCTGAGTTGTATACATAAATATGACAAATATGGTCAATTGTATGTAATGTATTTTTTTTACCACAATTTTTAAAACTTAAAAAGTTTTTAAAAAATGGAGATCATGGACCCATATAGAAGTGAATTTGATAGCCTCCAAATAAAAGATGATGGTACAATTAAAAAGTAAACACTGTATGTGCCCCCAACACTCCCATGTACTGGGTGGAATAGGAACAATAGAATTACAATGATTATTCTCATTGGGGGACACCCCACAGGGACTCATGAGAGCAGTTCGGAAATACTGCTGGGTGGAGTTTGTGGAAGCCCGTTTCTGGAACGGGGGCTCTGGTCCTGATCTCAGGAGGAGCTCCCTTGTCCAGGGTCCCTAGATCTACCTTTGGCCAGGCTCTTCCTCGTGCATTTCTCCTCCTTAGTCACTCTGGAAGTAGAACTTGGTGGACATCCACTTCCTTGGTGGCTGTCATTGCTTGTCTGTAGCTCATGGAAAATTAAAAAGTTGCTTGACAACGACAACAGCCAAAGCCTTTTTTCAGTCTTGGCTTCTGATTTTTTGGCAATATAATTCCCTCAAGAAACAACTACTAGGGCTATTTTTGAAATACCAGTAACAACATACGAAGTCCCTCCCTGCGCATCTTCCTTGGCTCATTTATCTGCTCCCTCCACAGCTGGCCCAGGGCTCTCTTTGAGGCTGAGGATTCCGGGCTTGCACGGGAATGCCACACTCTAAGCTGCTGTCTTCCTGAAGACACACTATCCAACTGAAATGTTTTATGGGTACTTGCTTGTTCAAAGCCTTTTAAAAATTCCATCTCACTGCTTGGCATGGTGAAACAGTTGGATTTTTGAACTCTACAAGATTCTAAATTTCTGGACTCCATAGTCCTTTTCACTCCCGCTTGTAAATTTACCAAATCTAGGTCAGAATAAAGTCCAAGCCAGCGACTGCAGCACTGACTGGCAACTCCAGCATCCTAAGCGTGAGAGAACTGAGGAACATGGGATCCCACACTCATCGTTGTATCTGGAGCTTCTGGGGAACTCATAAAAGGAACCAATGGGAAGAAGAGCCTTTCCCCATTCCAACATCCTCAGTCAGAACCCTTGGGGATGTACTGATGGTTTGAAAGGAACTCGGGTGACTTTAATCCACAGGAAACTTAGGAATTATTTGATGCACAAAATAAGTCCATAACCTATGTGCCCACCAAGGAAAGGTGATGTCCACAGATCCAGGGCACCGTGCCCAGCTACCTATTGTAAACCTTTGCTTGGTCCCTAATCGTGGTAGCCTGAATGATGACCCCCTCCCAAAGAGGCCCACAACCTAATCCAGTCCTAGAAACTGTGATATGTTGCCTGACACAAAAAAAGGAACTTTGCAGAAGTAATTAATTTAGGGATCTTGAGATGGTGAGATTATCCTGAATTGTCTAGACAGGCCCAATATAATCACAAGCATTTTTATAAGACAGAGGCAAGAGGGTAAGAACCAACGATAAGATGTGATAGCAGAAGCGAGAGAGAGAGAGAGAGAGAGAGAGAGAGAGAGAGAGAGAGAGAGAGAGAGAGAGAGAGAGAGATTTTCAAGAGCCTTTAAAGATGGAGGAAAGGGGCCATGAACTAAGGAAAGCAGGAAGCTTCCATAAATTGGAAAAGACAAGAAAATGAATTCTGCCCTAGAGTCTCCAGAAAGAATGCGATGCAACGGACTAATATTGGACTTTTGACCTCCAGAACTTGATAATATATTTGTGTTGGTTTTACGCCATTGATTTTATAATAATTTGTTATAGTAGCTATAAGAAACGAATACAGATTTTCATACCTGTAAGTAGGGGGCTACTGTAACAAATAGTAAAACATGTAGTAGTGGCTTTGGAACCGGGCAATGGCAGAAACTGAAAGAACTTTGAACTTGGTAGTAAAAGCTCAAATTTCCTGGAAGAAGCTGTTGGCAGCAACTGGACATGAACACACTACACTTGGCCTTCCCTCCTGAAACAGGGCCTGTTGCCAATGCTTTGTGCTCACAGTCTCATTATGCAAAGAGCAAGGAATCCCATGCTTAGCTTAGGAAAAAATCCTGTGCTTAGCTTATGCAAAGAGCAAGGAATCCCATGCTTAGCTTAGGATTCAAGATTTCCTGAAAAATGAATGGAGGTGGCTTGAAAAGGGAACGTGAACAGGTTATTTTGGGGCTTCAGCACGTGATTCACTGTCTCCCTCAGTTTCCTCTCCTTCCAGACCCTCCACCTCACTCTGCCTGGAATTAGAGAAACTGCTGCTCGGTAAACTACAGGGTGATGTCCCATTTTGGCCTCTTGGCATCCACTGCAATTTGATATTTACTCCTGATTGGCAACCAAGGCTGCAAACGGGAGGAGAAGAGGAAGGGCAGGGAAGCGTGTTGGACCTGGCACAAGGGTCAGTGATTCCACTAAGAGCTGCCAATAAATTGTCCGTTGACAGATGTCTCGGGGCGCTTTGGAGAGGGTTACTTGAAGCTTTGATGGAATCCTCAGCCTGAATCAGGGACGCAGAACCAGTTCAGGAATATGGAAGCAGGAGCTCTTCTCTTCCTCTCCAGCTCCAGCTGGTCGAAATTGAAGTTTTCCAAGAGACGTGCTCCCAGATTGTAGACTCTAGGTTTTCCTGCGTTTCTATTTGTAACACATTATCATCCCTATTTTATTGACGGAGACTCAGAATACCCAACCTGCTCTAAGTGACAGAGTGACTCAGTGCCAGTTCTGGATTAGAACCCCAGTGTCCTGCTTGTTTCCCAGGGTTCCCAGCACCTCATGCTGCTAAAAGCACTGGCTGGTCTTGAGCCAGTAACCATCTCCCCACCAGAGTGGGAAGGTACCATGCAAAATGTATTTAATAGGGCAATGTATCGTACACCTGGTTTTATTAGCAGAGGGACCGTCTATGCATAAATGGGTCACATGCCACGCAAGAAAATACAGACTTTAAGAAAACAAGGCCCATCCATCTAAGTGGATGATCCTGGCCTCCTGGGATTAGGATGGGGGGGATAGTGATAGCGAGAAGTACATTCTGGTTTCAGGGAAGCTGACTCCTTAAAATGAGGGTTGAAGAAGGGATTTCTTAGCTGAGGTCACAGGTCATCCTCCTCCGTCTCCTCCATCTATAACACTCACGCCTAGCTCATTCTTTTCCAACGCTGCCTCTTAGGCTCCATATTCAGGCCCTCATCGCCTCTTACCTGGACCCCTGCAGTAGCCTTCCCTTTGTCCCGACTTCTCCAGGTCTGCATGAAGCCAGTACGTTACATTTCCTGAAACTCACCTCTGAACCTCTAAACATGGCATGTCCTTCTTCAGAGGACCAATATTTTCAACATCTCCTTTTAACCTATGACACTGAGTACTAACTTACAGCCTTGGCATTCAACATCCTTTATTCAACTTTCCTTTCTCAATTTCCCCATCACTTGACCCAGACATGGACCACCACCTCCCATCTGATAGGTTTTCTCCCTCTTGGATGTATATGTTATCGTAATTTCTACCCTTAGGTACTTGCTTCCATTCTGCTTTCTCCTTTTCTTAATAATCTTGTCATTTTTAAAGAAAAAAACTCATCATTCATCAAGGATAAATTCAAGTTGTATCCTTTTTATGAAATCCTAATCTAACCATCTTATTGGAGGTCATTTAAGTCTTTCCCTGATTTCCCAATATCCACAGTGTCTGCATTACTCCAAGTTGGAGGATTAGTTAAAGGGGGAGAGACTGAGGGCGGGTACCCCAGTTAAGGGACAGTGGCAATAGATTAAAGAGACTGTGGGCCGGGTTCAGGGGCTATGAGAAAAGAAATGGGCGTGGGTTCTTGCTAAACAGGTGGCAGGCAGGGGTAGTTGGGATCTGGGCAAATGGTGTTGGGGTCTGGAGTGGTCGTGGTGGAATGCCTGATAGGGTCTTGCCTTCAAGATTTTTCACTCAGATGAGCCCATCCAGTGAAAAACACCAGAACAATCCACATATTCCTTCCTTCGAAACATGAACCCTGCCCTCTGAAACCTCGCTCCTCCCTTGTCACCAAACATACTCCGCTTTTTAATTTCCTTCAAGAAAACACCAAAAGTCAGGTTTTATATAAAAATATATATATTGCTCAATAGTTATATCACATACATTTCCACAATAACATTTGTAGCAATACCTTGGAATTTAAGACAACAAGTGTTTTCATTAATGATTCTTGCAAGGACCCCCACTACCATCCCAGGATGGAATTGGAGTTCACAGAGGAAAGCAATTTACCTACGTCTCCATATCTAAAAAACATTAATAGTCAAGATAAATGTAAACATTAATAACTTAAATGAGGTTAATTTTACCTAAGGCATCATGTTTCATATCAATAAACAGAGTTCACACTCTTTCAAAATATAATAAAATAATATCAGGGGGTATTTAGGGAAAACCAGAAGAAAATAAATTAGGTTCAGATTCTCGGGTTGCGGAGTGAGTGTTCAAGGCTTTGGAGTTTGAGTTTTCTTGTCCAGGTGCTTCATGGCGTCTTGGACCCACAGCTCCGTAGGGTCCGCGCAGACTTTCGTCCGTCTGGTCTGGAAGCTGTGGGGAGAGAGGGGCACGATTACATGGAGTTCCACTGAGATTTCAGCCTAGGAGCGCAGCTCATTCTGCCCTAAGAAGCTACCATGAGAACTAGAGGAGGAAAGCGGGTGGAAGGCAGGTACCCACTACACGCTGCTCCTAGAGATGTCCCAGTAACTTCAGGCTAAAGAAATTGGGATGGTCTTAATCAGCACCCAGATGGAAAGGGGTCCCAGGAGTCGCTTCTCCCCTCGTTTTCCCACTGGGCACCTTTGGATATTGGGTTAGACTCTCTGACTCTAAGGTTGTGAGGCTCCCTTTTTTTTTTTTTTTTTTTCCTGAGGAAGAAGTGGACCAGAGAGAAAAGAAATGTGTGCTCAACTCACATCACAGCTTCTCTGGGACAGCCGCTGCTGGTGACTCTTCTGTAGCTCACCAGCCTCGATTTGGGGATGATCTTATTGATGAAAACATAGCAGCAGGGGCCTGGGAAACCAAGTGAATCTGGAAATGGAACCACAAAGAAAAAACATTTCAGGATGGATTAGATTCTTCTGATCTTCATCAGAGTGGAAAAGAGTAGTAAAAAGAAGGCAAAGGGAAATCAAGAGTAGAGGTAGAGCCCATTACATTTCAACATGTCTGCCTATACCTCAGAGCTAGAATGTTACACTGACTCAGTTTACTATGCTGTAAAATGGGTATAGAGCATTGCTAACAGACTGAGGGAACGGGGAGCTGTTAAAAACTACACAAATCCTGAGAGTGTCATTAGGAGGAGCTAATACTTCAAATTATCCGAGTCAGGGAAGATCAGTTCTGGGACCCCAGGTATAGGTCCCCCTTTAGTCTCCAAGTAATCTATGTCTGGTCATGAGTTTTTCTGACACCCACTGCCTCTGCAGAGTCGCAACTCTGGAAGCTGGACTGAATGAAGCACAGTCCAGATTCCAGGTCTCTTCTTCTCCGCTCCATTGTATCTGGAAACACCCTGCACACCCACCACCAGGCCCCCGCTCTTTGATCACCCCAGTCTCCTGACATTGTTGAAAGGAGCTGGGGTAGTAACTATACTGAGGGTGTTTTTCCAGAGTTGGAGTCTTGGAAGGAGCTATATTTGGGGTTCACAGCTGGATTTCTCACCCAGGCTCTGCCCCGCAGCAGCTATGTGGTCAAGCTTACTCCTTCCTTATCCTTCTCTGAGCTTGCCTGCCTTGTAAAAGCAGTTATCAAAGTGTGGATATGGATACCCTTTCTGCTCTAATGGCCCATGATAACCCAGAGATGGGGTGATGTGTTTCAAAGGGAAGAAGGGAGGCGGCTTACCTGGCTGAGCCATCACCTGGGTGCTGAAGGTGGACACAGTGAGCAGCAGGCACAGAAGGGCAGCGGAGACTTTCATGGTGGAAGGTGAGGACGTGAGCTTCAGCCTGAGAGTTGTTGGTGTCTGGGTTTGTCTCTCTCTCTCTCTGCTCCTCTGGCTGCTCTGCCTGCCTTTTATTGAAAGCTGTGGGTGGAGCAATGCTTGGCCCAGGGCAACGTCATCCTCAATGAATGACTAAGTGGAAGTTTAAATGTGCTGAGCAACTTTAGTATCCTGAGAAGTTTCCAGGAAATAGGAGACGGAAGCTGTGGGTTGGGTAGGACACTTTCTATCCAACCGGTGACCAAAAGAAGTGAGTGTGTGTGGGAGGGGGGGATGGGGGGTTGAGGCACAGTTCTATCGAGAGTGATCACAGACATGAACCAAACGGGTTATTCTTAAGGATTCTGCTTTCTGTGAAGTGAATCTTGCAGAAAAGAAAAGAGGCTACTAGCAAGCAGAGTTCAAAGGAGAAATGAAAGCACCCCAGGGCTTATCCCTGGCCCTCCTTCAGATAACCGCCCAAGGGGCCTCCATTCAGGAAGGGGCCCTGGGGTCTTGACAGACTCCCCAACAGCATATTAAATCCATTTGTCTTTAAGAAGCAGATGGTAATGGAAGCTTAGCAGAACTACAGGATTTTGTAACCACAGAACTGAATTGTAAGAATCATTGGATTCTTGGAAGAAGCCATGTAGAGCTGCAAAAGAAATGTTCACGTGATGCTCATGTAGGGCTTACTGTGTTCCAGGAACAAGTGCTCATCTTTCAATTCTCCAACCCCATCGAGTCAGTATTATTAATTCCCATTTTATAGATCAGACAACCGAGGCGCAGAGGGGTTAAGCAACCTGCCCAAGTTCCCCAGAGCAGGACCCTGTGTCTGTGTTGTCAGCACTAGGACATACTTCTGGAGGAAATGTCCAACTGGCTGCCTGGATATTATCTCAGCATCTTCTGAACTAGCAGGCGCCTAAAGAGGAGTTGAGACATTCCTGGGGGTTATGTCACTGTGCCTTTGGAGCCTGCGGGTCAGCACAGCAGGTGGCAGTGGGCAAGGAGGTGTCCTGCAGTGGTGGCTGTTATCCCAGCTTCTTTCTGGATTCCCAGGGAGCAGGCCTGAGCAGAGGGACAGGACCATGGGACTTAGAATGCCTGCTTTCATGCTGCAGCTCTGCCTGAGATTTCCTCAGAGACCACAGACTCGTAGTAATAAAACCCCCCAAAGATCTTAGAATTCAATTCCGTGAACTCTGTCTTTTTACAAATAGGATAGAATTCCTTCAGGCATGTTAGCAGCTGAGCCGATCCTGAAATTCTGGTTTCTTGAGTTCCTCATTCTACTGTTTCATGCTTCTGAACCTTGCTTTGCCTCTGCCCAGTGGTCATGGAAGGATCTAGTGACTTTGTTACTGAGGGGGTCATTGAGACAATTGTCTATAAAGTGCATGGAGCTTCTTGGAAGACATACCTGGCAACCACTCCATTTGTAATAAGAAATGAGTTACGTGGAACAGACATCTGGTCAGTAGTAAGTGACCAGAATGGTGAAGAACAGGAATAACTGTTACTGAGTACTTACTAGGGGTCAGGCATTGTGCTGAGGTGCTTTCCAGCATTGTCTATTCGTCCTCCAAACAACCCAACCTTCTTTGGTTGGAACCAAAGTTAAGTAACTTGTCAAGGATCTCACAGAATAACAGGTGGGGTGGAGATTCCTATTCAAGACACTTTGATTCCAGAATCCCTACTCCCACACACTAGGCTTAATATCTCATGATGGATGTTGGTTTCCTAGAGAATCTAAGAAGGGAGAATCTACAGAGAGGCCATTCCAGACTCTTCGGTATCATTCCAAAAAGGCCGAATGAACAGAGAACAAATCAACTTGTGCACTGCTTTGCTGAGATGTCTCAAAACCTTATTTTCACTCTGCCTAAATGTTGCTACCTGTCCCCCATGGTGAAATCTCTGCGTTTGGCTCAGTGCTCTGCCAATGGCTCAATTCAATCTTCTTAAATGAGCAAAATAGTTTCAGAAACGGAGATTGTGCAACTTCATAAATCATTCCAGACTGTCTCACCTTAACTTCCAAGAAGTTTTTTCTCATATTACTAGAACCCCTGTCTAATCTATTAGTGTCCTTTTCCGTGGAGTTGGAAGATTGCATTCTGTCTCCCTGTGGAATCCAGAAACCAAATCCAGTACTTCTTTGGTTTCTGTCTAGGTTAACTGGTTTAAAGATGTGGAGATCTTGGAACTGGGAAGGTCCACGTATATGTACTTTTTTCCCAATAAATACTGGAAACGTATTTTCTCTTCTTTATGTTTTCTTAACATTTTCTTTTCTCTGCCTTACTTTGTCATAAGAATACAGTATAGAATATATATAACATACAAAACATATGTTCATCGGCTGCTTATGGAAAGGCTTACTGTCAGTAGTAGGCTATAAGTAATTAAGTTTTGGGGAGTTAAAACTTATATGTGGATTTTCAACTGTGTGTGTGTATGTGGGGAGGTGTGGTAACCCAGCATTGTTCAGGGGTCAACTGTATTCTCTCCTGGTTCAGCCATGTGGCTCTCACTCCTGGGATCCTAGAATCAGAGGGCCTGTAGAAATTGTGTACTTCAAATTCCTCTTTTTATGTGAGGAAACCACATTCCAGAGAGAAAGACCAACTGGCCTGTGGTCACACTGAAATGCTGGCTTTTCTGAGTTGTTAGGCGGAATTCTGAGTTTGTGAAGTTGTGTCTCTACTTCAGAAAGGAATCATTGTTTTTTAGAAAGTGACTTGGTCACTGAAAGTGTCAGACAATAAACAGATCAGAGGTGAAAGGGTATGAATCAGAAGAGAAAGTCTCTGGAAGATGATAATCATCTCCTTCCCATTTTTGCTCTGTTAAGAAGAGATGCTGTCTTCTGCTGGCAGGTCAGTCAGGCTGTGGGAGAAATGAGTGGAAATTCCCCCTCTGAAGCAGTTTTGGAAGTTCCCAGATCTATGGAGATGCTTGATGAGCCTACATTCCAGATGCTGGGCCTGGACCCAGGGATGTGTCACATGGTCTGGGTTGAAGCCCAGCTGTGTGTGTGTGGAGGGGGAGGAGAGGCCCCACACAAGGAAAGGCCCGAAAAGGGGTATGGGGGGAAGAAGGGTCAAGGTTTTCCATTCCCCAGAACCTCAAGTTCCCCATGGGACCCCCACCCCTTTAAATCATAGATGAGAAATGGAAAAGTTCTTGGTGAATAATCCTTTATTCCTTCCTCCCAATGAGCTACCCCACCCCCAACCCGCATCCTCTGTGTGGGCCTTTGTCATTACCCAAGACTCCCACTCAATGTCAGGGGTGAAGGAAAGAGGAACAAAGAGTGAGCTTTCTAGCAACATCAGAAGCCAGCGCCTAGCCCCCTGCCTGGGCCCCTTCCGCACTTCCCTTGCTCCCCTTCCCCACCTAGTGCTCCCTAGCCTGAGCTTGCTCGCTGGATGCTGTCCTCCCCCGCCCCCCCACAGGCCTTTGAGAAAGACCCATGAGGTCCCTCCCAGACAACCCCCCCAGGCCTCTTCTTCAGCCTCTCCCTTCTTTTCTTCCTGGTTAGATCTGATCTCCAGGTAGACCCGCGCCTATTTCCCCAACTCTGCACTCCTTTTCCGTTCAAGGACTAGAAGGCCGTTCTTGACTCTTGCACAGAATGTCAGATATGAATAAAATCTCAGAGAACGTCTTCCTGTTTCACTGATGGGGAAACTGAGGAAAGAGTCAGCGACAGGCCGGAGGTGACTAGAAGACACATGGCAGAGATTGTGGGGGGGTTGTTCATTTCTGGGCTCTCGGTGTAGCACCCTGTCTGATGTTCTGCACCAGCTACTTATTATGGTATACAGTCAGCATCTACTCTGTGCAGAGCCCAAGATAGGGGACTAAGGGGGCGATGGGGGGAATTGAGTTAGGAGCAAAGCATGCTTTTCAGAAGAGATGATAAAGTGAGATTCCTTAGAACTCAGGGCTCAGTTTGTGAAAAAACCTGAGCATTTCCTGTGTTCTGGATGGATCTGCTCCAGGTCTATTTGCATGAAGCAGCCAGGAATGTGGGTGGGGACAGTGACAGGGATAGCCTGTGGGAAGAGAAAGGGAAGATTCCTCTGCAGCGGCCTGGGTAGGTTGGGGGTGGAGGTGGTGTCTCAGTCCCGTGGGGCCTGTCACTCAGGCTGTCTTCGGGGCCTGCCCTCACACACTGGCCCCCTTTGGTGAGGGGGCTTCCATGAGGGGGCTGCTGTGGGTGAGGGGTTGAACCTAAGTAAACGGATAGGATAGCGGCAGTGTAAGACTTGCCACCACTCCCTCAATAGACTGCAACCAAGGGTCGCACAGAGGGGGAGAAGCCGCTTTCCTCACTTGGGGCTTGCATTGCCCAAGGGGGCCTGAACAGTGAGATGAGGCAGCTAAGGGGAACTGTGAGCCCATCTGAGGCACCCAGTGAGGGCGCTGAACTGGGGGAGTCTTAGCAAAACAGACATCATGAAGAGCAGCTGGTGGGGACAGAGAAGCATTGTTTGGACAGCCTTCCACTGAATCTTGTTTGAACACCTGTGCTGAGGTCATCGAGGGAAACTTAAGTGACACTCAGAATCCTTGCAGTAGCTGGAGAGAGGCAGAGCTGTGACAACCCCAGTAAGGGGCTCAGAGAAGCCTTCATGGTCGCACATTTAAGACAGGCTTGGGGTTGGCAGGTTTCAAAGCTTCGGTGACTATTGGATGGAAGAGGAGCACATTTTGAAGGAAACTTACAGAGACTGCAAAGTTAAAGCGCTTACACCTCCTCTTGGGTGCTTGTTCAAGTACAGATTCTAATTCAGCAGGTCTTGGGTGGGCCTGAGATCCTGTGTGTCTAAGCAGCTCCCAAGTGATACTAATGATACTACTACCGGTCCGGGATCCCATTTGCACAATCTTTAAAGTTGCTCAGCATGGGAAATGCTGGTCGGGGATGGGAAACAGCGAACAGTTCATTTTGTCTCCACTGGAGTTCTTGTCTGTGGCTCTTGGCTAGGCTTCAAGACCCATCTGGGATTGTTTTCCACCTAGATGTATCTGTGGATTATTCTGGAGAGAGGGCTCAGGTGTTCCATCGGCTCAGCCAGGGCACACGTGACCTCCCAATAGTTCAGTACCAGTGAACTTAATCAAACAGAGAGTGTTCTGGTCTTCACCCCAGACTGGTGAATCGCAATCTGTAATTTTACTCTGTCAAGCTGTATGTTTCCTAAGCTTTCTTCTCCCCTCAGGTGACTGCCAGTGTGTGTGGAGGCACCCTGGGCTAAAGGATAGGTACATGAAGTAGAGGTTCTGCGGGCTGGGCTGGGTGGCCCTACCAGGAAGAAGACACAGGCAGAAAAGAAAGAGAAGGGGGAGAAAGAGTACGAGAAGAAGGGGAAAAAGAGGAGGCAGCCTGGAATCATGGAAAGAGCCCCAGGCCGTGTCAGATCGCTAGACCCAGAGGCCTGGCTCTGCCTCTATCTAGCTGTGTGGCCCTTGCACAAGCCATTTGACTTCTCTGAGCCTCTTCTGTGAAGTGTGATTAGTAAAACAGCTGTTTTTCACATTGTCATGAGACTTGTGTGAAATAATAAACCAAGGGTGCTTTGTAAGCAATGTGTAAACAACTGTGTCACTCTCACGTCCTGCGCACGCTGCAGGCCCCAGGACACACGCCGCCAGTTCCCGATGTGTATGACCCCAAAATTTCAGCCCAAGCCTCCACTCTTATTTCTTGCTGTGAAAGTTTATGGGGCATGTATATCAGGTCATGCAGCGAAGTTTAGATTTCCTCAGCTCTTTCTCATCCCTGTTCTCTCGTCTGCTGTGGACAGAGATAGAGCCTTTGGGCGCTGACAGGAAACAGAGAGGGCAGCCCCAGCCTTGAGTTAAGGCCGCAGCTTGTCACACAGCAGCACACTGCTCTCACCGGACATTCATATTCGGACAGGCCTCTGTGGGCCTCTAAAACTCATGTTACCCTTAGCCTCACGCTCTGCTTCTGGAACTCTCCATGTTCCTCCCCCCGCACGGCCCTTGTCTACAGTGGATCCCTGTGCCTGGTGCACGTCCTTCAGATAGTAGGTTCTCAATACATATTGTTTGAACCTATGAACAGTCCAACATTCTCGTCATTTTCCCCAAATATCTGAATTGTGGGATGGTGGCACAGCAGACAGGGAAATGAGTAGAGCAGTAAGACTTTTGGTTTCCTGAGTTCCCCATTTCTACTATTTAGGGAAGAGGCAGTGGCAGCACTGGGGGGTCAGTGAGGAGCTTTAGCAGACAGTGATTTTCTGGGGCCCCATGGATCCTTCTCAGGGGATGATCCGTTTCTCTTTCTTGGTTGCAAAAGGTTCCATCCTGAAAAAGAGAAAGTTCAGATGCCCGGAATAGGTCCGTGCTAGTTTAGTTCCAGCTGGCTGTCTGGTGGAGCCTCTGGTTGCAAAGTACCGGCTCCACGCCCAAGCTCCTCCGGCACTTTACAATACGGGAGCCTCTGAACGAGAACGCAGATGACGTTTGTCTAGGGGAGACAGAGAAGCTAGGGAACATGGTTTTGCAAATCACACCTCTTCTGACTTAGATGCAAGGACTGAAAGCATGACCAAATAATTCAACCCTACAACTTATTTATTGCTTAAACATATAGCCAGCGTAATGAGAGAAACTTTTTAAGTGCAGTCTTGTCCTTGGAGCTCTTCACAATGGGGTGGGAACAGCAGGCATGCATGAGTTAGACATGATCAGACGTCAGGGGCTTTTGTCTGTGCTGTTCCCTCCTGCATCCCCAGGGTTCATTACCACCTAGCATTAGGCACTCAACAAGTATGTGATGAAGGAATGGGTTGGGTGGGGGGAAATCAGAGCCGGAAGATTCCATAGCCATCCCAGAGTTGAAAATCCCTGCCCTGCTTAATTTCAAACGGGGACAAGAAAGTTGCCCAGGGTTTTAGTGCACTCCGAAATCAGTGCAGGCAGGCGGAGTGTATGAATGTGAGTGTGTGGCGGGAAGTGATTGGGACACAGCTTAACATTTTCCAGTGAAACTGCCAGCTGCATCTTTCTCTAGGGGAAACCAGTCTTTGTTTAGAGAAATCTTACTGAGGCATTCATTGTAACTAGGCATTCCTTGTGCTGGAAGAAGGAAGGAAAGAAACAAAGAGAAGACTGCCTCTCCTAACACGCTGTGGTAGGCAGAGCTGGACATAGGGGAGGAAATGGATCCAATGGATACTTGCTTAAGAAACAAGAGACCTCCTAAGGGGAGAGGAATTGAAGACCTTTTTGTTCAGTCCCAAATTATTGGACACTGAGAGTCTGAGGAGGCTCTAAAGAGTTTGGTCTCCAAGCTGGGCTGAGAAGTCAAGGGGTGAGGGTTAAGCTTGGTGGGACCTAATGGACCTTCTATGTAGATCACGTAGTCATGCTTTGAAGGCAGTGGCCAAACCGGTGAGTTTAAACTGAAGACACTATGACCTTGGGAGCCCAAGGGTGGCATCGTGGCCCAGACTGGAGGAGGCGTCGTTAAAGCAAGGCATGGGGAAACACTTGGGATTGTGTGGGGTCAGTTATTCATGGTTAGCCCTAGGGTCAGTGACAGAAGCAATGGCAGCCAAGAGCCCTGGTCCCTGATTGATGCGTCAGATCACCCAGTTCTCACTGTGCTGGAAATTTCGCAGCAGGATTTGTCAACTGGAATGAATTGGTCCCCAAGGTTGTCGGGCACCGGTGACAAAGTTGGGAGAGGGTGCTTAAGCACAGACTATAAGATTTCCTCCTACTCCGGACAACTTGGGGTGCTAGTGATTAACTGAACATAATAGGAGATAAGAATCACTTGTGCCCTGAGGTAACAAAAGGGACTATATCTGTTATACACACATGATTCTTGATTACGGACAGTTCACCGCTGCAGTGCATCATGTGCCCACTTTCTTTCCTTTGATCTGCTCCCAGTATAGTTAGGATGTACATATATTCCAAAATTATGACAAGCTGATTTCATGACGGTGATACACATTAATGTTATGTATTTACTGAATGCCTTCTAGGACTTGTATGCAGTTAATGAGAGAATATTTCAAAATTGTGGGCCTTGAGGCACCCACAGCTCTAATTTCTTATGTGTGCTTTGGGATTCATAAAGTCATGTGAATCAAACATGAGCGTTGTAATGTGGGTGAGACTGGTATCATTGTCCCCATTTTACAGATGGAGAAATTGAGGTTTAGAGGTTGACTTGCTCAAGGACATGGGAGCTGGGACGTAGCAGTGCTGGGATTGAAATCCAGGCATTTTCCCTGGAAGGCCTGTCTTCTTTCTGCTCAACCAGTTCTTTCCTTCTCCTGGTTATTTTTCTTTCCTTTCATCTTAAAGATTGCCTTTCAAAATCACCTCCAGCCACCATGTAAATGAAAGGCTTAGTAAGCAGGTAGAAGGTTAAGGGAAGCAAAAGTTTAGGGGATGTAAATGAACTAATAGGAAGTCCTCTAATGTGCTCTGGGTCCCTCTTCAGATGAATTCATCACCACACCGTCTCAGCCCCTGCTCGATGGCCACTTTCTGGACTTTGTCATCTCCCTGAACTTCTCCATTTCATGGTGTTCGACTTAGTAATCCATTTCTTTGACCACAGCCTTCCGCTTCCTTCCCCTTCAATAACTCTTGATCTGGTGCGTCAGCCCCTCTAGGTTCCTCAGTCCCTACCTGGCTTCCTTTCCTTCCTTGCCCAGCCTGGCGTTGGTCATACTCTCACCACCTGATTCTATCTATCTATCTATCTGTCTGTCTGTCTGTCTGTCTGTCTGTCTGTCTATCTATCATCTATCTATCTCTGTTTATCATCTCTCTATCTACTTAAAAACTTTGATTTGCTTCTCTATTTCTACGACTCTGTCTCCCCACTCGCCGGTGCCTAAATCCAGGTCTCCTGAGTATGCCCCTGTATTCCTGATCACTCCCACCCAGGCTGTCAGGAATGTGGTGGTCTTGCCCTCCCTGCTGACTATGCTAGCAATCCTTTCCCATACCCCTAGTTCTTTCTTTCCGACGTACTCCACAGTGACACTCCAAACCTTCGCCATTCCCTTACATCTCTTGCTCCAGCTTCAGGCTTCAGCACTCTAGGGAGACAATACACTCCCCATTAAAAGCAAAGACTGTAAGCATTTCCTCCATGCTCACCCCCATGCTCATATCAAAACTGAACTCCATCTTTATGCCATTGTATCTCTTCTTTCTTCCTTTAGAAGAAGAAAAGCTGGTCCCTCTTGTTGAGGGTCACTGATCAATCTATATCCTTAATCTCCTGCAGCCTTTTCCAGAAGCTGGCATTCTCCATTATCTCTCTCTTTCCGCTCTTCCCTTCCCTTCTTCCAACCGACATGTTCAAGACTTCTTCATTATTACAAAATTATATTTCCCCTAACCTCATCTTCCCTCAAGCTAATCCCTTCTCTCTTTCTTTCTTTTCATGGAAAAAACTCTTAAATAATTGATCTCTACTTGTGGTCTCTACATTCTCACCTACAATTAATCTCTTGCCTTGTTGCTATTTACTTTCTACATCCATCACTCAACTGAAAATCCATATGGTCTCACCAGTGACCTCCTCATTGCTTAATATAAAGGATTCTTCATAACCCTGATCCAACGTGAAATCACTGCTAGGTTATACTGTCACCACTCCCTTTTTTAGGAATTGCACCCGCCTACTGTGTCTGGGGCTCTATTCTCACTTTCTGCTTCTTGTTTACATTGTATTCACTGATACTAGGCATATATTTGCTGATTTCTCTTCTGTGTTTGTCTCTAAATACTGGTCTTCTCTAAGAATTCACACCTTTACTCACTCTTCACAAGAATTTGCAAATGGGTGGCCCTTCCGATGAAGCATGTATTCACAGGTTGACCAGAGACTCCCTCTTCCCCCACAATCTCTCCTCTATCTATGGCTTGACTCCCTCACTTACTTGTCTGCCTGGCCCCTGTTAGAGCGGAATTTGTTACCCTAGGTCTAGACTCTTTTTCCAATGGATTCTCACAGGTCATCTCTCATTACCCGGCAAATGACTCTTAGCTCTCGACTGGTGTTTCTATCTGACCACTGGCCATTTATACCTGGATACCACCCGACTTCAAGTTCACCCTTTCTTCTTTGCATCTGTCCTTTCTACCCCGTCTTCCTTCTTTATTTTCTTCTTTCAACAAAGATGTAATAAGCCCCTGTGGCAGATGCAACATTTCTACCTACGAGGGCCTGGAGGAATCAGTTTGGTTGCAAGATGTGGTACAGGACTGGGGTTGAGGTTGTATTTGCATATGAAGCACATTATTTTCCCTTAGTTTACTCATATGGGGTCACTTCAGGTGGGGAGTCTATGGGGAAGTTTTGAAGAGGGGTTTTGAAATTTCCCCAAACTATCCCCTGATGCTATTATCACTATGTGTGCGTACTCTACGAGGTACCATGCTGGGTGCAAGGAATGCAGAGAAATCCTGATCCGTAGCCCTGGGCTCATCACTCCACTCCCAGTTCCGCTTCCTCTACCAAGCATCCAGATGCCGACTCACCCAGATGGCCCAACGAGAAAGCAGAGACCCACCTTTAGATTTTCTCCCCCATGTCCCTTCACACCCAGCTCATCACTAAGATCTCTCCATTGCATGTCCGAAGCGTCTCATGCACTCATTTCCTCTTCTTCATCCCAAATGACCCTGTCTCAGTCTGAGTTCTATTAAAGCAGTGAAATGTGATTTCCTGCAAGAGAAACTCGATCTTCCAATCCATTCCTTGTAATGATGGCAAATTTATCTATCCCAAATCACTAATCTTATCTGCTAAAAATGTTTCAGCAGCTCTCTCTATCTATTGATGGAGCGGAGCTCCTTCGTACGGCGATCAAGAAGCTTGACCTGGACCTAGCATATGACTCGGACCTCGTCTCACTCATAAATAACTTCTTTTCAATACCCTATGCCATAACATACCCATTGGCTAATCTTTCCCAGAACACAGCCTTTGCATGCATGATTTCCTTTGTCTGGAAAGGGAGCTGGGCCTTCTCCAAGAAGTCTTTCCAAACACACAGTCCCTTAAAATTCTATACTTTCCTCTTTACAACACTCGATTGCACCCTGTATTTTAAGGTTAGTTATAGGTATGTCTTCACCACACTGTAAGCGAGGATAGGCAGGAACTATCCATTCTCCTTTGACTCTATCTCAGCACCTAGGGTGGGGCTAGCATTCATTCATTCACTGACCATTCATTTATTTATTCACTTAACAAGCAGTAATTAAGTGCCCAGTCTGCTAGGCATGAGCCCTATACTAGGCATATATTGGCTGCATCAATGAATTGAGAGCCTGGGAGTGGTGAGACCTCAGCTAAATAGGGCCAATATCTGGAAAACTCTGGTTCCTGAATTTTGACTATATTTTGACTCTGACTATACTTTGGGTCTGAGCTGCACTGGGCGTCCACCCAGGAGACTCAGCCTTCCAACTGACTCACTGTAATACCTTGGCTGAGTGGTTGGCTCTCATGGGCCTTCATCTGCAGAGGGGAAATGATCAATCTCTGAGTCTCTTTATGAGTTTAATTTCTTCCATCACTTCTTCACTTCTAAGGCATCTGCAGAGGAAGGAATACCTCAGTTTTGGAAATCCCCCATTGGATAGGACTTCAGGCTTGCCCTGGCATCATTTCACTTCAGACCCGTAGCAGCCCTGCAGCATGAGCAGGTAAGGGACGGTCATGCCATCAGAAAGAGAGGTCAAATGACTTGCCCAGTGTCAAGTGCAAGAAGGTGAGAAAGCAAGGATTGGAAAGCAGGTCTTCTGCATCTATGCCCAGCCCAGTTTTGACTTCTTCCAAACTGCTTACTGCTTTGCCATGTATCTTGGCAAGGAAATGGGTCCAAACACCCAGATTTGAAACCTGGTAAAATCTGCAGAAGGCTCTGCTCTCACATCTTGGCCCAAACCGCATCCTGCTTGTCTCTGTTTTCGGATGTGTTTTGCAATGTAATTCTTGTCTTCACTGCTCTGGGCCAAACATGCAGACTCTGGCTCTCTGTCTGGTCACCAGCTTCCGTTCTTCATTTTTAATTAGGCTTGTTTTTTCTACTTCTCCATTTTTTCCCTCTCATGTCATTTTCATCTCTGGGGACTTCTCATCACCTAAATTGGTAGTTTCGGTTACATCAGAAATCACATTTTGAAGGATAACAGCGATTTGTTTCTAGGCCTTCTAGGAAATGGAAAGTCAGAAAAAGCCTTTCTCTCCCCCATTATTTGCATCTTGCAAAGCAAACAAGTCTTCCATCTTGCTGGGGTCTGCTGGATTCTTAGCCAGACCCTTGGGGAAATCAGGGGAAACTCTGACTCTAGACCCTTACTCTTTGTTCGTGCCCTTTTCTCCATGCCAACCAGAGCTCAGCATTCCTGACACCCCATCAGGTTAAGGTTCAACCACAGATAAGAGGGTTGGTTGACATGAGCACTGCCGGTCTACGTTGGCAATGGGAAAGCATGGAAGAGATAGTGACACTCAAGCCACATTTTGCAGATTGGAAATCCTGAAGCATGGAGAAAGCCGTGACATGCTCACAGTCACCCAGCAAATTAGTGACCAGGGCTTGGACTGAAACTTGGGTCTCTGACTTCTTTCCTGGGAAGGAGTATTACCTCTAACACAAGGTTCTTGGAATATCAGGGGCCTCTCATAACAAATTTGCAGGCTCTCTGAGCATGGATTCTGAATAAATCTCTTGCAGTCATTCCTACTTCCTCACTTTAAACTTGAAGAAGTTGTGTAGAGACGATCATGTCTTTGGGTGACATGCTGGCCACAGAGCTCCTTACAGACATGGTTTTAGCCATGCGAAGCATTATTGAGGGAAACTGAGGCATAGGCATGTTAACTGTTGGCCGTTCACATGCCTGTTCCAAAGCTGCAGGGACCACAAAGTGGAGAAAACTCGAAGGCCTGTGAACGATCTTTTTCCAAAGCACCATCAGCAGGTTGCCTTTCCCAATGTTAGATTAGAGGTATGTTGTATTTTCCAGTTGAGCAAGCTTACTTGTCTATTGTCTCTCATTTCCGGTCTCTACATTGCCTGCTGTCATCGGCACTCTGTTTTCCCGTTTTATAGTTGAGAACCTAAGGTTTAGAGAATTTAAGCACCTTGGTCAGGGACACGTAGCAAACCACAGAAGCAAAGCTCTCACTCTGGGGCTGTTTTGCTAGACTGCTTTCACACACATACTCATAACCACTAAAGTTATCGGTAGTAAGTATCTTCAACAGCCTTGCCTCTTTAGATTCTTCTAGCAATCCTCTGAAGTCACCCTCATTGAAGTGCAGTGAGTAAATGACTGAATGGGATTACACATTCAGAGCACCTTCCACTGCCTGGCTGTGCCCTCCCAAAAGAAATCCCAACTGTGCTCCAGGGAATCCTAAAGGTAGATGGGCTAGACCAGAACAGTGACCAGCACCCCACTTCCTGCCCAGTGCTCTCTCTCCACTGACTCCAGCTGGTCCTTTCTGAGAGAAGGTGGGGGATTTTTAGTCTGAGCAGACTGAAGTTTCCTGTCATCCTCATCTGTTCAGTACCTCCACTTTCCCTAGAGGGAAGCTAAGACAAGGTGTGATAACCAATGTTGATTAGATAGCAGTGTTGCCCCGAGAGAGGTGTTAGAGAAAGATTTCACTCATTCACTCATTCATTCACTCACTCACCACTCATTCAGCCTCCCATCCTTTACCAAAGTTTCATCAAAGATCTATTCTGTGCAAGACGTTATGCTAGCTGCTTACAATATTCGGGAATTGATCAAATATGGTACGTGACTTCAAGGAATCGAATTTTGGTTCAACAGATTGAATAGAAAACTGGAAGTCCTCCTGGGCTCTTTTATCTACCTTACCTTCCCAAGTTCAGCTCCCTCCTCACCATCCTACTTAGCATTACTCTTCTTTGGGTTCTTAAAACGCTTTTCCTGGACACTGCAAGGCTCCCAGCCGGGCTGTTAGCTCATAGTTCACACTTCTAATCCGTCTTCCACCCTGATGTCAAAAGCCTGAGATGCCAATCCAGTAGGTCCCTTCCCTGCTGAGACCCCTTCCCTGCTGAGGCTCCCTGTTGTCTTCAAGGTGAACTTCAGGGCCCTCAGTATTGGAGCTTGGCCTTTTTCTCTCTCCTGCTGCAACTTTCCTCTCTTGCCTAAGGCACTCTGGCTTTCAATATGCCAAGCTTGTTTTCAGGGACACTCCCTCTCCTTCCCCTCTACCAAGGACACACTCTGGGTCTTTTCACAAGTTGTTTCCTTTTCCTGGAGGATCTTACCTTACCTCTTTGCCAGACCAACTTCTACTCATCCTGCAAAACCCAGCTCAGATGTCCTTTCCTCCTGGAAGCCAAGGCAGGAAAAGATGCCTTTCTATTACATTTCTGCAGCATCAATGTTTACCCTAAACAAGTGTTTGTCTACACTGTTGCAAGTATTGGTCTTGCTTGTGCCCTCCATTTAACTGGGGGTTTCCTGGATTCCTAATGCATAGATAATGGCTGGACTAAGAATCTGCTTAATCATGTTGTACTGAACACAGGAGAAATTGCAGCGAGAGGAGCTATTTATCCTCTCCAAAGCAGTTTTCAAAATGCAACCAACTTCGTCCACACTTGTGGGTGGTTGGAGCTCAGAAGGAAGGAATGTGTCTGTGTCTGTTTTTCTGTAGAACAAAGGGTCACATTCAAGACCATAGATGTTGCAAAAAGCAGGAGCAGCGATTAGTCATTGTAACTGGGAAAGTCCACATGCTTTCTTGTGGCTTTTTCCTGTAATATATGCCCGTGGATGGGTCTCCAGAGGAAATTAATAAGCCGTTTGACATTTCTTTCTTGCTAGCCAGTGTTTCTTTCTCTTTGTTCCATGGTCAGGGTTTTAGCCCAGACTCTTGCTGCTCTCCCCACTTAGGGAAAACTGACAAAGCTGGAGCTCAGGTGTCTTGCTAGACCTGGGAACTGGGATCCAGGCACCTGCCAAGTGTTATGACTCTTAGAATCCACAGAGAACCACTGAACTCCTCCACTAGCTCCCCTCATTGCTGTCCTGCTGTGGATTCATCCTCTTGCAGAAAAAGTGCTGGTGCTGGGAGTAGAGGTCGTTATCATTAGAGCTACCATTTCACGAACCTATAATATGGGGATGTTTCTGCTGGACACGTTACACCTTAATTCATGAAAATGATTAGAACTTACCATGGGACAGAGACCAGGTCTACATTAACTCATGCAACAGGCATGGTTCCTGCCTTAGTGAAACTCACTTTTAATTCTCTCAACAGTCCTATGAACTAAGACATACTACCCATCCCTGCCCTTTTGCAAATGAGAAAACTGGGGTCTAGGAAGGTAAAGCAACTAACTTGTTCAAAGTCATAGAATCAGCTGGAATTAGAACTGAAATTAGAGTCTAGGGCTTCTGACTCCTTAATGTGTGGTCTTTCTGTGACAAAGTTTTAATAGGTGACACCCTGTGACCCCTCCACCTGGCCTTCTGACACTGGTGCAGGCCTGTCTGGGTACGCCATCCTCACTCAGACATCTCGCATGTGCAGCGGAAGCACCTGACCACATAATTCAGAGGCCCACATATGCTTCAGCCTGCCTCCAACCAATCCAGCTCTCACCAGACTGATGAACCCAGACCTTGCCAGGCAACCTGTAACTAGGGAGACGCCTGACGATATCCATCTATCCTCTCCCCAATTTCACCTCCCAGAGCCCGGACTTCGTGCTACATGAGCTGGGATGTGAGGGCACATGAAAAAGCTCTGGGACCCAGGCCCCCCCTAACCAACTGGCCGTAGGGGCCTAGGATTCTTTTTTTTTTTAATTTATTGGGGTGACAATTGTTAGTAAAATTACATCGATTTCAGGTCTACAATTCTGTATTACATCATCTATAAATCCCATTGTGTGTTCACCACCCAGAGTCAGTTCTCCTTCCATCACCATATATTTGATCCCCCTTACCCTCATCTCCCTCCCCCCACCCCACTTACCCTCTGGTAACCACTAAGCTATTGTCTGTGTCTATGAGTTTTTGTTTCTCATTTGTTTGTCTTGTTCTTTTGTTGTTATTGGTTTATATACCACATATCAGTGAAATCATATGGTTCTCTGCTTTTTCTGTCTGACTCATTTCGCTTAGCATTATACTCTCAAGATCCATCCATGTTGTCACAAATGGTCCTATTTCATCTTTTCTTACAGCCGAATAGTATTCCATTGTGTATATATACCACAGCTTCTTTATCCATTCATCTATTGAAGGACATTTTGGTTGTTTCCATGTCTTGGCCACCGTAAACAAAGCTGCAATGAACAGTGGAGCACACGTGTCTTTATGGATAAATGTTTTCAGATTTTTTGGGTAGATACCCAGGAGAGGGATTGCTGGGTCATATGGTAATTCTATTCGTAATTTTTTGAGGAACCTCCACACTGCCTTCCATAGTGGCTGCACCAGTCTGCATTCCCACCAACAGTGTATGAGGGTTCCTTTTTCTCCACAGCCTCTCCAACACTTGTTACTATTTGTCTTGTTGATGGTAGCCATTCGGACTGGGGTGAGGTGATATCTCATTGTGGTTTTCATTTGCATTTCTCTGATGATTAGCGATGTTGAGCATTTTTTCATATGTCTATTTGCCATTTGTATATCCTCTTTGGAGAAATGTCTCTTCAGGTCCTCTGCCCATTTTTCAATTGGGTTGGTTGTTTTTTTGTTGTTGAGTTGTATGAGTTCCTTGCATATTTTGGATATTAGCCCCTTATCGGAGGCACTGTTTGCAAAATTCTTCTCCCATTCAGTTGGTTGCCTCTTTATTTTGTCGATGGTTTCTATTGCTGTGCAGAAGCTTTTAAGTTTCGTATAGTCCCATTCGTTTATTTTAGCTTTTACTTCCATTGCCTTTGGAGTCAAAGTCATAAAATGCTCTTTGAACCCAAGGTCCATAAGTTTAGTACCTATGTTTTCTTCTATGCAGTTGATTGTGTCAGGTCTTATGCGTAAGTCTTTGATCCATTTTGAATTAATTTTGGTACATGGTGACAAATAGCAGTCCAGTTTCATTCTTTTGCACGTGGCTATCCAATTCTCCCAGCACCATTTATTGAAGAGGCTGTCTTTCCTCCATTGCATGTTTTTAGCTGCTTTGTCAAAGATTATCTGTCCACATTTATGTGTTTTTATTTCTGGGTTCTCAATTCTATTCCATTGGTCTATGTGTCTGTTTTTCTGCCAAACCATGCTGTTTTGATTATTGTAGCCCTGTAGTACAAGCTAAAGTCAGGCAGTGTGATACCTCCAGCATTGTTCTTTTTTCTTAAGATTGCTTTGGCTATTCAGGGTCTTTTGTGGTTCCAAACAAATCTGATGATTTTTTGTTCTATTTCTTTAAAAACTGCCATTGGGATTTTGAATGGGATTGCATTAAATCTGTATATTGCTTTGGGTAATATGGGCCTAGGATTCTCACTGTTATGGTGTGTCTTTCAGCTAAAGCAAGTCCCCAGTTTTGGCTTTCTACCTTTGAGATTTTTCACAATCTTTGTAACAGTGTTCTCTTATATTGTATACTCAGTGATTGTCTTTAAAATGACTCTTTTTTTAACTTACATCAATTCAATTTGAAAAGTAACATTTTATGGCAGCTACAAATTTGAAACCAATATTGCTTGCTAAAAATACAATCAAAACAAACATTGTTTTTCAATTTGAACTTGATGGATGCAGCTGCCTGTCTGATGTTCTGAGCTCTGAGTTAACTCTCTCATTGAAGAGAGAGAGAGAAAAGGGAGGAGATTGGCAAGCACTAAGAATTTCTCCTGATTGAATCAGAAAGACTAAAAGATGACTGAAAAGGGAATGCCTTTCTCTTCTAGCGATTCACTGCTGTTTCCTGGTCTGGTCTAGAATAACAGTGGACCAGGGTCTAACACCTTCCCCAGTTATCACCAGGGCACAGTGGATGGAGTGCCTCTCACCTATTAACACATTGTGAAGCTCAGTGGAGTAGGTGCCCTGGCAATAAAGCCTCTGAGGACTCACACATTTTGCTGAGGGCAGCCAGGGTACAGCCAGACGACCTGGGCCTGACCAGGCGAGCGACCCAGGTAGAGTTTGGAATAAAGGAAACTGAAGTCAGAGTGTTCTTGAAGTGCCAAGATCGTGATACTAGGTGATGGGGAAGCCCCAAGGAAGCCTTGGCTCCCTCCCATTCTGTCCAGCTGTGACTCTGGGAAGACCCCAGGGGACTGGAAAAGGGGGAATTGACTGCTGTCCCCTAGAAGAACTTGGAGAAAGAGAAGCCTTGTCAGAGGTCCCTCTGTGAACATGGGGAAAGGCCCTGGGATGCAGGACTTCCTCTTCTAACGACAAAGCAACACTTATTTGCTGTCCAATTCAAAAAACAAGAAATTTCTCAGAAAACCACATGAGATGCGTGGAGGGTGGGGCAGAGGAGGTGATGAAAGGCAGCGTGGGTGGTGAGTAGAATAAGGGTCAGCATCAGGGTAGTAGGGAGAGGAGACAGCAGCACACTCTGGCAGGACCCCACCCCCAGGTGCCCAGGTGGGGATCTCAGGAGCACTGGCTCTTTTAACGCTATGATTTAACCATCAATAGTTAACACACGGGGCAATGGAGGTCCAGACAGGCTAAGCATTGATGGAGACGTAGCTGGGAGAGAGCGAGCCAGCAGGCAGACCCCCAATCTTCTGACTCCAAGGTGAGAGTGTGGATGGGCCTGGTTGCCCCTATGGCCTGGCCTCCCTCCCGGGAATAGATAAAGCATGGGTAAGGCCAGGCAGAGGCCTTGGACAATTTGAGTTCATAGCCAAGCCTATTCCTAAGACCTCCTGCTCTGCACACATTATATTCAGCTACATCCATAATTCTGTGAAGTCCCTCCTTTCTCACTTTCAGGGGTGTGGGAAGAAAAGCTGTGTAGGTGACGCTTATGTGCTGACGCCACTTTGGACTCCCTCTTATTCTCACAAGTGTCCAGCCTACGGGAGCCTTCGCACTGGCTTCATCCACTCCCCTGGATGGGGAGGTGTCCCCCAGGATCGGGGTTTGGATGACTGCAGGTGGGAGGAGGGAGAGAAGAGAGGGGCTGGGCCACTGCTGGGCAGCTCCCCAAGTTGACCTGGAGTGAGGCCCCAGCCATGACCTACCCAGCAGTGACCTGCCGTGGGGCTCAGAGTGCAGGTCTGGGGCTTAGCCTGCCTTTGAGGACAATCCACGTAACTGGGACCTGCCCAATTTCAGAAAGTCCAGAGGGAATTCCAGACTTTCTCTTGTAGGGTCAGAGCATGAAGAGAACCTCACCCCTGGAAACAGGCCTGCAGCGGGAGGGGGAGGGGCGTACCTGAGGAATCAGGCTTTGGCACGGATGCCTGGCCCCAACTTCTTTTGTAATTAGTGAGGAGAGGGTGGCAGGACAGTGGCTGTCAGAAAGGTTGTTGTAGCTGCTGCCCCTCAGGCACCAGCTCTGTGGGGGGTGACGAGAATGTGGCCCTGGCATTGCCTCACTCTGTCCCCTTGGCTTGGACTCATCTCCCCCTGCAGAGAGCCTACAAGGATGTTTATAAGAAACGGCCTGAGAAGACTAAGTCCCATGACCTTCCCAGGGGGAATTCCCCTCCCCGTATTTGCCATCCCTCCCAGCAGCACCCAGTGTGCAGTGTGCAGGAGCTGGAGTCCAGGGGGCTCTGATTATAGAGACACAGCATGTCCTTTACTAAGACAGGGCCGTAAGACTGGGGGTGTGATGGCAGAGGAGAGTGAGGAAAAGGATAACACACAAGTTTCAGATATTCTGAGGGGGGAACCTCGTGTCCACGTGCAGTGGTCAATACAGCGAGATAGAGAGAGATGGTGCATGCTGGGGAAATAGGCCCACTGAGGGAGGAAGGGAAGTCAGGCCAGAAAACACTGAAACGACTTGCTAGGGCATCTCTTTCCTCCCCTAAGCCCTTCTCCGAACTGTCAGCACCCAGGCGGGATCTAGGACCTAGGCATAGCCACTTACACGCTTCCTGGAGTATCGGGGCAGATCAGGGCTTCTCCATATTGAACTGAACTGAATCACACAGATCAGAGCCAACGCGTCAAGAAGAGAGTTGACCAAAAAAAATGTATTTAATTTGCTTGTATTCATTTGAATGCATTCCAAATCAATGTTCATTTAGTGAGTTTCTACACAATACCTTTGTAATCCTCAGATTGCTTTCACCTTGTCCCAACTCTGTGGGGCTCCGGAAGGAGGTGAAAGATTAGCAAAGGGATGGAGAGAAAAAAGGACAAGTGAGATGGGGAGGGATTTGGGATGAAAAGAAGAGAGAGGAAGTTTATCGAGCTTTGTCATGTTAAGTGTGAGGCGTTGTACACAGGCTAGTTCACCGAATCCTTGTGCTACTCCTATTAAGTGTGTACTGCATTTTTGCAGGGGAGAAAGTGGATGTTCAGTGAAGTTAAATGACTTGCCTGAGGGTATGAGGCTAACAAGGAACGTTTCTGAGGGGTGATCTTGAGGTGGCTTGAATGAAAAGTCAGTCTTCTCTCCCCTGTACCACACTTGCTCCCAAGAACATCTTTCAAATGCACCCCTTAGCTACTTCCTCCTATACAGACAAATCGTCAGTTCTATTTTAACATATAGTTACCTCAACAGCATAGAAACAGTGAGAATAATTCTTTCAGTTTATTCAGTGCTGGAGATTGAGGCATGCACAGTGAAACAGAGCATCGTTGGGAATAGAGGTGGGAAAAACAAGTATCCTGCCTCACGCTTTTGGTTGTTAAACCACCCACCTCAAAATCTAGCTTCATCTGTCATGATACTGGGAAAGCTTCCCGAGACAATTCAGAAATGAATGGGCATGGCTGTGTTCCAATGAGACTGTATTTTCAAAAAGAGTTGGCCACTCCTCAGGCTATAGTTTTCCAACCCCTGGTCTAGACAAGCAACAACAGAAAAATAAGTCAAGTCTTGCTTTGGCATTTGCAGTTTTCCATGGTACACACACTCCCACCACCATCAACTTCGAGGTCCCAGTGCAATGTCACTGAAGTCAGAGTTGTATCTGTCTTTTATTGTGTCTGTATATTGTATCCGCATTTCTCTCATACAGGTCCAATAGATACTCACAGCTTAAGAGTATAGGTAATAGTAAAATAATTAGAAACCGGAAAAAAAAAAAGTGTGACTTCAGTTGGAATCCTAGATTTTAAAACATTTTTCTTCCTGGTTTTGTAATACAACTTCGAAGGCTGTCACCACGAGTAATCTAAAGCATGTGTCTGCTTATTCACTTCTCCATTTCTTCGGAGTTGCTGGGTGTGGCTTAGTTTACTTCACTTTCATGGGTTCCTGATGAGGCCCTGTAACTGCTTAAAATAATCAGGTCACGGGAGTAATTCCACCTCAGATCAAGTCACTGTGTCTCTAAGACAGAACCCTTTTGTCCACTGATGATTCATGCATTGAGCTGAAAGTTGGGGGTTTGGGCCACTACATCCATTTAGTTTAGTTACTATCTTGGAGACCGTTTTTTATGATTGAGTTGGGTATTCTATACTGCCTATTGAAAATCTAGTACTTGACATTCATTTCCTCATTCATTCATTCACTTGGCGAGTCTTTTATTGAGTGCCTACTAGGCCCTGGGTATTACTGTGACAAATAAGGTCATCATGAAGGTGCCCAGGGTATGTGAACCATCACCAACCTGTTATATTCAAACATTACATTGACTGCAACGGGATTTTGTATAGCACACACCATCCAGATTTTCCAAAGGAAGGTATCTTCAGTTTTGAATTTTCAGAACCTGGATACTGCCTTTGCTACTGTGTTTCCCCGAAAATAACACCGGGTCTTATATTAACTTATGCTCCAAAAGACACATTAGGGCTTATGTTCAGGGGATGTTATCCTGAAAAATCATGCTAGGGCTTATTTTCTGGTTAGGTTTTATTTTTGGGGAAACACAGTATGTAAGAGGGGTTTATCTTGGGATCTGTTTCTTTTCTTTTGAGGCAGGAAGACCTTAGGGTCCCACCATACCCCCAGCCAGCCAGAAATAGCTGGTAGTTGGGGCAGGCGTGTGTGTGCCACGATGGGGGAAATCATCCTTCTTGGGGTGAAGTGGGACTTTGGGTGCAGCTTCCTTTGACTTCAGAAAGGGCAGGAGGCCAATTTCTTTCAGTCTGCAGCACCAGGTTCAGCAGATTTCCTGCCACAGCTTTGACGGTAACCTTGGGGCTGTCCAGGCCATGGTCTGATCCAACTGTTTGATGCTGGGATTTTGGGGCTGGACAGACACCATCCCTTCTCCAACTTCTTTCCTCTCCCTGCCAGAGTGTAGTAAAGTCTCAGACAGTTCTGGAGAAAGCGTGACACATGGTAGTGGCCGTTCATCTGTGACTCAGAGAAACAGTGAATGAGGAACAGAACAGGAGCCCCTTACAGGTTATAAGGGAGACTAACTTCTCAAAAATAACTGCTCTCACGGCCAGTCCTTAACCCAGCTGGGAGATGCGTCAGCCAAGCACAGAGGAAAGGGGCCTCTCTCCCTTGGTGGACTCTAAGTATGAACACTACATATGTGTGTACATGTGTACATGTGTGTTGGTAGTGGAGAGAGCTTCCACACTCGTGTGCCACTAGAGTCTTGCAGGAGACAGAGAAACGAGACACTTGGAGGCCACTTCTTTGGGTTGGCAGGTTCTTGTTTTCAAGTATTTATTGGCAGTTGAGCTAAGCTTCCAGACCCACACACACTTTCCCACTCATAAAAATGGGTATGTTACTATTTACTTTCACCTGTCCCAACCCCCACACTGTCCCAGGGCTTGGTCTCTGGCTCTGAAGTAGCAGGCGAGATAATAGATGTGAAAGTCAAGGTGAATTATCTTTGAGCTTTGCTGTTTTGATAGATAAAATACCTGGTGGGCATCCAAACTTGTGACTTCTATTTTCTTTTTTTTTAAATATATATATGTTTATTTTAAAAGATCTTTTAGACTTTTTGTTTTTTTAAAGATTTTATTGGGGAAGGGGAACAGGACTTTATTGGGGAACAGTGTGTACTTCCAGGACTTTTTTCCAAGTCAAGTTGTTGTCCTTTCAGTCTTAGTTGTGGAGGGCGCAGCTCAGCTCCAGGTCCAGTTGCCATTGCTAGTTGCGAGGGGCACAGCCCCTTGTGGAGTTGAGGAATCGAACCGGCAACATTGTGGTTGAGAGGATGCGCTCCAACCAACTGAGCCATCCAGGAGCTCAGTGGCAGCTCAGCTCAAGTTGCCGTGTTCAATCTTAGTTTCAGGGGGCAGAGCCCACCATCCCTTGAGGGAGTCAAGGAATTGAACTGGCAACCCTGTGGTTGAGAGCCTCCTGGCCCATGTGGGAATCGAACTGGCAGCCTTCGGAGTTAGGAGCACGGAGCTCCAACCGCCTGAGCCACCGGGCTGGCCCTGACTTCTATTTTCAAGCAGCTTATCAGAGTGCTGTGAGATGGAGCTCATGTTCCAGAGATTAATTTTTCCATCTGCAAGAAAGGACATGTTACCGACGTCAGTCTCTAAGGCATGTGCTTAGACTTCAGTTTTCTATGTGACAAGAAGAAATGAGAGAAGGGGTTGACATGAGGATAACACGTGATGGGAAAACATTATGGCTATCTGTTGTTGTTTACGCAACTTTTTGGACCACACAAATGCACTTCCATCCTGTGTCCAGGCCTGACCCCTTTTGTGAAACTCTGGTTTTTCAGAATTAGATGATGGCTTTCTAAAAATGCTGATTTCTGGGCTCCTTCCTCAAGATCCATTAGATTTATGTATTCATCAGGGAAGGCAAACTGTGTATCAAAGCACCCCAGTTTCAATAGCTGAACAAGATAATGGTTTGTGTTCACTCCGCAATCCAATATGGGTCAATGGGGACTGAGTTCTCTATTTTACTTGTCATTCTGGGATCTCATCCAGTGGTTCTACCACACTTTATGACCTCAGAGTCCTTTACTGGGTCTTCGGTGTTCATACCACAAATAAGGGAATGCAGTGGGGCTGTGGAGAAGACACACCTACTCTTAATTGCTGCAACAATGAGGTGACCGTGTCACTTCCACTCACATCCCATCAGTAAGAACTAGTCTCAAGGCCCCCTGCAGTGGTCTGGGAAACATATTCCCCAAAAGGGAAAGGAAACTTAGTGAGAAATTAGCCAGTCTCAGTCATGACCTCGGATGGGAACAGATGTATTTATTAGAAGTGTTCGTGGGAATTCTAACAAAGGTGGATTTCAGCCCATGTTCTTGAGAAACACCAATCTATAGGTACCTGTGTGGGTAACAGCAGGTGGGGGCTGATCCACTTTCAGATCATGGAGACTGGCTCGTCATGGCAGAAATGTAAATACACAAGCAAACACCCACTAGTGCCCTATTGTTTTCTTGTCTGCAGTAGCTTCTCCAGCTGCAGCTCAAGTCTACAAATCCACGCCTCAAGGATTGAGACACTCCACCTGTCTCTCTGGAACTCAGGTTCTTCATCTATAAAGTGGAAATGTGAACACATAACTTCAAATAAGCTACTTGAAATGCCTCTTACAGAGCCTGACATAAACTAGGTATATAATAAATGTTAAAAGTACATTTTTATACTTAAGAGGGTGGTCCAAAGGTATAAATTTCCAATTATAAATTTAATAAGTTGTGGGGATATAACGTACCACGTGGTGGCTATCAGTAACAATACTTTATTGTATATTTGAAAGTTGCTAAGGGAATAGATCTTAAAAGTTCTCATCACAAGAAAAAACATTGTAATTATGTGGGGCGATGGATATTAACTAGACTTATTGTGGTGATCATTTCACAATATATACATATATCAAATCATTATCTTGTACACTTTAAACTATTACAAGATTATGTGTCAGTTATATCTAAATTAAACTGGGGAAAGATAGGAGTGAAAATTAGAATTTTAGAAAACTTGTATCCACCACTGTGAACTTGACAGATTACTAGTACTCAAAGACTTTGCTGATGGGTGGGGATACTAATATAATTTTTGACATTACATAATCAAACATGTCAACATTTGGAAGATCTGCATGACTTAGTATAGCAATATTTTCCAGAAGATCAATGTTTTTTAAAAAAAAATTCTCTTTGGTGAATGTGTTGATCACAGTTCAACATATCTACGAAAGAAGAATTAGTCTATTTTAAACTGTTGAGAAGATTTTACTTATTTTACTATGAAGTGTCAGAATGAAAAATAAATATACACTCAAACAAAGTTATAGACCCAAATAAACAAATACTAAAAGGATCAATTTGGCTCCTAAAAGCCAGATCCGACACTCCTAGCTGTTATGTCACATTGGTAAATTGATTCATTGCAAGACATGAGCAAATTTTGGAAGCTAAACCCTACAATGATCGCATACTACTTTTCCAAAATATGAAAAAAAATGTTTCATAGATATAGTTCTGGCCATCTGACCACAAAGGAAACTAGATTTTTTTAAAGCTAATTTTTAATTTTAAATTTATTTTTCTTAAAAGGGACTGTGGCTAGATGTCCAAAGTGTTTGAATTTCTTGTATTGTTTGAACATTTTGAATTAATTTTTTTCTTGTATTTCTTTTATTTTAAACTTTTTTTTTTTTTTTTTTTTTTTTGTAACTGAGCTCTAGAGACATGCATACCCTGGTTCAAACCCTCACCTTACCACTTACCAGCCTTGGGAAACAGGAGGACATTTACTTAACATTTAATGACCACAATTTTCTTATTTTTGCAGTGGAAATTAATAACAGTTTTTACACACATGAGGTTATTTTGAGACCTAAAAGAGATAAATTCTTGTAAAGCACTTAGCCTGACTTCTAGTAAATAATCAATAAATGTTTATTATTGTTTTATCATACTGTCATCAACTTTACAGACAGGTAGCCAAATGATCATTCATCTTGATTGCTATCTGAAGGAAGATCTTTTAGCTTACGAATGCATTGTTGGTAGTTAAATAGCATAAAAAGAGAAAAAGGATTTAAGAATAACAAACAAAATACTGTAGAAGCTCTGTTTTACATAGGGAAGTCTATATTTCTATGAAAGGGACTAAGGAATCTCAAAAACCAAGATAGTAAATCTTCCACGTACCATAATTACAAGTCATCTTTTATTCCACATGCAAAATACTATTACTTTGTGGTATCAATTATCAATTTGGGTTATATAATCTTCAGAAGAAAATTTTCATACTTCTAATGTATTTTCCATATATATATTTTTTCCACCTTGGTTAGGTATAATTAAAAATTAAAATTTCAAAATTGAGAAAAAAGTATTGAGCAGAGGACTGGGCTTCTAAGGTTCCAAGGGAATGAGATGGATCCATAGTCCAGGAATAGAGTAGACCTTTGCTACTCAGAGTATGGTCCACAGACCAGCAACCTTTTCATGACCTGGAATTTATTAGAAATGCAGAATCTCAGGCTCCCCCATTTAATAAGATATGCATATAAAGGTGTGAGATTACTTGGGACAGAAGTAATCTCCAATCTCTTTACCCCGAGCCCGTGAATTTGCAGGAGATATGGTGAGGGCAGACAGAGTGCGAGAGGTGGGGGCCAGCCCAGGTGGCCTGGAAGAGAACAGACGATGACAAGCATGCTGGAAAGATGCAGTTTCCATGACCTAATGGGCCTCTTTGCTATCCTAACCTCCCAAATAAGAGCCCTGTGTTGGAGCTACCCCTCTCCTTTATCCCTCATCCAGGTGTCTGGTCCACACCCTGTTGGGACCTCTCTCTCCTGTTTCTTAGAAAAGATGTCTCTTCTGGGCATTTTTGAGATTGAGGGATGGCCACAGACAGACATGGGCCTGGAAGTTGGACATGGCCTAAGTGTTGGAGCTTCTACAGCCTAATTGGGATGATGATATGGCCCCAAATAGTTATTATGGGGCGGGTATTTTGTTATGGTGATGGAAGATCGAAATAGATTGGACAAGATGTTGACATAATGGGAGAAAAAAGCCACCACAGTATATATTCCTTGAATGGTGTGTAAAGAAGTCATAGCCCACTCCCATGGGGCTGGAAGAGAGCATAAGTCAGCACCTGCAATAACAATACTCCATTTTTGATCTCTCTCTCTCTCAACTTATATAAATCCTGATAACTAAAGTAAAATAAACAGATGAAACAGCAACCTTTTACTTGTATAGAGCTTTGTAACATACATAACGCTTTTCAGTCATTCATTTAGTTAACAAATACTTGTTGAGCATGTATACTGTGTATCAGAAACTGGACTAGGTACTGGGAATATAATGGAGAAGGAAACAGACATAGGCACTTCTCTCTATGAAATTTATGCTGAAGAAGTTTACACTGTAGTGGGTTTGGCTTAGTTTCATTGAGTAATTACTATGTGCCAGTCACTATGCTAGGCACAGGAGCCCCAAGGAATCCTCATAACATTTCTCCGAGGTTGGCACCTTTATTTTCTGCTTTACTCAGATAGGGTTAATAGGAGTGCCCAAGGCTCCAAAGTGCAGGTGACTTACCCAAAGAGATTTAGGTAGTTGTTGAGGGGCCAAGGAAGAACCCAAGTTCTTGACTCTGAGATGCTCATCCATCATGACCTTGATCTGTACATACTCCACCAACAACAGTGGTGATGAGCCTTGAAGGTTGAGTAAGTTTTTGGAGACAGAAGAACATTCCAGGAAGCGGAGCTTAATTAAGTTGGAGGAGGTGATGAGAAGACAGTGCCCCATGGGGAAAGGATCATTTTTGGGATTTAAGGTCTGAGGCCTGCAAGTGAAGAATGCCTTTGGGAAATGACAGACATTGCCCATGGCGGCCAGAGTGTAACAACTTCAGGTGTTATGGATAGAATGTAGGATCGGAGCAGATTGGAAAGGGACTGGAATGACATTCCAAGGAGTTGGTCCTTTATCCTTCAGGCAACAGGGAACCATCAACAAACGGGAGTTGTGTTGAAGGGCGAGTTCTGTTTACGATCACACCCACAGGAGAATGAATGTGAATTTGGCACAATTTGGCAGAGATTCATTAGAAAGGTGTTGTTGTCCCCATTCCCAGCCTCCCCTACCCTCTTGGACGGTGAGCTCATGACTGCTTCTCAGACTTGATTGTATATTTGAATCCCATGCATATTCTGATTGACTAGGTCTGGGGTGGGGTGTGAGAACATGCATTCCTAGCAAGATCTCAGGTGATACAGATATTGCTTCTCTGGGGACCATATTGTATGTAGCAAGATGTAGAGAATGATGACAACGTGCCTAAGTACATAGAGTCCCCATTACAAGTCAGTCACTTTGCGGAGCCTTTTACACTACATGTTTATTCAGTGTTCTTAATAATAACCAAGAGGCAGTTACAATTGCTACCCCTGCTTTGAGCTGGCTCTCAGAGGGGACAGGGAGCTTGTTCAAGTCCCACAGACATTTAAGCCCAGTCTCTCTGAATCTTTTCTGACATATAGAACAAGCACCATGCAGTCAGAAAGTCCATGAACTTCTCGTTAAATTTAAATTCTTTCTGCAGAAACCTTGTACCGCATTCTAACCACGAGAAAGTTTCAACCATTACTCATATCCAGAAAGGAAGCAAGAAGCAGTTTTCTCTTTTTGTCTCGTGACCAAGGGCGTGTCTTTAAGGAACCGGCTTGCACGAAAGCAGGTGAAGATCGGGAAGTCCACAAGATTTGTGAAGTCAGCATTTTTCAATGCTACTGTGTGAGGCAGCCTCCTGGTGCAGCGGGGTTCGGGGGTGTGCAGGCAGCAGCCACGATGGGCCGTGGTGGGAAAGAAGCCACTTGTTTTCTGTATAAACTCTTGTGGTTGAGAACAAGGCCTGGCAGGCAGCCCCGGAATGTCTCATTTTCTCCTGGGGGGATTCCAGGATGCAGGGAGTGCTCCAGTTATGTTAACTGCTCTGCTGTTACAACAGCCACCTCTGGGGTTTCCCACTTCCTCTGGCAGATCTGGAAAGCGAATCAAAGGTGACAGAAGGAGGCCATGTTTAAGGTCCAAGCTGAAAACTTTAATGGGGCAGCAAGAGGCAGAGGCTGGGAAGGACTTATTGTCTCCCTTTTGCCCCTGGGAGAGGCTCGTTGTCATTATGTGTGCTGGTCTGCTCAGGCAGGGAGCCACAGTAGACTTGACCACAGAACAATGCTTGAGAATTGACCTTAGGGGCCCAGCAGCTGGGGTGGAAAGGAAGGTCGTTGTGTGTGAAGCACTAGCCTCCGAATCACCTCATGCTTCTTAAAGGCGTCCACTTCTCACTCTGGACTTAGTGCATTAGAATTTGGGGAGTGAGGGTAAGTATTTTAACAAAGTTTCAAGGTGATGCCCATGCACTTGGAAGTTTCGGAACTACTCATAGACTCCATTAGCAAAATGGGGAACAGGGACAAGAGATGGAAAAGAATATAGGCTCTAGAGTCAGCTAAAGCCAGATTTGTGCCCCATCCCTCTACCACTCAGTGACTCCCATCTGTAAATGGGTTTCTGATGCCCTCTGCAGAGGGTTGTTGTGAACGTCAGGTCCGCAAGTGCTTGCTACCTGTCACGTGTTCAGTACATGCTTGTGGACCTGACCACAGCATCTCTCAGACCCCAGGCTTGTTTCTTGTTGAAATAGCCTCACGTGCTCATCTACAGAGGACATTTGCAGTTGGTGGGTAGCAGGGCATAGGGAGATGAGGGGAGCTTGGATGACGTAGTAGAATTTATTCTCATCATATTTATCAGCGAATAGACTTGAGATAGATGCGAAAATCAGGACCTCAGCTGTCTAGGACATGTGCTGATTCTGACAAGATGCATTTTAACAGGGGCAGGAAAGATATTGACCTTGTACTCCACAAATTTAAGTGCAAACGTGTGGTTCTGGATAATCCCACAATGTGGCATAGCTAACAGAAAAGTGAAAGTGAACTTGGACTGCATGAGTAGAGGTATAAGCTTCGGAATGAGAGAGTAAGAAATGTACTTTTCTCTCTCTGCCGGTCTGAACAGCCTTAAGGCCTTCCCCCACTGTGGGTGGGAGTAGGGGAGATAGGTCTTATCTTTAGAGGAGAGGAAATAAGGTGGTGAAATAAGTCAGGACCACATATTTGAGGAGTTGTTTGGGAAGTATTGTGGTTTACCCCAAATAAAAATAAACAATGCAATTATTACTGTATGTAATCATCTGAAAGTACAAATCGAGGAAGTGAGCCGAGGGAACAGAAGTAGGAAAAATGAATGGAAACTGCAGAGACACAGACTTCATTCAGTTTCTTGTACGGAAGAATTTTAATAATAGCTGCCATTAACGAGCCCCTCTGCGAAATACGGCAAATTGCTTTATGTCATCTTTCCTTCAGCAGCCTTGCCAAGTAGGCATTCTTTTTTCCATTTTTCAGAAGAGGAAACAGGTTCAGTGAGAGGAAGTGACTTGGCAGTCATACAGATCAGGATGGGTGGAGTCAAGAATTAAATCTCTGGGTTCTGATCGTCCTACTGTGCTAGGCTGTCTGAGAAGTACAGAAGCCTGAAGATGGAATGTGTTACCTTGTAAGGTATTGGGTTCCCTGTCATTGGAGGTGACTATTTGTCAAGTATTCCATAGAAGGGATTCCATAAAAGCAGTTTGACTCTAGAATCGTATGCCACCTTAGTAGCTCATTTGCTGAAATTTTCTTTTGCTGTTCTGTTTCATCGACCTACTATTGTCTGTTTGTCATGGGGCCAGGTACCTGTAGTGAGGGCCCAACAAATGACAGTTTTTATAACAGGCTAAAGGCAGTTGTGATAACCTTGAAAGTCCCTCAGTCCTGAGAATGCACAGGCAGTTGTCCCCTGCTTATCACACATGGGGCAAGCCTTCCTTCCTCTATCCTTGAGATTCCTTGGAATTAGCTTTGACTTTAAGTATCTACTCCAAGGTGCTTACCAATTCCTTCAGTCTCAAAACTTGGTGTAAAGGGCTTCCATGCTGGATTAAAGCCAGGATTACCAGTGAGCGTGGACGAGGAACACCCATGGAAGTTGTAGGTGTATTGCTTCTTGGAGCAAGAAAAGCATGACTTTGGATTTGAATCTAGTATCCTTTATTGCTTTATGGAGATCTTATGTAAATCACTTAATACCTTTGAATCTCATTTTGCAGATCGCTGAGTGGCATGAAAGACACCTCAAAAAACTATCCAAAATCTAGAAAGCCATGCATATGCATAGAACTGTGCACATGCTGAGGAAAGACCTGAAAATACTCTAAATTTTCACCTTTGGCTAGCCTTGAGGCAAGCAGGAAGTGAAGGCTAACATGGAGCTGTAAACACCCTAGCTGATGTTGAAGGTGTGACACAATACACACACAGAGCCCTTTGGCAAAGACTTGGACACTTGTTGGTTCTGGGCATTTAAAAGAATCTGTCCAATCACTGTCTACCAACTAGGCTACGTGAGAATAGAGTTAGTGGCCACATATGAAAAAAAATATAGACTTTATAGAATTATTTCAGAAAGGTCACCAAATATACAAATAAAAAAAAAAACAATAACAAAGGTTGGACAGGGGAAGAATCTGATTTTAAGATTTCCCTCATTAAATTACTTAAAATGTTCAGTTTCCAACAAAATTATGACACATGAAAAGAAACAAGAATGTAGGACATATACACAGGGTAAAAAAGAGAAGTCAACATAAACTATCCTTGAGGAAGTCCAGATGTTGAACTAACTACACAAAGACTTTAAATTAGGTATTTTAAATATGTTTAAAAACTAAACAAAATCATATCTAAAGAACTAAAGGAAAGTATGAGAATAGTGTCTTACTAAGTAGAGAATATCAAAAGAGATATAGAAATTATTAAAAACAACCAAATAAAAATTCTAAAGTTAAAAATTACAATAACTGAAATTAAGAAATTACTAGAGGAGTTCAACAGAGATTTGAGCAGGCAGGGGAAAGAATCAGGAAGCACAAAGAAAGATATATTGAAACAAAAGGGAAAAAAAAGAGTGAAAATAAAATGAACAGGATTCTGAAACTTGTGGAACACCAAAAATGTTCACCAACGTACGTGTAATGGGAGTCCTAGAGAGAGAGAAAGAGGGAGGAGTATGTGAATCAATAATGGCTTAAAATCCCAAAATTTGATGAAAAGCATTAATTGACACATCCAGAAAGCTCAACAACCTCCAACTAGGATAAACTGAGAGATTCATAACCAAACTGTGAAAAGCAAAAGACAATGAGATAATTTGAAATCAGCAAAAGAGAAGCAACTCGTCACATATAAAAGGTCCTCAATCAGATTAAAAGCTGATTTATCATCAAAAATGACACGGGGCAGAAGGCAGTGGCATGATTTATTCAAAATGCCGAAAGCAGAAACTATCAACCAAGAATTCTATGTGGGACAAAATTATCCTTCACACGTGAAGGAGCAGTTAAGACATTCTCAGATAAATAAAAACAGAGAGACATTGCAGGTAGCAAACCTATCCTGCAAAAACAAAACAAGGCCAAAAGGAGTCCTTTGTATTAGACTGATACAAAAATTCACGTGCCCCTGTGGCCCTCCCCCCACCAGGCCTTGTGGACCAACAAGGGCCAGAAAGAGGAGACCCTGAGGGTCACCCAAACGCTGGCGAAGACGATGGCCAGGAAGAACACGGACAGGGCCCTCGACCTTCGGAAGCAGCTGAACAGCTGTCAGAGCCCATCCAGCTGCTCCAGACCCCGGGACTGGCGTCTGCGACAAAAACTGGAAGCGGCGGCTGGACTCCCCTGGATTCTCCAAAGGAGAAAAAGGAGAGGAAGGACAAAAAGCAAAGAGAAAGAAAAAGGGCTCGACTGTTCCAATTGGCAGCCAGAGGCCGGCCTTTCTCCACCAAGAGAAAAACGAGGGGAAGAGCCACCCCTGACCTCCTCCAGTGCCACAAAGGCAAGTACCGGACCTATAACCAGGGGCACACACGCGGCGCTGATGAGCCCGTGACCACCTTTGTCTTGTGCAATGAATGTGGCAATCGTTGGAAGTTCTGCTGGCACAGCTGCCAGCCAGGATTTCAGTGAACACAGTGAGAAAGAACAAAGAGAAAGCACTAAGCCAACAAAGCTGGAGAAAAACATTAAAATTAAAAAACATCACATGAAGAAGTAAAAAGCATCAGTAAAAGTACCGTGTTGCTCTGAAAATAAAACCTAGCCGGAAAATAAGCCATTGCATGATATTTCCGGATGACATCCCCTGAACGTGAGCTCTAATGCGTGGTTTGGAACAAATCTTAATATAAGACCTCGGTCTTATTTTCGGGGAAACACGGTACATAGGTCAACATAAAAGACAGTATGCATGTATTTTTATTTCTGTTTTTCTATTTTGCATTTTTGTAGTTTGCTTGGATTTATTTCTATTTTTTGTTTGTATTTTTTCTCCTAAGAGAAGCGGTATAAGGCAATCATCATTGTGTGTTGTAGACATGCAGTGTATAAAGATGTGATTTGTGTGCCAATAAGAGCAAAATGAAGGAGGGTGAAGGAATGAAGTTAATAGAAACAACATTTTTTGTGTACTCTTGAAATTAAGTTAATATTAATCCAAACTGGATTGTTGGAAATTAACATATGAATTGTAATTCCCCGAAGAATGCACTAAGAAAATAAATTTTAAAAAGAATAGTAAAGAAAAGACAGGGACTTTGAATGCAGCATTTGAAAAATACCTGCAGAGGGTGCCAAAAAAATGTATACACATTTTAAGAAAGGAATAAACTGTATTAAAATTGTAATGCTCAATATACATGGAAAACAAAAGATGGACACAGGTCATGTGTATACTTTTTTTGGCACCCGCTGTATTTAACACAAAAGAAAGTATAGAGGAAGAGAAGATCATAAAAACCATGACACATGGAAATAACATAATGACAGATTTAAATCCTATCTTATCCATAATTTACTTTAAGTATAAATGGATTAAATACTAATTGAAAGGCTGGATTTGGCAGGATAGACGAGAAAAACAGGACCCTCAAAGAAGATATAAAAAGAAGATGTTTAATAAACACACAGAAGTATGCTCGACATCATTAGTCATTAGGGAAAAGCAAATCAAAACCACAGTAAGACACCACTTCATACGTACGAGGGTGGCTATAATAAAAAACGGATGTATGGTTACAAGTGTTGATGAGAATATGAAGCAATTGGAACCCTCATACATTCCTGTGAGAATGTAAAATAGTACAGTCACTATAGAAAACAATTTGGTAGTTTCTCAAAAAGTCAGACAGAGTTACCATGTTACCTTGCAATTCTACCCGAAGGAGCTACCCAGGAGAATCGAAAACATAGTTTCATACAAAAACTTGTGCATGAATGTTTATAGCCTCATTGTTCACAAGAGCCAAAAAATAGAAACAACCCAAATGTCCATCAAGTGATGAAAGAATAAACAAAATGCAGTATAGCCATACAATGGAATAAAAAGGAATAAAATGCTGATATATGTTACAACACATAACAAATCTTGAAAACATTATGTTAAGTGAAAGATGTCACATATAGCATGTGAAATGTCCAGAGGCAAATTAGTAGAGATAGAAAGAAAGTAGATAGTGATTGCCAGAGCCTGGGAACAGGGAGAGGGATGACTAATAGATATTAGTTTACTTTTTAGAGTGATGAGAATATTCATTACTCTACAATTAAATAGTGGTGATGGTTGTACAACGTGGTAAATGTACTAAAATGGAATCATCCAGTTTAAAAGACTGAATATGAATTGTGAATTCATATCTCAATTTTTGAAAAAGTATGAATTATATCTCAATTTTTGAAAAAGTTATGAGTTAATGTATGTAGATCCCTGACTGTTACTTGGCACATATTCAGTAAATAACATATTCAGTGAATTTTTTTTTCTCTCTTTCTTTTCATCTTCCACTGTGCGCCTTAAAACATCCATTGGAACTACTTGCCTCTGAGAGTCTCTGCCAGGTGGCGTCAGCTTTTTGGGCTGTGAAGTCAAGTTCGTAATCTCAATTTCCTGAAAGCCAGATGTCCCTTTGGTCTCAGACTCACTTTCATGGTTTACAGGCAGATGTCAGATCCTCAGAACTGGAAATGACGCAGAGACTCTGTAGATATGCTCCACTCCTCAACTAGCATGCCTGAGGGTACAATACCCAGAGAAGGTGTGACATGCCCAGGCCAGACCTGGTACCAAGCTCCCGCCTGGCCCTTGAGCTTCTGCATTTAACTCCTTGCTGTCTGTCTTTCTCTGCCTTCCCGACTTTCTGCCAGGATCCCACAGGGTCCTGTCCAGAGGTGATGTAGGAGGTGTGACCCGGGCCAAGCAACTGAGTCAGTGTGTGGCCTGTATCTTCGAAAATGTGTGTGTAGTGGCTCAAAAGTAAGACAACAAAAGTGGAACCATAAACCAACAGCAATCATTCTCCAGCTGTCTGGATGTGGAAGGAAGCTGGCTATTCCATTGGGGAAACCACTTTCAGGCTCCCTGCTATTCAGCAGTTTCAGATCAGGCCTCATTGGAAAACGAAGTGTTGGAAAAAAAGAGTTCATTTCTTTCCTTTTTCTTTTTTTTCCTCTTCGATTTCTTGCTTTCATTTTCTTTAAATATATACCCAGAAGTGGGATTGCTAAATCATGCAGTAGTTCTATTTTTAATGTTTTGAGGAAGCTCCATAATGGCTGAACCAATTTACATTCCCATCAAGAGTGCACAGATATCCCTTTTCTCCACATCCTCACCAACAATTGTTATCTCTTGTCTTTTTGATGATAGCTGGTCTAACAGGTATGAGGTGATAGCTCACAATGGTTTTGATTTGCATTTTCCTGATGATCAGTCATCATGAGTATCTTTTCAAGCAACAATAGCAAAACTTAATAACTGGGACTACATCAAACTAAAAAACTTCTGCACGTCAAAAGAAACCATGAACAAAATGAAAAAGAAACCAAAATGGGAGAAAATTTTTGCAAATTACATATCTGATAAGGGGTTAATATCCAAAATCTATAAAGAACTTATGCAATTCAATAACAAAAAACCCAATGTGATTTAAAAATGGGTAAAGGAAGTGAATAGACATTTTTCTGAAGAAGAGCTCATTTTTTGATGTAAGAAAGTGAAAAGGGAACTTCATGGCTCAGAGATAACTTTTACTAGAGAGGCATTTTTAGTTTCCATTAGTGGGTATAATGACTAGACGAGGGAACCAAGGGAATGAAGAAAGAGGAGATGGAAGACAGGAGTGAGTTCAGAGGATAGACCCCATAGTGTAAGGGCAGGTTGGGATCTAAGGTGAGAGCTGACCCAAGAATGGGACCTGCAATTTCATGTTCAGTTGTTTGTTCTCCTGCATGGTGATTCCTGAAAACTTGGTCGCAGAGCAAGTAACATAACCCGGCCATGAGTTAGCTCGAGAATGCCAGGAGGGAGAGGAATGGAGGCCGAGTTTACATTTGGGTTTACAGGAGAAGACGTCGGGGGTGATGGAGAAAAGGCTCAGAGTAGCATTTCAGACTGGGAAGTGAAAAAAGCCACATCTCGGAGAATGTAGCACCGTGGGAATGCTAATCCTGGGAAGCGGTTAGACTTAGATTTCTTTCATCAGTGTGGTATGTGGTCTCCAGTTTGGGCAGATAACCAAGGAAAGGTAACAGCAGGAGGCTGGCAAACACAGCACTGAAGGGTGCTGGATTCTTCTGAAATGTCAGAGGCTCCATGGGGAGAAGCCCGCTGGGCACACAGGGGAGGGAGGGACCTGTGGTAGAGGGGAAAGGCACAGGCAGAGACAGGAGTCTGGGATGAGTAGGTTTCATGGGCTTATCTGAGGCAACATCACTCACGTTTTATCTGTGCGAAATTCTGGATGAATCTGAAGAGGAGCTAAGACTACAGAGTGGTGAGATTGGCATGATAGGGAAGGGGGGCCCAGAGCAAAGCACTGGCTAGATGTGATGGGGTGCAGACTAGGGACAGGAGATGGGGGATGCTTGGAAGCAGGGAAGGGTGAAGGTGCCTTAGCTCATTCATGCCCCTTAGTTCAGGGGCATGGGGTGTGCAGCACGAAGGAAGGGACAGTGTTCTATGCCAAGCAATGGGGGAGGCTTAGTGCCGAAGAAGGACTGGTACTTAGGATTGGTTACATAAAGGCCAGTGACAGGGAAGATTCAATGCCCAGAAAGAGGACAGAGATGCCAGAGGGAGGAGCTAAGGCCCAAGGATGAGTAAATCCCTAGCTGGGAGGTTGGGAGGTCAAATTTCGGGGGGAGCTCAGTGACCAGGGTAGTGGAGGCCAGAGCCAGGGGTGGCGGGAAATGACCTCCTATGGGGGCTCAGAACTCTTGAGACCTGGCCACACGCTGCCACCTGCCCCACTCTGTCCACTCCTTGCTTCTTCCTTCCATTCACTCCAGCGGCCTCTCCTCACTTGGCACACAGTGGGGACATGCAAGAGTAGACATGGAGCCCCGCAGGAGCAGGGAAAGCTGAGGCAGCCTGCGGGCTGCAGCTCTTGACTATGGGCCCCAGCCCAGGGCTGAGGCTGGTGGCTTCTGGGGCTGGACAGGCTAGAGCAGAGAGCAGGCAGGGGCTTCTGCCTGGCCCCACTGACCTCTAACCGGCATTCCCTTCCCTTCTACAGCTGTCTAGTGACACCCCCACCTATGAAGGAGCTTGTCGAACAAGGCCTGCAGGCCAGGGAAGTGGGCCGTGTTCTCCTGATGCCAGATTTCCAGGGGCTGGACTCCTCTTGCGTGGTGCTGAGGCACCCAGGCCTCATCCAGCTGCCAGCAGCCCCAGCTGGGTTCCTGTAACCCATTCAAAAGAGAAATGGAAAGGACTTTGAACCATCTCATCCAGCTTTTTACAGATGGAGAAATGGAGGGCTTACACAGGAAATGTCCCGCAGGGCTCCCAGGAAGTCGGTGGCAGGGCCAGAACCAGAACCCAGGCATCCTGGCTCCAGGTTACTGTCTTTTCCCACACATCGTATGCCTCCCAAACCTGCAAGGCTTTCCGATCATGCCAGGGGATCAACAGCGCTGCCATTCATTAGCTAGGTGACTTTGGCAAGTCAGTTAGCTTCCCCAAAGCTCAGTTTTTTCATCTGTGCTATGGGCGTAATGCAATCAGAGTGTCCTCGGGCTTATCAGATTCAATAGGCAGTGACCTTCTCCAGCTCTCATCCTTCACACCCATGGTAAAGGTTCTCAGCCTTCTGAAATAGTTCCCCAGTCACAATTAAGCCCCGAGGGGCTTTTGTGCGGTGTCACACATCTGAAAACAGACACATCCCTGAGTGCCAGGCTCTGCCTCTGCCCTGAGAAGCCTGGTGGCATTCTGCTGGGGCCTACTGGTGGGTCTCCTCCTGGTGTGCTGAACCCCATAATGTGCAGTTGTCTCTGGGAGGGACGTGCACCTCCCTTCTTTATGCGAAGGTTGGCTGGAGGAACAGTGTCCAGGCAGCGTGGCTGTACCTCAGTGCCTCATGGAATTTTTAGTAACATAACAGCTCTAGTTTTTATTCAATGTTCTCCGAGAGACTCAGTAATGAGCAGTAGGAGCTAGGGCAAGAGATTTCTCTGAATGACAGATGCCAGGCTCTGCTAAGTGTGGCAGAGATGGTAGCGCTCACCAGACATCCCAGTTGCTCCTCAACATTTCCCAGCTCGCCTTGCATTTGGTGGGGCCCTGTGACTTGTTCTGACCAACGAATGGAAGTGATGTCATTCCCACTTGAAGCTCAGGAGACCTATTCTTTCTTGCCCTCACTCAGGAACTGGTGACATTCCAGATCCTGGGTCCATGAATAAACATGTGGAACAGAGTCCTCCTGCAGTGCACTTTACATGAGTCCAAAGGGAATGAACTTTTAGGTATAAAGCCACTCTGATTCGGGGCTTGCTTGTTACATAGCACAACTTAGCCTCTCCTGACTCATGCAGCCAAACTTTGCTTCTCCTGACAGAGGTGTCTTTACCTGATGAACCCCACAGGGCCAGGCTTCTTTTTACCTTCACGTGTGATCTCCCCAGGAAATGGCTCAGTTCAACAGCTGGCAGGCTTCTTGTGAGCATTCTCCATGAGCTCATCACAAGTGCTCAAACCTATCAAAGGCTCACTTAGAGAGCGCTAACTTTGCCATTTCCACACGACTCTCCCTCGCTGCCGCCCCTGTTTCAAAAGTCTCTTCTTTTAACAACAGGATCCCATCTTGGAGTCCAACCTTCTAGACTCTGAAAGCTAAAGAGTACCAAACAGTGTGTGTTTCAGTTTCCCCTAAATTCTCATGCACTGCAAATCCTGCTTTGCCATTGGCTTTGTTCCCAATCTCCTCCCCTGGGGACCCGATACATTGCATTCCTCTCCCCTATACATACTGCCATCTCTTCCTGTGGTTCCCACATGCGTCACAGCCTTGGCAAACTTCATGGGGGTTGCTGTGTGCCAGCTGTTATCGCGTGGCTGTTGTAGCCTCGGACAGGACTCTGCTTGCTTCTGGAGAGATCCCTTCGAGACTTGATGTCACAAGCTCAATCTGTAGCCCACATCTTCAGCCACACCCAAAGAGCTGGAAGGAGAGGTTTCCATGTCCTTTTAGGAGTGCTGCTGGCCCGCCTTACCCCTGGGCCTTCAGGTATACCTAGACTTCAGGTGTGGCAGGAGAGGGTTCACGTCTTCCCTCTCAGGGAACAGGTGATAGAGGTGCTTAGCATTGGCAATGCAGGTGCATGTTTCTGATGGCTTCTGCCTCCTGGGGGCCACTCTGGCTTCCATCAGCTTTGGAGAAGAATAGACAACACCAAGTACCTGTTCCTATAGCCCCTGCGTTCACAAGCTAGGCATGATCCTGCTAAAATTCCAGGTGTGGGTCTCCAGCTATTTCTTTAGATAGATTGACTATCTCGAACACTGTTGTATCGTTCAGGGCGAAGTCCTAAATACTTTCATCAACCCTGCACCCTCAGCCTTGCTAGGTATCCCAGATGAGGCAAAATGTCTCGTAGACTTAGCCAGCCTGGATCTTGCCTTGTCAGGGATGTAAAGATGACATGGCACAGTGATTGAGAGAGTGAACGTTGGTGTCAGGCTGTGTGGGTTCAAACCCTAGTAATATCGGACTTACGCCAGGTAACTCGGGGGGCTTCCTTAACCTCAGGTGTCTTCCTTTAATCTTCTGTAAAACAGGTGATAATTGCACAGATTTTCTAGGCCTCTTGGGAAGACTAGATGTCAAAATGAATGCTAAGTACTTAGTGCCTGCCACATAGGAAATATTTGACATAACCCAGTTCCCTTCTTCCTTCCGTCGCAGGCTCTTCTATTTCATTCCTTTCTGTACAGGCTTGCTTACCTTATCTTCCCTGGAACTGGCTTTATCTTGTCACTTCCTTCCTACACACCTAGAGTGGCTTTGAGCCATTATAAAACATCTGTTTATAAAATACATTTAAAGGCTCTCTCCTGGGCCCTCAGGACCCACCACGATCTGTCCCCAAATCTCCACTCCAGCCTTAGTTCCAACCATTCCCCCCAGAAACCTCCATCCAATCCAGCTGACCTCTCTATTCTCATCAGAGTTCCCACTTATGCCAAGATGGTATTCTGATCTCTTACCCCATCTCTTCAAGCCTCACTCACTCTTGAAGGCTCAAGTAGAAGGACTGCCTCCTCCAGAAAGTCTTCCCTGACTAGGCAGAAATTCTGAGCCATCCATGTGCTGATTAATCACCCGCAGAATTATCCTTCTGTGGTTTTGTTTTTGCCTGTATCTGCATGTGGTCATGCTCCCAACATAAGAGTTCTTTGCGGGTAGGCACTGCGTTTCCATAGTTTATGTTTGGCATTCGGTAAGTGCTCAGTAAAAGCTAGACAGATGGGCAGTCACGGGTCTGAGAAGACTCCCAAGGGCTGGGGACACCAGACAGAAACAACAGTGAACCCCCTGAGTGCCCTGGACCCCCTAGAAAACATAGTGGAGGGAGAAGCCATTCTTTGCTACCCCTGGGCATTTGGAAGGAGCTGGAAGAAATGGACAGACGTGACCTCTACAGCCAGTAGCCCTCCTCCACTTCCCCACAAGTCTTGTTAAAGTGGTCATTTAGTAAATAGTAGAGTAGTTAAGCATCTGAGGTGCAGCTCCAAACCCAAGTTTCCAATGCTGGCTCCAGCTTTTATTAACGGTGTGACCTCTGCCAGCTTGTTAATCTCTCAGTGTCTCGTTTCTCCACCTCTCTTTAAAATGAGAATACGAAACAATCCCTACCTCATCCCGATGTAAAGATTAAAAGTGTTAATGTAAAGCAGTTAGAATGCTATTTCAATGAGCGCTCAATAAATGTTAACTACTCTTGGGAGGTGCTCCATTGATCATTGTGGCCCACAGGTGTGGGGGGTGTCACGTGGAAAGAGAGATCAAACTCAAACCCCATCTCTGTCAATTGTAGCTCAGGGCTTAGGAACCCACTCTCCCTCTCTGAGCCCCTGTTTGCTTATCTTTAAAATAAAGAAAATCATACCCAAGATTAGGGTTGGGTATGAGATCTCGCTTATTTAGTGTGGAGAAAAGGGCCTGGCATATATGGGGCTTACGGGTATGTTCCCATTCTCTTTCACTTAAGTCTCCTGTTTCCGCCTGTCAGACGGGCTGGGCAGAGGTAGTGGCAACTGGAAGAAAGAAATATGGAGGAGACACGCAGGGCGCAAGGGAGACTGAAAATTCCACGTGAGAGATTGGTGTGGGCCTGCTTCCCCCTGCTGGATTAAGCAGAGATGGCATCTCTCAGTGCTCTCTGATGCCACCGAATGGTAGAAGAGGTTTGTGACAGCGAACAGATCTTGCCAGCTCCTGCTCTGGTTTTGGGACTCGGGTCCTTCCCGCACTCCTCCAACAAAACGCCTCTCCTACCCTACCCCACCTTCTCGCAGTCTCTCTCTCTACGGAGTACTAACCATGTGCCAGGAATTGTATGAACAGCAATGAAAAGATAAAGGGGACAGAGAGAAGTGGTGCTTGCCCTTAACGACCCTAAGAAATACCTGGGCAACTTCATGATTCTTTAAATCAATATTTTTTTTTTAGTGTACAATATATTTACATATGCTAAAATGAATGCATTTTAAATATACATCTTGATGCATTCTGACAAACGTATATACCCATGGAACTACCGCCCCAATGAAAATTGCCCCAGAAAGCGTTCTCATGGCCCTTTGTAGTCCATTGCGGCCACCTTATACTCCAGGCATCCCCACTCTGGTTTCTGTTGCCAGGGTTCAATTTCTTCTTTATATCAATTTCTTCTGGAACTTGATATAAATGGAGTTGTACAATATGTATTCTTTTGTGTCCGGCGTCTCTGGCACAACAAAGTGTTTTTGAGATTCATTCATACTTTTGTATGTATCAGTAGTTTGTTTCCCCCCCCCTTTTTTTTAAACTGTTAAATGATATTCAGACCTATAAGCGTATCACAATTTGTTTATACCTCGCTTGTGAGAGGTACTTGGGATGCTTCTAGTTTTATACTATGATGCATAAGACTGCAGGAACATTGTGTGCAAGTCTGTGTGTGGACAAATGCTTTTACTTATGGCGAGTAAATTTCCAGAAGTGAAATTGGTGGGCCACAGGGTGAATGCATGTTTAATTTCATGAGAAATTGACAAACTGTTTTCCAAAGTAGTTTTTGCATTTTACGCAATGAATACGAGTATGAGAACCCCTGTTGTCTGCATGCTCATCAATGATTGATGTTTTGAATTCTTTTTTTTTCTTTTTTTTTTTTTTACTTTCAGGCATTTTAATGTGTGTGAGGTTATATCACATTTTCGTTTGAATATGCAATTCTTTGATAATTAATGATGCTGGGCATCTTATCAGCTGCTTATTAGCAATGTATATGGTTTTTTTTTGAGAAGTGACTCTTCATGTCATTTGCCTATTTTTATTATTAACTTGTAAGGGTTCCTTTTATATTTTGGCTCCAAGTCCTTTGTCAGATATTTGCAAACATTTCCTTCATTATATGGTATGCCTTTTCAGTTTCTTAGTGGTGTCTTCTAAAGAGCAAAAGTTTTCAATTGATTGAAGTTCATTTTAGCAGGGTTTTTTTCCCCTCCTTCCTTTTATCCTTTCTTTCTTTCATTCCTTCCTTTTTTGGGGGGTCAGTAGTGCTTTTTGTGTCCTCTTTTGTAAATCTTAGGACCAAGGTTGCAAAGATACTCTCCTATGTTTTCTTTAAAAACTCTGTAATTATGGGCCGGCCCTGTGGCTCAGGCAGTTAGAGCTCCATGCTCCTAACGCTGAAGGCTGCCGGTTCAATTCTCATATGGGCCAGTGGGCTCTCAACCACAAAGTAGCTGGTTCAATTCCTCGAGTCCCGCAAGGGAGTCCCGCAAGGGATGGTGGGCTGTGCCCCCTGCAACTAGAAACAGCAACTGGACCTGGAGCTGAGCTGCGCCCTCCACAACTAAGATTGAAAGGACAACAACTTGACTTGGAAAAAAGTCCTGGAAGTACACACTGTTCCCCAATAAAGTCCTGTTCCCCTTCCCCAATAAAACTCTGTAATTATAATTTAATTTTTACTTGATGGTCCATCTTGAATTAATTTTTGTGTAGGGTATAAGACAGGCTTAAAGCTTATATTTTTCCAGATGGAAAAAACAGTACCATTTGTTGAAAACATCACCTTTCTCCTAAATAAGACCAAATTCAACTGACCATATGTGTATGGATCTATTTCTGTACTCTCTAATACATTTCATTGATATATTTGATAATACGAATGCCACGCTGCCTTGATTTCTGTAGTTTATAGTAAATGCTGAAATCAACTACTGGAAGTATCTAACTTTCATAATTGTTTTATCTATTATTGGTCCTTACCATTTTCAAATAAATTACACGTCAGCTTGTCAGTTTCCATAAAAAGGCCAGCTGTCATTTGACTATTGCATTGAATTTATATATACATGTTTTGTTTTTTTTAAGGAGGGTGCAGCTCACAGTGGCCCATGTGGGGATTGAACCAGCAACTTACCAGCACCACGCTCTAACCAACTGAGCTAACCGGCCACCTGCATTGAATTTGTAGATGTGTTTGGACAGAATTGGTGTTTAAGCTTTTATTCCACAAACATGGTATAGCTCTCCATCTATTTGAATTTTGAAAAAAAAATTATCTTTGCAGTCTCTTTTAGTTTTCAGTGTAGATGTCTTGCATATATATTGTAAAATTTATACCTTTAGCTGCTATTATAAATGATATCTTTTATTTCATTTTCCATTTGTTTTTACTAGTATACAGAATTACAGATTTTGTACAGTGATCTTGTCTCCTGAATCCTTGAGAAATTCACTTATTAACTCTAGTACTTTTTTTATAGATTATTTAGGGTTTTATACATTAAAAATCATTTTATCTGTGAATAAAGACAGCTTCATTTCTTCCTTTCCAATCTGTATGTTTTTAATTTATTTCTCTTGCCTTATTATCCTGGCTTGGGCAGGCAATGCAATATTTTAGAAAAGTAGTTAGAGCAGATGTCCTTGTTTTGGTCCTAATCTTCGATGGAAAACATTTAATTTATTACTACTGTGTATTTTGTTATTTGTAGGTTTTAAAAATAAGCATTGCCCTCTGTCAGATTGAGGATGCTTTGTTTTATTCTGAGTTTATGGATATTTTTTTTTTAAATCATGGATTGGTTTTGAATTCATCAAATGATTTTTCTGTATATTTTGACATGATCATCACATGATTTTTCTCTTTTTCTGAATGTAGAGAATTTATTTTTAAATGTTGACACTCCCTTGTATGACTAGGATAAACCTCACGTGACTGTGATGTAGTCTCATTTCTCTGTGTTGCTGGATTGATTCTGTTGGCTCTTGTCTGAAAATGTTCATGTCTGTGTTCGTGGGTAATAGTGGTTTGTAATTGTCATTGCTTACGGGGTCTTCACTGGCTTTGGTATCGAGGTTATGCTGGACTCATGCAAAGAGCCAGGAAGTCTTCCTTGTCCTTTATTTCTGAAGTGATTTAAGGACTCTTGTTAGAGAAACATAAGCCCTACACTGAGAAGACGCTCAGCCATCTAACATTGGACAGTTAACTTGAACTCTCTTGGTTTTCGTTTTCGCATCTGTAAATTGGAGTGGATACTGCCTACCTAGCCTGCTTGTGATGAGGAATACATGAAGAGATATCTGAAAAACGGCCCAGTACTGCACCTTGTGGACCCTCAACACATGGGACGTGTTTCACTCATTAGTATGATTATTATTATTACGTCACTAGGGTGCACAAGATGATTCTCAACGTGCTTTCTGCGATAAAATTCCAACACGCCTTTCTCTCAAAGAGTTTAATGTCGCACACTTGTGTTGCATTTGCAGAAGGACTTTAATAACTGATTTTAGCTGTTGTCTCGGGTGATGCCACAGTAGTCTCCAAAAGTTGCTAAGTCATCTCATGTCTCGCTTGAACAGTTCTGAAGAAACTGAAGTGTGGGCACCTTGCCTGAGGCAACATGGCAGATTGTTTACCATCACCCATTCTGCAGCCAGAGTGACAGGCAAGAGATTAAGAGGGCTGGAGAGGCACGGGTTCTCCCAGCTTCTTGGCCACTAGATGACCGTTCTCACACCATTTGGGGGTCCCCTCAGGAGAAGGCACCTTCAAAGGTTTCCAACATGAAGAGTCTGGTCACACAGTCAGCCACGCTCTCCATCCAGCTGTGTGGTCTTAGGCACGTTTCTAACCTCATCGAGTATCCGGCTACCTATATGGAAAAAGACAAAAATCCCCGGCAACAGGCATTATTTATTGGGTGCCTAATGTATACCAGGGTCTCTATGCTTAGTTACACACATGATTTAGTCCTCTCGGAAACTCTGAGATAAGTATATGAGCCATAGGTGAGAAAGCTGAGGTCCAAGAGATGAAATGATTTACCTAAGGTCAAGAAACACCCAGATCCAGAGTTGAAACCCAACAATTAACTGACACTCTTTTCCATGTTAAAACTGATCATGTTGTACCTTAAACATATTGTAAGTCAGTTCCTCAATAAAACTGTTTTGAATCAGCATCCGAAATTAAATACAAAAGTTGAGGAGAGGAACAACAACAACCAAAAGTAATTACATTCACGGGAATATGTAGGTGCCAAAATTCATCCATCTGTCCACTGAGGATTTGAGAATTTTATCATATGTAAAATATGCCTGAATAAAGTATTGCTGGATTTTAAATGAAAAAGTAATCAGACCTAAAATAATAATTTCAAATATCACCTGGATCTCTCATTGGCACAAAGGTAACACTAGACTGTACCTAAAATGAATTATTCTCTTAACTCGTGTTCACCCTTAAAAATTTATTGTTTTCTTATTATAAACGCAATACATGTTCATCATACGAAAATTTGTAAATCCAGATGAGCAAAAATATAAAAGTGAAAGATAGCCTTGTTTCTACATTCAGATAAAACAAGATTTTTACACTCCGGTGTATTTCTTTTCACTACTTTTTAGTGCCTATATGTTTATTTAGATATGTGTATATAATTAGATAATCTATGGGGAGTTTCAAAAAATGGGATCTTATCCTAAAACTTCTGTTGTAATCTACTTTTAACACTTATGAGTATAACATAAAATGCTTGCTATACCAATGAATGGTCACCTACAATAAGAGTTTTGAAATTATGATGCCTTGGGGTTCTTTGGAAGTGTCTCAGGTGATGGGGGCAGGGTCAGGGAGAAGATGAGTCTTCTGTGAAGGGCAGGAAGGAAACCAAGCAGATGAGGTCTGCACCTGCCCTCTAACTCAGCAGAGATGTTTTTTCTAATTGTTCGAATATTCATCTCCCGTGTTAGATTTCACTTGAAAGGGAATTCCATTGCCAAAAACAATTTTTTTATATAAAAGAAAATCATGATCTGTAACATCATTCTTCTTTCTGCTTAATTCCTTTTCAAAATGAAAATCATTTTATTGTTTTATAACTATAAAAGTAACACCTACACTTTCCAAGATTCAAACAATTCAGAAATATAGCAATAAACCACTGAAAGTTACACATTAATCTCTCTACTCTTTGTATGTATTTTGGAGTATAAATGTGTATCAAAATATACTATGCACATATTATATCCTGTCTTTTTTCCTTAACACGGTCTATTTTCCCATATAATCTGTTAGCCTTTAAAAACATGATTCTTGACCATTTGCTGTTTGTATTGTTATTAGGCTTATTATTAGGAAAAAACCCCACAAGTTAAAGGCTTAAGGAGGATTGCGTTTTCATTTTTTAAATGTGTGATTTTTGACACATTGAATATCCAGCTAGACACTGCAAATGGAATGCTCCTTACATAAATAACTCCCCCAGCTTTAAAAGTCCCATGTTGGGACATCATTATGACTAGAAGAGCTTCCCAGCTTTTCCTCTGAAATGCCCTTAATGACAAAGGAGAATGTGATGAAAAAAATCCCCAGAGGACGGGAATAGTTCTGGTGGCATCTTCTAGACCCAAAAGGGCTTTGAATTTTTTTGTTTTTCTTTGAAGTTGATTGGCTGAGTATTTTTCCAACCCATGATTATTTAACTAGCCTCTTCTTGTACATTTAGTTGGCTTCAACTCTTTGTTTTATAATCATAAGGAGAGCTGCAATCAATCTTGTTTTACATAATTCCTTGACATCATCTCTGATTATATCCTGATGAATAAATCCTCAAAGTGGAATTATCAGGTTAACCAGTAGAGATAATTGATGACTTTGTCTGTATATTGTCAAATTACCTTTCAGGAAGGAAGTACTCGTGTAGAATCCTGTTATTTCATCTCATATTCACCCATATTGGGTGGGAGGGATCATAAAAAGTACAATGGAAATATGAAAATGGCATCTCATTATTGTCTTAATTAATATCCCTTTAATTACTATTGAGGTGAAAGAGTTTTATGAGTTTATTAGACATTTTGCTCCTCACTTTGTAGAATGTATACTTTTGTACTTTTTATATATTTCTTTTGGAGTATATCTATATTATTACTATTATTATTATTATTTAGAAAGAGCTTTTTGATTTGAAGGGCATTCATCCTTTGCCATTATAGGGGTTCGGTCTTCCCAATCTTTAATTTACATTTTATAATTTTGTAATTTACATTATACTTGTAATGCTTTGCCTGTAGTTTTTTCATCTCTTTATATATGGAGACAGGTCTCACTTGTCCCTTACCGCCAACATCACCGAATAGCCTTACCTGCATTTCCCTTTTACTGCTTTAATGGTTTCATGTTTATATAAATATTTTTATATAAGCAAATAAAAATTTAGAGACACACAATAGATGTATACATGTTACGTTCATCTGGACTTTATTTTAGTAGTGACTTAAGGAAAGTATTTAGGTTTCCTCACTTCTACCTAGTTAATACATTGTCCAAATACTATTGTCGAGTAATTCTTTTTTATTTCCCTACTGATCCAAAATACCATCTTAATTATATAATTAATTTTTATATGTTCCAAGGTATATTTCTTGGCTTTCTATTGTGTTCCATTTTTCTATATTCCTAGTCTTGTGCCAATTCCACACTTTTTGCATTATTGTAGCTTTATAACATATTTTAATATCCATTTCCCAGTTCATTTAATCACTATTCTTTCTGCGAACATTTAAAATATGTTTTTAATGTGTATTTCAATGCAATATATGTATGAAGAGTGAGCATGTCATAAGTGAATGGCCCAGGAAATTTTCACAAACTGACCACATCTGCCTAATCTGCAGCGAGATCAAATTAAGCAACAGAGGGTTATCAGCACCCCAGAAACACCACCACAACAACCATACTGTCTTCCAGCCATTCCAAGGATGATCACTGTCTTGACTTTGATCAAGATTGGTTTTGCTTAGTTTTGAACTTCATATAATAAGAATACTATTGCCTGCACATTTTGTGTCTGTCTTCTTCCATTCAACTTTATGTTTGTGAGATTCATCCATATTGTTGAATATAGTTTGAAATTGTTCATGTCCTTTGTTACATAATATTTCTTTGCATGAATATACCATGATTTATTTATTCATTATACTGTTTATAGGTATTTGGGTAGTTTCCAAATACATTTGGAGCTACTACAAATAATGTTGTTATAAATATTCTAGTACCATATGTGAACATATACATACAATTCATTGGTGTACATACATATGTATACAGGTCTGTTGGGTTTGTTGTTGGGGGCAGGATTATTGGGTCATAGACTAAGTATAGATTCAGTTTTTGCAGATACTGCCAAACAGTTTTCCAGAACGGTTGTAGTAATTTACAACTCTGCCAGCAGTGTATAAGAGTTCCAGTTATCCACACTCTTGTCAACACTTGGTACTTTCTGTCTTACTTATTTAGCCATTCTGGTGTGATTGGTATTGAGATATGAATTTCCATTTCTATGATGACTTATGAGGCTGAACACATTTTTATAGCTTTATTGGTCATTTGTATAAACTTTCTAGTCAGCTGTCTCTCCTTGTCTTTTAGATTCTTTTATTGAGTTGCGTAAAAAACCTGATTTGTAGGAGTTCTTCATATATTTAGGATTTGTGTTTATTTTCATGTATGTATATTGCAAATATAATTTCTTACTCTTTAGGCTGCCTTTTCACTCTTTTAATTGTGTCCTTTGATGACATCACTAAAATTTTAATATAAATTAATACATTACTTTGTTTTCTTGTATGGTTAGCACTTTTTGTAACATATTTAAGAACTCTTTGCTTCCTCCCATATCACAAACATGTTTTCTTATAAAATATTAATGGCTTTAACCTTCACATTTAGATATCTAACCCATCTGAAATTGATTTTTGTGTATAACATGAGATAGGGGGGACAAAATACATTTTCCATATAGATATCCAGTTAGATATCCAGATATCCAATAAATGGATCCAGAACCATTTATTTAAATGACTGTTGGTACATGGTGACAGATAACAGTCCAATTTCATTCTTTTGCACGTGGCTATCCAATTCTCCCAGCACCATTTATTGAAGAGGCTGTCTTTCCTCCATTGTATGTTTTTAACTTCTTTGTCAAAAATTATCTGTCCATATTTATGTGGTTTTGTTTCTGGGTTCTCAATTCTATTCCATTGGTCTATGTCTGTTTTTCAGCCAATACCATGCTGTTTTGATTATTGTAGCCCTGTAGTACAAGCTAAAGTCAGGGAGTGTGATACCTCCAGTATTGTTCTTTTTTCTTAAGATTGCTTTGGCTATTCGGGGTCTTTTGTGGTTCCAAACAAATCTGATGATTTTTTTGTTCTATTCTATGTTTTCTCTGCACTATTCCAGCTTCTCACACAATGGGGGGATTCCCTGGGAGACGGGCTTCTCCTCTTTTAACAGTGCGCCTGGGTCACAGAGTGCATTGTCTGTGTGGGTATGCAGAGAGCTTTTGAAGTTCCAAAGCTCTTCCTGCACCAGATTCAGAGCCCGTATGTTTCAGAAGTTCTGTTTACTCCTGCAGGAATCTGCCCAGATAGATGGGGCCAGGAGCAGGTGAGTTGTGAGAGGTGGCCCAGAGCAATGGCAGCAACCACCACCACAGCCGGTCCTGCTTCCACAGCTCTTTCCCCTTTGCCGGAACTAGTTGGGCTGTGTATCTGTGTCTGCGGTCCACAGTTCTCAGAACAGCAAATATTCTGTTCTTTTGATCCGACACTGCTACTGTTCCACTTCTAGCACCAGGCAGGTGGGGGCGGGGCGAGCTCTGGGAGGGTAGGGAGGGGGCGGTTAGTCTCCGTGCCTAAGGCTTCCGTTCTCTGCTCGGCGGTGAGGGCTTAAACCACCGTTTTCAGCCTTCTTCCCTCAGTCATTTCTCTGAGGTCCCTGCCGTGAGCGTTGGGTTCAGCCGTGTTTTAAGCTGCCCCCTCATCCCTGTGGGCCATAAGCGAAGCCCTAGCAGTCCGAGTCCTTCCCTCTCCCGCAGCTGCGGTAGTTCCGGGATGCAGCGAGCTCGGGGCACTGAGCTAGGTCTGAGTCCTGCGCTCGTGCGGCTCCATCTCCACACTTCTTCCTTTCCTCCTCCCGATTCGCCCACCTTTAGGTAAATTCAGTAGTGGGCCTCTTCGTCTTGCCTGTCTGCTGTGCAGGGAGTCCTTTGTGGAGTTATTGTTGTTTGATTAGTTGTAAATTCCAGGGGAGCTTTACAGAGGGTCATCTCACGCTGCCATTTTGATGACACTAAAATTTTAAAATAACTGTCCGGTAACATAAGCCCAGTAGTTTTGCTTTTCTCTAAGATTACCTTGAGGAAGGCACTAGGTTCTTCTTTTCATTTTCATATAAACTTTACTATTAGATTATCAATTACCACACAAAAACCTGCTGGGATTTTGTTTGAGATTGCTCTTGTCTGTTTTTGATCTTCCAAATGAACTTCATTTCGTCAAGATTAAAAAAAATCCCTTTAGAGTTCTGATTTGGATTTCATTAATCCTGTAACTTAATTTGTGGTATATTGATTCTTTTTGATTATTTCATGGCTGTGAATATTGATTTCCCCACAAGACCATCAGCAACATTTGGAGAAGGTCTCTATCACACAATTCTTTTATTTTATGCATAATTTTATGGCAGCCTATAGCCAAGTAGCATTTAATGTGTGTTTCTTAAATGGACCTTATAAACTCTTTCAAAATGACCTTATCACATGCTTTTGTCAAATATTCAGGTGTGCTCCTTGGCTTCTGCCTTAATTCATTTAAATGAATCATAAAAGTATTTTTAATTCACCCAGCAAAGCCACCAGCATAGCCTCATCTTTTAAAAAGGCTTCCTTTTCCCTAGGGAGCTTTCAGTCCAATAAAGGCAGTGAACACAAAGCCAATTATCTAAAATGTGCTAGATATTTTTTCTTGAGATGTGCTAGAGACTTAGAGCTACAGGAGTGATTAACTCTAGCTGAGAAACCACAGCGAAGTTGATAAATCCTAGTGAAGTGGACAGTTGAGCTGGGTTTTGAAGCATGAATAGGAGTTCTCCCAGCAGTAGAGTCCAGGAGTAGGGCAGGGGATAGGGAACATTTTGGGTGAGAGAAGAAAAAGACATGAAAGCATGGTAATTTATCCCATGTCTAAGAAACATGAGTGTTCCAGTATGGTTGAGGCATAAGGGGATAGAATGAGAGATAGGTGAAGGTAAACATGTAGGGTAGGGTCAGACTATGAATGGTTTTTAAATATAGGTCCACAGTTTTATTTACTTTATTATTTAAGATAGTTAGTATAAGACAATGTCATGACCAGATTTGCATTTGAAAAATATTATTCCACTAGCACTGAGAAGGGTGTACGGTAGTGTGCAGAGTAGTTAGGAGGTTATAACAGTAGTTCAGAGAGCAGATAATACAAACCTGAGCGATGTCAGTGAAAATGGGATGGCAATTGCAGGTTATTCCAGAGGTGAAATCAGTGAGACTTGGTGACTGATTGGGTGCATGTAAATTTGCGGGTGGGGACAGGTGGTATCCCAGAGGTCTGGGTGAAGGTTACGGGATTTCATTGTGCTGAGACCCAAATTGTCACGCAGATCATTGGGTTGAATAGAGCAGCCATTCTGAAAGTATTCCTAGATGTACCTCTGATTGGCAGCTGTGTGAAAAGGCACAGCTAAATGCCTATGGAGCTGTTTTATCCTCTTCCTTAGAACTACCACGTTTTGCTATGTGGTTTCATTTTTTAAGGATCTGTAGGTTCTTTTGTCCCCTGTCCATCTGTATATTTATCCCGAGATGAGAGAAGAGAGGTTATTTCGGAAATACAAACCCAAACCAAACACATTTCCTCCCCACCGCGGCTCTGAAATTAGTTTGTCAGATCAGTTTGGCAAGGACTCTTAACTCCTCGAGCACATACTGCTCATTTTGTCGATGAGGAGGTCAAGTCTGAGAGAGGAAAGGGGATGTCTTAACCAGTAAAGTGGGATTGCGGGGTCGATCTGCAAGGGGTGGGAGGCGGTAGGTCAGCAGGGTGAGAAGGAAGGCATGAGGCGCGTCTGGGCTCTGCCACCTACCAGCTGTGGGCTCTGGGGACTGTCATTTAGCTTTTACTAACCCCCAGGGTACTTGGCTATAAAATAGGGTTGTGAGAATTACCTGAACAATTTGCGTGCTCAGAGTGATGACACATTTAAGTGCTCAGTGCATGTCAGTGATGAAGATGAAGATGAAGATGAAGATGGGGATGGGGATGGGGATGGATGATGGTGGTGATGAGGAGGATGTCACTGCAGGGTCACGAGGTTCGGCATCAGAACCCCTGCGTTAAAATATTTATTATAGCTGTTTGACCTTGTTAAAATGATCTAACCTCTACACTATACATTTAATTGTATGCAAAATCGAGATCACGATCTCTATTCTTGCACTCTTCTGAGAATAAAATAAAATAATATATATTTAACTTACCTACCACGGTGCCTGACCCAAAGAATGTGCTCAAGGAGTGTTTTTTCTCTATCCCCGAACCCAATCTTCCTTCCGCCTCCCCTTCTTCTCCTTCCCTTTTCCTCTTCTCT